>NC_133454.1:117911585-118529363 GCF_048565385.1 Saimiri boliviensis | reverse complement strand
ATAACTGTATTATAAGCATGTAAAACAACCTCACTGAAGGAGGTGAGAAACAAGATGGTGACTGAAACAACTTTGGGAATGAATGGAGTATGTAAGACTACAAGCACAGAAATTGCATATAGACACTGTATTTGAGTTGATAAAGTTATTTCCCACTGAGGCAGAAGTTAACAATTCTGACACTGCTATATATGTATACGTGGATTAAGCAATTAAGTGAATGTGTGAGAGACGGCAGGCGTTATGCTTCTGCGTTTGGAGGTGGAATTTACAGATAAGAAAGGCATGTACACATATGTGTACATATACATATATGAGTAAATATATTCACATATATTTCTGGGACCTGTCAGCTGTGGGAGTGTAAAAGAAACAACACCCCAGTAGCAATGAGCATATCTAGTATCTAGATCTTGGTTTCTACTACCATTCTTCATTAAAAGTCTCCGGGTGTTCCATGGTGAGCAGGTCTATGCAAACCTACCCCCAAACGCCAAAGAAACTGAGAGGCTAAAGAGGCTGACAATTAGTTTCTCAGAAAGAAACATTTAATAGGAACTTAAAAACAGAAGCAATGTTTCCTGCAGCCACCAAATGGCAGCACTCACCCTCCCCAAAATACCCTTTACATAGCAAGCCTTTTTGGCAAAATGTGTAGCTGGTCACATCTCAGACTCTTGTGAAACACCTGACCACTGGGGAGGTTAGCTAAGCATCTTTATGAGGGGTTATCTGTACTACCGGCATTGTTTAAAGACATTGCTGCAGAATATCTTGGTATGCAGGAGTCAAACAGCAGTCATCATGGCAGCTGCACTTCAAGATGACATCACCCTTGCAATGCAACAGGCTATTTTCCTACACTGCACCGCTTGAAACCAGCCCTTACAATCTTAAATGCCCACCTCTTCTGTGATAGTCCCTGGACCTAGACAGAAGGTGCTTGATATTGTATGGCTTTAGTAGCATTGCACTGGCAATGGAAAACAGATTGGGTCCAGTGGAATTCCAGATGAGGGAGATTTGCAGGCTTGGCTGAATCATCTATATAGTCTTCACAATACCATGAAGAAGTAAAACAATGAGAATTATATACCATTAATAATTGGAATAGAAGAAATCTAAATAAAGTAATATGACGTTTAAGATATCCCTTGCCTTAATAGACTATAAACATGGGAAGAATGACTATCATCTTCTGAATTTCAGGACCCATGTATTCTGACAGTTTCAGTAATATGAGGATTTTGGAAATTCTAAAAGATTCTGAGATCATTTCTAATCAAGCATTTAGCTCCTAAGTTAGTATTAATGATAGCCCCAACTTTTGCTACTGAGTGACCTGCACAATTTTCTGAGTATTTACTTTCCTTATGTCAGATGTAGGGAATAATGAGATGAACAAGTTTTGATTCCTGCACTGTAGCAAATGAATTTACACAAAAATATGAAAGATGAAAAAAATAGTGATTACATGACTTTCAGTGTCATGAAACTGATTATTTAATCTTGTTATTATTCACATTGCTTGACTTTAAAATATTGCAGGTTAGTCCATCTCATAGTGGTGTTAGGACTAATTTCTTCTTGTGCTTAGAAAAGTGCCTGACAGATAGGAAATGGTTAATAGTATTGTTATTGATAAAACTGATCATTTTGGAATTTAGAAAACTCTCATCAATGCCTATGAAATAATAACTCCATAAGCCATTCCTTTAAATCTAATAGACTGAATTCTCATAAGTCCTCATCACTCATCATTTCTATATCCTGATGGCTTACAAATACTTCTTCATACCATGGTTTATGTCTTTGCTTAATATCAAGGAGAATTGATTCTATAGTAGAGCCAAACTCGATGATACTACGAATCTCACGTTGGTAATCATAAGCAAAGCCAGCAGCATGCATGGCTACCAATGAACCTTTTGAATCAAACACTGGGGAGCCAGAAGCCCCAAAGAAAAAATCAGTGTCATAGGTAATCACATCAGGGTTGTGAACTATTTTCTGGAAACTTCTTTGAGTGTACATATGAACATACTCTGGACTTCCTGCTTCTTTAGCCTGAATACGTTCCTGACATTTCTTTGCTCGCTGATCCTGAGGGATCACAACACAAGCATCGATTTGCTTTTTTTCTCCATATGGATGGCCAATAATATGTATCAACCCACTAAGTGGCACAGGACCAATTCCATTATATAGTTCCATAGGTACTTGTTGTCCATTTTCCTTCAGTTTAAGTACAGCATAGTCGAGCTCTTTATCATGTACCTCAAACCAAGATTCAACGAAAAAGCAGTTTGTTTCCTTTTCATTTGGTTCTTCGTAACCAAACGTCACCCTTACACATTGACCAATTACGTCTGCCCACTTACTTGACTCTATTTCTTCTCCTACAATGTCATCTATTACATGTCGACAAGTTAAAATGAACAATCCTTTAAAAACAAAGCAGGTGGCACAACCTGTAGTTGCACCGTCCCAGAATAAGTGCCCAACTGAGTCACTGAGATGTCCAAGAAGTTTCACTACTTTAACAGAGTAAGAGCTTTTTGTTACTTTCCCAAAGTTTGTTCTATGCAATTTAAATAATATTTCCCCATTTTTTCCTTTCATTTTTTTCTTGAAGTTTTCCCTGATTTTTTCACTTTCTCTTTTCAAACGGGGATACTGAGACATGATTTGTTCTCTCAACACACAGGTGTTTCTTTTCTCTGACTCAGGATTCTGAGGACCTGCTTCACTGGGGCCCATTCTGTTCTCAATCTCAACCTGGAAGAGTTTGCCTTCTAATTCATCAACTGGCTGGGTGTTTTCTAAAATGGAGTCATGGTTTTCAATGAGTTTCCAATTATCATTCTCCAGAATGGAACGAAATCTGCCATCCTTGCACAGAGCATCCTTGATGGTTTCTCCTTTGAAAGCATAGACACAGAGTTTGTACCCCTTTTTGTGAAGCTTCCCACATTTAACAATTTTTCTTTTATACTTCCCAATTCCAATTGCATGAATGTAGAATTTGACACAGTCAGTTGACGCCTTGTCATGCCGGCCAAATACTTGGTCATCTTTTTTCTGCTTACTTTTACTTTCAGAAAATGTAATGACCACATGGCATCTTTCAGGAAAACAAGCGAGGGGCATTCCAAGGTTTATGTACCCTTCGATTCCTTCTGCACCACACACAAGCATTTCTTGGCCTTGATGAGTTTCTATCTCTTGTTTGACAGCCTGGAGAGTGTTGAGAGCCATATATAAACTACCATTCTCATTATGTGTGAGCCCATGTTTCATTTTTTGGTTTTTCTTGTGATTTACATCCAGGGTAACATGTATTATCTTATTCTGGGGCATGGTCTGGTCTTCTTGATTTTTCTTAGGTGAATGGAATTGTTGAGCCTGGGTATTAGTTATGTCTCTTGGGCCACGTCTAGACACCATCCTCATTTGAGAAGTACTTGGATTATTTTGCTCCTTAGAGACCTAAAAATAAATGTTAGCTATTTTAAAACTCTGAATGCAACCCTAGTCTTTTGGTTCTCTTTTCAGTTATGAAATTCATAAAAGTCCTATGAGAAACTCAGAACTGATCTAAAAGGGCCAGTTAATAGAATTAAATCAGTGTTTGACTTGGGATCCAAAATGAAAGCTGAGCTTCCTATAACAGCTGTGAGATAAACTCTTGATACTACTATACTCGTGAATTTTTCTAAAAAATGTGAGGGAAGAAACAATTTTTTTTTCCCAGGTGCATCAGAAACAGAGGTTCTTAAATGTCCACTAGTGGCTGGGCATGGTGGCTCATGCCTGCAATCCCAACACTTTGGGAGGCTGAGACGGGTGGATCACCTGAAGGTCAGGAGTTCAAAAGCAGCCTAACCAACAGGGTGAAACCCCATCTCTACTAAAAACACAAAAATTAGCTGGGTGTGGTTGTACATGCCTGTAATCCCAGCTACTCGGGAGGCTAAGGCTGGAGAATCACTTGAACCTGGGAGGTGGAGGTTGCAGTGAGCCGAGATCGCACCATTGCACTCCAGCCTGGGCAACAAAAGTGAAATTCTATCTCAAAAGAAAAAAAAGTGCACTAGTATCAAAATAGTGTTATTTCAGGTCTTCTTTAATATCTTCAGCTACATAATTTTCATATTTTCTGAGGACAATGATGAATTACAGCCAAAAATTTGTTCTTGAAATACTGAATTCAGCAATAAGCTACCATAATTCATTATAAGCATTACATATAAAACAAAACCATGATTATTTAACTAATTATTTGGTTATAGTAATTTGTAGTAATAAATACTTTGAATCACCAAGCATATATCATGAAAACTCAAATTATTTTCTCTAGGACATCAACTAATCCCAGCATTTTAAAAAATAAAGAGGAACAGACATGACGGTTCTGTCCTTTTGATGGAGAAATTAAGGCACAGAAAGTTTTTTTGAAGGTATCTTCTAGGGACACATAATAACCAATAAATAAAGTGAATATCAAAATTGCAATTTCTAGTGCAATTTTTTTCCACTGGACTAGTGTATATATTCTTTTTTGTAAACTTTGTATTTATGATTGCCATTTTTGTAGGGCATTATTGTAAGAAACGGGTGGAGTTGGGGAGAGGAATTAAAGCAAGAGGACTAATCAAATAGTAGAAACTTGATGAAAAATTAGAGTATCTGTTTCCTATGTCTAAAAGACATATTTCCCCCAAGTCATATTCATCATGGCATGGGTACCAGCAGATGTGGGTTCATATGCCAGCCACACCCCTTACTACCAATGGGAATAACAATGCCAGATATATTGTAAAGATTAAGTGTAGCATTATTATATGACAATACCTAGCACAGTGACTAGCACATAATATATTAACATTTGTTTTCCTTCTTTATACTAATATTACAGATCAAAAATAAATAAAATGAACTTAAGCTAATACAGATTTACTCTGGGCATGCATATAAACAAGCATCCCTTCAGCCTAATGCTGTCAGAAATATCTTTGTCATGTACCCTACTGGAATACTATAATAAACTTCCTATTTATTCAAATGATTCTTGGGCAGATATAGACCCTTCTGAAAGGGGAAAAGGAACAGGATATAGTAATTAGCTCTGTCATGGAGTAGGGCAGAGAAAAACATAACCAAGTTTGCCTTAGACTTTTTAGATATATTCAAGTTTTCCAGAATCAGGAGAAAAGAAAACAAGTTGAGAAATTGTAAGCTTCACACTCAAATGCTTACCATTCCTCTAACTTTTTTCTTGATAAAGTCAAAGAGCATTTTAGACTCAGGGAAAGATACAATGGTTTGATATAACAGAGCCCAATCAGTAGAAAAAGGCCCAACTAGATGTCATTAAACTTAACTCCAAGTCTTCACTTCATTCTTGCCTCAAGCAACGACTCACTTTCCCTCTCTCCTCCAATAAACAAATTGAAGATTTGACAGAATCTTTCCTAACTGCCTAACGAGGTTATGGTAAGAACGAATACATAAAACATTGTTTTATAAACTGTATTCAAATGTAGCTCATAATTATGATTGAATAGATCAGTCATATTTCGAATGGTATGTTTTCATGCTATGAAAGTATTAATTTTGGTTTATTACATGGTTTACTGTGACATATTTTATTGAATTTATTTTGTTGTTTTTCAAGGAATATTACAATAGATTTTTTTATTAAAGACTGCTTCAATATAGCCAAGATATGTATTACAACTCCCTTCTCCATGCTACCCCCAAATAGATAAAATAAGTAAAAATAATTTTAACTTATTTAATATTCCCAACACACAAAGTAATTTCTTGGCAAGAAGAACTATAAAATCCAATGTCAAGGATAGCTAAGTCTAATATTGGTAAACAGTCAGGCTTCAGTATCCGTAGGTTCTGTATCTATGGGTTCAACCAACTGCAGATTGAAAATATTCAGGGATATTTTTAATTGAAAAGTTTCAGGAAATTTGCCTGAACTAAACATATATATATACTTTTTCTTGTCATTATTCTCTAAGCAACACAGTATATCAACATTTTATATAGCAATTACCTTGTATTAGGTAATATAAATAATCTAAAGATGATTTAAAGTATACAGAAGCATATGATCCATTATATGTCAATAATATGCCATGTTATATAAAGGACTTAAGCATTCATGGATTTTGGTATCCAAGGGATGTCCTGGAACAAATCTCACATAGGTACCAAGAGATGACTATGTTACATAAGTAGAATTTACAAACATACCGGAGAAAAATAGTGCTCGATTTTCCTGTTACATTTTTCACTGACTGAGTGCTTCTGTGACCTCTGCTTCTTACAGCTCATGATGGCTTGAAGATGAATGGATGGTTCAGCTGAAACATTAATTTCAAATGTTCAAGTTATAGCAGTATCTTCAAAGCTGTCATTAATTGTATAGAGGAAAAGATTAGCTAAAGTCCTATGTCCCATCTTTCCTGACGAGCTCCAGCCTTGCTCTCCCTGGAGATGTTACCTTAGCAAATAGTTTATTCACCAACTATAATCACCCCAACAATAAAAGCTCTCTTTTCCAGAACACTGTGTGTCAGGTACTTTATGAAAATTATACTAAACACTTTATGAAAATCATCTTTAGTTGCAAGTTCCCATAGATACCAGGAAAATTAGGTATATCTACACTTTGCTGACAGAAAGTATATCTTAGAGAAGGTGGACGAGCTGTCAAAGGCAGAGCTACGTGGCAGAGATGGAATTCAAATGGAGATATAAATACCTTATAGAATAATTTTCAGTTGGAAATTTCAAAAAGGTGTTCTAGTTACATTGATGTTAAAATCTGGTCTCCATTTAGGATGAAGATGGCAAGGGAAGATAAAATTACAAGGAAGTGGTGAACAAAGAGCTGATGAAAGAAATTTGAGATTTTAAAAAGAAATCTGGGACGTTTGCCCAGAATGATAGTCAGAAACCTTAGTTACTGCTTTAGATTTTTTTGTTTAAAGAGGTATTTTCCTTCTATCTTTCCTCTGATGTCTCCCTAAAAGAGGATAAACAAACTTTAAATAAAATAGTGACATCTTCAATAATAATAAATACCACTAAAAAGATAAATACCATTGAGGACAGCAGCCATGTCTGTCCTTAGTACCTCAATATCTAAAACAATGTCTGGCACATGCGAAGCCCTTGAAAAAGATACATTTCTAAAGATACATTGAATAAATGAATGGAGTAAGTAATGTACTATGCCTTGTTCTAAATGCTTTTCATCAACTACTTCATGTAATTCTTACAACCCTATGAGATAGGTATTATTTGTCTCATCTTACTGATAAAGAGCTTGTACACCCAGGGAGCTTAAACTTTTACTCAAGATCATAAAACTGAGAGAACATATTTTCAAGATGTTTTAGTATGAACAATTTATTACAGGAAAAAGAGAGAATGGTATAATGAACTTCTGTTCATTTTTTAAATCAACTTCTATAACAGTGAAACAGTAAAAGAACGAAAAAAACTAACTATTTTTGTTCAAGGAGGCCTTTACCCATTTATGCATAGAGGCCATGTTAATTTTAGAGCAGAGAGATAATATGTAAAAACAGTAGTCATGTAATTTTGAAAACGAACTCTGGGATAAAAGGGAAAGTATGTAAACAACTATGTGTTGTTAAAGATTTATAGGAGCGTTGTGACCTGGAGAATAAATATAATCTTTAGATAACTTCCATTTGAAAAGAAACACAGGGGCTAGAACATAAGTCAAACAATAACACATATAAACAGCCCAGGAAATTGACATTCTATAGAGACAGTTTATCTGTTCTCTCCAACAAATCAAGGCTCTTTGGAACATCAGGACAAAGACATTCCCAACCTTCTTTGACTCATGATGGTGCTCAGATGTCTGCAGTCAGTGGTCACCTCTTGATTGTAAATCCCTTCTCTTTCCCATGCCTTTAACATAAAGAGCCTAAATCTTGTACTAACTTTGGGATGCTATTCTGCCATATTCTCAGTTTGCTGGCTCACTCTCTGAAGGAATCTGCTTTTTGTCCCACCAACTCCCATTTCTCATGTTTGGCTTTTGAGGTGTGAGTTGCTAAACCTGGGTTTGGCTACCCTTACACCATCCTTTTATTTTACTAGATTATTTATGTTACAGCTAGAGACATCATGACATTTAACTCTAATGGTCACTTCTCATCTCTAAAAATTAAGTACTTTTTCTTACATAATCACAATACTGATTTACTCACTCCGAGATCCAGCTGAGGTACAGTTTCCTTTATATGTCTTTTAAGACTCTTTTATGGTAGAGAGAGCATTGATTTGTTGAAGAGAACAGAGAAATTGTCTCTATAGAATGTTCACTTTCTGGGTCGTTGTTTAACTTATGTTCTAGCCCCTGTATTTCTTGTCAAATGGAAGTTACCTAAAGGTTATGTTTACTCTCGTAACTGTTCCACTATAAAGCAAGAGTCCTGGTTCTCTAGTTTACTGTCAGTGAATGACTAAGGAAATTCATTTAGCCTTTCTGAGCCTCAGTTTCTTGTTTGTAAAAAGAAGCAATGATTCCAAACAAGATAAGAAATATGGAAGTGCTAAAACAATGTTAGAACTTCTAAGACCGGCTGAGTTCAAATATCAGGTAGCCACTTACTAACTGCATGACCTCGGGCATATTAATTAACTGTTTTTCCTTCATTTTCCTCACCCTAAGATGGGAGTCAACCTTGTTGTAAAGATTAAGAAATAGAGTGTGGGCTTGGCACAGTGGCTCATGCGTGTAATCCCAGAACTTTGGAAGGCCAAAGCTGGTGGATCACTTGAGGTCAGGAGTCCAAGACCAGCTTGGCCAACTTGGTGAAAACCTTTCTCTATTAAGAATATAAAAATTAGCTGGGCATGGTGGTGGCTGCCTGGTATCCCAGCTACTTGGGAGGCTGAGGCAGGAGAATGGCTAGAACTTGGGAGGCAGAGGTTGCAGTGAGCCAAGATCAAATCACTTCAATCCAGTCTGAGCAACACGACGAGACTGTGTCTCAAAAAAAGTATATATATACATACATATACGTGTGTGTATATATACATATACATAAATATTGCATGCAAAGCCTTTAAAACACTGGCTTGTATGTAACAGGTTGCCCAGTAAATAATCTAGCAATATAAAAAGGTGATGTAAATGTTATCAGTATCAATACACTTACCACAGGGGTACTCTTTAAACAGCAGAGAACCTAGGAAAATTAAAATAGAAAATATATAATTGCGGAACTGGGCTATGTTGCAAGATCCTTAAATGCAGGAACTTGCCCAACTGTTAAGAACAGTTGCCCAACTATTAAGAAAATCTGGGGATTCACTGTGTCTGTTAATGATGTCTCATCTTATGAAGCTTGAGAGAGGATCCAGGTGCTTTAGGAGTGATTAATAGACAGACTAAAAAAGGAAAATAAAACGGGCAGAAGGAAATATGAATTTTGCATGTACCTGAGCAATCACGGTGGAAATGGGCAAGAGGTTAAGAAAACACTCCAATATCTTCCCTCTCTCTACATTGTTTTCAGTATTCAGGATGAATCAGGTTATATCAAAATGTAAAGTGCCCTTAGCTATCCTATTCCAACCCCGTTTTATACTTGAGGTCAAGGTTCTACTTACCTAAAGGACTTGCTTAACTTCCTACAGTAAAGGGATAAAGCAGAGCAGCCTGTCCCACAGGGTCCATGTCCAGCCTACCTGAGAGCTCCCCTTAGGAATCTGTCTGTCTCTCATCTCTCCTACCTTCTCTCTCTCCTCCCCACTCTCTGCTTCTCTCTCCATGTCCTCCTCTCCTTCATCCTCCTCTTCCTGCTTCTCCTCACCCCAACCCCACCACCCTTTCTGCCTTTCCCCCAGGGGCAGGGGCAGGGGTTGAGGCTAACTCTAAGCCTCTTTCAATCCCACCACACCGCTCCACTCCCCACAGCACACAAGGGGACTTGCAGCACCACCGAAATAAAACCTGTGTCCTCCGGGCTCCTCAGATGGGTGGCGCAGTCAGTCCCTGGCTTCAGGGCATCCGTTCCTTCCCCTCCCAGCCTGGACTTGAGCCCGCCGCGGCCGCGCCCGCACCCTGCAGAGCACCCCCAGCGCCCTGTATGCTGGCTCCCTGCGCGCCTTGGCAGCACTCAGCCTGGAATCCAGCGCTCGAAGCAGGTTCCGCTCTTTGAGGAAGCAAAGACTCCAGAGCTCCAGCTGGGCGGGAAACAGAGCAGGTGGGGCTAGGAGTTTGAATCGCCCGCCTTTTGGGAACCGTTGCCTGCCAACCAATTGGTTACTTTCTTTCACTTTTACATCAGCCACGTCGCTTCCCGCCTAAACCGCCATCTCTCCTTTCTTTTGCTTCTATGGACCGCTGGAAAAGCGGAGAGACTGGCTGCTCCGGGGGCCTCAGGTAGCTACATCCACACACTACTTGCAGTACAAAATTCCAGGTCAGCCCCAGAACCAAAGAGTAACTCACCTAAGAGGACGGTCCGTTCCCACCAAGTCTCAGACGCCTGCACTCGTGATTTTTAGGGACTTTTCTCCTCCAGTTCCGTGGGATCCAGCACTTCGGTAGGAGAATAGAACTCACCTGCCGAATGGCTCGTCTGGCCAATGGACTTGAAGATACTGGAGTTTATCTTCTCTCTTTAGACAGCAACTCACCTACTGCGGAAGCGGATTGGCTGCGCTGGGGACACCTGCCGGCGTGCAAAAAAGAGTGATTGGGAAGGCGAGGCCGAGGGAGTGCGCCAACCTTTCCCAGCCACCGCGCTCCCCCTTGACGCCGCGAGCAGGACCCTGTCTCCCTGGCCCCGCTGCCCGCGGCGGTCCTTGCCTGCTTCTATTCTCCCGGTTTGCCCAGTCCGGAGTATTGGGAAGCGAAAGCGTCCTAGTTTCCGGTAGGTTGGGCTGGGCAGGGCTGGAGAGGGATCGGGAAATCTAAACTTAGGAGTGGGAGGAGCTGGGACGCTGGCGGCAGAGCCACTGTGTCAGCTTGAGTCTCGCGCGCGAGAGAAGCGGAGGTGGAAGTCAGGGCGCAGGAATATGGCTGTCCCCTCCTATAAATCACGGCTGGGGAGGAGGCGCGGAGGCACCAGGCTGTTGTCTGCAGCGCGCCGTCTGCAGCAGCACAGAGGAGGTGCTGAGGCTAGCTGGGTAAATGGAGAGATTCAGGCCCTTCCCGGGGCACGACCCCCGCCCCGCCTCCTGCCCCCCCCCCCCGGACATGCGCAGCAGGTGGGATAGGCCCTGCGGCCGGGATAATCGGGAAGAAGCCACGGAGGCAGGAAGAGTAAACGCCTTTGTCATAAATCGATTCTTCAAAACGTTCAATATGTGCAGACGTTTATGGTAGTGATGAAGATGATATGGGCTCTAGGAATTTGCATCTCAAAGCTGAAGATCAAGGAAGATTGGAGAGGTTTTGCAAGGCAGCCTGCTGTTTAAAGACCTCCATTCTGAGTAGATGTGTATTGGAGAAGGGGATCAGGGTCACAAAGGGGACAACTTTTATGCAATTGATAGAGGACTATATGATGTATGTAAACTAATAGGGTTGAAAGATTTGTTAGTAACTACAAAACACATGGAAATTTGGAGGAAGGAACTGGCCTTAAATGCCTGTACGATACACCAAAAGAAGCTAAAATTACTGCTTCATCTTCTGTGGGTTCTCTGAGTTTTGGATAGAGTAACCTTAAAAAATATTTGAATGCAGATTTTTTCAGTGAGACCACTTTTGGAATCTGTGCATTCCTACATTCAGAAAGGGTAATCTTAGCTAGTACCCAGTATCCGAACAGTAGCAGCAACAGTTCTACCCCGGAGACAATTGTATCTCCCTTCCTTCCTTCCCTCCTTCCTTCCTTCCTTCCTTCCTTCCTTCCTTCCTTCCTCTTCTTTCTTTTTCTTTCATTCTTTCTTCCTCTCCTTTCTTTTTTCTTTCCTTCCTTCTTTTTCTTTTTTCTTCTTCCTTCCTTTTCTTCTCTCCTTCCTTCCTTCCCTCTCCTTTTTTTGTCTTTCTCTCTTTTCTCCCTCCTCCCTCCTTTCTTCCTTCTTTCTCTTTTGCCTGTTTCACATTTCAGTGTGCAAGGAAATAGTGACTAAAGGCCAATAGGCTTAACAGTCTAAAACATGGGTGTTAAGAATTGAATATACTTAAAAAAAAAAAAGAAAAGAAAAGAAAAAAGAATTGAATATACTGATAAAATTTGTTTACAAAAGGAATGCTTATACACTTGGTGGGAGTGTAAATTAGCTCAACTATTGTGGAAAACAGTGTGGCATTTCCTCAAAGACCTAAAATCAGAATTACCATTCAACCGAGCAGTCCCATGACTGGGTATATACTGAAAGGAATATAAATCAGTCTGTCATAAAGACACATGAACACGTATGTTCCTTGCAGCACTGTTCACTGTTACATGCATCCAATAGTACCAAATATTAAGTGCATTTAATAAAGAGATCTTCCAAACAGACTTTGTGTGGGCAACAAGGCTGTTTTATTTCTTGCATGGGTGCAAGTGGACCGAATCCGAGAAAGGACAGGCGAAGGGGTAAGGTAGGAATTGGCTTTATAGGTTGGGGTAGTTTTTTTGGGGGGCAGGAGTGTTGCAGAGTAAGATCAGTTACAGTGGTGGGGGTAGGGGCAAGGAGTATATATGACCACAAGTTCAGTTACAGTGGCGGGTGGGGGTGAGGCAGAAGAGCAGTTAAGATGGCAGGATGGGTGAGAGGTATTCACATTATCTTAAGAACAGTTAAGATGGCAGGGTTGGGTGAGAGGTATTCACATTATCATAAGAACAGTCAAGATGGCAGGGTTGGGTGAGGGGCTTGTCCTAGGAAGCTCTGCTGGGTGATCAGGGACAATGGTGAATGCAGGTGGCAGGTGGGAGACCATCAGCCAAGGCAAGCAGGACTTCAGACTTTCAGGCTCCAGGCTGCATATGGAGACCTGACATTCACAATTGCAAAGAATCAACCTAAATGCCTGTTAATAGTAAATTGGATAAAGAAAACTGAGTATACTATTGAATGCTATACAGCCATAAAAAATAATGAGAGCATGTCCTATGCAGGGACATGGATGGAGCTAGAGGCCATTATTCTGCTGCTCTGTTTATGTGTGTGTATGTGTGTATATATATATATGTTTATATATATAAATGTATATATATATGTTTATATATATAAATGTATATATATATATAAACATATATATATATATATATATATATATATATATGTTCATATGTATAAATATGTAAACCACCAGGGTCTATGTGCCCAGTTCCTGAACATTGCACCGATGAATTTTACCTAACATTTAGATGGCAAATGAATCTTACTAGAACCACTGTGTGTCTGGTACATCTTGTGGCACCCATCTTTGGTTCAGAGGGATGGAGGCAGAGGTCATAGAGCAGTAAGCTCAAGCAGTGATATGACAGGGCTTTCAGAATTGGAGACTAGAAGGGCTTACCTTATTTGCATGCTATTTAAAGATAAGTTTTTGCAAATGATATACCCTATTAAACACTTCCATGCATAACTCAGTGGAGATTTATTTGCAATAGTAGGATCAGGGGATTTGAAATCTTTAATGTGTGTGGTAGCAGGAGCAGTACTGGGTTCCAGCACTTAATAAGAGAACCCATGGCTTTATGACAATGTCTAAAGATGTAATTTTGGTTAAAGTTATACTTTACCTTTGGTTGTACAGTTGTTTCTTTTAGTTTCAATAAAATCTAAAACAGGAAATGTCAATTGGCATGGTCTGGTAGAAAAAAAATGAGTCTCATACTGAGAGTGGGACCTAACGCTTTGCTATTCAGGAAGTAATGAAGAAAGAAGGCTCATCACTTCAATGAGCTCTGTGAGACCTTGAATGGGCTTATAGGTACATACTTATAGTTAAAATATGTATCTCCCGTTTTAGTATCGTATAGAATACTGTCACATTTTTCTCATTAAATCTACATTTCTACTGTCTTTCTTAATTTTGCCAATAAAAGTTCCTTACCTTTTTATAAAATTCCAAGATTTACATTTATTTTTCTGTAGCAAATTTTGTCTTATAGGAAAAATTAGACACCCAGGATGATAAAACCTTCTTCAAAGGAGACTTTACCATTAATTTTTGGAGGCAGCTGAGTGGGAGTTACTAATAATCTTAGATTATATTAACCTAATCAGGATTGAGATGATTTCAAATTGACTTGTGTCCCTGTGAAGACTGGGATATTTCTGGAACATTTTTATTCTTTGGGTACAACAAGATTTTACCCATCCCAAATTCTGTGGTGTTTACTAGGTTGCCTACAACTTGACAAGCTTTAAACTCTTAACTTTTTCCTCCCTCAGTTTCATGATTCTAACTCAAATGTCTGGTCAGATACTCAACCATCTCTTCCAAATTGTCAGGTCCCCCAAAGAGCCACACTGATATGGTTTGGGTCTGGGTCTCCAAAATGAGCTTTGACTCCATGTCTCACATCCAGGTCACACTGATGCCAGAGGTGGGTTCCCATGACCTGTGGTTTTGCAGGGTACGGCTCCCCTCCTGGCTGCTTTCACAGATGACATGGAGTGTCTGCCACTTTTCTAGGAGCATGGTATAAGCTGTTGGTGGATTTACGATTCTGGCATCTGGAGGACGGTGGCTCTCTTCTCACTGCTACATTAGACAGTGTCTCTGGGGGGACTTTCTGTGGGGGCTGCCACCCTGCATTTCCCTTCTGTACTGCCCTAGCAGAGGTTCTCCATGAGGGCTCCATCCCTGCAGCAAACATCTATCTGGACATCGAGGAATTCCATACATCCTATGAAATCTAGATGGAGGTCCCCAAACCTCAATTCTTCACTTCTGTGCACCTGCAAGCCCAATAGCATGTGTAAGCCACCAAGGTTTGGGGCTTGCACTATCTGAATCTACAGTCTGAACTATAACTTGACCCCTTTTAGCCACAGCTGGGACACAGGGCACCAAGCCCCAAGACTGCACAAAGTGGGAAGGCCTGGGATTCAGGCCATGAAGCCATTTTTTCCTTCTAGGCCTCTGGGCCTGTGATGGGAGGCTGTGCTGTGAAGACCTCTGGCATGCTCTGGAGACATTTTCCCCATTGTCCTGGTGATTAACATTTGCCTCCCTGTTACTTATGCAAATTTCTGTGGCTGGCTTGAATTTATCTTCAGAAAATGAGGTTTTATTTTGTATCACATCACCAGACTGCAAATTTTCTGAACTTTTATTCTCTGCTTCCCTTTTGAACCTAAGTTCCAATTCCAAACCATATTTCTGTGAATGACTAAAACTGAATGCTTTTAAGAGTACCCGAGCCACATCTTGAATGCTTTGCTGCTAAGAAATTTCTTCTACTAGAAGAAATCACTCCTTAAATCATCTCTTTCAAGTTCAAAGTTCCACAGATCTCTAGGGCAGGGGCAAAATGCCACCAGTCTCTGCTAAAGTGTAGCAAGAATGAGCTTTGCCTCAGTGTCCAGTAAGTTCCTCATCTCCATCTGAGACCACTTTAGCCTAGAAATCACTGGCATATCACTATCGGCATTTTAGGCAAAGCCATTCAACAAGTCTCTATGAACTTCCAAACTTTCCCACAGTTTCCCATCTTCTTCTGAGCCCTCTTTTCAACTTTTGCCTGTTACCCAGTTCCAAAGTTGCTTCCACATTTTCAGGTACATTTAAAGCAGCACCCCACTCTGTGATGCCAATTCACTGTATTAGTCAATTTTCATACTGCTATGAAGAAATACCCAAGAATGGGTAATTTATAAAGAAACAGGTTTTAATGGACTCAGACTTCTACATTGATAAGGTGGCCTCATAATCATGGCGGAAGGTGAAGGAGGTGCAAAGGCACATCTTACATGGCAGCAGGCAAGAGGGAGCATGTGCAGGGAAACTTTACTTTATAAAACTGTCAGATATTGTAAGACTTATTCACTGTCACTATAACAGCATTGGGAAAACCCTCCTCCATTATTCAATTACCTCCCACTGGTTCCCTCCCTGGACATGTGGGGATTATAGGAGCTAAAGTTCAAGATGAGATTTGGCCAGAGATCCCTTATTACCCCTACACACAACTGCCTCTGCTCCATTCTTTAGTTTTTGGTGCCTTTGGCCATTCCTGTGCCCAACATCTTGTTCTTTAACAGGACAGGGTAGATGGTGACTTGGGCACCTGAAGCCAACAGAGCCATAAGCTTGAGCCCCTCACTCCCTGAAGTTCTCTGACCTACGCACAAAGGTGTGCATAACCCTCCTCCCATTTAAGGACAGAGAGATCTCAGTTGCATCTCTAATGATCTTTCTCCAAAAGCAGCTGAGGTTGAGGCAAAAGGGAAGAGATGGGCTAAAAGGGGGCAAAAAGAAAAGAAATTGGCTACATCCATTTTTAGTTTTGAATGGCTGGCTTGGATTCAACAAACACATTTCAAATGTTTTTGTTCACCTGAAGCTGTCTATCAGCTATCAAGGTTCTTATTGCTGACACCATGTATGTTAATTTTAGGGATTCTTTACTCAGTGGCCACAACCACATTGCTTTTCTGTTGGGCTGTGGGGCTTGCTGCTACATTGTCATGAGAACATCCCTTCCTGTTCCTGCCCAGAGGAGACTGAGTCACATGAGTAAAAACCACAGAATCCTTTGGGTGGCTTATTTCAATCATACCTTTGGCCACTGAGACTCATTAACAGGTAGGTCAGTGGGGGGCCCTTAATTCCTTCACTCTCACCCCCACTGCACCTTCTGGAGAAAGCACAGCCCTGAAAACACCTTGACTTCAGGTTGTACAAATCTGTCCTCTTATAATTGTGAAAGAATAAATTATTTTAATCCATCAAGTTCATAACAAATTACCACAAACTTAGTGGCTTAAAACTACAGAAATCTACTCTTACAGCACAGTTTTGGAGACCAGAGTCTAAAATAAAAATGTAACCAGGGTTGTTTTTTTCCGGAGATTTTGTGGAGAACCTATTCCACGCTGCTCTCCTAGTTTCTGGTGGCTTCTGGCAATCTTGGCAATCCCTGGTTGTAGATGTATCTCTCAAATCTCTGCCTCCATCTCCACACAGTCTTTCTTTCTGGGTCTCTCCTCTGTGTTTCTTCTTTAGTTATAAGGACACTCGTTACTGGATTTAGAGCTCACCCAGTTAGTGCCGGATGATCTTGTCTCCTGAATCTTGATTTAATTACACCTGCAGAGCATCTTTGTCCAAATAAAGTCACATTTACAGGAATACAGGGTGAGGATAGTACCTGCACTTAGGGTCAGGCACAGTTAAACCCACTACAACCTTGTTCAGATCATCCCATTTCAGAGAGAGATCTGGAGTATAATGGGATAGTGGGTTAGCTCTGTAACTGGGAATTGGAGGAGTGAGTGGTGATACATCCAGGCCTAAGCTGAATTTTCTATCTACCTGGTCTTTAGAGCTGAGACAAGAGAAAATCAGAAAAAGGTATTTGCCACATTCTGAAATGCTTATAATATTTCTTAAGTGATCAAAGGTGGGTGTACTTTAGATGCAGGAATGGCCATAGTGGTGTCTGGTTCTGATGAACCAGCTCAGTTAGGAGAAAGTACAATAAGCTATATTTCAAGACATAAGCCCCAGTCTTTCCAAGGTATCAGCCCCAAAGAAAAACTCAGTGTCATAGGTAATCACACCAGGGTTGGGAACTATTTTCTGGAAACTTCTTTGAGTGTACATATGGACATACTCTGGACTTTCTGCTTCTTTAGCCTTAACACGTTCCTGACATTTCTCTGCTCGCTGATCCTGAGGAATCACAACACAAGCATCAGTTTGTTTTTTTTCTCCATTTTGATGGCCAATAATATGTATCAACTCACTAAGTGGCACAGGAGCAATTTCATTATAAAGTTCCATAGGTACTTGTTGTCCATTTTCCTTCCGTTTCAGTACAGCATAGTCAAGCCCTTCATTATATATCTCATACCAAGGTTCAATGGAAAAGCAGTTCATTTCCTTTTCTTGTGGCTCTTCATAATGAAATGTCACCCTTACACATTGACCAGTTATGTCTGCCCACTTACTTGGCTCTATTCCTTTTCCCACAATGAGATTTACTACATGCTGACAAGTTAAAATGAACAATCCTTTAAAAACAAAGCAGGTGGCACAACCTGCAGTTGCACTGTCCCAGAATAAGTACCCAACTGAGTCACTGAGATGTCCAAGAAGTTTCAGTACTTTAACAGAATAAGAGTTTTTTGTTACTTTTCCAAAGTTTTTAAATATCCAATTGAAATAACATTTTCCCATTTTTTCCTTTCATTTTTTTCTTGAAGTTTTCCCTGATTTTTTCACTTTCTCTTTTCAAATGGGGGTACTGAGACATGATTTGTTCTCTCAACACACAGGTGTTTCTTTTCTCTGACTCAGGATTCTGAGGACCTGTTTCACTGGGGCCCATTCTGTTCTCAGTCTCAACCTGGAAGAGTTTGCCTTCTAATTCATCAACTAGCTGGGTGTTTTCTAAAATGGAGTCATGGTTTTCAATGAGTTTCCAATCATCATTCTCCAGAATGGAACGAAATCTGCCATCCTTGCACAGAGCATCCTTGATGGTTTCTCCTTTGAAAGCATAGACGCAGAGTTTGTACCCCTTTTTGTGAAGCTTCCCACATTTAACAATTTTTCTTTTATACTTCCCAATTCCAATTGCATGAATGTAGAATTTGACGCATTCAGTCGATGCCTTGTCATACCGGCCAAATACTTGGTTATTTTCTTTCTGCTTACTTTTACTTTTGTAAAAGGTAATGACCACATGGCATCTTTCAGGAAAACAAGTGAGTGGCATTCCAAGGTTTATGTACCCTTCGATTCCTTCTGCACCACACACAAGCATTTCTTGGCCTTGGTGAGTTTCTACCTCTTTTCTGACAGCCTGGAGAGTGTTGAGAGCTGTATATAAGCTACCATTCTCACTATGTGTGAGCAGATGTTTCATTTGTTGGTTTTTCTTGTGGTTTACCTCCAGGGTAACATATATTATCTTATTTTGGGGCATGACCTGGTCTTCTGGATTTTTCTTAGGTGAATGGAATCTTTGAGCCTGGGTATTAGTTATTTCACTTGGGCTGCCTCTAGACACCATCTTCGTTTGAGAAGTACTGGGATTAGTCTTTTGCTTTTTAGAGACCTAAAAATGAATGTTAGATACTTTAAAACTCTGGCTGCAACCTTAGTCTTTTTTTTTTTTTTTTTCTATTTTCAGGCATGCGATTCACAAAATTCCTATGAGAAACTCAGAACCAATCTAAGAGGGCCAGTGAATAGAATTAAGTCAGTGTTTGACTTGGGATCCAAAATGAAAGCTGAGCTTCCTATAACATCTGTCAGATAAAGTCTTGATACAACTACACTAGTGCGTTTTTTTTTTCCTGAAAAATATGAGAGAAGGGGCCGGGTGCGGTGGCTGACGCCTATAATCCCAGCACTCTGGGAGGCCGAGGTGGGTGGATCATGAGGTCAAGAGATCGAGACCATCCTGGTCAACATGGTGAAACCCTGTCTCTACTAAAAATACAAAAAATTAGCTGGGCATCTTGGCACGTGCCTGTAATCCCAGCTACTCAGGAGGCTGAGGCAGGAGAATTGCCTGAACCCAGGAGGCAGAGGTTGCAGTGAGCCGAGATTGTCCCATTGCACTCCAGCCTGGGTAACGAGTGAAAGTCCGTCTCAAAAAAAAAAAAAAAAAATGAGAGAAGAAACAAGTTTTTCCCAGTTGCATCAAAACCACACATTCTTAAAAGTCCACTAGTGGCTGGACATGGTGGCTCATGCCTGTAATCCCAGCACTTTGGGAGGCTGAGGCAGGTAGATCACCTGAGGTCAGGAGTTCAAGATCAGCCTGACCAACATAGTGAAACCCTGTCTCTATTAAAAATACAAAAATTAGCGGGATGTGGTGGCACATGCCTGTAATCCCAGCTACTGAGGCTGAGGCTGGAGAATCACTTGAACCCGAGAGGTGGAGGTTGCAGTGAGCCGAGATCATGCCATCACACTCCAGCCTGGGCAACAAAAGCAAAACTCCACCTCAAAAAAAGAACGAAGTCCACTAGTATCTGAAATAGTGTTAATTCAGGTCTGGTTTATTATCTTCAGCTATATAATTTTTATATTTTCTGAGGACAATTATGAAATACAGCCAAAAATTTGTTCTTGAAATACTGACTTCAGCAGTAAGCTACCGCAATTTATTATAGGCAATATGTATTAAACAAAATCATCATTATTTAGCTAATCATTTGGTTGAAATATAGTTATTTGTAATAATCAATACTTCTATTCACCCAGCATATATCATGAAAACCTCAAATTATTTCTCTATTACATCAACTAATCCCAAAATTTCATAAAATAAAGAGGAACAAACATGATGGTTCTGTCCTTTTGATGGAGAAACTAAGATACAGAAAGTTTTTCTTATAAGTGTCTTTTCTAGGACCACATAATAATCAATAAATAAAGTATCAAAATTGCAATTTCTAGTGCAATTATTTTTTCAGTTGGACTAGTGTATATATTCTTTTTTGGAAACTTTGTATTTACTGTCATTTTTGCAGGGCATTATCACAAGAAACGGATGGAGGCAGGGAGAGGAATTAAATAAAGATGATCAATCAAATAGAAGAAACACGATGAAAAATTAGAGTGTCTGTTTTCTATGTCTAAAAGACACATTTTCCCCAAGTCATATTCATCATGGCATGGGTACCAGCAGATATGGGTTCATATGCCAGCCACACCCCTTACTACCAATGGGAATAACAATACCAGAAATATTGTAAAGATTAAGTGTAGCATTATTGTATGACAATACCTAGCACAATGACTAGCACATAATATATTAACATTTGTTTTCTTTCTTCATACTAATATTCCAGATTAAAAAAATGAATAAATAGAACTTAATGTAATACAGATTTACCTGGACCCTCATAGAGCATCCCTTCAGCCTAATGCTGTCAGAAACATTTTTGTCATGTACTCCATTGGAGTACTGTAATAAACTTCCTATTTATTTAAATGATTCTTGGGCAGATATAGACCCCTCTGAAAGGGGAAGAGGAATAGAATATAGTAATTAGCTCTGTCATGAAGTAGGGCAGAGAAAAACATAACCAAGTTTGCCTTAGACTTTCTAGATACTCGGATATTCTAGTTTTCCAGAATCAGGACAAAAGAAAACAAGTTGAGAAACTGTAAGCTTCACACTCAAATGTTTACCATTCCTCTACTTTTTTTCTTGATAAATTCAAGGAGCATTTTAGACTTAGGGAAAGATACAATGGTTTGATATGATAACAGAGCCCAATCAGTAGAAAAAGGCCCAACTACATGTCATTAAACTTAACTCCAAGTCTTCACTTCATTCCTGCCTCAAGCAACGACTCACTTTCCCTCTCTCCTCCAATAAGCAAGTTGAAGATTTGTCAGAATCCTTCCTAACTGCCTAATGAGGTTATGGCAAGAACAAATACATAAAACATTGTTTTATAAACTGTATTCAAATGTAGCTCATAATTATGATTGAAGAGATCAGCCATATTTGGAATGGTATATGTTTTCATGCTATGAAATAGTATTAATTTTGGTTTATTACATAGTTTACTGTAACATATTGTATGGAATTTTTTTTTTGTTGCTCAAGGAATATTATAATAGTTTTTTATTAAAGACTGTTTGGGCTGGGTGCAGTGGCTCACGCCTATAATCCTAGCACTTTAGGAGGCCAAGGCAGGCAGATCACCTGAGATCAGGAGTTTGAGACCAACCTGACCAACATGATGAACCCCATCTCTACTAAAAATACAAAACATTACCCAGGTGTGGTGGTGCATGCCCATAATCCCAGCTACTCCAGAGGCTGAGGCAGGAGAAGTGCTTGAACCGGGGAGGCAGAGGTTATGGTGAGCCGAGATCCCACCATTGCACTCCAGCCTGGGCAACAAGAGCAAAACTCCATCTCAAAAAAAAAAAAAAGACTGCTTTGATATAGCTAAGATTTGTATTACAACTCCTTTCCCCATGCTACCCCCAAAATAGAGAGGATAAAATAAGTAAGAATGATTTTATCTTATTTAATATTCCCAACACACAAGGTAATTTTTTGGGAAGAGTAACTATAAATCCCAATGCCAAGGGTAGCAGGTAATATTGGTAAACAGTCAGGCTTCAGTACCCATGGGATCTGTATCTACGGGTTCAACCAACCACAGATTGAAAATTTTTTGGGGGAAAAAATTTAGTGTGCCTGAACTAAACATGTATAGACTTTTTCTTGTCATCATTCAATAAGCAATATAGTATATCAACAATTTACATAGCATTTATCTTTCATTAGGTAATCTAGAGATAATTTAAAGTATACAGGAGCATATGATACATTATATGGCAATACTATGCCATGTTATATGAAGGACTTGAGGCTTCATGGATTTTGGTATCTAATGAGTTCCTGGATGAAATCCAACATGGATACAAAGAAATGACTGTATAGTATGAGTAAAATTTACAGACAAACCGGAGAAAAATAGTGCTTGATTTTCATATTAGGTTTTTCTTTGACTGAGTCTTCTTCCCGTGATCTCTTCTTCTTACAGCTCATGATGGCTTGAAGATGAATGGATAGTTCAGCTGAAACACTAATTTCAAATTTTCAAGTTATAGTAGTATCTTCAAAGTTGTCATTAATTGTACAGAGGAAAATATAAGCTGATGTCCTATGTCCCACCTTTCCCCTTGAGCTCCAGCCTTGCTCTCTCTGGAGATGTTACATTAGCAAATAGATAGTTTATTCACCAACTATAATCACCCCAACAATAAAAGCTCTCTTTTCCAGAACACTGCATGTCAGGCACTTTATGCAAATTATACCAAATACTTCATGAAATTTATCTCTAGTTGTATCTAAATTCTTATAGATACCAGGCAAATTAGATATATCTACACTTTGCTGATGGGGAAAGTATAGCTTAGAGAAGGTGGATGAGCTGCCCAAGGCCAGAGTTATGTGGCGGAGATGGAATTCAAGTGCAGGTATAAATACCTTACAGAATAATTTTCAGTTGGAAATTTCAAAAAGGTGTTCTAATTACATTGATGTTAAAATCTGGTCTTCATTTAAGATGAAGATGGCAAAGGAAGATAAAATTACAAGGAAGTGGTAAGGAAAGAGCTGATGAAAGAAATTTGGAATGAGATTTTAAAAAGGAATCTGGAAAGTTTGCCCAGGATGATGGAAACCTTAGTTGCTGCTTTAGGTTTTTTTCTTTAAAGAGTATTTTCCTTCTATGTTTCCTCTGACGTCTCCCTAAAAAATAAAATAGTGACATCATCAATAGTAATAAATACCACTAGAAGGATAAATACCATTGACAGCAGCAGCCATGTCGGTCCTTAGAACCTCAATGTCTAAAACAATGTCTGGCACATGTTAGGCCCTTGAAAAAGATACGTTTCTAAAGACATATTCAATTAAAAAATGGAGTAGGCATATGGTGTACTTTGCCCTGTTCTAAGTGCTTTTCATCAACTACCTTGTAATTCTTACAACTCTAGGAGATAGGTATTATTCATTCATTTAACTGGTAAAAAGCTCAAATACCCAGGGAGCTTAAACTTTACTCAATGTCATGAAACTGAGAGAATATACTTTCAAGATTTTTTTATTATGAAGAATTTATTACAGAAAAAAATAGAATGGTATAATGAACCTCCACATACCTATCACATAGAGTTAATAATTGTTCATTTTTTTTGCCAACTTATATAACAGTGAAACAGTAAAAGAACTAACATAAATATATTTTTGTTCAAGGGTCCTTTAACTATTTATGCATGGAGGCTAGGTTAATTTTAGAGCAGTGAGATAACATGAAAAAACAGCACTCACGTAGTTTTAAAAACTAACTCTGGGATTAAAGGGAACGTATGTAAACAACTATGCATTGTTAAAGATTTATAGGAGCATTGTGACCTGTAGAATAAATATAATCTTTAGATGACTTCCATTTGAAAAGAAATACAGGGACTAGAATATAAGTTAACCAACAGCACATAGAAGCAGCCCAGGAAATTGACATTCTGTAGAGATGATTTATCTGTTCTCTTCAACAATCAATGCTTGGGCTCATTGGAACATCAGGGGACAAAGACATTCCCAACCTTCTTTGACCCGTGATGATGCTCAGATGTCTGCAGTCAATGGTCACCTCTTGATTGTAACTTCCTTCTCTTTCCTGTGCCTTTCACATAAAGAGCCTGAATCTTGTACTCATTTAAGAGAGTACTTTGGGATGCTAGACTGCCATATTCTCAGTTTGCTGGCTCGCTCTCTGAAGAAACATGCTTTTCATCCCACCGTCATCTTTCATGTTTGGCTTTGAGGTGTGAGTTGCTGGACCTGGGTTTGGCTACCCTTACACCATCCTTTTATTTTACTAGACTATTTCTGTTACAGCTAGAGACATCATGACATTTAAACTCTAGTGGTCACTTCCTATCTCAAAAAATTAAGTACTTTTTCTTATATAATCACAATACTGTTTTTTTCACACTAAGATTCAACTGAGGTATCAGTTTCCTTTATATGTCTCATAAGGCTCTTTTATTCTAGAAAAAGCATTGATTTGTTGAAGAGAACAGAGTTTTTGTCTCTATAGAGCTTTTGACCTTCTGGGTTACTTCCTCATGTCATTGTTGAACTTATGTTCTAGTCCATGTATTTCTTGTCAAATGGCAGTTACCTAAAGGCTATGTTTACTCGTGTAACTGTTCCACTATGGAGCAAGAGTCCTGGCTTTCTAGTTTACTGTCAATGAATGATTAAGGAAATTCATTTAGCCTTTCTGGGCTTCCGTTTCTTGTCTGTAAAACGAAGCAATGATTCCATACAAGATAAGGAATACGGACGTGCTAAAACGATATTAGAACTTATAAGACTGTATGAGTTCAAATATCAGGCAGCCACTTATTAGCTGCATGATGTTGGAATTAACTATTCTTCCTTCATTTTTCTCACCGTAAGATGGGAATCAATCTTGTTGTGAAGATTAGAAATACAACGTGGGCTAGGCACGGTGGTTTATGCCCATAATCCCAGAACTTTGGGAGGCCAAGGCTGATGGATCACTTGAGGTCAAGAGTTTGAGACCAGCTTGGCCAACTTGGTGAAAACTTGTCTCTATTAAGGATATAAAAATTAGTGGAGCATGGTGGGTGCCTGCAATTCCAGCTACTTGGGAGGCTGAGGCAGGAGAATGGCTTGAACCTGGGAGGCAGAGGTTGCAGTGAGCCAAGATCACACCACGGCAATCCAGCTTGATTAACAGAGTGAGACTCCGGTTCTCTCTCTCTTCATACATATATGACATACCAGTGTTTTAAATGTTTGTGATAGGTTGCCCAGTAAATAAACTAGCAAAATAAAAAGGTGATGTAAATGTTATCAGTATCAATACGCTTACCACAGGGGTACTCTTGAAATAGCAGAGAACCTAGGAAAACAAAAGTAGAAAGTATATAATTGCAGAACTGGGCTATGTTGCAAGATCCTTAAATGCAGAAACTTGTTGCCCAACTATTAGGAAAATCTGGGGATTCACTGTGTCTGTTAATGATGTCTCATCTTATGATGTTCGAGAGAGGATCCAGGTGCTTTAGGAGTGATTAATATACACAGACTAAAAAAGGAACATCAAACGGGCAGAAGGAAACATGAATTTTGCATGCACTTGAGCAATCACGGTGGAAAGGGGCAAGAGGTTAAGAAAACACTCCAGTATCCTTCCTCTCCCTACATTGTTTTCAGAATCCAGGATGAATCAGGCTACTTCAAAATATACAGTGCCATTAGCTATCTTATTCCAACCCCTGTTTCATACTTGAGGTCAAGGTTCTACTTACCTAAAGAACTTGGTTGAGTTCGTACAGAAAAGGGATAAAGCAGCACAGCCTGTCCCGTCCCGGGGCCCATGTCCAGCCCACCTGACAGCTCCCCTTAGGAATTCCTCTGTCTCTCAATCTCTCCTTCCTTTCCTCTCTCCTCCCCCATCTCTCTCTCCTCCCCTACCTCTCTCTCCTCCCCTCCTTCACTCTCCTTTTTTTCCTGCTTCTCCCCACCCCAAGCCCACCTTTCTGCCTTTCCAGGGGCAGGGGCAGGGGTTGAAGCCAACTCTAAGCCTCTTTCAATCCCACCATGCCGCCTCGGTTCCCTGGCACATATGGGGATTTGCAGCACCACTGAAATGAAACCTGTGTCCTCCAGGCTTCCCAGATGGGCGGTGCTGTCAGTCCCTGGCTTTGGAGCACCAAGCTCCTTCCCCTCCCAGCCTGGACTCTAGCCTGCTGCAGCCCAGCGCCCACACCCCTCGGAGCACCCCAGCGCCCTGTGTGCTGGCTCACTGTGTGACTTGCCAGCATTTGGCCTGGAATCCAGCGCTTAAAGCAGGTCCCGCTCTTATTTGAAGAAACAAATGCTCCAGAGCTCCAGAGGAGCAGGTGGGACTAGGGATTTGAATTGCCTGCCTTTTGGGAAAGGTTCTCTGCGAACCAATTACTTTCTTTCACTTTTAATTCAGCCATGCCTCTTCCAGCCTAAACTTCACATGCACCTCTCCCCTTCTCCCTCTCTCCTTTCTTTTGCTTCTATGGACCCCTGGAAAGGCAGGGACACCCAGAATGCAGGTTCTTTAACAGCAGGCTGCCTTGCAAAACTCCTCCAATATTCTTTGATCATCAACTTTGTTAGGTGCTGGGAATACTCTGAACCCCTCTGTGGTGACTGAGCAACCCCAAGCTTCTGGAAGAACTGGCAAAATCCAAGCTATCTGAAATAACAAGAAGAGATTATTGTTGATTTTTAACCTGTAAATTCTCTTAGAATTTGGTTTCCCCGAAATGAGTTATTTGCTTTGTGCTGCTTGTTACTTACTGTATTGATTGTATTTGAGAAAATGAAGGGTAATGTGAAATGCTGAGATGTGACTTATAGCTTTGGCTCTGCTGAGCTGCAACTTGTAACTTTAGCTCTGCAGAACTGTTACGGTAAAAACAGGAACTCTGAAAGGGACTAACCACACAGCTTGACTGTCTGAGAGAGATGACAGCGTGTAGTAGGCTTCCCGTTGCAGAGAGCCTATAAACAGATGTGTAATAGACAGGCTCATTACCCAGCTTCCTTTCCCAGGAAAGGCATATTGATTAGGGCCCTGGAAAGGGAATACGACCCTTATGGAGAGCCTATAACGGACACATGAGGGGTGTCTGTCTCTGTGGTTGAGACAAGGATGTAAACGTCTTTCTTCTCTCACTGCTCCTCCAGGCCTGCATGGAGTCCCCCTCCTCTTGTGGTTTTTGTGGTCAGGCTGGTTGTCCTGTGTCAGATCCTGTTCCCCCTGTAGCTGTGGGCCCAATATGTTTTTGCTGATAATTGTAAGTTCATGTTTAACCTATATTCTTGCTAAGGTGTATGATTTCTATGCTGACACACAGAAAGTTATCTTTACATTGTTCTGCTTTTATAATACCACGTTGTGAATTTTGTGCACCAGTTTTTGCAAATGTATTCTTTTTGTATAATTATCGCTGAAACTTTGTGTAACCTCACTCCCCCACCCCTATTGAAGGAGCACAATAAAAAAAACTGAGATTTTTCAAGGGAATGTCAGCCATCCACGGAGCATTATGTGGTTTTAAGGAAACCAGCTTTAAGGAAAACATTTTCCTTGCCTCTCTTTCGTTTTCACCAAACACTCAATCACTCTGAGAGATCTTAAACCCACATTGATATATTGGGAGCTAGTCTCTCCAATAGTTAGGGTCACAGCAAGACAAACCCATAGAGCCCCTCCCGTTTTCCCTTGCTAAGCTGAGCTTCTAACAAAAACAGCCTCCAGCCTTGTAAACAGGAACCTAGGTTCCAGGATGTGGTTGCACCCGGCTCTCTCTTGAACCCAGGATGTTGACTTGATTAAGCAGAATGTCAGCCCCTGAGAACCAAGATGCGGTTTTTCTTAGACTAGCACCTAGCTACTTGCAAACTCCCTATATAACCCCCATAGTCTTTAAGCCAGGTTGCTGCCTTCACTGCTTTCAACTAACAAAATTTTGGTGCTGAAACCCAGGATAGGAGTAGGTGCTGGCCACTCTCCTTTCTTCCGTGTCTAGCCCCCCCAGTCTGAACCTCTTTCTAGACCCAGGAATCTCAGACTCTCCCATTGCTGGCAACCTCATCCACCATCAGAACCTCAGCTAGGGTGAGTAAGAGAGACTCTTGTGGTTTGCCCTGAACCCTTGACTGTCTTTGCCTTCCCAAAAGACCCAGCTCTGGGCCAAGGACTTCTGGCCTCGAGGCCTCCGGTTCCTCCTTTTCAGGGACGCCTGACACGTGGCTACCTCCTCTATTCCAGACAAAGCCCGCAGGACACAGGATGCCCTCTCTGGCCATCCTCGTCATCGGCAGTCTCTTCTTCCTCTACCTCCCTCCTCCATTCACTATTGGAGCCTCTTAGTCTACCTCTCCCAAAGGTGTCTCCTGTGTAATCTTAATGCTCTCGGCCTCCTTTCAGAAGTCCATCTTAAGAGGCTTATCTTTTACTACAATACTGCTTGGCCTTGATACAAATTAAACAATGGCTCCCAATGTCCCAAAAATGGCACTTTTAATATCAATATACTTAGAAGCTTAAACAACTTTTGCCATCGCAATGGGAAATAGTCTAAAATTCCTTATGTTCAGGCTTTCTCTACTCTCCGCAGCCATCCTTCCCTTTGCCAGTCCTGTTTCCAAATCCTGATCGATTTGCAAATCTTCCTTGCCAGCCCCAAACCCACCTCACCCCATCACCCTCCCCATGGCCCCAGGCAACAACTCGTGTCCTGCCACACTCCACAGCCCCAGCCGACGACTCCTCTCCTGCCACACTCCACAGCCCCAGCCGACAACTACTCTCCTGCCACACTCCATAGCCCCAGCCGACGACTCCTCTCCTGCCACACTCCACAGCCCCAGCTGACGACTCCTCTTCCTTTAACATCGCCAACTTTCCTCCTTCTTGACAACATCATAATCCCCCACCGTATGCCCCCACTTCAGCCCTACCCCTTTCCTCCTCTCTCTCCAACCATCCTGACCCTGAGTCCTCCTGGTCTCCACCCCTTACCAGCTCTCAAGCCCAACATGCCCACCAACCAGCTCCCTTGCTTCCCCTCTAGGAGGTAGCAGGAGCCAAAAGGATCATCGGTGTCCATGTTCCCTTCTCCCTCGTGTGGCTTGCAGCCCAGGCACATACCCACAATCTTCATGGCAAGATCCTGCTAAGCCCCTATAAGCTGCCACCATCCACTGGGAAGAGCTAGCCTAAGAATACCAGCCCACAGATCCAGGCCGAGCATCCTGTAACCAGATAATTGCCTTACTGCAGGCCTTAACTGAGCTTCCCATAAGGCCATGAATTTTGAAAAACTCAAGGGAGTTTCCCAAAAGGCAGATGAACATCCTGCCCAGTTTCTTTCCTGCCTTACAGAGGCCTCCAAAAATACACCCTTGTTGATTATGCCCTTGAGAAGACACCACAATTCTTAAAGCTCATTTTATCTCCCAGTCTGCTCCAGACATTCTGGACAAACTTCAAAAGGCTGAAGATAGCCCTCAAACCCCCCAACAAGTCCTCCTTAATCTGGCCTTCAAGGTCTTCAATAACAGGGATAAGCAAAGTAAAACAGACAAGGCCCAGAGAGATCGTGCTAAATACTGGCTTCTAGCAGCAGCAGCCATTCGCCAACCTAAACAGCCTGGCTGTGGCACCCAGGGGCACAAAAGACCTGATAGCAGTGCACCTCCGAGGGCATGTTTCAAGTGCAGCAAGGAAGGCCATTACGCATGTCCCAATCCATGGGCACCAAAAAGCCCTTGCTCCATCTACCAGCAGACAGGTCACCGGAAGTCTGACTGTCCTCTCAACAGGCAGACAGAAAAGCCTGTACCTCCAACTTGCAACCCCTTCACCAAGACAAAAGGTAAAAAATCTCTTGCACTCCCACAGTTCCGTGGCTTAGCTGCTGAAGACTGATGGGGCCCAGGGCCCTGGGCTCCATTTGCCTTTATTATATCATAGCCTAGGGTAACTCTATTAGCAGCAGGTAAGCCAATCTCTTTTTTAATCAATACCAAGGCCACCTAATTCAGCTTTACTTGAATTTTAAGGACCAACTCCTCCCTCACAGGTCTCAGTTGTGGAGGTTGATGAACTTATCTGGCATCCACGTGCCACCAAAACCCTTACTTGTTCCCTATCTAATACCATTTTCTCACACTCTTTCCTTATCATGCTTTGCTGTCCTACTTCCATTCTAGGCAGGGACCCCCATCACTAAAGGTCCCCTTATTTGCCAACTCCTCCAAGCTGCACACCTCCCAGCTAAAGCAGAGAGGACACTGCCAAGGACACCAAACAGGATCAGATGAAATCTCAAAGAAAAAAAAAAAAACTCAAAAAACAGAAAAGCCGACCAGGCAGCAAAAGAAGCCTCCCTTTCCTCTGCCCCTGCCTCTCTCCTCCTCGTCACCCCCACAACCCAACCCCAGTATTGCCCCACTGAAAAATCTTCATTGTTAAAACAAAAAGCCTCCTCCCAAGGAAACTGGATAGTCAAAAATCAAAAACGCATCCTCCTTCAAGAACAAACCAAGAACATTCTAACATCTCTTCACGTATCCTTCACTATCAGTGCACGCCTCCTGTACCTTCTCCTTCACCCTTACTTCTCTGCCCCCAACCTATTTACCACACTAAAAGACATAACCTCAGACTGATATGTATGCTCTGTCACTTCCTCCCAAGGGGCCCTCCACTCCTCTCCTATCCCTAAATATCAGCTAAGAGGAACAGCCTTTCCCGATAGCATACCAAACGTTAAAAGTCCTCTCCTCTCTCCCCATTCCCACAGGAAAACAAACAAACAACAAAAAAAGTCTTAATTCACCTATTCCTTGCTCATCTGCAAGGAGAGTTTGAGTATCCACCGGACTGTATCAGCCACCTCATAAACTCTCTAAAAGAGGCCATCTCCCCATTCAACCCCTATTAACTCCTTCCCCCAAATACAGACTCCAATTCTTCCTCAAGTTCCTAACTCTTTTAATAGTCAGCCCCACTGCCTCTGCGCTCTCAAAGACCCTTCCCACTTCGACAAGAGTCAAACAATCTCTCAATCTCTCTCTTTGTTACTGCATTCCAACCAACTCTATACTTGCTTCCTGTTGCTGGACCTGTTTTTCCCTTTCCTCTACTGCCTACTCAGCTATCCCAGTTTCTCAGCCCTAGGACCATATTCCCATTCGCTTCTCACACACCATCCAAAAAGGCTCTGACTTTGTAGACAGAGCCCTGACCCTCACTAAAAACTATCCCACTGCCTTCGCTAACAAAGCTACCAAACTTCTCTTCGCGTATACTGCCGATTATGAGCGTGAAAAACTCCCTCACCCTGCCATCCAAAGTCCCACAATCCTACATACCCCCAAACTTGGCCAAGCCCCTTTATGTGTCACCTCTTCCAATCGACACATACACTTAGGCACCATCCCGCCCGCTGCCTGTGGCTCAAACCCTCTCCCATACCTCTTCCCATACTTCACTCCAGGTAAATTATTCAGTTTCGCCTGAAGCTAATGGCCTCTTTACCGAGTCCCTCCTCGTGACTTCCCCTCCTGCCTCTTAAACATGGAAACCCCTTCCCTAGACAGAGCTCTCAAAGAGGGTCTCTCTCTATCCTCCTCCTCCCTCTAGGTTGCTGAAGCTGGACCAAGTCCCTCCAAACAAGGAACCTAAACACTCCAACACCTATTCTCAATCCACTTGTCTGTTTACATTAACACCGCAGGCATCTTATCTTTTTCCTCTGCAGATCCACAACCTACTTCTGTCTCCCTACTAACTAGACAGGTACTTGCACCCTAGTCTACCTTACCTGCAACATTAACCTTGCCCCTCCAAACCAAGAACTCCTTGTCCCTGCCACACTACACACCCATCCCCCACTCAAAATAGAATTCATTCCCTTATTAGTAGCCCTTAGTGTCACAACCAGGGTCAGGTTAGAAGCAGGAAGCCTAAGAACCTCATTATCATATTTCTAGTCACTCTCCCAAAGCTTCCAATTATCACTTAAAAAAAAAAAAAAAAACTAGCAAACTCTATCACTCACCTCCAAAACCAACTAGACTCTTTAGCAGCAACCATCCTACAAAACCCGCAGAGGCCTAGACCTCCTCACTGCTGAAAAAGGAAGTCTGTGCTTTTTAAATAAACGATTTAAAAGAATTGTTTTTAAATAAACAATGCTGTTTCTACCTCGGTGAATCTAGGTTAGTACAAAATGCTATCAAAAGGCTCAAAGACAAACCCAGAAAATAAGAGATAACAATTCTTCCTGCCCCGCTGCCTGCTTGGTCTCTCAGCTCCTAGGCCCTCTGGCTACCTCCCCTCCTTGGTCCTGCCATAACTCTCCTCCTCCTCTTAGTCTTTGGCCTTTGCCTCTTACGCCTTCTCATCCAGTTTCTACAGAAGCAAATATGGGCTGTTACCCACTGCATGATATAAGATGTGATGATGTTCCAAGACTATCAACTTACAAGCCAGTCTCACCTCACAAACATCCCCATTCAGTACAAAGCAGCTAAAAACAATGTCCCCTTTCTCTTTCCTTTTATATATGTAACAAAAGACTGTAATGTTAGGGTCACATCAAGGCAAGCCCATAGACCCCCTCCCGTTCTCCTTGCTAAGCCGCTGTCACCAAAAACAGCCTCAAAACTTGTAAACAGGGCGCCTAGGTTCCAGGACATGGTCACACCCAGCTCTGGAACCCAGGATGTTGATCTGATTAAGCAGAATGTCAGCCCCTGAGAACCAAGATGCAGTTTTTCTTAGAATAGCACCCAGCTACTTGCAAACCCCCTATATAACCCTTATAGTCTGTAAGCCAGGCTGCTGCCTTTCCTGCCTGTGGTGAGGCTGCCTGGCAGGTTGAAATAAATTTGCTAAACCTGATTCTAGGTCTGTCTCTCCCTCCTTTCGGTCAACCTTACAAGCTTCGAGATGCATATTCCTAGGGCCCATATCATCTTCTTCATCACTGCCATAAGCGTCTGCACATATTGATGAACGTCTGGAGAATCGATTTATGACAAGGGCGTTTACTCCTCATGCATCCGTGGCTTCTTCGTGATTGTCCTGGTCGCAGGGGTCTATCCCACCTGCTGGGCATGCTGCCCCCTGGGAAGTGCCTGAATTTCCCCACTCACCCAACTAGCCTCAGCACCTCCTGTGTGCCGCAGTAGAGATCCCAGCCTGCTGCCTCAGCGCCTGCTCCGCAGCCATGATTTACAGGCGGGGATAGCCACATTCCTGCACCCCGACTTCCATCTCCGTTCCCCTCGAAAAAGCTTCTTAGTGGCTCTGCCGCCAGCGTCCCAGCTCCTCCCGCTCCTGAGTTTAGATTTCCCGCTCCCTCTCCAGGCCTGCCCAGCCCAACCTACCGGTGACTTCGCTTCCCAATACTCGGGACTGGGCAAACCGGGAGAATAGAGGCAGGCAAGGACTGCCGCGGGCAGCGGGACCAGGGAGACAGGGTCCTGCTCGCGGCGTCAAGGGGGAGCGCGGTGGCTGGGAAAGGTTGGCGCACTCCCTCGGCCTCGCCTTCCCAATCACTCTTTTTTGCACGCCGGCAGGTGTCCCCAGCGCAGCCAATCCGCTTCCGCAGTAGGCGAGTTGCTGTCTAAAGAGAGAAGATAAACTCCAGTATCTTCAAGTCCATTGGCCAGACGAGCCATTCGGCAGGTGAGTTCTATTCTCCTACCGAAGTGCTGGATCCCACGGAACTGGAGGGGAAAGTCCTTAAAAGTCACTAGTGCAGGCGTCTGAGACTTGGTGCGGAACGGACCTTCTTCATAGATGAGTTACTCTTTTCTTTTCTTTCTTCCTTTTCTTTTCTTTCCTTTCTTTCTCTCTTTCCTTTTTCTTTCTTTCCTTCTTTCTTCTTTTTTCCTCTCTTTTTCGTTCTTTTTTCTTTCTTCTCTCTCTTTCATCTTTCTTTCCATCTCTCTCTCTCTTTTCTCCCTTCCTCCCTCCCTCCTTTCTTCCTTCTTTCTCTTTTGCCTATTTTACATTTCAGTGTGTATGCAAATAGTGGTTTAAGGACAATAGGCTTAACACTTTCTAAAACATGGGTGTTAAGAATTGAAGACAGTGATAAAATTTGTTTCCAAAGGAATGCTTATACACTTGGTGGGAGTGTAAATTAGTTCAACCATTGTGGAAAACAATGTGGCAATTCCTCAAAGATGTAAAAACAGAACTACCATTCAACCCAGCAATCCTGTGACTGGGTATATTCTGAAAGGACTATAAATCATTCTGTCGTAAAGACACATGTACACATATGTTCCTTGCAGCACTGTTCACAATAGCAAAGAATCAACCTAAATGCCTATCAGTGGTAGATTGGATAAAGAAAACTGAGTATGGACTAGGCACGGTGGCTCTCGTCTGTAATTCCAGCACTTTGGGAGGCTGATGTAGGTGGATCACCTGAGGTCAGGAGTTTGAGATCAGCCTGACCAACATGGAGAAACCCTATCTCTACTAAAAATACAAAATTACTCCTGGCATGGTGGTACATGCCTGTAATCCCAACTATTCGGAAGGCTGAGGCAGGAGAATCACTTGAACACGGGAGGCGGAGGTTGAGGTGAGCCAAGATCATGCCATTGCACTCCAGCCTGGGCAAGGAGCAAAACCTTGTCAGAAAACAAAACAAAACAAAACAAAACAAAACAAAACAAAACAAAACAAAACAATGAAAACAGCAACAATAACAACAACAACAAACCAAAAAACAAAGAAAGAAAACAAAACTGATTAGACCATTGAATACTGCACAATCATAAAAAATAATGAGATCATGTCCTATCCAGGGACACGGATGGAGCTAGAGGCCATTATTCATGTTATCACTTACAAGTGGGAACTAGATGATGATAACACATGGAACAACAGACACTGGGGGCTTTTGGAGAGTGGAGGGTGGAAGGAAGGAGAGGATCAGGAAAAATAACTAATGAGTACCAGGCTTAACACCTTGGTGGTGAAATAATCTGTACATCAAATCCCCAGGACACTAGTTTACTATAAAACAAACCTGCACAGGCACCACTAAACTTAAATAAAGTTTAAAAAGATTTTTAAATCTACAAAGTTGAAATTTACTAGAAAGGTTATTCAAATGATTTTGATACATTGAAATATTAGTGCACAAGGAGATAATAAAAAATTATTAGTATAGAAGATATAAAATATGTTCCTCTGCCTAATATCTGTGCAACTAAACCTACTATGTACCAAGATATCTATCAACATTCTTTCTGAAATTTTTATAAAATTTTGTATAATTTTAATCATATTTCTTTTAAAAACATTTATGGCTTGATAAGTTATATGTTGGCTTATTGGGGAAACGGCATAAAATAACAATTCTTAATCTTTATATATATTTGCAGTGAAACAGATTTTGGCTTTAGGTAATAGGAACGTAACCCTTTTTTGGATGAAAAATTACTGTCACATATTTTTCTTCATTATCCCACATCTTTGTTGTTTTCTTAACTTGTATTACTAATTAAAGTTCCCTACCTTTTCAAAGAAAAGCTAATGTTGACATTTATTTCTCTGTAGCAAACTTTGGCTATTGTTTTTACTCCTAATTTCAGGCAAAAATGAAGTGTCAATTTCATTTACAAAATACAGCTTAGTACAATCTAAGCCAAATAAAGTTTACATTATAAAGACTACAAACAAGTTTTAAAAAGCTATTTTGACATTAAACTTTTTTATTGAATTTAACTTTTGTCTTCTAAGGACCAGAATTCTTACAATTACTATGAAGGCCCTATTCTATAATCATAGCCTGGGCTCTGTGTCAATGCTTCATTAAACAGGTTCACTCACTCTTTCTGTTCTTTCTACCTTTCTTCCTTCCTTCCTTCCCTCCCTCCCTCCCTCCCTCCTTATCTCCCTCTTTCTTTCTTTTTCTTTCTTTTCTTTCTTTCTTCTTTTTCCTTTCTTTCTTTCTTTTCTTTCCCCTTCCTTCCTCTTTCTTTCTTTCTTCTTTCTCCTTTCTTTCTTTCCTCTCCCTTCCTATCATTCTTCCTTCCTCCCTCCCTTCCTCCCTCCTTTCCTCCCTTCCTCCCGCCTTTCTTTCTTTCTTTCTTTCTTTCTTTCTTTCTTTCTTTCTTTCTTTCTTTCTATCCTTCTTTTTTTTTTTGAGATGGAGTTTCGCTCTTGTTGCCCAGGCTGGAGTGCAATGGCGCGATCTCGGCTCACCACAACCTCCGCCTCCTGGGTTCAGGCAATTCTCCTGCCTCAGCCTCCTGAGTAGCTGGGATTACAGGCACGTGCCACCAGGCCCAGCTAATTTTTTTTTGTATTTTTAGTAGAGACGGGGTTTCACCATGTTGACCAGGATGGTCTCGATCTCTTGACCTCGTGATCCACCCACCTCGGCCTCCCAAAGTGCTGGGATTACAGGCTTGAGCCACCGCGCCCGGCTCGCTCTTTCTTTCTTTCTTTCTTTCTTTCTTTCTTTCTTTCTTTCTTTCTTTCTTTCTTCCTTTCTTTCTTTCACAGAGTCTCGCTCTGTCACCCAGGCTGGGGTGAAGGGGCATAATCTTGGCTCACTGAAACCTCCATCCCCTACATTCAAGCGATTCTCATGCCTGAGCTTCCTGAGTATCTGGGACTTCAGGCATGCACCACCATGCCCAGCTAGGCTTACTTTAAATTTTTTTTATTTTTATTTTTAGTAGCTACAGAGTTTGTCCTTATTGTCCAGGCTGTTCTGAAACTCCTGAGCTCTGGCATTCTGTTCGCCTCGACCTCTCAAAGTGCTAGGATTGCAAGCATGAACCACAGTGCTCGGCCAATTTCTTAATTCTTAGACTAAATCTACAGGGGACACACTTGTTCCAACATTAGCTGCAAAGGGATTTTTCCTCCACACTTAAGTCACTGTCAGTAAGTAGTTTTTTTTTTTTCTTTCGTGTATTTCCGCTTGCTTGTTTGTTAGTGGTTATTTGGGAAAACCCCTTCTTGAAATTATTTTACATGCAAGGTCAAATATAAAGGTAACAGCATAGATTAATTTTCTTCCACACCTATATACACGTTTTTATTCCTGCCTGTGGCTGTGAATAGTTGTACAGTTAAAAGTAGAATGGACTTAATGGAGTATCATTTGTATTTATAATTCCTGTATTTGTAATTCTGCTGCAGAAATGAATTCTGTTATACTCAAAGGTTACACTTCTTATTTGACTTCTTTAAAAGTGTGTAAAAATAATGCTGTTGTGGCTTTTCATAGATTTATAGTATATAAACATTAAATTTAATCAATAATTCATATCATTTATGATTAATTTTATTATTAAAACAATAATACACATAGACATAATTATTTTGTAACAGTTGGTGTGCTTGGAGTGTTTGCTATCACCCTTGAATATGACACTCCAGCTAGAAAATATTAATTTGATAATGTATCTTTAAGAAACTATATAAAATACATAAAAGTTTATAACCTTGTGTACATTTTAAAAACAAGGCTTTGTTGTAGAAAAAAGATTATGATATACATGAAGATATTTTGTTTTCTGTTATCATTTGAGTTTATTTTAAAAGCCATTACTGCTATCTCTCTCTCTCTCTTCCTCTTTTTCTCTCTATGTGTGTGTATAATATATGTATACCTATACATATATAACCAAAAATTCCAGGTTCATCACATTCTACACAAATTTCCTTTTTTTGTTGTTGCTATAACTTATTCTTAATCATTGAAAGCCACTGAAAATCAATACCTGTTTGCTAAATCAAGATGTGAGATCAAGTTAAAAGTGCCATTGTTATTATATATAAAACTTTCTAATGATTACTTTTGTGGTAACTTTTTTTTAATTGCATTTTAGGTTTTGGGGTACATGTGAAGAACATGTGAGATTGTTTCATAGGTTCACACATGGCAGTGTGGTTTGCTGCCTTCCTTCCCATCACCTATATCTGGCATTTCTCCCTATGTTATCCCTCCCCAACTCCCCAGCCCCCACTGTCCCTCCCCTATGTAACCCCCTACAGACCCTGGTGTGTGATGCTCCCTCCCTGTGTCCATGTATTCTCATTGTTCAACAACCACCTATGAGTGAGAACATGTGTTTGATTTTCCATTCTTGTGTCAGTTTGCTGAGAATGATGGTTTCCAGGTTCATCCATGTCCTTACAAAGGACATGAACTCATTGTTTTTTATGGCTGCATAGTATTCCATGGTGTCTATGTGCCACATTTTCCCTGTGCAGTCTATCATCGATGGGCATTTGTGTTGGTTCCAAGTCTTTGCTATTGTAAACAGTGCCGCAATGAACATTCATGTGCATGTGTCTTTATAATAGAATGATTTATAATCCTTTGATATATACCCAGTAATGGGATTGCTGGGTCAAATGGAATTTCTATTTCTAGGTCCTTAAGGAATTGCCACACTGTCTTCCACAATAGTTGAACTAATTTACACTCCCACCAACACTGTAAAAGTGTTCCTATTTCTCCACATCCTCTCCGGTATCTGTTGTCTCCAGATTTTTCAATGAACACCATTCTAGCTGGCGTGAGATGGTATCTCAATGTAGTTTTGATTTGCATTTCTCTAATGACCAGTGATGATGAGCATTTTTTCATATGTTTGTTGGCCTCATATATGTCTTCTTTTGTAAAGTGTCTGTTCATATCCTTTGTCCACTTTTGAATGGGCTTGTTTGTTTTTTCTTGTAAATCTGTTTTAGTTCTTGTAAATTCTGGATATTAGCCCTAAATCAGAGGGGTAGAATGCAAAAATTTTTTCCCATTCTGTTGGTTGCTAATTCACTCTAATGACTGTTTCTTTTGCTGTGCAGAAGCTGTGGAGTTTCATTAGGTCCCATTTGTCTATTTTGGTTTTTGTTGTCAATCCTTTTGGTGTTTTAGTCATGAAGTCCTTGCCTATGCCTATGTCCCGAATGGTTTTGCCTAGATTTTCTTCTAGGGTTTTTATGGTGTTAGGTTTTTTGTTTTAGTATTTAATCCATCAGGAGTTAATTTCAGTGTAAGGTGTCAGGAAGTGGTCCAGTTTCTCCTTTCTGCCCATAGCCAGTTTTCCCAACACCATTTATTAAACAGGGAATCCCTTCTCCATTGCTTGTTTTCATGAGGTTTGTCAAAGATCAGATGATTGTAGATGTGTTGCGTTGCCTCTGAGGCCTCTGTTCTGTTCCATTGGTCTATATCTCTGTTTTTGTATCAATATCATGCTGTTTTGATTATTGTAGCCTTGTAGTATAGTTTGAAGTCAGGTAGTGTGATGCCTTCAGCTTTGTTCTTTTTGCTTAGAATTGACTTGGCTATGCAGGCTCTCCTTGGGTTCCATATGAAGTTTAAGGTGTTTTTTTCCAGTTCAGTGAAGGTCATTGGTAGCCTGATGGGGATAGTGTTGAATCTTTAAATCGCTTTGGGCACTATGGCCATTTTCACAATACTGATGCTTCCTAACTATGAGCATGGGATATTTCTCCATCTGTTTGCGTCCTCTCTTATTTCGTTGAGCAGTGGTTTGTAGTTCTCCTAGAAGAGGTCCTTTACATCCCTTGTTAGTTGTATTCCTAGGTATTTTATTCTCTTTGTAGCAATTGTGAATGGCAGTTCATTCTTGATTTAGCTCTCTTTAAGTCTGCTATTGGTGTATAGAAATGCTTGTGATTTTTGTGCATTGATTTTGTATCCTGAGACTTTGCTGAAGTTGCTTATCAGTTTAAGATTTTGGGCTGAGACGATGGGGTCTTCTAAATATGCAATCACATCATCTGCAAATAGAGACAATTTGACTTCCTCCTTTCCTAATCAAATATTCTTTATTTCTTTTTCTTGCCTGATTGCTGTGGCTAGAACTTCCAATACTATATTGAATAGGAGTGATCAGAGAGATCATCCTTATCCCTTGCCAGATTTCAAAAGAATGCTTCCAGTTTTTGCCCATTCAGTAGGATATTGGCTGTGGGTTTGTTATAAATAAGCTTTCATTATTTTGAGATACGTTCCATCAATACCTAGTTTGTTGAGTGTTTTTAGCATAAAGGGCTGTTGAATTTTGTCAAAGGCCTTCTCTACATCTATTGAGATAATCATGTGGTTTTTGTCTTTGGTTCTGTTTATGTGGTGCATTATCTTTATAGACTTGAGTATGTTGAACCAGCCTTGCATCCCCAGATGAAGCCTACTTGATCATGGTGGATAAGTTTTTTGATGTGCTGTTGCAATCAATCAGTTTGCCAGTATTTTATTGAAGATTTTTGCATCTATGTTCATCACTGATATCGGCCTGAAGTTTTCTTTTCTTGTTGAATCTCTGCTGGATTTTGGTATCAGGATGACGTTGGTCTCATAAAATGATTTTGGAAGGATTAGTTAATCTTGCTAGTGGTCTGTCTGTTTTGTCTTTGTTCTCATTGATTTCGAAGAACATCTTTATTTCTGCCTTCATTTCATTGTTTTTCCAGTCAACATTCAAGAGCCTATTGTTCAGCTTCCATGAAGCTGTGTGGTTCTGAGTTAGTTTCTGAATTCTGAATTCTAACTTGATTGCACTGTGGTCTGAGAGACTGTTGTGATTTCCATTCGTTTGCATTTGCTGAGGAGTGATTTACTTCCAATTATGTGGTCAGGGATTCCCTCTTTTTAGATGGTTTGGAATAGTTTCAGAAAGAATGGTACCAGATCCTCTTTGTATGTCTGGTAGAATTCAGCTGTGAACCCATCTGGACCTGGGCTTTTTTTGATTGGAAAGCTATTAATTGCTGCCCCAACTTCAGACCTTGTTATTGGTCTATTCAGGGTTGCAACTTCTTCCTGGCTTAGGCTTGGGAGCATGCAAGTGTCCAGGAATTTATCCATTTCTTCCAGGTTTACTACTTTATGTGTAGAGAGTTGTTTGTAATAATCTCTGATAATGGTTTGTATTTCTGTGGAATCTGTGGTGATAGCCCCTTTATCATTTTTTTATTGCATCTATTTGATTATTCTCCTTTTTAAAATTAATCTGGCTAGTGGTCTATTTTGTTGATCTTTTTGAAAAACCAGCTCTTGGATTTCTTGATTTTTTGAAGGTTTTTTTGTGTCTCTATCTCCTTCAGTTCTGCTCTGATCTTAGTTATTTCTTGTCTTCTGCTAGGCTTTGAGTTTTTTGACCTTGCTCCTCTATCTCTTTCAGTTGTGATGATAGGGTGTTGATTTTAGATCTTTCCTTGCTTCTCATTTGGGCATTTATTGCTATATATTTTCCTCTAGACACTGCTTTAAATGTGTCCCAGAGATTCTAATATGTTGTGTCTTTGTTCTCATTGATTTCGAAGAATATCTTTATTTCTGCCTTCATTTCATTGTTTATCAAGTCAACATTCAAGAGCCTGTTGTTCAGCTTCCATGAAGCTGTGTGGTTCTGAGTTAGTTTCTGAATTCTGAATTCTAACTTGATTGCACTGTGGTCTGAGAGACTGTTTGTTGTGATTTCCATTATTTTGCATTTGCTGAGGAGTGACTTACTTCCAATTATGTGGTCAGTTTTAGAGTAGGTGTGATGTGGTGCTGAGAAGAATGTATATTCTGTGGATTTAGGGTGGAGAGTTCTGTAAATGTCTATTAGGTTTGCGTGGTCCAGGTCTGAGTTCAAGTCCTGGATGTCCTTGTTAATTTTCTGTCTCGTTGATATGTCTAATATTGACAGTGGGGTGTTAAAGTCTCCCACTATTATTGTGTGGGAGTCTAAGTCTCTTTGTAAGTCATTAAGAACTTGCCTTATGTATCTGGGTGCTCCTGTATTGGGTGTGTATATATTTAGGATCATTAGCTCTTCTTGTTGCAGTGATCCTTTTACCATTATGTAATGTCCTTCTTTGTCTCTTTTGATAGTTATTGGTTTAAAGTCTATTTTATCAGAGACTAGAATTGCAACTCCTGCTTTTTTTTTTGCACTCCATTTGTTTGGTAAATCTTCCTCCATCCCTTTATTTTGAGCCTTTGTGTATCCTTGCATGTGAGATGGGTTTCCTGGATACAGCACACCAATAGGTTTTGGCCTTTTATCCAATTTGCCAGTCTGTGTCTTTTGATTGGGGCATTTAGCCCATTTACATTTAGGGTTAAAATCGTTATGTGTAAATTTGATCCTGCCATTTTGATGCTAGCTGGCTGTTTTGCCTGTTAGTTGATGCAGTTTCTTTATTGTGTCAATGCTCTTTGCCATTTGGTATGTTTTTGGAGTGGCTGGTAGAGGTTGTTCTTTCTATGTTTAGTGCTTCTTTCAGGAGCTCTTGTAAAGCAGGCCTGGTGGTGATGAAATCTCTGAGTAATTGCTTGTTTGTAAAGGATTTTATTTTTCCTTCACTTATGAAGCTTAGTTTGGCTGGATGTAGTAACTTTTAAAAGAAGTAGTGATGGCGTGGGATCCCTTGGCAAAGTCCAACTTGGCTGCTTCGCTGCTTTCATTGGCCTGGCTAACACTTTATGTCTGCCCAAGGAAGGACCAGGAGAGTGTAGAAGGGAAATGACATCTGCTGCTGTACTGCTTTGAGTTCCTCCCTGATTTTGGCATTTACATGTGTCTGTTTCATTTAATACTCTTAATAACCTTGTGGGGAAGGGGAGATTATCTTAGCCATTTCACAAAAAGCTTTAGTAAATAATTGTGCAGAAACATCCTCATCAGAATTTGTAATCCCATTTGAAACTAGAAGCCAAACTCATTCTATTGAATGATGGCTGCCTCTTGTATCTAAATGCAAAAAGGCATAGTGCCTTACTTCTTCCTGCTTTACTCTTTTTATATCTATCCAATCATCTATTCAAGGTATAAATTTGTGGTGACAATTTACAAGATCCGGTCCCAGATTCTATGAAGGGTAAAATGTTAAGAGTTCTGCCCTGAAATGGGGAGGATGGAAAAGGTACACAAATAATACCATTTCCAAAATAGTTTCATTTATTTAAAAGACATGTTAATTCCTACTTTGTACCAGGTATTATGCTGGATATTGGGGAACAGAAGTGAATGAATATGATTCTCACATTTGTGGATCCACAGCAGTTTAATGCAATGTTGTATCTAAGCCTAGTGCTTTTCAAGGTCACATCTCATAGCCTATTCAATATATTAAAATGCACACACATTCTACATTAAATATACATGTTTGCTTTGTAATCTAGTTTGAAATACTTGGAGAATTGGAAGAACTAGTCACCAAGTGTAGAAAATTGTTCTCAGATCTTCCCCCTTCCTTGTATACACACCTGTTGCCAGGTGCATTTGCAGTTTCTCCCTATCCCATCAATGTTGGGCTTTGGGTGGTAAAATGTAGACAGAACACTGTGCTGAGCGCGACCCTGAAAGCCATTACATCTTTCTGTTTGCCTCTGTACTGGTTCTGTCATTGCATGTAAAGAACATGCCCCTGCTAATACTGTCTCATAGAGGGCATGAGGCTAAATGAGGTAGCCTATGGGATGGTCGTGGAGTTGCACGTGGCATAAACGCTCCAGAAATGATAGGGTGACTTTGCCTTTGTTACTTCTCTTACAACTACCATGTAACTCTGTTTTGATATATACTGTCTAGATGGTTGTACATGATTTTTAAGGTTTGAATAAATATTACCAAATTACTCGACCACTAGCAGGAAAAGGTGATGTTCATTTCCACTTCAGGTCAAAAGTGTTGTGAGATTGGGATTCTTAAGAATCAGATCATAGACTCCAGCTCAGTCCAAGACCCAGAAGGCAAAGAACCTCTAGGAGGGTAACACCCTCATAAGGAGCCTCTGTTTAGATATTAAGGGGATGTCCGCTTTACCAAACCTCCAGAGGCTGCTAGCCTCCCTACTTCCAGAAAAGGAAATAACCACGTGCCTGTCCTAGCTGTAGCCTGAGGTTCAAGCACCCGGGCCACAGGGACTAGTTGGGGCACACAATCTGCTGTGGACTCCGTCTTCTTCCTACCGCGGGATGCAGAAACTCACCCCTCTTTCCTCCAAGCCTCACCGTCCTAATGACTACCCAAGACCTTCTTGACTCTGCAAGAGCCCGAATGACTTTTCAAGATCCTCTGTTTTATTAAGTTAGCTGCCAAGTATTTCTGGCCCTGTAAAGAAAACAGCAGTTCAGGTCCTTAAATATATTTATTTACTCTGCGTGTGTGTGTGTGTGTGTGTGTGTGTGTGTGTGTGTGAGAAACATTTTTTTTCTTGTAAACCAATATATTATATAGTAAGGAGTTTAATTCCTTAACTTTCATTTTTCTCCCTAAACTTTTTATAGTCAGCAAGAGCAAAACCACACTGCAACGCCCAAACCAATTGCAGGCATTTTCTACTCCCTGAAGCCTGGGAATTAATTCATATACTCAGCCCCGTTTCCTTTGGCAGGCCATTGCAGAAGCAGTTGAACCAAATGATTGGATTGACCAGAATAAAAAGAAAACAAAACAACAACAACAAAAACTACAGAAACCAATGAGATATGTCCAAAAATGATGACTCCTCATATCATCACACCAGCAAGGAATGAACCAGCCTCTGATTTTCCCTTCTTGGCTGACTTTACAAGGTTGGATGCAGCTCATGAGAATCATGCAGCAAAGACAGAAAGAAAGTGCTGGAGAAGCTGCACCTGCAGGGCCTTACCTTTAGCTGGTTTGTATGGTCCCACTCCATGTAGCTGTTGGAAAACCAGTATCTCTAATGTCCTCTATGGGATAGTTGTTACCTTCCATTAATTTACGTCTATGACCTGTAAACCTAAAGTATCCTTTTATAAATTTTATTCAGTCTTTATGGAGAAAATTTTTAGTGCATGCCAGGTATAGTGTCAAGCATTGGGATTCCTAAGATGAATGTAACATTGTCCTCATCATTCATTAAGTCACAATCTAGTAGAGGAATAGAAGTTTAAAAAAGAATTATAACCATAATACAGAAGCAAATAGGCTTCAGTGGTAGCACAGAGAGGGTTTCAGGGCTACTGTCACAGAGGTGATAACATTTAAGATATAGATTCCAAATTCAGATGTGTTTGTTTTTGCAAAATTCTCGGGTCTATGTGCTCAGGTCCTGAAAAGTCCAGTGACAAATTTTACCTAAAATTTAGGTGGCAAACGAATCTTACTATAACCACTTGGAACCATTGTGGGGCTGGTCCATCTTATGGGACCCATCTTCAGTTCAGAGGGATGGAGGCAGAGGGAATACAGCAGGTAAGCTTAAGCAGTGATATGACAGGGCTTTCAGAATTGGGGCCAAGAAGGGCTTGCTTTATTTTCATGCTATTTAAAAATAGGTTTTTGCAACTGATTTACCCTATTAAATACTTCCATGCATAACTCAGTGGAGATTTATTTGCAATAGTAGGATCAGGTAATTTGAAAACATCAATATGTGTGGTTGTAGCAGGAGGAGGACTGGGTTCCAGCATTTAATAAGAGCATCCATGGCTTTATGAAAATGTCTGAAGATGTAATTTTCATTAAAGTTATACTTCACCTTTAGTTGTACAGTTCTTTCTTTCAGTTTCAATAAAATCTAAAACAGGAAATGTCAATATACATGCTCAGGTAAGGAAAGAATGAGTCTGTGCAGAGAGTAGGATCCAATCCTCTTCAGGTAGTAATGAAGAAAGAAGGCTCATCACTTCAATGAGCACTGTGAGCCCTTGAATGGGCTTATAGGTACATACTTATAGTTAAAATATGTATCTCCCATTTTAGTATTGGATAAAATACTGTCACATATTTCTCATTAAATCTACAGTTCTACTATCTTTCCTGATTAATTTTGCCAGCAAAAGTTCCTTAACTTTCTATAAAAGTCCAAGATTTACATTTATTTTGCAGTAGCAAATTTTGTCTTCTAGGAAAAATTAGAAGCCCAGGATGATAAAACTTTCTTTGAAAGAGACTTTACCATTAATTTTTGGAGGCAGCTGTGTGTGGGGTCACTTGTAATCCTAGATTGCATTAGCTTAATCGGGATTGAGATGATTTCAAATTGACTTGTGAAGACTGGGATATTTCTGGAACATTTTTATTCTTTGAGTACAACAACTTTTTACCTATCCAAAATTCTGTGGTGTTTACTATGTTCTCTACCACTTGACGGGCTTTAAACTCTAAATTTTTCCTCCCTCAGTTTCATGATTCTAACTCAAATGTCTGGTCAGCTACTCAGCCATCTCTTCCAAATTGTCAGATTCCCCATAAAAGTCAAACTGATATGGGTTGGGTCTGGGTCCCCATGCAAATTTCATCTTGAATTTTAATCCCCATAATCTCCAAGTGTCAAGGAAGGAACTTGATCGGAGGTGAGTGGATCATGGGGAAGGTGATTGGATCCCCCATGCTGTTCTCGTGACAGTGAGTTCTCATAAGATCTGATGGGTTTATAAGGGGCTATTCCTATACACTCTTTTCTCTCCTGCCACCCTGACTAAGGACATATTTACTTCCCCTAATTTCATGATTATAAGTTTCCTGAGGCCTCCTAGCCATTTGGAACTGTGAGTAAACTAAACCTCTTTCCTTTATAAATTACTCAGTTTGGGTATTTCTTTGTAGCAGTGTGAAAACAGACTAATACAGAAAATTGGTACCACGAGTTTGGGACACTGCTAGAAAGATACTTGAAAATGTGGAAGCAACTTTGAGACTGGGTAACAGGAAGAGTTTGGAACAGTTTGTAGGGCTCAGAAGAAGACAGGAAGATGTGGGAAAGTGTGGAACTTCCTAGAGACTTGCTGAATGGTTTTGACCAAGATGCTGAGAATGATAAGAACAATGAAGTACAGGCTGAGGGGTTCTCAGATGGAGATGAGGAACTTATTTGACACTGGAGCAAAGTTCACTCTTGTTATACTTTAGCAAAGAGACTGGAGACATTTTACCCCTGACCTAGAGATCTGTAGAACTTTGAACTTGTATTAGTTCATTTTCATACTGTTATGAAGAAGTATCTGAGACTGGGTAACTTATAAAAAAAAAGAGGTTTAATGTACTCATAGTTCCACATGGCTATGGAGGCCTCACAATCATGGTGGAAGGCGAAGGAGGAGCAAAGCATGCCTTACATGGTGGCAAGCAACAGAGTGTGTGCAGGGGAACTGCCCTTTATGAAACCATCAGATCTCATGCAACTTATTCACTGTCATGAGAATAGCACAGGAAAATCCTGCCCCATGATTCAATGACCTCCCACTGGGTCCCTCCCAGGACACATGGGGATTATGGGAGCTACAATTCAAGATGAGATTTGCATGGGGACACCCATTCCAAATGGGATAAATTGGCCAAAATGAAGAGGCTACAGGCCCCATGCAAGTCCAAAATCCAGAGGGGTAGTTAAAAGTTAAAGCTCCAAAATGAGCTTTGACTCCATGTCTAACATCCAGGTCACACTGATGCCAGATGTGGGTTCCCATGATCTTGGGCAGCTGTGCCCCTGTGGGTTTGTGGGGTACAGTGCTCCTCCTGGCTGCTTTCACAGACTGGCATGGAGTGTCTGCCACTTTTCTAGGAGCATGGTGTAAGCTGTTGATAGATTTACCATTCTAGCATCTGGAAGATGGTGGCTCTCTTCTCACTGTTACACTAGGCAGTGTCTCAGGGGGGACTTTCTATGGGGGCTGCCACCCTGCATTTCCCTTCTGTACTGCCCTAGCAGAGGTTCTCCATGAGGGCTCCATCCCTGCAGCAAACATCTCTCTGGACATCGAGGAATTCCATACATCCTGTGAAATCTAGGTGGAGGTCTCCAAACCTCAATTCTTCACTTCTGTGCACCTGCAAGCCCAATAGCATGTGTAAGCCACCAAGGTTTGGAGCTTGCACCATCTGAATCTACAGTCTGAGCTATAACTTGACCCCTTTTAGCCACAGCTGGGACACAGGGCACCAAGCCCCAAGACTGCACAAAGTGGGAAGGCCTGGGATTCAGGCCATGAAACCATTTTTTCCTTCTAGGCCTCTGGGCCTGTGATGGGAGGCTGTGCCATGAAGACTTCTGACATGCTCTGGATACATTTTCCCCATTGTCTTGTTGATTAACATTTGCCTCCTTATTACTTATGCAAATTCCTTTGGCTGGCTTGAATTTATCTTCTGAAAATGAGGTTTTATTTTCTTTTTCTTTTTCTTTTTTTTTTTTTTTTGAGACAGAGTTTCACTCTTGTTACCCAGGCTGGAGTGCAATGGCGCGATCTCGGCTCACCGCAACCTCCGCCTCCTGGGTTCAGGCAATTCTCCTGCCTCAGCCTCCTGAGTAGCTGGGATTACAGGCACGCACCACCATGCTCAGCTATTTTTTTTATCAGACCACCAGCCTGTAAATTTTCTGAACTTTTATTCTCTGCTTCCCTTTTGAACCTAAGTTCCAATTCCAAACCGTATCTCTGTGAATGACTAAAACTGAATGCTTTTAAGAGTACCCAAGCCACATCTTGAATGCTTTGCTGCTAAGAAATTTCTTCCACCAGATACCCTAAATCATCTGTTTCAAGTTCAAAGTTCCACAGATCTCTAGGGCAGGGCCATCTCCATCTGAGACCACTTTAGCCTGAAATTCACTGTCCATTTCACTATTGGCATTTTGGGAAAAGCCATTCAACAAGTCTCTATGAAGTTCCAAACTTTCCCACAATTTCCTATCTTTTTCTGAGCCCTCTAACCTTTTCTAACCTCTGCCTGTTACCCAGTTCCAAAGTTGCTTCCATGTTTTTGGGTATGTTTATAGCAGCACCCCACTCTATGATGCCAATTTAATGCATTAGTCAATTTTCATACTGCTATGAAGAAATACCAAAGAATGGGTAATTTATAAAGAAAAAGGTTTTAATGGACTCAGAGTTCCATATAGTAGGGGAGGCCTCATAATCATGGTAGAAAATGAAGGAGATGCAAAGGCACAGCTTACATGGCAGCAGGCAAGAGGGAGCATGTGCAGGGGAACTTCCCTTTATAAAAGTATCAGATCTCGTGAGACTTATTCACAATCCTAAGAACAGCATGGGAAAACCCTGCCCCCCATGATTCAATTACTTCCCACTTGGTCTCTCCCAGGACATATGGCGATTATGGGAGCTACAGTTCAAGATGAGATTTGGGTGAGGATACAATCAAACTACATCAGAACTTGAGAGAGATGATCTGAAATTGTAACTTGTGTTTAAAGGGAAGAATGTAAAAGTCTGGAAAATGTGCAGCCTGACCCTACGGTAGAAAAGAAACACCCATTTTCAGGGAAGAAACTCAAACTGGCTACAGAAATGTTCATAAGTAACAGGGAGCCAAATTGCCAAGACAATGGGGAAAATATCTCCAGGGCATGTCAGAGACCTTAGTGGCAGCCTCTTCCATTGCAAGACTTGTTATAAGATTGGGTGGAAAAGACAAATTGTATGTAGAGATCATTGTCAGAAATTACTAAACTCTGTCATCAAAAACTGTGTTGGAATTGATTTTAAAATTTCTCAATAAAAGAAGATGGAACACTACTTTGGTTTAGTTTTTGAAGTGGTGCATTCTCCGAAGATTCTATATTTAACACTCAGTCCTGGGAAGCCAGTAGTATTTATAATAAATTTCATAATGCTCATGCAAATACGAATCAGATACTGGCCCACAGTTAATGCAAGTAAGAGGATGGAAATCCCTTGGCATCCCCCAGGAAGTTTTCTTGGGAAAAAGTAAAAACTGAATATTATTAAACCTCTAGCTTTAACTACCAGTTTACAAGAAATGCTGGGTCTACAGCTACACATCAAATAGACATCACATGAATAAATGGTAAAGTGAAGAATGTAGAACACTTCATAGAGAAAATATGACTTTCTTCAACAAGCAAATATTAGAAAAAATAAAAGGGGGAATATACACATTAAATTGTGACTTTGGAGACTCACACAACAAAATATGTAGACTTTTTTGATTCTGACGAGCAATTCATATGTAAAACAAAAATAAACAAATATAGAAGTTAGGGAAAGATAACCACTGAAGTTTTGTAAGCATGTTGACAGGACTGTAGTTTTATTTTATAAAAAGTACTATTTTTTGACTGTAGTAGTAATTACTCAACAGTATGTCTGTGTCAGAATTCATTGACCTGTACATCAAAAGAGTGAAATTTCCTGCACATAAATACTAGATCAATATAACTAGACTTAAAAATAAATGGCCACTATAGACAGACACAAGAGAACACCCTGCAGGACAAAGTCTGCGGCCATGAAGGACAATGGTTAAGGACATTCCAACTCCAAAGAGAAGTAATCAGGACTTGCAGTATGAGCTAACCAAAAATTGTACTCCCCTGCCAGAGCCGGACATCCTGTAAATTCCTGCACAACAGAATTTGGTCATTGCTATAGGATTGTGGCTGCTACATTTCCCATTTCTTCTTTTTATGAATAAAATTTATTGGATTATGTCCATACTCCACTATAGTATATTGGGTATGTGGATGGAGCAGGGGGTATGGAGTTAAGTCTCTGCACCATAGGGAGCCTCATTCGGATGTGCTGAAGAGCAATACACATTGACAAGAAAATCTGGATCATCTTGGGAAGTGGGTAAGTACACTTCATATGTGGAAAGGAGCGGACATACATACATACATGTACTAGAGGGGTGAGATGGGTGGTGAGTAACTCCTGGTTACTTCTCTTAGGAGACTATGAGTTTGCCCAATGTCCATTTTCCCCTTATTCCAGTTATAGAATTTAGGCTAGACATCTGGTCGTATGGAATAAACATTACATTCCACGGCCTCCTTTCCAGTGAACTGAGCTGTGAACGCTGGGTGTGAACAGCCATGCTATATGTAGTTTTCAGATGCTGTTTTTAATAAGAAGAGGTGCTTTCTCCTTCTTCCTAATTACTCCCGGCTGTAGTGCAGGCATGCTGGTTAGTTTAGCAGCCATTTTGGCCATGTTGCATGTTGAGGTCTATAGTATAGCCTCATTGAAGAAATAATATCTCACAGGTTGGAACTCCCATGACCACAAAGGACAGTGCATTTGGACTATTATATGAGAAATAAACTTCTCTCTTGCTTAAGTTCCTGATTTGTTTTTTCCGAAATTTAGTATTCTTTTGAATAAAGATTAGCATTTCTGAATGAACAATTTCTGTAGGTCAGATTTAAGGTTTTGCACCACTGAGACTACCACATATTTGGAAAGTCCAACAATTTGCAATTTGTCAAGGAAAGTATATCAGTCAGGGTTGAGTGCAAGTTAAAGAGATTTAATACAAAGATCAAGTGTTGGAAATCTTTAGGATGATAACAGCAGTGAGAATCAGGAGGCCAACAATGGAATTATTAAGTTCACAAACACATCTCTCTTATCTGCAATCCAGAAATCAGGAAACTGAATTAGGAAATCATTACCATCAGAAACACCTTTCCACTTTATCAAAGTCAATGACTAGACACTGCAACATTGCTTCTGGTTGTTGCTACTGCTGAAACTACTTGTGGATATCCATGATACTGGTGACTAGACACTGACACTGTAGTCAGCAGCATTACTATCTCTAGACATTCACTTTTCTATGACCCAGCTTGCCAGAGTGGAAGAAGGATGACCCTCATTTTACTTTTATCTTACAAATAGTATCTATTTGGAGGAATCTCATTTGTATTCAGAATCTTAGTTACAAATCAGCCTAAAATATATAGCTTCTATCTTTCTAGATTCTGAAAATAGGAGGATGGGGATAAAGACTAAGCAAGCTACTTTTCATATCTACTAGAAAAGTGTGAGCTATTCCTCGATTAGAGCAAAGAACTGAAAAACTGTAATTTTCTACTGCCATTTGCAATGTAGGTTGAGTCACAGGCAGCGTGGAAGGAAATAAATTATGTTTACTGAGTAATTTTGAGTTGTAGAGGAACTATACATATTTTTTTTCCTTTTTTAACAGTGTATTTACCACTATCTAGTTAGGCAGAGAACAAGAACTACCTTGTCAGTAATGAAGGTATACCATCATAGGCATTTAGAATGACAAATAACAAATTATTTTTAAGTGTAAAAGTGAGCTAAACATTTGAAGTGAGGCATGAGATTTGTTTAAAAATTTTAAAAAGCCAAGATAAAATCAGCATTTGAGCTCTAGTACATGTTTTGCACATCCACATAATTATCTAACAGTTTTCTAATCAGGAAATTGAATAAAAGAAAACAGCCCCCAATACTCTCAATTATTGGCATCATATATATATATATATATATATATATATATATATATATATATATATATATATATAAACTTTTATTTAGGTTCAAGAGTCCATGTGCAATTTTGTTATAAAGGTAAATTGCATGTCACCAGGGTTTGGTGTTCAGATTATTTCATCGCCCAGGTAATAAGAGTGCCCCACAGGTAGTTTTTAATTCTTCAGCCTCCTTCCATCCTCCACCCTCAGGTAGGTCCTATATCTGTTGTTCTATTCATGTCCATGTGTACTCAATATTTAGCTTCCACATGAGAGAACATGAAATACTTGGCTTTCTGTTCCTGTATTAGTTCACTTAGGATAATGGTATCGGTATCACGCTGTTTTGATTACTGTAGCCTTGTAGCATAGTTTGAAGTCAGGTAGTGTGATGATTCCCGCTTTGTTCTTTTCGCTTAGAATTGACTTGGTTACGCAGGCTCTCCTTGGGTTCTATATGAAGTTTAAGGTGTTTTTTTCCAGTTCTGTGAAGAAAGTCATTGGTTGCCTGATGGGGATAGTGTTGAATCTGTAAATCACTTTGGGCACTATGGTCATTTTCACGATACTGATGTTTCCTAACTAGGAGCATGGAATGTTCCTCCATCTGTTTGTGTCCTCTCTTATTTTGTTGAGCAGTGGTTTGTAGTTCTCCTAGAAGAGTTCCTTTACATCCTTTGTTAGTTGTGTTCCTAGGTATTTTATTCTCTTTGAAGCAATTGTGAATGGGAGTTCACTCTTGATTTGGCTCTTTGTTTGTTATTGGTATATACGAATGCTTGTGATTTCTGCACATTGATTTTGCATCCTGAGTTTGCTGAAGTTGCTTATCAGTTTGAGATTTTGGGCTGAGATGATGGGGTCTTCTAGATATACAATCATGTCATCTGTAAATAGAGACAGTTTGGCTTCCTCCTTTCCTAATTGAATACCCTTTACTTCTTTTTCTTGCTTCATTGCTCTGGCTAGTGTGGTATGCTATGGTGTATATGTGTCACATTTTCTTTATCCCGTCTACCACTGATGGGCATTTGGTTTGATTCCATGTCTTTGCTATTGTGAATAGTGCTGCAATGAACATACATGTCTATGTGTCTTTAAGGTAGAACACTTTATATGCCTTTGGTTATATACTCAGGAATGAGACTGCTGAGTTGAATGGTAGCTGTTTTAAGTTCCCTGAGAAATCACAAAACTGCTTTCCACAATAGCTGAACTAATTTACATTCCCATCAGCAGTGTGTAAGCATTCCTGTTTCTCTGCAACTGTGCTAGCATCTGTTATTTTTTGACATGTTAGTAACAGCCATTCTGATTAGTGTGATGACATTTTGTCAGTTTGCATTTCTCTAATGACTAATGATAGTATTTTTTCATATGCTTGTTGGCCACATGTATCTCCTCTTTTGAAAAGTGTCTGTTCATGTCCTTTATCCACTTTTTAATGGGGTTGCTTGTTTTTTGCTTGTTAATCTATTTAAGTTCCTAATGGATTCTGAATATTATATCCTTACTGGATGCTTAGTTTGCAAATGTTTTCTCTCATTCTGTAAGTTGTGTGTTTACCCTGTTGATAGTTTCTTTTGCTCTGCAGTAGCTTTAATTCGCTATCATTTGCCAATTTTTAGTTTTGTTGAAATTGCTTTAGGTGTTTTTGTCATGAAATCTTTGCCAAAAATTATTGGCATATTTTCTTGAAGACAGCATCATTTTTCTAACATTCCATGGGTTCAATTTGATGATCTTGAAGTAATAATTCTTGTTTACTTTTCTCTTCATTGTAAGTCTCAAGTTTCTCATCATTTAATAAATTATACAAGCTCTCATTTGTCTCTTTAATATCACAAAGAATGGAATCCATAGAATAACCAAATTCAATAAGGGCAAACACATTATATCCATGTTTATAAAAATGCCCAATGGTATGCATAGCAACTAATTTTCCAGATGCATTGAACACTGGGGAGCCTGAGGATCCATCAGAGAAACAAGTATCATAACTAAGAGTTTTTGTGTTCCAAACCTCTGATAGGAAACTTCTTTGGGTAAACATAGGGTACACATTACTATTAGTACCATGGGGATCTACCAACCCTTCTTGACAATGATTTGGATATTTTTCCAATCGTTCATTTATAGGAATCACAGCACAACCATCTATTTTCTTGATCTGGCCTTTGGGATGACCAATTAAATAAATCAAACCAGTAGATGGTTGAGGAGAAATCTGTCTCCATAGGCCGGGAGGAAATGCATTTCCATTTTCATTTAGTTTTAAAATGGCATAATCTAGAGTTTCATTGGACACTTTAAGCCATGGCTCAATAAAAAACCAGTTGTTACCAGTAGGGCTGAACTCTTTATAAGTGAAGGTTACCTTTGCACATTGGCTAATTATGTGTGGCCATAAACTTTGATCTGTGTTTTTACCCACCATAAGTTCTACAACATGTCGACAGGTGAAAATATAACCACCATTGAAGACAAAGCAAGTAGCATTGCCTGTGTTTCCATTATTGTCCCATTCCAGGAACCCAACTGACTTGCTAAGATAAGTAAGTTGTTCACAGGTTGCAACTGAAATAGCGTTTGCAGTAATTTTTCCAAAGAACTTTTTATATATGCTGAATTGCTTAAATGGTGAAAGATTCATTCTCTTCTGTTCTTCCTGAAAATATCTTCGCACCCACTGTGCCTCCTCTTTAAAATGTGGATACTGAGATATTATGGTTTCATTCAACATTTGCAAATTCTTTAAGAGGTTAGTTGCCTCCTTTTGGACATCCAGATTAATAGCATACTGCCTAGATTTAATATCATGCCCTAGATTCTGAGGTGAGAGAATTTTCTCTCTGCTGTGTTCTACATCTTCAGTCTCTCCATCTTTCTCTTGTTTGTGGACCAGACTTTGGTGATTAATTTCATCAGTGGCATTTTCATTCTGTTTAATTTTTTTATAGATGTCTTTCTTTTGTAATGTTTCTTTTTTTGAAATGTCCATTTCTAAGACTTTTCCAGATATTTCATCAACAATGGACTGTTTTCCATAAATTTTCTTATGACCTTCCATTAGTGTCCATTTAAATTCATCTATGTCAGACCGAAATCGGCCATCCTTGCATAAGGCTTCTTGAATAGTCTCACCCTTCAAGGCATAAATACAAAGTTTACATCCTTTTTCATGAAGTTTCTTGATCTTAACAATCTTCTTTATTGTCCTTCCAATAGCAATAACATAAAAAAGAATGCATTCCATGTTTGGATTTTCAAATTGACGTAATATGTGTCCATCTTCTTCACTACTCTTTGTTTTATCAATTGTAATTTTAAAATGAGAACCAATAGGCAGACACTTGAGAGGCATTCCTAAATTTATATATCCTTCTATTGTTTTTTCTTCATAAACAATAATGTTCTTATTACAATGATTCTTCATCCTTTCACTGAAATGCTCATTAGCACTCAGAGCTGAGTCGATACTCTCACTGGGTTTACCATATGCTGTAAACACACTGTGGTTTAATTTTCCAGAGTTTTCATTCAAAGTGAAGGTGAAACAACATTCTCTATTGTTCAGATTTGGATTCCGAATTTCCAGGGCTGATTCATGCTTGTTGACTTCACTTTTAAGCTTAAAGGTGCTGCTACACTGTCTTATGCCAGATAGACAATGATCAACAGGTGTGTCAGCACATGTCTGCTTTATCACAGTATCCTTAAAAAGAAAAGATTAAAGAGGTTAAAAAGAATCACCTTTAATAATGTTTCATATTTTTTCTAATGATAGAACTAATAGATATTATGAAGAATTGGATAGTATAATGGCTAACAAATAATGGAGAAAAAAATCAATCACTGTTCTATTACCAGAGATACTCATTCTACATTTTATTTTTATTTTTTTCCCCTGTATAACTTGATTCTGTTTTTTGATTTTTAAGAATAGAACTCTGATTTTCCACAATGGTTCTAAGACCATTTAATGGGGGGAAGTAATCATCTTTGTAACAAATGGTGCTAGAATAACTGGATATCCAGATGCAAAGAAATGAGTTGGACTCCTACTTTATACCTAACTCGAAATGGATCAGAAATGGCCCTATATTGGTTCATATGCAGATCTAAATCTTATTCTTCTTAAATACCATGTTGTGTATGAGTTTATTTTTCATTAAGCAATCTGTCACTACTTTGTGTCATTAAGCAACCTTGAAAACCACAAATTGAGGGGCTATAGAATATTTCACTGCATAATAATTCGTAATCCATTCTTTCAGTGCTGAATATTTAGATCATTTCTAGGTTTTAATCTAACTATGAAGAAACTTTCTACAAATATGACATTTTTTTTGTCTGCACATCTGAATATTTCCATAGGTCATATTCCCAGTGGTGGAAATATTGCAACTAAGGATATAAAAATATTTTGCAACATATATTCTGCCTCCCAGAGAATTGTATCAACTCTGTCCCTTCTCTCCAGCTGCTCAAGGAGACCAACCTCAATCCTGTGATTGATTCCTTAAAATTATTTGAGTGTTTCCATTTTAAATGTTTATCAATTGATAGATGAAATTCTATCTAATTTGAATGTTTTTAGAATGCACATTTATTCACTTACTAGTAGAGTTGGACTTAATTTATCTTTTGGATATTTGAAGCATCACCTTTCAAAAATTCCTATTAAAAATCTGTTTAGTTGCTGTTCTGTCAATGGTTTTGATAGTACTAAGAAAATATATTTTGGTGAAAAATATTATATGTAAAAAATATTATATGACAAGAGTCACATAACTTAGAAGGAAATCATTGTGAAGCCTGAAGTACTGAATCTAGTCTATATGAATAGAAGAATAAGCCTGGAGAGTAAAATCAGAAGGGACAGCTGGGCTTGGATCATTTAGTAGGTAGGTGCAGGGGAATAAGACTGGCTTTTAGGAACAGTGATTTTCCTTTTGCCTTGGTGCTCTCCTATCACCTCATGTTTTCAAATATTTATTGTCCAAATCTATCTCTGTAACACTGACCTCTAATCTGAGCTCCAGATATTAATATTTCATTGCCTCTTTGACATCTACTCTTGGATACATCAGAGGCATTTCACTGTTAATCCCTTCAAAACCAGAGTTACAAATTTAATTGTGTCCCTCTTCCTGTGTTCCTGAATCTGATAATGGTGTCATTACCCATTTGAGGACCCAAGCTAGTATCCTGTGAATAGTCCTCAGCTTTTACTATATATGTATATGCCCCTAAATAAGTGTAAGACAATGATAGTTTTAAAACAAATTCAGGTTTAGTGGTTATTCATGAGAATGAGAAAGGGAGATAAGATGAAGGAGAGACACACTATGCCTCTAATGATTTGTAGTGTGTTACTTTTTAAGTTGGGAAGGAGATACGTGGCTGTTTATTATATGAAATATAAGGTGTCACCAACTGCTTTTGCATATTTAATATGTTTTATAGTTTCTTAAAAACACAGCATACAAGAGATAAAGGGTATACATTGTTTCATTTTATATACATTGTTTGATTTTATATAAACACATCCAGCTGAATGTGTTCTGTGATTTGCACCACTTTTTTTGAGGTTCATCCTAGTTGATAAAGTTCTGTATCAATTTTTACATTTAGAGAGAATTCACTGAAGAAATCAACTGTTTATGCACATTTCTGTTATTTCTGGGGTTCTTCTACCAAAAGCAGTGGCAAGTTTTGCTATGATATTCTCCAATATGTTTCCTGGTACATGCGTTCAAGGGTCTCTCTCAAGAACACACTTAGAAATAGAACTGCTCAACTTCAGAAATAGATTTGAGCCATAAGTATTTGAAAATATGAGGCAATAGGAGAGCAAGAAGAGAAACTGTGTAATCCCCTTTACTATAATATATATTGCCATATTATTTTACAAAATGGTTTAACATATATTGCCATATTATTTTACAGTGTTGTTCCACCTTGCATTCCCACCAGTGAGAAATAAGAGCTCTCATTATTTTACGTCTTCATCAAAGCTTGGTAATATCCATATTTTAATGCTTCCCAGTGTTGTTGGTGTGAATATCATCTTACTGAGGGTTTAAACAGTTTCCTAATTACTAAAGGGATTGAATACTTTTTCACGCTTCAGTCTCTACAGTGCTTGTTTATGTCTTTTGTTCATTCTTTTACTGGATTTTCTTTTTATTATTGATTCTAGAAGTACTTTAAATATTGTAGACACAAATTGCTTATTCATCATTTGTGTTAGACATATTCTGAGTTTCTTCTTGATTTTTCAATCTCAGGTGTCATAAAAAATAGGAGTTGTTAATTTTAATGTTGTCAAATTTATTAATCTTTTTATGTCATTAGAACAACTTTCATAAGATATATTCTTTTTTTTCTAAAAACTGTAAACGTTTGCTTTTACCATTCAAGTTTTTAATCTGGAATTATTTTTTGTATATAACTTGAAGTAACTATCACTTTTTATTTTTGCATGTGGATAACTAATTATTACAGCAATACTGACTGCATTGTTCATTCTTTCTCTACTGATTTGTACCTCCAGTTTTGTCACATAAGACTGTTATGGGTTGAACTGTGTCCCCTCAAAATTCACGTTATAATCCTAACCCCTACTACCTCAAAATGTGACCTTATTTGGCTATACAGTTCTTGTTAATATACTGAGTTAAGGTGAGGTCACCCTGCAGTGATGGGACCCTAATCCAATACCCCTAATTTCCTTACAAAGGGGGAAATTTAGACATAGAGACAGAGACAAGAGGGAAGATGATGTAAAGGGCCATAGGAAAAACGTGGCCAACTACAAGCCAATGAGAGAGTCCTGGAACAGACCTTTCCCTCGCAGCCCTAACAGGTCATCAACTCTGCTCACATCTTGACCTTGGACTTTGAACCTCCAGAACCATGAGACAATGCATTTTTGTTCTTTAAGCCATACAGTCTGTGGTACTTTATTACTCATAAGAGACTGTCTAGTCTGGATTTTATAACAAAATACATGATGTAGAGCCCTCATGATCTAATCACCCACCAAAGCCCCATCTCATAATGCCATCATCACGGAGATTAGGATTTAAACATGTGAATTGTGGAGGATGCAAAGATTCATGTCATAGCACAAACTAATACAAAGATATTTTCATATAATTTGTGAGTCTGTCTCTACTCTCTCTGCTCTGTTCAAATGGTATATTTTTCCATATATTTGCCAAACGCTGTTTTAATTTTGAGTTTTCCTACTCATTAGTATATCTTGACATTGATTTATGTTTCCTTTTCATGTCTTCAACAAAATAATTTTCTCCATAAATGGTTAACAATTCATTTTTACATTTATTCCTAGGTAAAGATTTCTCTAGATATTACAAAATAATTTTGGGGTACCACATTTTCTAATATTGCTTACTAAGCTAAATCCATCATTTTGTAAATATCAATGTTAAATCTAGCCAATTTGCTACATTATGATCATTCTAATATTTTATCTATAAATCTTTTAGATTTCAAAAATAGATAATGATATCAACTGTGGATATTTCATGAATATACTTTGTTCTCTTCTTTTCAATCATCAAATATTATCTTTTACTATTTTTTCTTATCGCATTGCATTGGCTAAAATAAATTTTATTTACCAGCTAAATAAAGGCAACAATAGTGAGCACTTCTCTATTCTCCTGAAATGTAAAGGAAATACTTATAATGATTCACTATTTAACATGATGTTCCCTGTGAGATTTTTGAAGATGCCCTTAATCTAGCTAAGAAGCCTTCTGGTATATTTATATTTATATATTTGATATTAATAGGGGCAGCCAAGGTAAAGTAAGCCCATTATAGCCCATAATTTCCACTAATTAAAATTAAAGCCTCTTGAAAATTTAAAAAGCAGCATCCTGAGGTTCTACTCTGGCCACCATGAAATAACATAGAACTAATTTACACTCCTGCCTGAAAGATCTGGTGAAATAGACAAAATAAACAAAATGGTTTCCAAGACATTGACCATTAGTCAAGGAAGGACAGTGATCCTTAAGAAACAGAAAAAAAAAAAGATGCAAACTCTATGACTGCCCCAGCTTACTGCCTGAAGAGAAGCTCTAGGCCACTGCGCAGGGAAAAGAATCCAGGCAAAGCTGAGTAGCAAATGAATTGAGGAAAAGGAACTAAGTTCTGGGAAGCCAATGGGCTTAGCTTTTGAAGAGCAGGAGAGGGTCCCCATGAGTCTTCAGATGAGTAGTGATCAGCATATGCATATGAGGAAATCACCTAAGTCAGAAAAACCATCCTTCCAAAAACATTAGAAGGAACAATCCCTGGAGCTCTTACAGGGCTGGGAATAGTTGTTGTTCCCACCAGACATAGAGAAAAAAATCATAATTCATGGGGCATTGAGTATAATACTGAAAAGAATATTGCCTCAGCAATAGGGAAAAATATCTCCATAATATACAGAAAAAACATTACAAGAAAAGAAGATTACATGCCAATATAACCATAAATGCAAGAACTAATAGGTAAATGCCAGGAATTCAAGGTTAGTTTAACTTTTGAAAACTATGTCACCGTAATAAGCCATTTAGAATAATTAAAATTTCTCTATATACATAGAATCATCTCAATAGACACATAAACAGCATTTGGTAAACCTAAGATCTATTTCTAATAAGAATACCTGCAACCTAGGAATAAAAGGAAACTTCTTCAATCTCATGAAGAACATTTATGAAAAACTTGCAGGTAACATTATACTTAATGGTATAGGTTTCAATGCATTCCCAAGACTAAAAAAAAGGCAAGACTGTTTGCTCTGGCAGATTCTATTCACAATTCTGCTGGAAGTTTAAGCCAGGGCAATAACAAAAAGAAAGAAATAAAAGGCATCTGAATCAGAAAGAAATTAATACAATTATCATAATTCACAGATAACAGGTAATCTATGTAGAAAACTTAACAAGATGTGCAAGAGTTTTGTCCTAAAAAATATCACAGGAAATTAAACAACCTGGGAGCCAAGGGAAGAAACAGGCTGGCGAGGAGAAGGATGCCCCAGGACTGAAGGAGTGAGGCAGAACAGGATCTGGAGGCAGGAAACCTAAGGATGATTCACCCTCACTTCCTAGAACTTAATCAAAAAGAAAATCCCACCTCTCCACAATCAAGTAACAAAAGAATCAGAGGCTACTCCCTTTGCAAATCATGGCCCCAATTCCTGCTTTACACTGCATTGCAGATGAAAAATGGAAAGTAACTCTGGTTGCTCCCCTCCTGCAACCAATTAAACTGGTTGTGGACCACTACTTCATTTACATAGGGTTAAGCAAAGTAACCAATGAAAAGCCTCTAGAGGATATTTAAACCCCAGAAAATTCTGTAACCAGTGCTTTTGAGTCCCTTGCTCAATCCTGCTCCCACTCTGTGGAGTGTACTTTCATTTCAATAAATCTATGCTTTTGTTGTTCCATTCTTTTGTTGCTCTGTTTGTTTTTTTACAAATTCCTTCTTTAAAATGTCAAGAGGCAGGATAACTTTTAGTCAAGACCCTCTACTGGTGACAGGAGAATTGGGGAGTCACTTCCTCACTCCCTAACCTTGAGGAAGGCTTTGCCTGGGGTGCAGATTCCTTGAAGGGCAGAACAAGGTACTAAGTGGCTTGAGGATTCAGTGTCAGTCCCATCTTACCCTATGAAGCCTCTGTGAGAAGTGGTAAGGTCCAGAGGGAAGAAGCACACATCTAGGCTCTGCTACATTTACCACCCAATGTGTGACCTTGGGCAACTTGTTTAACGTATCTGAGCTGTGGTTGGTAAGTGAGATAATATATGTGAAAGTCCAGGCTCTTATGGGGACCCTTGGTAAGTGTGAAGGAAGTGAAAACTTTTGGAGTAATCGTACTTGCATCCCTAAAGGAGGATGTAAAAACCCGGCCTCCTAATCTCTCCAGAAACTATCAAAAAAGCAAACATGCCAAACAAAATGTAATTGTTCTTTCTACACTTTCATGGGACCTGAGTTCTTAAGGAGGCAGTACAGAAAAGTCCCCATGCCAAAAAAGAGTGGAAGAGGGAGGAGGGTCTAGGGATAGAAAATTACAACTAAAACATCTCTTCCTTTCCAAGGTTGTAGGAAAGTATGTGGTAGTGGTGGTAGGTTTTCTGCTTAAGGTATAGCAAGATCTCTAACTAAATAGGGTAAATCAAATTATCTGGCTCATTCAGAGAGGCAGGCAGATCCCCTGTGACTTTACCCAAAGACATTCAAAGCAACCGCATTTAATTTGTTTTCCCTCTAGAGTGAGAAAGAGGGAAGGTTACAATTGTCTATGCATCTCCCATTGAGATGTTCACTTGCTTCTGTCACTGCCTCAGAGACCTGGTAAACATCCTAGGGCTTGACAAATGGAGAAATGGAAGGGCTTTGTCCATGACCTCTCACATTCAATGTCTACTAGACAGCTAGGACTCAACCTGCCTCATAGTCCCAGTCTGGGTCTGAGTTCCTGTCACCACTCTGCATCAGAATCACCCGGGAGTTTCTTGAAACACAGATTGCTGGAGCTTAACCCAGAGTATGTGACCGAGTATGTCTGGGGTGAAGTTTCAGTTTGTGTTGATCCTGCTGGCCTAGGGGCCAGGTTTTGAGAACCCCTGAGTAAAAGGCAAAGAGCAGCTGGACAGCCCCAGCTAGCTTAGCTCCTCTATACTCTGAGGCCTTTCTTTGATGTCTCCCAACTGCCTTCTCCTCAGGCAGGAGTCCCAGAAGCCAGTCACTCTTTCCTTTATAGCTCTGGGCCCCAGAAGAGGGGCTCACATGGGAAAGGAGGACTTGGTTGTTGAAGGTCCCTTCGCTGAGACCTAGAATGCTCTGTGCGAAGGACCTTCTGGGATGCTGCATTTCACTTCACCAGGAGGGGAGTATCTAGATTAAAAATCAGAATAAATTATTGGATTGGGTAATCTGCACTCGCCGTATGCCTTCTAAGAGTTCATGTGTGGACAGGCATATTTGGAGATGCCCGTTACGCTTTTTTGGTAAGAACAGAAGTTTGAATCGGCAGAATTTAGAGCAACATGTTCTGTCAGCAAGATAGCTAGACAAACAGAAATCACTGAGGAACAATAAGGAGGAAGTGACTAAGGCCTAGGACATGAGCCAGAGTCTAGGTGGAATCTAAGCTGAGATTCTAAGATTCTGGAGTCTCCTAAGTATCTCCTCAGTCTCGAGGCCTTGGAGTAGAGCTGGAATTGACCACATCCACAGCACTCGCACAGTGAGATTACTCCCAACCCCGGCAGGACAGCCAGAGAGGCAAAGAATGCAGCAGGAGGTAAATATCTTAGTGGGACAGAGTAGGAAGGGGACTGCCTCCACCCCCAATAATGCATTTTTCCATACCCACTGACTACCAGACCTTGTCCTTCCACTGCTGCCTTCCCTGCTGACTGGCAGACCTTAAAGAAACTAAGATAAGAAGCATTCTACCATAAATCTCATTCAAGGGCATTAACCCTACCACCTGCGAGCACACAGGACCAGAAGAATGACTAATCTTTACTCCTTGCCTCATTATAACATGAAAATCCTCACCCACGAGAGGGACTTACTTATTCACCATTTTTTCATCATGTGATATAAGTACTAACATGAATTCTCACTGCGCCTGCATACTCTACACTCCACCCAACACATGTCATGATATTAACATATCTCATGCTTTTCATGTCACCTCTCTTAAAACACCAAAAGGATCTTTCCTTTGGGAGCCATCTGGAGAACTCTCATGCTGTCTCCCTTGTATTCAAGCAGAAGCCCCTAATAAAGCCTTGTCTGGGAAATTCACTTGGCTTTGTGTCAATTTCTACTGCATAGGAGCCTAAGAACTTGTGGCTGCTAAGACGGGAAGTAGGGAGTTTTAGTGTGATGGATGCTGTAAGGCTGGTTGTCTCTCCAGGAGTTCGAACACGCGCATCTCTCTCCCCGCTTGAAAATTACATTATCAGAATATGCCCATCATCTAGCCCGCCTTGGAAATCCCCTCTGCACTCGGTACCCTAGCCTGCCTTGGAAATCCCCTCTGCACCTGGCACCTAGCCTGCCTTGGAAATCCTCTCTCTACTCGGCACCTAACCCCACCCTTGGAAATCCCCTCTGCACTCAGCACTTAGCCCGCTCACCGGAAATCTCACCTACCTACCAATAGCAGCTCACTCCGTCCACATCCTGTTTCTCCAAATCCAGTTGAACGCCTTCACTCCTTATAAAACCCCATTCTTGAGAGGAGTCAGGGACGACTTCCCTGGCTCCTCTTCCCAGGACCACAGAACCTCGCCCGGGAGCTGAATAAATTGGCATCTAATTTTCTTTTGCTGGCCTCAGTTTCCTCGTTTTTTAACTCGGCAATAAATCTACGGAGAATAAACTTTACAGATGCCACAACAGTGGCAGATATGGGGAACTGGATGACACAGTAGGACCTCCAGCTGTTAAAAGCAGAAACAGCATGGGTATGAGTGGTGGCCTTAGCATCAAACCTTCCTATTCCTTGGCTTTCTCTACCTTTTCTCCAGATTGTAACGGACTCAACTCTTGTCTTTCCCTGAACCCCATTTCTAAGTCTGACCAGGGTTAGGGAAAGAGGAATAGCATGAAGAGAGAAAAGTGGCCCCCATTCCAACCCTCTGACCACTCCTGTCTGATGAGGAAAACTGAGGCATGTTCGTTAGAGAGTTCCAAGTCTAATGAAAGGGACACAGGTACTGATTATCATATGAAAATCAACAAGCACTAGAATTATTGGTCAGTCAACAAGCATCCTCTCACTTATGAACCTTTGTACTTTCTGCTTTCTCTGTACTCAATGTTCTTCCTCAAGATATTTCCAACTAAGACTCAACATCTCACTCAGTTGAAGTCTCAGATATCACCTTATCAGAGAAGCTGACTATGACCATTTCCATAACAGCTTCTTCCATTCTCTTTTCCCTTCTGCCCATATCAAAACTCACAGGCATATGTGCATGCACACACGCACACACACACACACACACACACACAATTTATTTTTCCCTCTATAGTGTAAGCTCCAAGAGAACGAGGATATCACTGTATTCACTGGTATATCCTTGGTGCCCATGACATACCACGCATGTAGGTTTGCAAGAAATGTTCACTGAATAAATGAACAAAGTGATTACTGTCCTGGCCAATGAGAGAAAACAAAGAAAAAGGCAAAGTTCCTGTCAGTGCTAAAGTGTTTGTGTTTTAGGGTCAAAACCCACTTGTCATTTCTGCTCCCTCTCTGGCCTCCAGTTTAAGTCCTACATTCTCCTATCTCTATTTTCCTTCATAACTCTCATCCATTCCATCCCCTCCTCTCCGCCCCTCCAACTCCCAGCCTCAGGCCACTCCAGATCCTCGCCTCTTTAGCCTGGATGCCTGGGGAATAGCCTTTACTTTCAACCCCTCTGTCCCTTCAAGCATCTTCCCATCCCCTCTTTTCCAAGGCCCATGAAGGTGGAGTGTTTTAGCCCTTGCCCACCCCTCTCTCTGCCCTGTCTCCTGCTGCTCAGTTCCTCTCTCCTTGGTCCCAGCTACACTGCACACTCAGGCCCTGGACAGGAATCCCTAGCCAATCTCAGGGCTTCTACACTCACCATTCTGTCTGGCCTTTCCTTGGGTGTTTGCAGGGCCTCTTCAGGGGCCTCTCCGATTCCCCAACCAGAGTAGCACTCCCAGCCATGCACTCACCCCTTTCTATTATCTTTGTGTGTTCTTGATCCAGTAACTAAACGTTTCTATTTGTCTGTTTCCTTAATTGTGTCTTTCCCTCTTTGAAAAGTGAGGTAGACAGAGCTGGGATTCTGTCCCCTTTCACACGCCCAGTCCCTAAAGTAGGAGCTGGTCAATAAAGTTTGCTAACTGAGGGTTTAGGCTTCAAATGCATTCTGAACAAATGTCTCTCCTCTGTTTTCTGTCAAATTGGAAAACATTTCCCTCCTGGTGTGGTGAGACTCCCATAAGATGTGTATAAATTTCCCGGTAGACTGTTGAATCTGGCATACATAAGTCCCAATAACTTCTGATCTTGACCACCCAGTTTGCAGGGGGCTCTTAGTCTGGGTACCCCTGATGGAGACATGACTTCATCTGTGCAGAACGTTTTCTGGGGAGAGACATTCTAGTGCTGGAGGTCTCTCCTTTGAGGAATTTAGGGAGGGTGGAGGAAGTAAGGGTTTCTAGTCAAAGGACCAAGACAGTACAGACACACTCCAGAGACCTAGAGGTAATAGCAGAAAGTCTGCTAGGAGGAGCCACTCACAGTTCAGTAGAAAATCTTAAAGCTGCATGATGCTAGGATGACTAACTTCTGTCACTTGTGCCTTTTACTTCTGATCTTTATAGTTCTCGCCTTGTCTGGTGGCCTTGGAAAGAGTAGTGCACCAGTCACACTGCCCCTTCAACCCCCCACTCCCTATCCTGCCTTCATTCACCAGGTTTGCTATTCTCCCAGATGCCCCATAGCAAAAGAAATTAAACAAGGCCAAAATAAATGGAGAATGTACCTTGTTCAAGATTGGAAGACTCACTGTTGTTAAGATGCTAATCATCCACAATTGAGTTAATTTTTTTATACAATTAAAACACAATTTATACAAACACATAAACTTTGATTCAGATATTGCACCACACACACAAACACAAACTTAAAATCAGTCGTAGACTTAAACCTAAAACTATAAAACTTCTGGAAGAAAACTTAGAAATGTTTTTTGTGATCTTAGATTTAGCAAATTTCTTTGATGTAAAAAACAAAAGCATGATCCACAAAGAGAAATATATATAAAGTGAACTTCATCAAAATTGAAAACTTTTCCCTCCCAAAACAGTACTAAGAAGATGAAAAGACAACCCCCAGAGAGATGAAATATCAACAAATATCGCAAATGTTATGAGAAAAGCAGTGACAAAGAACTTATTGCCAAAATATGTAAAGCCCTCTCAAAACTCAGCAATAACTAACCAGTATAAAAATGGACAAAATATTTTAATAGACACTTGACCAAAGAAGATGTGGATGATATAAGAACATGAAAAGATGCTGAAATCATTAGTCATTAGTAAAATGCAAACTAATACTACAAAAAGATGCCAGTACCTACCTCTGAGAATGAATAAATCAGAAAATTTTGTGTTGATAAGTACGTGAAACAACTGGAACTCTCACACATTGGTAGTGAGGATGCAAAATTATATGGCCATTTTAAAAACATTTTGACAATTCCTTTAAAGGTGAAACATTCACTTTCCATGACAGCAATTCCACTGCTAGGTGAATCCAAGAGAAGTGAAAACCAATTTTCATATGAAAACTGTTATGCAAATGTTCACAATAGCTTTATTTACAAAGTCCCCAAACTGGAAACAATTCAAATGTTCTTCAGTGAGTGAATGGCTAAACAGATTTTGATATACTCACACAGTGGAATGCTACTCAGACATAAAACAAAAAAAAACCCATCAATGCATGCAACAACACTCATGAATCTTATATAGAATGTTCTAAGAAGCCAGACTCAAAGGGTATGATTCAGTGTGTGTTCCATTTACATGATGTTCTGGAAAAGGCAACACTAGAGTAATGAACAGATTAGTGGTTGCCAGGGACTGGAGTGAAAAGGGATAAGTGGGGAATACAGAGAATTATTTAGAGTAATAAAACCACACAAGGAATTATTTAGGGTGTGGAACTGCTTTGTTTCTTGATTCTGGTCATGATTACATGACTGTAGGTGTTTGTCATAAGCCATTGAACTGTATACCAAAAAGACTGAATTTTACTGTATATGAAATAAATAAATTTAAAAGAAACAATAAAAGTTAAAGTCTTTTGAATAATTTGGATTTGTGTTTTTTTGTGTACATTTCTATCATTTTGTATCTTCTACTTTTTCTAAATTTATATTCCTTTGCTTCGTTGCCTCCTTTATTTTGATTTTTCCCTTTCATTCCTTCTCCACAAATCGTTTGGCAGTTTAACACTCTAGTTCTGTTCTATAATCGGATGCCATAGACTAGAACTGCCCAACAGAATTTCTGCAGTGATGAAATGTTGTACATCTGTACTTTCTGATACCACAGCCACATTGGTTCTTAAGTACCTGACATGTGATTAGTGCAGCTGAGAATTTGTTTTATTCACCTTTTTCATTATTTGATTTTAGTTAAGTTGAATTTAAATTAAATAATCACATGTGATTAGTGGCAACTCTCTTGAATAAAAATAGTTCTAAGTATTTTAACATTAATACTTAACAAAGTCTAAAGTGAATTGAGTAACTCCTAAACAATACAAGGATAAAGTCTGTAAACACATCTCCTTTATTTACGAGAAAATCCAGAGCCTACACATGGAGTTCAAAGAAGTGAAAGATACTGCTATTTTCCAGAAAGCTATTCTACCTCTCTCCTACTTTTTAGGAGCCATATATGTATGGAAATGAATTCATGGCAGCTTAAGAATATCTGTAAGTGCCCTCACATGGTTTTGTGCAGGAATGGGTGAGCTACTTGAGACAATTAGATTGCAAGGAGAAGTTTCCTCAGGAAACCAGGAGAGACTCATTATCAGGAGAGTAAAGCATTTGATATTACTGCAGCTCTATTTGTCACTATGCAGAAAGCCAGCCAGTGTATAACAAGAAAAGCAGAACGTAGAGACAAAACACACAAATAAGTCTTTGAAGAAATTGTATACCACTGAATTAAGAGCTCAGATGAATTCTGGAATGTCCACTCATGTGAAGCAATGAATCCATTTTATTGTTTCACAATTAGAAAATATTTTTACTGGCAATACGGAAAGCTCTTATTGATACAAAGCCTACTGTGATCTTGGCACAACACTACCTTACCAGTATAGAAAGCATTATTTGCCTACCACATTCTTGAATTATCCTTACATACCATCAAACGCAGCTATCCTGTTCTTCAAATATGCTTTCATGTATACATGACTTTACTCAGGCCATTCCTTCATTCTTGATACACTATTGAAATGTTATTCATTGTTTTTAAAAAACAAATCAGTTTTAGACATACTAAATGCATAATTAATGATGCATTAATTAATGTATGCAACTTGATGAGTGTGCAGATACATTTTCACCACAATCTATGCCATCAATCTATCACCTCCAAAAGTCTCTTCCTGCCCTCATTTATTATTTTTGTAATAAGAATACTTAACATAAGATCTATCATTTTATCAAGAATTTAAGTATACAATATTATTAACTATAAGCACCATGCTGTACAAATCCCTAGAACTTACCACCTTGTGTAAGTAAACTTTGTACCCCTTGACTAATACCTCCATTTTCCTCTCTTCCCAGCCCTGACAACCACTTCTATATCTATGAGTTTGACAATTTTAGGTTTATTCATTCATTAAGATCTTTCTCATATGACACTGCTATAATTTCTTAAGTCTAATTAAGCATTCTTTTCTCTGTATTCTAAAGTCACTTGTTCACGTCTCAATTTAGTATTATCGTTTTGCATATTTTGAGCAAAACGTATGGTTCAAAAACCAGTCTCTGTAGTCTGACCGCCTAGCTTCAGATTCTTGCTCTGCAGTCTATTACTTATGCAACTATAAGCAAGTTGAGCTTCAGTTTCTTCTTTTGTAAAATAAGGATGTATTAATACCTACTATATAGTTCTATAATTGTTAAATGAGATAATCCACATGATGGGACACAATTCCAGGCACACAGTGTTTCCTCAGTAAACGTTAGCTAATTATTTTTGCCTGTCTATACTCTCCATGATGTGTCTATATTGTTTGTTAGTCATTTTGTTGATTAACTAAAGACATGTTTAGCATTATTAACTCAGTTTGCTTTCCACAAGCACGTGTGTGAGCTCCCCAAATATATTTTAAAGAACCTAAGGGAAGGGCTTATAAGTATCATTCCTTAAGAACTTACCTCCACGAACCTCGTATGGCATTATGGTTAGACTATCACTCTAGTGAGGAGTTGTAAAAAAGTAGATATACCTTTGAAACTTCAGGTCTAGTACTCTGGTCACCTTCTGTAGCAATAAGTGACTTGTTCTCTTCAGTCTTCATGGAATTCATGATGAGCTCAAAGAGAATATAACTAACTCCACTCCTTCTAGTGGACAAGACGGAGAACCAAGGATTGAATTTATTCTGTCACCTGAAATGTCTGAAAAAACAAAAAAGACAAGATCTATGAAATAACAACTTTCAAACCCTGGACATCAGGTAGTGTGGGACCTCGTCTTTGATATCTGAGAAAGAAGTCATATGAGGTAAGCCCTGTAGCTATCTAGCTTACTGTGTGGAGTTTCCAAGGCATATCTCAGGGAGGGGAAACAGGCAGAATCTAGCAGTTTCCCTGAGTTGAGAAGACAAGCTGGGTGTTTTAGGAAGCCAAGATGGCTGGAGCTTGTATGGCAGAGAACTAGGGAGAAGAGAGCCACAGGAGCACAGAGTATCAGAGTCTGTAGTGGGTATCCCTTGAGATTTCAGCTTGACCAATGCATGACTATAATGAAACTGTTGAAAAGGAGCAGGAAAACAACTAACTACCCAAAAGGGGCAGATGCAGCAATTTCTGAGGCTCATACAGGACTGGGAAAAGTTTCAGTTCCCAAATTCTGACCAGACAACTTCATAATTCATGCAGTATCAGGCAGAGTACTCAGAAAGGTATTGCTTCCAAAGTGGGACAAAATTAGCCCTAGTCCTGGTCCAACCCAACAAATAAAAGCAAGCTTTAAAAGTATAAAATGGTTTCCATACAAAATAGCAATATACTAGAACAAAGGTCAAGAAGGTTGATAGGAATGTAAAAATTTCTGGCACCCAGAGTTGTGAAATTAACAAAGCTTGATATCTAGTCAAAAATCAGCAAGCATTTAAAAAGTGGAAAAATATGACCGTAATGACTAGAAACATCTGCGAATAGAGACAGATCCAGAAGTGAGAGAGATGATAGAACTAGTAGTCAGGAACATTTAAAGTCATTACCTTGAATTTCTGGCGAAAATGGAGTAACAGGGACTGGATTTCTCCCTATTCTGAAAACAAAACAAAACAGAGCAAAATACATGAAACGATGGTTTACAAGGAACTGGAAATCATGCAGTTAAGGACAGTGACAATTGAAATGTGTCCTATAATCTACTCTAGCAGACTACCTTGAGGGAGTCTCCAGGCCACTGTCACAAGGAAGGGCAGCAAGGCAAAGCTAGCTGGAATTCCAGATTTGAGGAGACAAAGCTGAGAGATCAAAGTGACAAGAGGTCACAGACCATAGACCTGGAGGGACACATGAACAGAGAGAAAACTCCGGATATATGAAGAGGGTTCACCTAAAGTGTTCGGCTGTGTACTGATTAGAGCATCAGCTGAGAAAACTTCCCAGGTTCTTTCCCATGAAAGAACCACCCTAAAACGATTATAGCCTAACTTTCCTCCAACTTTCTCCCTGTACCCCTTTTAGGGAATCCCCGTTTCCTCATATCTGGATTAAGGAGTTTGGCTCAGATCAAACTTTTATTGTTCCTGTGAATTGGTTCCTCTGAGCCTTTTAAAAAGGATTCCAGATCCCACCCTCACAGGCTCTGATTCAGTATGTCGGGGTGTAGCTATGGAATCTGCATTTTTACCTGCCTCGCCCCACAATCCCCGCCTCAAATGCACACCATGTTGTTTCAACAACTGCCTATGTCACCACAGCATGACTTCAATGCTTTCCTAAAGCCTCATAACCTAGGAAGGTAACCTGTGCTTGCTTACAGAAATAAAGGCTGGATGTCAGTAACCATGGGGCTACAAGATGGGAAAGGAGCTCAGCAGCGCTACCCTAACCTGAATCATTGCTAATTACCATAAGAAATCTCTGCCCCGAAAGAAATGCACCTTGCTAGGTACACGTACTGGTGGTGGGGGTGGGAGGGAACAGAAAGTACGAGACTGCCATACTCAGCTCTTCCTGGAAAGCCCCATCTCTTTCCCGGAATCCTTGCCCTCAGTCTCCACCTACGTGCCCTAGAAGACCTTAAAAAGCACCCCCTCACTACACCCCGGGAGAGAAGGCACTTTGAGCAGGAGCTCCCCTTCTCAATTCCCTGATCAGTGAATAAAGTTTCTGCTCTGCTTAACTGAACCTGGTCTCGTCCTATGGGTGCGAAGGGCACAAGACAGGGAAAGGACCCACCGGGGTCAAACGACTCTCTTGAGCTTCAGGAACACCCAGAGGATCCCCATGTATCTTTTCAGGAGCAAAACTCTTGGCCTTTGAAGCCGAGGGGAGGGAAGGGAATTACCACAACAGGCAGGGCTGCCCAGCTCCCCATCCAAAACCTCCTTTACTTTGGGCTGTGGTCCGTCTGCCTATTGCCCTTGCCGGCCACCCCCTAAGAACTCCAGGTCCTACGCAGGACCAGAAAAACCACTCACAGAACCGGAGAGTCTGTCCAGACGGCGCAGGTGCCAGCGTCCGCACGGCTTCCAGCGGGGGCTGAGAAGGCTGCTGGCGTCGCTCTCAGCCCAGCTTTTCCTGCCGGGAAGCGCGCCCTTGCTCGCCTAGGAATAGACAGTCGCGCTGGCCAATGGGCGGAGAGTCTCTGGAGGCTCTTTTCTCTCATTGGATGGAAATGACTCATCGCTCATCCACTTCGGAAGGCCATTGGCAAGCTCTAGACAGTGACCGAAGTTCCTGGAAGGGATGGCAGAGTCAGCCGCCCGCGCACGGGTGGGTCGGAAGGCGGGGCCGAGGGGACTGCGCGCCCACCCGCCCAAGCTCCCTATTTGTCCGGACGACCCATCTATATGCCCCAGCGATCCCCTCCCCGCAAGGCTCAGTCCACCGCCCGCTCCCGCCTCCCAGGATAAACTAAGCAATCGCTGCCCTGCTCCTTCCCGCTCAGCGGCGTCCCTAGTCTCCTAGTGGAGGATGAGGAGGAGCAATCGCTGCCCTGCTCCTTCCCGCTCAGCGGCGTCCCTAGTCTCCTAGTGGAGGATGAGGAGGAGCAATCGCTGCCCTGCTCCTTCCCGCTCAGCGGCGTCCCTAGTCTCCTAGTGGAGGACTAGGAGGAGCAGCGCGGCAGCTGGGCGGGAATGGGAGGTGCCTGTCGGTTTCAGTTTCCCCGCGGTTTCATTACCAGCGGCAGCAGCCAGCCCGCGGGAGCCGCCGGGCATAGCCCGCCAAAGTGGTTGGCGGTTCCTGCTGTTCTGCAGCAGCGGGGTTGGGGCGGTGGCGGGACGAGCCTCCAAGTGGGATCCCGCGGCCGCAGCAGAGAGAGCTACACCCGGATGATGCAGAGGCCCAGCCTCCAGCAGACTGCAGGTCCCAAAGATGCACCCGCGTCTGCGTGACATCTGGATGGACTTGGCCTGCCCCGCATATGAGCCAACTTCTCGGAGGGGCTGGCGAACACGGACAGTGCCATCCTGGACAAGGAAGCGGCCATCAGTGCTTAGGCCTGGTTCCTACGACACGCATTACTGAGTGAGGAATTTTACCCTTCGGATGAAGACTCCAAAGCCGAGCATCCCTAAACTGATGATCAAAGAAGTGCTTTGCATGGGGCTTGAGCAAACGTCTTACTGTTCTACTTGCTGTAAGAACAGAAGGTCTTACTGTCTAAGAACCTGAATAGAAGGACATGCCTTCAGTATTGGGTGTTATTTTTGAGAGGCTGGTCAAAGAAGGGGAGAAGATGGCTGATTAAGGGGTGATGGTGACAATTATTTTGCAACTGGTAGAAGGGCAGATGTTTATGTAAAAGTTGAGAGTTTTGATGGAATAATCATGATCATGTTTCTGAACTTAATGTCAAATATAAAGAGATTTCCTAAAATCACTGCTTAAATTACACGGGTCTTGTGGTGTTTGGAAAGAGCAAACTTTGTAAGTATAATTGTAAAAATAAATATCAAACAGAAAAAGAGAAGGGAAAACTTACTCTCTCGAATCGCTGTTATTCTTAAATCGTCTGAAAGTGGTACAAGTGACTGGCACCAATATCCATCGAAGAGTAAATCATTGCACAAGTGAGGAAGGAGACCCAGGCATCTGGGATCAACTTCCCCTTTGACTGTCACACTGCATTTCAATAGAAGAAAAGGCTGACTGGCGCCTCCTGATTCACCTTCCCGTAGGTGGCAGGCTTGATCTTCGGGAAACTCTCTGGAAGACAGTTTTTACTTAAAACAAAATCAAACCCGAAACCTTTTCACATGTGAGTCCTAAAACTATAAACCGAAACCCTTTCACATGTGATTCCTGAAGCTGTAAACTGAAACCCTTTTCATATGTGATTCCTGAAGCTGTAAACCGAAACCGTTTTCGTATGTGATTTCTAAGGCTGTAAACCTAAGTTTCTTCCACACGTAATATCTAAAGTATAAGCCTATATAAAGGTAGAACCTTCCTTTGTTAGACGAGCTGAATTTGAACAAATTATTTCTCAGCTCCCAGCTGTAATAAAGACTTCTTCCTTCTCCATTCCGTGTTCAAGAGCTCTGTTTCTCACCGCTGCTCCTGCTACACAAGGAGACTTGATCTTCCTTTCATTGTAGAATCTGGAGGAAAAAAGCTATGAAAAGCAAAAGGTGGCAGAGAATGCTGTTGTGGAAATTACCTGACATCACTGGAGATAGAGACTTTTTCCTGGCAAAAAGCACTCTTTAGGGAGAAGCACGTGCACATTCCGTTAGCATGAAGCACCTGGTCAGCCATATGAAAAAGTCTGGGTTTTGTTACAAATGTGAAATTTATCTTAAATGGAGGATTTGAAGCAAGGGAGTAATATACTGACATATCTTTAAAAATCACTCTGGCAGCTGTGTGTGGGACAAACTCTAGGAGGACAAGAGGAGATGTGGAAGGGAGAGGCAGCTAAGATTCTATTCCAGGATGGCAAAGATGTAGAAGCCCGGACTCAGATGGTAATGGTGGAGGTGTTAGAAATGGCTAGATTCCACATTTATTTTGGAAGGTGAGCCCATGGAATTTGCTGTGGCTGGGGTGTTCCATAAATAAGAGAAAAAGAGGGCTCAGTGATGATTCCTGGGTTTTTGACTTGAGCAACTAGAAGGATTAAGTCTCTATTAACTGATATGGGGAAGTCTGAGGAAGAAGACGCTGTGTGTGCCAGGAGTGGTGTGTGTGTATCAGTATTCTGCTTTTGACATGTTGACTTGGAGATGCTAATGCACTCCAACTGAAATATAAGGAGGGAAGTGGACATTCAACACATGATGCCCAGGGAGGTTTAAGAAGGGGCAAGACGCCAAACCTGGGTGAGAAGAACATAGGTAAAAATAGAAGATACATGGAGGGAGAAAGCTAGGGAAACTGGGACTTATGATGATAACAATGTTGGCCATTAACTGAGAAGTTTGTTTGTTTGTTTGTTTGTTTGTTTGTTTGTGACAAAGTCTTGCTGTACTGCCCAGGCTGGAGTGTAGTGGCATAATCTCAGCTCACTACAACTTCTGCCTCCTGGGTTCAAGCTATTCTCATGCCACAGCCTCCTTAGCAGCTGGGATTACAGGTGCCTGCCACCACGCCTGGCTAATTTTTGTATTTTTAATAGAGATGGGGTTTCACCATGTTGGCCAGGCTGGTCTCATACTCCTGACCTTAGGTGTTCTGCCAGCCTCAGCCTCCCAAAGTGCTGGGATTACAGGCTTGAGCCACTATACCAAGTCTCAGAAATATAATTAAAGTACAGGGAAAATTAAAAGGGAGAAGAAGGTTCACAGAGATGTATCACAGCGAATGATAAATACAGAAGCCTGCCTGTTTCCCAGAGCCCCTGTGAGTTAAATGCTCTGTATTTTACCTCCTAGTGGACCTCTCTTGTTCCTTTGTAATGGTGCCCCATGCAGCACATGCGGCAGACCAATTCCAGAGCTTTCCTGCTCCTCGAGCCTAGGAATAGCTATGCATCTTCCTCTTTATTTGCTCCTCACGGGAGTAGCAACTGATCACATGATTGGAGTAAGTAACCTTATGCCATTTTTGGTAGCAATCTTCCATTTCTTCCTTAAGTATAAAATGGACCCTCAGAGAGAAACTAACTGCCTAAAGCTGCAGGTTCAGAGTAGAGCTCTAGCTTTGCTTTTCCCTTTGCAGCTGTGCTCTGAGAGCTTTGATGCAACTTCATTGCAATTTGGCATCAGTGACAGAGTAGGGATGCTCGGGGAATCTTTTGAGCCACCAAGGAAGCCTCACTTTCAGTTAATGCTTATATGAGGTTGCTGAAGTTGTCTAACATCCCTGGGGGCAAAGTGTTTGCCATAAAAAGGAACATTACCTTGGCAGAAAGCATTTTGTTGGCTGGAATTTATTATAACTATGACAAGAATACTTTTGGGCAAATAACTAGTGCTTGTCAAACCCATAAAGAAAAGGCCTCTCACATGGCTGGGAGAGGTGGGAATGGATGAAGTACTAAGGTCAGGTCTGGTGAAGTTAGGGAATAAGCCCAGTGTTTTTGGAGAGCGATTCCTTCTTGAACCCCTAAAAGATGCACCTGAAGCTTAACAGTAGGCTGATTTCTGTATTTAGAGTTGCAAACAACATGTTCTTGGAATACAGAGGAAGGCACCACTACCTCTATCCTGAGAGTATATCACAGAGAAAGAGATTTAAATTTAGACTTGATGGATGAGAGATGAGTAGGAGTTTGATAGAAAGGAAATGCGGAATTGTCTGGATGTACAATGGCAGAAGCGGCAGGAAGGGCTGAGAAGAACTGGCTTCTGGTGATAGGTTAGAGATAAGAGCCTGAGCACCACATTCTGGAGCTTGCACTGGGGTATGTAAAAGCTTAGATGGGATGGTCTTTTTCTTTCCTCCTATGGGTTCATAGTGGGCTCACCTCACTCACTCCTGCTAATAAGCTGTCCCTATTTGATAGAGAACTGGAGTGAGGTCTCTAAGCCTCCAGCAACTGCTTAGGAGCCAGCCTTGAAGCCCTGGCAGCTAACTCTTCCCATATAGACCCCATAGTCCATCCTATCTTAAGAAGACAGTGCACTCATGAGAAGGATAACATCCCCCACCCCGGACTCCAGAGGTTCCAGGGAGCCTCTCTTTCTCTCTCTCTCCAAGAAAAGAAATATTCATTGAGCTGTGGGTAAATGTGAACATGGTTTGGGACCAACGTGTGGCTGAGTTGCTTCACCTCCAGCCCCACACAGTTGTTCTAGGAGATGGATGGGGGTAGGGTGATCAAAATTTAGTGGAACCTCTACTTCCAGTGGGGTGGTGCTTGGTAGTTGACTCATTTTGGTCCCATTTGATATTTGCAGTCACTGGTTGGGGTAGGTGTGACTGTTGCTCCCATTTCACAGATTAGAACAGGATAGTTTGCCAGGGGCCACATGACTAGTTGGAGGAGGGAAAGGGTGTCAAATAAGGTTTTAACCATAGAGCTTCACGTTTCATTAGGATCTTGCAGGGAGACCTTGGGCAAATTCCTTTCCCTCTTGTAGTGGTGGTGGTGGCGGGTGGGGGGGTGGGGGGGCGGCGGTCTCCATTCCCTATTTGTAAATTAAAGACGTCTGCCAGTTTGTGATTCTCTATACTTTAACGTTCAAACCTATCACTTGGATAGGCTTATTTGTTTTTTAAATGGGGATTCTGGGACCCCAATATATTTAAGTTCAGTAGGCCTAGGGTGAGGCTCAGTAAGCAGCTTTTAACGAATCCGGGCATCAACAAAACTGCATGAAAATCCTATTGTGAGCTGGTCAAGACACAGATCGCTGAGCTCCATTTGTAGAGATCCTGTTTTGATATCATTGGATGGACTGTGGCTTGGTAATTTGTATTTCTCATAAGTGAGTCCCGTCAGCTGGTCAACCGCCCTGCCTGTCGCTCTGTGACCCTTCCCGAGCGTCCGCGGTGCTTCTTTGCTTGCATCTTGTGGGAATGAGATCTGCACTGGCAGCCTCCTTTCAGCACCACTCAGGGCAAGCGAGCTGCGCCCTTAAAAACCCCGCCCAGCCCGCAGTTTGCCAGTATTCAGAGCAGGCGAAGGTACGGTTGCGCGTTTGGTGTAGTACCGCGCGCTGCCAGCAGATGACGACAGAGAACTAGCTTACCGCAATAGGGAGCGGCAAGGAGGCGGGGAAGAAAGCGGCGGGGGAAGATTGACATCCATTAAGGCCAATGGTAGCTCAATTTTCCGTTCTCTGACTCCCAAGCTTCCAATACTTTTAGGAGGCTGCGTTTGTGACGCTCAATGCAGGGATGGGCGTGGGAGATGCACCTGCGCCAGCAGAAGATACACCTGTTAGTTCAAGGTTGCCTCGCCTCGTAGTGGCTTAACCTTCTTTGTAAATTCACCTTCCTCTCATTTTAACTAAGGGTTCCTCACCTGTCTCTAGGCAAACCTACCCCCTGGGTTTTTGGAGTTTTTAAAAGCGTTGCGGGGTAAAGCCAGCGTTGCGCTTTTCGTTCTCTTGGCGGGTATTTCTGGCGCTGACAGCGGGGAGCTGCCGGGCGGGAGTAGGGGTGAAGAGAGAATAGGGTGAGAGATAACAGGTGTCCAGCGTCCCTCAATACCAGGCATCGTGCTTTGGCATCTTCCATAGGTTTGTCTCAATCATCTTTCTACTTAATTTATTTTCTGTTTCACATATTAGGAAACCTCAACTAAGTTGCCCAAGGACAGTCCTTGGATAATTTTAACTCATGTCAGACGCCAAAGCTAAGGTGGTTTATTTTGCAGAGACTGCTTTGGCAGGATTTCAACACCTGCAAGTCCTGTGAATCACTGCTCCTCACTCACTCATCCATCCCTCTGTCCACGCATTCATTCGCCCATTCATTTCTTAGGGCTCATCTGCAAGCCGTGGGACTAGTTGCTACTAAAGATATAAAAGAAAAGCGACTCTGCTGTAAAGTAGAAGAGACATTTAAAAAAAAAAAATTTACACAGAATTCCTGAGCTCAGCATGGTTTCAATCTTTCCCCCAAATATACTACTGATACCTATTTTGTTCCACATAATTTGATGGATTCTGAAGATACAGATGGATGAAATCCATCTTTGTCTTTCAGGAGCTCATTGCCATAGGCAAGAGTAATCTCTGAGCTTTAATTTTACATACCTAATTTTTAACAAATTGAGCATCAGCTCTGTACATATATATTCTATTGTAATTAACATATTAAATCATTAAATATTAGGCACACTTAACTTCTTATTTTTAGATGAAGATGAATCCAAATGGTGGTTCAAGTTTGTCCTTTGTTCACCTTAGTGGACTCTCTTGGGTGCTTCCTGGAGTGCTTCCTCAGACTAGAGCCCTACCCCCTTGGAATGTGCTTGGCTCTCTTCCTTCTTTCTGCAGCTCTCTGTCAAACGCCAGCCTTTCAGGGAGGCCTGTCTTGATCCCTTCCTGTTTCTTCTCGTTTTTATCTGCTCCTGTCTGAGGTCTCTTTTCCTATTTGTTTGTTGTTTTTTCTCCCTCCATCATCTTCTGTCCCCATATCATGTGTTGTTTTTCATATACTACATCTCGCTTTATAGGAAATATGTTTACTGGTTTTTAAATTTTTGGTTTAGTTTATCTCTCTCTGCCCCAGAATGTAAGCTTCAAGAGGGGAAGAGAGGAGTTCTTGGCACTCCTCACTGCCTGAGGAACGGTTGGGGATGGAGGAGAAAGCTTTGCCCAGTACATCCTGAAATCCCCTGGGGTGGGGGGGGTTGGGAGTGGAGGGAAGATCAGGGAATGTCCATTTATTTTATGAACTTGAAGTTGGGTTAAACCCTACTTTATCCTGTGATTTTGGTTGTTAATCTCAACCCGAAACCCTCATCACTAGCCATCCACTTCTTACTAGCTTTGTGACCTTGAATGAAGGTTCAAGGTTACTGTCTTTCTTTGCACCTCATGAAATTTAAATTTGGTCAGCCTAAAATGTGGGGACATAAGGCATCAGTCCTGTAAGGGTAAAGAAAAATATTTGTGGATTTATAAGATTTCAGAAACTATATTCTTGTGAGGGTCAAAGAAAGATATTTGTGGATTTGGGAGTATTCAGATACTATATCATTATATCAGTAGCATATTTACATGCAGAAAATATTGGAGAAAGAATTTTAGCTAATCAAGTAGGAACAGAGATCTCAGACAGGAGCAGATAAAAAGGAGAGGAAACAGTGGTAGCAAAAAACTTCTGGCAAATTTTATGTAGAGAGTTAATTCTAAATGTACAATGGTAGGCTCTCTGGGAATACACAATAAAAATTTTAAAGAAGGATTCTTTAAATAGATGTGACACACTGCAAGGAAAATTCTATGCCATCTGGAACTAAAACACCTAGGGACTGGGCTGTGGGGGATGAGAGGTAGAGGAATAAAAGCATTTTGTCTCACTTAGCGCAATCATCTGGACATGAGGAGGAAGCAGAATGGGGAAATGAATCTATTGGAAGATATCTTATTGCAGTACAGGAGGAAACAGAGAATAGCTGGTACTTTATTTTATATGATAGTAAAGAAACTTGTGTTCTGTTATGAGCACTAGAAACAAATACTAATGATTGAATAAACAGTTAATAAAGGAATATGATGAATGAGTACGTTAGTAAGAGAACTTAATGGATAAGTGAACTAATAAGAGTCCATAGTGGAGGCAATTTCCTCTTTTAAAAAGCATTATCTTTTGAATATACACAGGATATACTTTTTTAAGAGAAAAAATCTATATGAGGAAAACATTTTCACTCATTCTCTAGACACTCAGTACTTTTCAGAGATAATCTATGACTATACAAGCATAATAATTCCTTTTCAATATATTTTTCCAGCAACTAAGAAGTTCAGTGTTTGTAATTGCAATAAGAAGAGTGCTAATCTGGCCTGAAATGAAAAGTTTCACCTTATATGTCTCATAAATAGTTTTTAGTAAATCAGGGAATATGCTTATAAAGGGATTACCAAGGCCCTACAACACATGAGTTTGGGGCCACAGGGAGATTAAGATTTAGAATAAAGTTAGGTGAGATCTAAGGCCAAAGGATAGCAGGAGAGTTTGTGTGTGTGTGTGTGTGTGTGTGCGCGTGCGCGTGCGTGTGTGTATGTGTGTTGAGTGGGGCAGGTGGGAGCCTTTGGAGATTGCCTGTAGGCTGCTAGTGAGGTGCCATGTAGGCCTTGGTAGGCCCTTGGGAAGACACATGGTTCTGAAAGTTTGGCACTCTTATAGGTTTTCAAATATTTTTGTTAGCCACAAGGGTGACACTGGGCATCATTACTAAAATTTAAAAATTTTGCCCCTGGGCACACAGGTTACCTTTCTTGTGCTGGCATGGCAAGGCTTGATTTGCAAGATTTTCTTTTGGACTGTCCCTAATTCTTCCCTTTAAAAATAGGAGCTCCTTCAGGGTAAGGAAGGAAGGAGGAAATCATCTCTTCTAACCTACTTTCTCTTCTTCATTCCAAGGACTGTAGAAAGGCACACCAGGTTTGGTTTTGAAATCTGTGGACTTTTAGTGCTGTCCATTCTCTGGAGCGGATGCCTTTAGTGAAGGTAATAAGGAAAGACTGTTTGCTACATCAAGGGAAGATTCATATGCAAATCCCAAGACTCAGATGTTATTTTAGAGGAGTTGGTGTTCATTGTAAATTAGAACTGCCCTGGTTCATTTGCCCACAAGGGCAACTAACTGTATGAGGTGAATATGAGGGAACTGGCAGAATAGGTGGCGTGGAATCTTCCTGAGAGAAAGAATAAAGAGAATTCTGGGTGCAGAGGGGATCAAGGTGTGGACCAAGCACATATCTGTCTTCTTAGCTCCTGTGAAATGTTGTAAAAGTCTTTAGAACAAATAATAAATATGTCATAGCTGGAAAACAAAGAGCAGTCTTTGGGCCAGAAATAGAAACTGTTAAAACAACAACAACAACAACAACAACAAAAACACCTTTAAGTTTGAAAATGACAGTCAGGGTGCAGTGGCTCACGCCTGTAATCCCTGCACTTTGGGAGGCCAAGGTAGGCAGATCACAAGGTCAGGAGATCGAGATCAGCCTGGATAACACAGTGAAACCCTGTCTCTACTAAAATTACAAAAAATTAGCTGGGTGTGGTGGCACGCACCTGTAGTCCTAGCTACTCGGGAGGCTGAAGCAGGTGAATCGCTTGATCCCAGGAGGTGGAGGTTGCAGTGAGCCAAGATTGCACCACTGCACTCCAGCCTGGCAACTGAGCGAGGCTCTTGTCTTAAAAAAAAAAAAAGTTTGAAAATGACAGAAAAAGTGGAAAGTTGCCTGGGATATGCTTTTACTGCAGCCTTTCTAATAAACCTGTCCCCACTCCGTGTTCATGTCTTTGCTTGTCCTAAACAGCATGGGACTCATCAGGCCAAAGTGGTCATTTTTGGCACTTGGCTAGAGATGGTAGTGAAGCAGCGTCATTTGCCTGGGGAAATGCCAGAGGTTTGTTGTCTCACAGTAAGGAAATTGAAGATGTGAACACTAAAGGAGTGGGTTTAAGAGAGGAAGTTTAATAGGCAAAAGAAAGAAGAGATAGCTTCCTCGTGTGGAGGAAGGGTGCTTGAGTGAGTTTCTGGGTTTGGGGTGAGACGTGGTTGGTTTTATAGATGACCTTGAGGAGGCAGTGTCTGTTTTACATAGGGCTCAGAGGATTGGTTGGACCAGGTGTGCTATTTACATGATGCACAAAGAGGCTTTTGTTATTCAGATGGAGTCTCTCCGTGGCTGGTGCCGTGTTGCTTGCACATGTGAAGACAAAGAAAAGAGGTAACTTCCATGTTGAATATGCCTGGCTTCCAGGTATCCGTTTTCTATTGGCATAGGTGCCAGCACTCAGGTATGCAAGCTTTTAGCTTGCTTGTCTATCCTTGTAGCTTGATATTTTTTGTTAGAAAAGAAATTATATGGGGCTGTTTTTTTTATGAAAAGAAAAACCTTAGCGAGGACTCTCTTACCTAACTGCCTAAATAATTTCTTTTTAGCTCCTATTATCAGCAGTGCCTGCTCCTGATAGGTGATGATCATGAGGGGGACCAAGAGCCTCTAAACTTAGAGACAAGTTGCCAGCACTTTCTAGATAGATTGTTTCCCTCCCCAGCAACCCCTGCTGGTCAGTTTGACAAACAGAGGAACACAAGTTCTCAAATATTCAATAAGCAGATAACCCCAACATCACCAAAAATATCAAGTTGTGATGGCATTTTGTCAAATCGTCTTTACTTTTTATCTGCATCATCTGTTGCTTTCTGAGGGAAGTGTTCTGAGGTCCCATTGTGACTGCGGATTTGCCGATTTCTTTTTGTACGATGGTCAGCTTTTGCCATTCATTCTTTTGTAGTTGTATTGTGCTGTGTTGTGAGGAAGATTCATGACCTATCTTGTGGGAGAATTCTGTATTTAGCAGATGTTCATCTTAAGTTCTATTTTGCCATGTATTGATATTATTACTTTGCTTTTCAGTTTAACATTGATTTAGTATATCTTTTTTCTTTTTTTAACCCTTGCGTGCTATTTCAGAGATGCTTTCTTATGTACTGACTGTGACCCCCAAATTCATATGTTGAAGCCTCAACTCTCAATGTATTTGGAGGTGGGGCTTTGAGAAGTAATTGAAGTCATGAGGGTAGAGCCCCCATGATGGAATTAAGTCCTTCTTAGAAAAGAAAGAGAATCTGAGCTCTCCTCTCTCTCCACTGTGTGAGGGCAGAGAGAAAAAGCAGCCATCAACAAGCTGAGAGAAGAGGACTGAGAATGAACTCTACCTTGCCAAAGCCTTGTCATATCCCTTCCCAGTTTCCAGAAGAGTGATGCATCAATTTCTGTTGTATAAGCCACTCAGTTTATGATTTTTGCTATGGCAGCCAGAGCAGATTCTTGGACTTTGTTTTGAACTCAATATGAAAAACATATATTTTAATAAGAAAATTGCCCCGTTCATTTTTATTGTGTTTATTGATAACTTCGGGCTTATTTGTGCCATACTTAAGAAATCCTTCTTCCTCTTTCTTACACTTTCTTGTTGTTTCTTTAATCCAAGTGCATGATAATGTTTGGAAATCACTCTCTTAACAGGGCCACAAAGGGCTAGATAAGGGAATCTGGCTTGCTGGCTTGCATTTAGGGAAGGGGCAGAGGAGGGAAGCTGTGCTAAGATGATCTGAGCCCCAGATCCTGGTTAAACATCCTCTCCTGGATACAGGATCAGCCCGAGGCACTATTTTTAAATAGGCAACTTTTATTTGCTTTGTCTTCTTTCATCATCTGTATTGGCTTTTGCATCTTGAGTGCCAAAATATAGCTGTTTTCATATTACCCCAAGTTCCTGAGTTTATTTTTTTGTGTAAGAATTTTCCACCCTTTGAAATCCAAAAGGAAATGTTTCCCTTCTTTCTCAGACCATGCTTTTATTTTAGTCAATGTAACAAATCACCCAGGTCTTAGGAGTTTAGAAATCTGATTGGATTGGTTCGTACTAAGCTATAACAGATCTACCACAGCCTTCTAAGATGAACTGGACTTTTTTTTAAAAAAAGCTCCATGACCTATACAATTCTTTAATTACTGGAACTGCACACTTTAAAATCGCATCAAATATTAACATTCAATTTTGTGGAGGTTTATTTTTTATGGAGAGATGAGGATAGGTGTTGGTTAATACTGATAGACTTTACTCTTACAGCCAATTCTATTAAGATTTCTGTTTTAAATCTAGACTATCAGAAAAAATGAAAATGTCTTATTTATTTATTTTTTTGCTATAGCTTCCATGTTCATAGTGGTCCAAGTTCCAATGTCGGGATGGCAGAGGGGAGCCAAAAGTGGCCACATGTTGTTCATGAAGTGTATTTTATTTTTTTATTTTTTTTTAAGATCAGGGATTTTGTAATGTAAATGTTCAATTAGAAAGTTCTTATGATAGTGCATGGCACGTGTCCTTTCCATCATCTGGATTTTTCTGCTCTTTTTGTCTGGCTCACTCCTACTCACTCTCCAGTCCTCATCTTAGTGGTCACTTCTCCCTGGAATGCCCCTGTCCCTTGATCATACCCTTAAGATAGCCATGGTACAAACACCAAAGGCTGAACTTATAACCAGACTCACAGGCAACACTTTGCCCTATGCTGTGTTTCCCTAATGATGAGGAAGTGAAAAAGGAGGCACAACAAATGTCATTTCCATAGCAGAGGCCTCAAGTCCAGCAGACTTGATTCTCTGGATTTCCTTTTCTGCATAACAATGATGAAAGGTAGCCTAGGAAAGCCATTTGTCTTAGGTTTCACCTTTTATACCTTCCTAGTCACTAAACTAAGAGACTGATTCCATTCTTTAGTGTAGCCATTGCTTCGTAAATCTATAAATAGCACGGGTATTTATTTACAATGAAGCATTCATATAGATTAGGAATATTCTATTGACCAATTTTATTAAAGTCCTTCATTTATCTTCCAGATAGTAGATTCTATCAACCAAGTTTCATAAAGAATTCTAATTCCCAGAGGTAAGAACTGAGCCTGGCTTTTTAATTACATGTTTGCTGGTAACCCCGTCCTTCCTTACAAAGCTTATGCATATTTAAAGACTATGCCCTTCCCTGCCTCTTGCTTGGATTGCAAACTCCTCAGCAGTATGGCAGTGTCTTTTAACATCAAGTCTCAATGCAAGAAGAGTTCCTGGAACATTATAAATACCCAACAAACATTCGTAAGTGAATAAAGCTATTCTGTAGTGTCTGCTTTAATATTACGAGACGGCTTGCCCGAGATTGCTAAGCAGCTTCATTATCTAAAATGGAACTAGATTCTGTGGGTAGCAGGTCCATTGGTGCCACCCACAGGTGGCCTCAAGGAAACCATTGTGCCTCACAGATCTAAGGGAGTCTTCATTAAATTCCAGCACAGAGAGGTAAAATGGAATATTATTCTGACGCAGATATTTCATGAATTGTACCATCGCCTGTCTCATCTTGCCTCTCTTTCGGTATATTTCCATGCAGTAGCCCATTCCTAATTCACAAGAAGGGTCCATGGTTGTCCATGAGACCGGGACCCCCTCTGGGCCCAGCAGACAGGCTGTTGGCAGGGCTTCTATGCAGCGCTTGACATAACGCAGGCTCCTTTCATTCTTCCCTTGCCTCCACCTGTCATTTACCAGCCCAGAATAAGAGACATCCAGCGGGGCATACTTAAAATTGGGAGTTTCACTGTAGAAAACAAAAAGAAAGACAAAAATGTTCATCCTCACTCCTGTAATTTCTGGGTACCATCTCATTCTAGAGATCCCAGGCACTCCTCTTGTTTAAAGACCTACCATTGCAAAGTTGTGAATTTTGACCATTGATAACCTTTATGCATCCCAAGGTATGAATTCATCCTGTCTTCACTCCAAAACTGATTTATGTGAATTACAAAAATGTACAAGGAAGAGCAATTATAAATGATGAGCACATGTATTTTTTACCTCTCAAATTCAACATCTGGGTGGCCTGTCTCAGCCCAGCTTCCAAACTTGCTTTTATTGGAGGCATTGAGGTTCAGGATATCTTCCGTAATACAGAGGATTGCTCTCGAATGCTCTACCTTCACTGACTTTGAAAATGCAGCCTCTCTTATCCCCTCACCTAAACTTTCTTGAAAACCTGGGAAGAGACAATAAAGCAATATTGTCAGACAGAGTTTTCTATTTATACTGCTCCCACCTGATTAATACCTCAATGCTTAGTAGTTTACAAACTTGAGTTTACCCCACAATCAGCTAAAGTCCTTGTCACAATACAGATTTCTCTACCTCTCCCAGCCCCCAGAGTCTCTGTGAATTTACATTTCTAATGAGCTCTCAGGTGATGCTAATGCTATTAGTTGAAGACTCAATTTGAGAAGCACTGCTGCTTGCCCATTTCTTCAGACTCTTTACCTTGGATTTGGAGTATCTGTTTCCAGTTTATGATCTCGCAATTTTTCAAAACTTCTTGTGATTTTTGAGGCTCTTTGGAGAATATACGATACACATTTGTGTATAAATCCATGTCATCAGTCATCTCCTGCATAGGATGGTGAAAGGTCAGGTCATTCCTTTGAACTTTTTCTACACCTCTCACTGATGGCAATTATTAGAAAAATGAAAATCCAAAAGACAATTTTTAACAGTGGCCCACAATGGCTGCAGTTGGGCACGTGGATAATAAAACCTAGGCCTGTAAGCTACTGCTGATCTCTTGCCTGTATAACTGGAGGTTGTTAAATATTTCACTGACAGGTACTGGCTATAAACCTGGTTATCAGATACAGAACAAAGATAAGATGAAATCAGCCACCCTCCACCAGGCCTTAAGATGTCTCACCTTTCTCCCTACCAACTCAACTGCACACTTACCTTATCCTATTTATAGCATCACCAAGCACCCAGCAGAATCAAAAGAATGCAACAGTTGCTTTTCTCCCTGCTTCTCTCACCTCCTGTGCCACACATATCTCTTTGTTATATATGCTGTGCCCCATGTAACGTGTAGGACACATATGTTTCTAGGATTAAGTCCTTAAACTCGAACAAATTCAACCATGATTTCTGTAAGTTTTAGTGCATACGGTTTCACCAGACACCTAGAATCTATAGTATCCTAGAATCTACAATGTCCAGGGCTTGGGCAAGATACTTTAGTGTATATAAACATTAACAAGACATTGCCTTTTCTCAAGGATATAGGATATCAGCCTATTTGAAGAGTGATGCTGTCTTTACAGAAGCCCACAAAATAGAATGAAGTAACTGAATTTTTGGTAGCACTCTGGGTAATATATGTGGTGTTAGACTCATGGGTTTGAAAGAAAGAGACTTGTGATCCCATTCTGACAAGCCACAAACTTCATGGGAAGATGAGCACCTGTTTCTGAGGGGAAATATAAACAATAAGTATGAGAGTTTTAGCAGTGAATGTATTAATAGTATGTTGGAAGTTGTATTGTTAAAGAATAAAACAGAAAATAATATAACTAATTTTAAAGAAACTTTCAAGAATTTGGAGGTGCTTTTATAAAGGCAAGTTCCTGAATATGGCCAAAACCAAAACCTCAGTAAATTTAAAATAGTAGATGTTTTAAAAGACCCAATTTTAAAAGAATGACTGAAAATAGCCAAGTACATATCCAAAGAATTATAAAAATATCAAAGTAAACTAGAATAAAACAAATGGAACAATTTATAAAAATTAAAGCTATAAATAATGAAATGGATAACAAGGCATAGTGCAAAGGATACATAAAGCCAAAAGTTCATTTTTAAATGGCAAAAAGAGAAAGAAAGAAAGAAGAAGAAAGAGACAGATAAACTGCTGGTAAGGCTACTTAAGGAAATACAAGAGGAAGAGAAAAAAACAAAAAGCATAGAGTATGAGAAATGAAAATGGAAACAGAGAAACAGAGAAAAGAACAAAAGAATTATAATAGAAGATTATATGCTACCCCAAGGCAACATATTTACTGATAAAAGAAATTAATGTTATCCCTCAAGAATAAACTATCAAAATTGACTTTCAAAAACTAGAAAACTTCAACAAACTAATAGAAAATGTCAGAATGAAATTAAACACATAACATTTAAAAAGTAGACAAGGATTATGGCAACATGTTCATGTTGCTACAAAGAACATGATTTTCCAGGTTCATTCATGTCTCTTCAAATGACAAGAACTCATCGTTTTCGATGGCTGCATAATATTCCATGATGTATATGTGCCACATTTTCCCTGTCCATTCTATCATCAATGGGCATTTCGGTTGGTTCCAGGTCTTTGCTATTGTAAACAGTGCTGCAATGAACCTGGAAACCATCATTCTCAGCAAACTGACACAAGAACAGAAAATCAAACACCGCATGTTCTCACTTATAGGTGGGTGTTGAACAATGAGAACACATGGACACAGGGAGGGGAGCATCACACACTCGGGTCTGTCAGAGGGGAAAACAAGGGAGGGAGTTGGGGAGAAATAGCATGGGGAGAAATGCCAGATATAGGTGATGGGGAGGAAGGCAGCAAATCACACTGCCATGTGTGTACCTATGCAACAAACTTGCATGTTCTTCACATGTACCCCAAAATCTAAAATGCAATAAAGAAAAACAGTTAAAAGAAAAAAAAAACAAAGGACATGATTTTATTCTTTTCTGTTTGCAGGGTAGTATTCCATAGGAATATATGTACTATGTTTCTTCATCCAATCTACCACTGATGGGCACCTGGGTTGATTCCATGTCTTGGCTATTGTAAACAACATAGCAATGAACACACAAGTGCATGTGTCATTTTGGTAGAATGATTCATTTTCTTTTGGGTATTTACCTAGTAATGGCATTTCTGGGTCGAATGGTAACTCTGTATTAAGTTCCCTAAGAAATTTCCAGACTACTTTCCACAGTGCAATATTTCTAAGCAAATTAATGCTGGAACAGAGAACCAAATATCACATGTTCTCACTCTTAACTGGGGCTAAGCATCGAGCACACATGGGCATAAATATGGGGAAAACAGACACTGTAGACTACTAGAAGAAAAGGGGCTGGGTTAGAAAACTACTTCCTGGGTACTATGCTCACTACCAGGGTGGTGGGATCTGTCTGTACTCCAAGACTCAGCATCATGCAATATTCCCACGTAACAAATCTGTACATGTACCCCCTGTATCTAAAAGGAAAGTTGAAATTTAAAAAAAATAAAAAGTAACCAAAATAAGATTATTTTACATTTAAGTTATACATAAGCCAAAAACGAACACATAATGTTAATAGTAGACTTTGGTAATAGATGAAAAGATCCCAATGCCAAATCTGGTAAAGAAATAACAAAAAGAGAGTTATTGACCATATTCCCTTATGAAGACAGATGTAACAATTCTGAATAAAATATTCAGTAGTATATCAAAAGAATGTGAACATGAACAGCTTGTTTTAGAAAGGCCAGAATGGCTTTGATTGGAAGAGCTTTTAGTGTAATAAACTAAAGGAGGGAAAATTATGTATGAGTATATAAATTGCAAAAAAGAAAAGAAAAAAATGAAATAACAAATTTACCCTCCCTTCTAAATGTAAGTTCTGTGAAAGTAGGGACAACAGGAAAATGCTCTAAACTTGTAAAGACGGAATCAAATGTAATTCCAAATGTAAGCTGTTATAGCCATTTTATTAAAATCAGGAATGAGACAAGGATAGAAATATTATTGTTAGTTGGTATTGTTTTCTTAGGTTGTACATTATGCAGGAAGGCAAGAAACTAAAAACCCATACAAATATTGGCAAAGAAGAAGCAAATTAGTTTGTAGAATATGGTATTATGCATTTAGAAAATCCAAGAGACTTTGACAAAAACTAAAACAAATAACACCGCACACAAACAAACAGGATTTTAAAGAATAGTGTGAACATATTTGGAAATAAAGAATACAAATAAAAAGCAATAACAAAATAATAATGCTCATAAATAGAAATGGAAAAATAATTCAATAGACTTAACAAATAGTATAAAATACCTAAGGGTAAACTTAATGGAAAATCATGTAGTTTACCACAGGAAAACACTAAAATTTTTACCAGATGGCATAGAACAGAAACTGAAAAAATTTAGAATCCTTCCACAATTGTCTAAAAACAATTATCACAAAATATCACAAAATATTAATCCTTCCACAATTGTCTAAAAAAGCCACTCCAATACAAATTACAATTACAATATTTAGTTGGGGTAGTTGGTAGGAAACTGGAATAGTCTATGTTCATATAGCTTTTAAGTCTATTAGAAATAGGAAAGTAAGAAAAAGATTGGTGGAGGGTGATTTGCTTTATTAGATATTAAAATTTGCCACAAAACCACTGAAAAGACTAGAAACACATACTGAAACAGATATGAAAATGTATAAACATGTTATATGACAAAATAGTTGTTTATGTTTCAGTAGTGGAAAGATTTATTTCATAAATAATACTAACATAATTAGCCAGCCATAAGGGAGAAAAATATAAAAGAATGATAATTCATGCTATTCAAAAATATATTTCAAATAGAATTAAGATTGAAATGTCAAAAGTAAAAACTTAATGTAAGAAAAAATAAGAAAACATTTGTATGATCTTGGAGTAGGAAAATCTTCCTAATTATTAATAAAAAAGCAACAAAACCTAAGAAGTCATAGTGAAAAAGATAATATATTTTATTACATTGAAATAAAAAATTTCTTCATGTCAAAATCTCCATCAATAAAATAAAAAATAATTCTAAATTGGGCAACAAATTTGTAGCATACACGTTGTATTAGTATTCCTAGTATCCAAAACACTTACAGAATTTTAAGAATGACACAAAACTCCAGTGTAAAAATGGTCAAACAATATAAAGAGTTTAGAAGTAAATCCCAAATGACTAATAAACACATGCAAATATAATATGTTCAATATCACTAGTCAGGGAAATGCAAAGTAAATCTACAATAAGATGCCATTTTTCACCCACCAGTTTGTCACAAATTAAAAGAGGGATAACACCCAGTGCTGGTGGGAATATGGAATTCTTCCATATATTGCTAATGGAAATAAAATTGTAGAACCCTTTGGGAAGGTAATATGGAAATGCCCATTTAGAAAAAGATAAACTGTGACTTGCAGATATTCCTTTTGGAAATCAATTGTATTGAGGAAACTTTCCAGGATGTAAAGACATATGTACAAGGATGTTTATTGAAGCATTGTTTGTAGTGGCAAAGTGCTATAAATAATTTGAACCCAATAGCAGGAGAATGACTGACTAAATAGCACTGCATTGACTCTATGGAATACCACAGTTATTAAAATGAGTATGTTAGTACTGTATTGATTCACCCAAAGGGATGTCCATATGTTAAAGCCAAATTAAAAAGTGATGACAGAAGAGATCATCAGTGAATATCCCTTTGTGTGTTAATTTGGGCAAAGACACCAATTACCTGAAGGAGTAGAAAAGAAGGAGAGGAGGGAAGGGGAAGTGAGAGGTTATTAACTTCTTCAAATCATGTTGGATTTTTCCACTTGTATAATCATCACATATTATCTTTTTGATTAAAAACCAACAAAGAGATCCAAGATGGCTGATCACTAGCAGCTCAGGATTGTAGCTCCCAGTGAAAGCACAGAGAACGAGAGGATACTACACTTTCAGATGAATTTTTGTTGCTCACGGACCAGGAGATTCCCAGCAGAGGAGCCCCGTGGGTTGCCAGCGCGACTCTTGTGGCCAGCTCCGTGGTTTTGCCAGCACCTTGGTGCCACAGTTCTTGGTGCAGAGTAAACGGGACTGGGTCCCCTTCTGGTTGACGTTTGGAGCTCTGGGAAGGCAGAGTCGCCCATTCAGCTAATTGAAAAAGGGACTCAAGAGGGAAGCCAGACCGGAGATTCCCAGGCAGAAAGGCACCATGAATCTTAATGCCATTGTTTTAGCTGGCACAGTGGGTTACTCAGATTTTGCCGCTGGGAATCAACAAGTTTGACGTCCACTCAGAGACCTAATTTGAAAGTCGGTAATTACAAAGATGACAGGTGGATAAATTTACAATGATGGGAAGAAACCAGTGTAAAAAGGCTGAGAATACTCAAAATCAGAATGCCTCTCCCTCTACAGGGGATCACAGTTCCTCATCATCAGGGGAAACTAAGAACGTTGAAAAAAGGTTTGACAAAATCCTAACGAGAATAGACAATTTAGAGAGGAATGTAAGTGAATTAAAGGAACTGAAGAATACAATAAAAGAACTCCATGAAGTATGCACAGGTTTCAACAGTCGAATTGATCAAGCAGAATAAAAAATATCAGAGGTCGAAGACCAACTTAATGAAATGAAATGAGAAGACAAGATGAGAGAAGAAAGAGTAAAAAGGAATGAGCAAAATCTCCAAGAAATATGGGACTATGTGAAAAGACCTAATTTACTTTTGATAGGTGTACCTGAATGTCATGAAGAGAATGAATCCAAGCTGGAAAATATTCTTCAGGATATTATTCAGGAAAACTTTCCTAACCTAGTAAGGCAGGACAATACTCAACTCCAGGTAATACAGAGAACACCACAAAGATATTCCTCAAGTACAGCAACCCCAAGACACATAATCGTTAGATTCACCGGGGTTGAAATAAAGGAGAAAATTCTAAAGGCAGCTAGAGAGAAAGGTCAGGTTACCCATAAAGGGAAGCCTATCAGACTCACAGCAGATCTCTCAGCAGAAACCCTACAAACTAGAAGAGAGTGGGAGTCAATATTCAATATCCTCAAAGAAAAGAATTTTCAACCCAGAATTTCATATCCAGCCAAACTAAGCTTCATAAATTAAGGAAAAATAAAATTTTTCATGAACAAGCAAGCACTCAGAGATTTCATCGCCACCAGGCCTGCTTTACAAGCGCTTCTGAAAGAAGCACCATACAGAGAAAGGAACAACTAGTATCAGCCATCCCAAAAACTTACCAAAAGGTAAAGAGTATCTCCATAATGAAGAATCTATACCAACTAACGGGCAAAATAGCCAGCTAACATTAAATGACAATGTTAAACTCATAAACATCAATATTAATCCTAAATTTAAATGGATTAAATGCTTCAATCAAAGACACAGACAGGCAAATTGAATAAAAAGTCAAAACCCATTGGTTTGCTGCATCCAGATCCATCTCATAAGCAAGGACACACAAAGGCTCAAAATAAAGGATTGGAGGAAGACTTACCAATCAAATGGAGAGAAAAAAAACAAAACAGAACAGGAGTTGTAACTTTCATCTCTGACAAAATAGACTTTAATAGTAACAAAGACTAAAAGAAACAAAGAAGGACATTACATAATGGTAAAAGGATCAATGCAACAACGGAGTCAATGTTCATAAATATATATGCACCCAATATAGGAGCACCCAGATACATAAGACAAGTTCTTAATGATTATAAAAAGACTTGGACTCCTGCACAATAATGGCAGGAGACATTGACACCACATTTTTAATATTTGACAGATTAATGAGATAGAAAATTAACAGGGACATCTATGATTAGAACTCAGACCTGGAACAAGTAAACTCAGAGAATATTTATAGAATTCTTCACCCCAGGTCCACAGAACATACATTTTTCTCAGTATGACATTACACTTATTTTGAAAGCGACCCGTAATTGGAAGTAAATCACTCTTCAGCATTTGCATAGCATTTCACAGACTTAAATGAAATATTGGTTGGCTGTTTGTTATTTTCTTCCCTTATTCGTTCCTGTCTCTGCTGTTAAGCACAATTATTGGCATAAAAGAGGTTTCCAATACCTATTTTTAGATTGCATTCCAGCCTGGGCAATAGAGTGAGACTCCTGTTCTCTCTCCACCTTTCTCTTTCTTTCTTTCAAAAAAAAAAAAAAAAAAAAAACCAACCAACCAAACAAACAAAAAGACAAAAAGAGTTATTAAATTCATTTTAGGAATTGTTACAAGCTGATGACTGTACTCTGAATGATAATCTGGTAAAACTAGAATGATAATCCCTTAGACAAATAAAACATCTTTTAACTCATTCATTTATTGGTATATCCAACAAACATTTATGAGAACTCACTGTACACCCCTTGCCTATATGGTTAATATTAAAAAAAAACCAACAAAGAAAATATTAATTTTTTTCTAGATAAATTCTCCTGCATTCCACCCCAAAAAAGTTCTTATTCAAAATCAAATTGACTTTCAATACTGAAAGAAACATGGTATGCTGTGGAATCAGACTAGGTGAATGTGTTTCCAAGTAAATTGCATCACATTTCATTCTTTCCATTTTTTTGTTCATATATGTGTGCTGTGGAACTTTTGTATTTTAATATTTTTGTTTATTGACTCATTTTATAAAAACTAGCCTTGTTCAAGCAATGCATGTATGAAGTCATGGTTTAATGCTGCAGTTACATTGCTAAAATACACATAATAACTACAAAGTTATTGAAGTAAAAAGAACTATTTGACCTCCTACAGTTATTTAGCATATTACACTTCAAAGAAATTGGAACGTGGAATTTAATAAACTAAGCATTAATCTTCCATTCCAAATTGTCAGGAAGCCAGAAGATCAAAAGAACATCCCTAGGGAAGGTGTTAGGCTCAGCCTGGTTCCCACCCCCTTTACCCCTTTGTTCCTCAAGCTAGGGTCATTTTGTCACTTTCTTCATCCCAATCCTTACCCACTTTGGAAACTAGTCTTGAACTGGGGTGGCTTATCATTATTTGTGGACTCGGCAGTCTATACCTGCATGAAGCTAGGCTGGCGATGAGGCTTCAGTTTCCTAACTAGATGTGCATGAAACACACACACACACACAAAGGGGAAGTCTTTAGGGCAAGTAAATAGACCTAGGTTTGTATTAATATTTCAGCTTGTTTATTCCTTGTGTGTGTCCTCAGCCAATATGGCTGATTATGATAAATATGATCTACAATTATGTGCTATGTACTGTCTTTGATATACAGTATCTCATTTAAACCTTGTGTAATCCTCTGAAGAAGGTCCTCTTATTTTTCCCATTTTAACAGATGAAGAAACTCAGAGAAAGGCCTGTGGTTACATAGCTACTAAAACTCGCAGAGTCCACTGAACTTGAATTCAGATTCTGCAATGCTTTAATATCTGGTATCCAGCAGCTACATGACTTAATATTTCTCAGTGTCATTTCCTTATCTCTAAGTCGGAGATACTAACACTCACTTCATAAGATTGTTCTGATGGTGACATTCACTAACAAAAGTACTTCCACATAGTTGATAAACAGTAGTTATGAGTAACTTCCCTGGTTCCTGAGAAACAATTAAAAACAAACAAACAGGGTCTAACCCTGTTGCCCAGGCTGGAGTACAGTGGCGTGATCTTGGCTCACTGCAGCCTTGACCTTCTGGGGCTCAAGCCATCCTCCTGCCTCAGCCTCTTGAGTAGTTAGGACTATAGGCATGCACCACCACACCCTGGTAATTTTGTTTATTTTTTTGTAGAGATGAGGTCTTACTATTTGCACAGACTAGTCTCTAACTCTTGGCCTCAAGTGATCCTCCTGCCTTGGCCTCCCAAAGTTCTGGGATTACAGGTATAAGACACCATGCCCAGCCCTGAGAGGTAATTTTTACTAGTAGACTTCTGCTTTGGTTTTTAAGTCACTGTTCTGATATCTCAGACACCCAGTTTTCCCTGTAAATTGGCCTCCTTTCAGCCCCTGCAGGTGATCCCTGCCACCTCAAAGACATCTTAATCTGTGAGTGTCAGCCTTGACCTTTTCTTCTCCTTTCCCCTACACCCTCTTTCCCAGATGAATCCTGTGCCTTACAGGATGGGTGGGAACACGTGACACTCATGCAAGGTGCCAAGTACTGAAGGAGTGTTTTAAAATACTCACATTTCCTTTCACCCTATAAGCAGCCCTGGTGTCTGACCTGGTCAGTTCCTCAGGCCCTTTGTACCTGCCTGGCTCCACCAGTCCCTGTTTGTGTGCATACCTGTTTTTGAGGCCGGATAATAACCGTCTGATACTCGGGCCAGGAGTCCACCAGCACCTCCAGGTTGAAGGGGTTCCCGTGATTGATGTGATACACAGAGCCATACACCTGAAGGAGGGATGGAAAGGACTAGGAGAGGTTAAGATGTCCAGAGATGGGGATTTGAATGTGAAGAGGAAGAGAAAAATGGAGGTGAAGAGATGGTACTGGGACAAAGTCAGTGACAGTGAAATGAGCAGCATCTCCAGGACAATACTGATGGATGCGAAGTCACCAGCAAGCAGGCAGAACTCACAGGTAGATGTTCTTGTGATACCAAAGAGCTACTGTGCACTAACTGGGCACTTGGCAGTGTTCTTAACACTTACATTGTGTGGATTTATTCAGTGTCCACAACAATTTTAAGAAGTAGGTGCTAATATTGTTCCCATTTCATTGATGCAAAGATCAAAGGTAAAGGCATAGAAAGGTAAAGAAACATGCACGAAGCCATGCGACTAGAACGTGGCAGCCTAGGAATGCATATCCATTCAGTCTGGCTCCAACACTAGGCTTGTAGCCACCATTCTCCACCGCCTCTCTAAATGAATGACAAAACCTGCAGAGCGGGCCTAGCTGCCTCTTCCCAAGGAGAAGCAGCAGCTCTTGACTTGCCTCCTTCATCCCCAACCTCATCCTGTTTCCCAGCTTCAACCCTCTGCAGAAAGTCAGGAAGGACCAGAATCACGAGCCTATTTTCTCATCCTCAACACCCCTGCTCCCATACTGCGACCTCCCACTATTCCCCGACCTTCAGGGACTCAGGGATGCTCTTGGCCAAGGATTTGTATAGGGCCAGTAGCTTCTGGGAATTATTCAGTAGGATCATTTTGTGGGATACTTCAGTCTTGAGTCCTTCAAGAAGAAACTCTGAAAAGATAAGAAGTGAAGGGAAAATGTTAAGGGACCAAATGAATTTAGGATGCACTTTACACATCTCCATTCAAATAGCACTCATGATGTAGTTACTGTTAGTATCATCCTCATTCTGAATACACCAAAGCTCAGAGAGACTAAGAACATTTCTCAAGTTCTTAAAGGGATAAATGCCAGAGTCAGATTTTGAAACCATATATGAATGGCTCCAAAACCCATGCCCTGCCTCTCTGGTGGAATGAATTAAAAGTGAATATTGAGAGTTCTGTGAGCTTCCCAAATGCCTGTGGTAGAACACTCTACCCCCACCATCATCATAACCATTTCCCTGTATTTTGATCATCAGATGCCTGAGAAGTCTTTCATCTGGAATAGAAAATATCAGCCCTCTAAGAAAAGTTGTGACTGGAAAACTTAAGAGCAGGAATTGGCAAAGATTTTATTTAGTTTCTTAGGGCCAAATATTTCAGACCTATGGCCATTTTGGAAGTTGTTCCAGTTTCATTGCAAAAAAGAAAACATGGAAAAATGTTGACACCTATCTATAAACTTCTGTTGAAATAACATTCAGAATTCTTAGAAATGTGCCAATAATTTACCAATAACTTTGAGAAGGTTATCATCACAACTGATAGGTTCAAAGCTTAGGCTGGTTTCAAATTTTATTTCTGCCTCTTACTTCTTTGTTAACTTGCTTAACCAGTCAGAACCTCTAAGTGTTTTCTCTCCACTTTGGAACTGGAAATTAAAATTTTCCAGAGTAATGAGATTACACAATGTAATACATATAAAATGTGTAGCATTATACCTGGCATAAAGTAAGAACAATATTTAACATATGTTATTTTTTAAATTGATTTTATATTAATCAATATGTCATGTATAGATTTAGCAATTATATCCAATAATGTAAAAATAATAAAAAATGTAAAGAACTTACAAAGTTAATTAATGTAAGAGAAAGAACCCACATATCAGTTATTTGAAACAGTCATTAGCAAATTAGTTAATACAGATGTTTGAAATTTTGTATCCATGAAGGTGAAATAGTTCCAAATATATGTTAAATAATAGACAAGGTGAAACAGATTTTGTCTTCTCTGGGGTCAAAGCCTCAAAGTTAGACTATGTTCTGTAGCTATATAAAGCAGTGTTTAAACAAAAGCATCCTTTTGCAAGAACTTAGAATTTCAGAACATTTGAGTACTCAAGGAACTTTTAGTAAATAGAACTGGATCTCTGACATGGGCCTATCTCGTGTCTGATTCTGCTGTTCTTATAGCTGTCAAAAAAGCTGGTCTTTTCCCCCCCAATTCCAAATGCTTTCTTTGCTCTGTTTTTCACCTGATTTAACTAAAATTGCCCTTACCCATGTGTTTTACTATGGTCTTCTCCTTTGAATTTTTGGTCAAAATTTTAGAAGTTTTAATTCAAGATCTACCATGCTATATCACTACCTGCAAAACAAAACAAAAAAAAGCAAAACCAACTTGTATTTTATTTGTCCTGAGAATACTGTAGCCTGGGCTAATACATGTGAACAACTCCTACACCTATCAGCTGCCACATCTTTGTCCCAAGTACCTCTCCGATCCATTCCCTACTCCATCCCCTTGCAATGACCTTAGTTAAGAGTCCCTTTGTCCTTGTACTTAATATTGTTCTTATGACCCCACCATGGCCTCAGCTTCTAACATCTACCCCAAAAAATTTTTCTGTACCCATATTCTTACCATCAACATTTCTTTTCTAAATCAGGAAGCTGCTAAAAGCCTGGATAGACCCCTCCCCACACTCTTTTAAAAAATTTTTTTAAAGTACACATAACGGAAAACTTACCATTTAACTTTTTTTTTTTTTTTTTTTTTTAGACAGAGTTTCGCTCTTGTTACCCAGGTTGGAGTGCAATGGCGCGATCTCAGCTCACCGCACCCTTCGCCTCCTGGGTTCAGGCAATTCTCCTGCCTCAGCCTCCTGAGTAGCTGGGATTACAGGCACGCGCCACCATGCCCAGCTTATTTTTTGTATTTTTAGTAGAGACGGAGTTTCACCATGTGGACCAGGATAGTCTCGATCTCTTGACCTCGTGATCCACCCGCCTCAGCCTCCCAAAGTGCTGGGATTACAGACGTGAGCCACTGCGCTCGGCCATTTAACTATTTTTAAGTGTACAACTCAGCAGCATTATCCATATTTGCAATGCTCTACAAGCATTACCACCATCCATTTCCAGAACGTTTTTGTCATCCCAAACATAAACTGCACCCATTAAAACACAATTACTAATTCCTTCTCTTCCTAGCCCCTGGTAACTTTTATTTTACTTTATGTTTCTAGGAATTTGCCTATTCTAGGTACTTCATATAAATGGAATCCTACAATATTTGTCCTCTGGGGTCTGGCTTATCTCATTTAGCATAATGTTTTCAAGGTTCACCTAATGTTGTATCATGTGTCAGAATTTCATTCCTTACCTGGAATAATTTTCCATTTTATATGGAAAATAAGTTTAAAGGCCACTGAAGAAAAATAATAAATTTGTGAATGACAGTAAATACGAGTAGCACACAGTCAGTCAGTAGTCACTGTGAAGACTATAGAAAAGCAATTATAATAAATAATGGGTAAAAAAGAAAAGTAACTTGTACACATCTACCAAAAATGTGTATGCATGTGGACAAGGACTTAAAGGGAATAAACGTATAAATTGCTTTTGGGTGGTGAAAGTATGTGTGATTTATTTTCTATTTCAGAATTTTCTTTAGTACCATTGACATATGTTTATTTTTACACAAGTTTGAAAAAAACATGGAAGGCAATGGAACCATAGTTAAAGATAAGAATTCTGAAAACAGAAGAAATGCTATTTTTCTTTCTTTTTTCCCAGCAGTCCCATCAGCTATCAAGTTTTCCTTTGTTTTTTTTTTTTTTTTTTAAGTGGAGAGGAAAAAGCTCCCTATGTCCCACCATTCTGTGCATGCCCAATCCAATCACCTGGAAAGTGTATAGTCTGCAGTGAGCCCCAAGAATGAGTTCTCAGACTCTCTTCCTTTTCTAAGAAGGGCAGCAGCCATCTTAGGAAGACATCTGATAGCCGTTGGCAACTATTCATAAAATCTGAAAGCTTCCTAGGGATTCTGAGGAGCCTTGCCTTTGCAATATCTTTTGGAGGACTTCGGAGAGACCTAAAAGTCAAAGAATCACTCTATCCCAATCCAAGTTATAATATAAAATTCTTTCAAAGTTACCTTGAGGCAGTGACTAGATGCTTGTACATCTCTTCTGTGTAGCAGCACATTCCTGATTTCTGTTCACCAGGGAACTCACCAAGAGACTCTCCTACTCTCAAATCTTGGAAACATTTTTTTATACCGGAAGTCTTTCTAGGGAAAAAGTTTTGTTTTTTTTTTTTTTTTGCTGGCTTCTGAGATGACAGGTGAACACTGGGACCTGGGGTTCCCCTGAAATACTTGCTCTATCTCGGAATTCCTAATGAAGTTGATCTCGATGGTCCAAAGGAGAAGCCTAACTCTTAATTCAGGAGCTTTGGTGATTGAGCAGATTCTGCACATCTGAACTCTCAGGAAGGGGTTGCTCATCCAGTTAGAGGACCTTGAACTGATCGTGACTTTAGATGTCGTTGCACCTCTCTGTAGCAAAGGAACGATGTTTTAACTGACTGGTGGCTGGTGGCAAGGCATAGAAGAGCCAAATAAACACAGGTTCTTTTGGATTAAAAAGATTGATAGCACCAATTGAAATAAATTCCAGAAAAGGATGGGGGTTTCTGGAGCTGTTCTGGGTTGGTGATGAAGTTTCAATGCCTCCTGAGAAATCAGGAAGTGGTATATGGTTTTAGCTAGATCAGGGAATTGGGAAGATGTGGGACATGCTTTCTTGGCTAGGGGTGTCCTAGAACATTTTAAAGCTCTAAAGCCCTCTGTTGTGCTCTAGTCCTTAGAGTCTAAAGAAGAGAAAAATAAAAATTTTGGCTATACGACAAAGCAGTAGGAGACTCTTCATTGCTCCTAAATATCTTCTTCCCTGATTCTTTCATCTTCTGTTTCCTACTTTTCTACCTCAAATTCAGCTTTCATTATTTGCTTAATTCCTGCTAATGCATTCTCTAAATCCATGTCCTAAAACTGTGGTTAAGAAAGACGCCCAATGCCTTCTTCCTTCATCTTTTGTGACCAAAAAGCTGATCTGAGCACCTGCCTAACTTCCTGTAAGAGAGGAGAATCAGACATGAGGTTTATTAGAGATTGTCTAGTCTCAAGAAAATAAGCCCTGGAAAGTGGACACATGATTGCATGTGCAAAACTGAGACCAGATACCAGATGTTCTAAATCTCAAGCCATTGTTCTTTGCTTTGTAGGGTGCTGGTTCCCACTTTGTGAGGAATTTTGAATATTGTGGCTCCAAATATCTCATAATAAGTCTCTTTTACTTGAGACTTTAGTTGAATTAATTTATACAAATATTTGATCTGGAAACTTTTCTCTCCCTCTAACCTGGTACTGGCTTGAATAACTTGAACAGCAAGTCTTATTATGTTAAGGGAAAATTTGATTGATTCATCCTCAAATATGTAATTTTGTCTTTTCTAGCCCAACATATTATTTGTCTTATACTTATCATCAGAAAATCTGGAAAATTCAATAATCATCAGAAATCTGATACACAAGTCATACTTCATGGAGAAAGAGCCCAACAAGTATTTTTCTTCTATTGTCTTTAACTTTCTTTTTTGTGTAGAACTACTTTTTTGAGGTATAATTTAACATATAAAAGCTGTATGTGTTTAATATATAAAACCTCATGAATATAGAGATGAATACATACTCATGAAACCATGACCCCAGTCTGTGATGCTCCCCTCTTTGTGTCCAAGTGTTCTCATTGTTCAACACCTGCCTATGAGTGATAATATGCTGTGTTTGATTTTCTGTTCTTGTGTCAGTTTGCTGAGAATGATGGTTTCCAGGTTCATCCATGTTCCTGCAGAGGACACAAACTCATTGTTTTTTTATGGCTGCATAGTATTCCATGGTGTATATGTGCCACATTTTCCCTGTCCAGTCTATCATTGATGGGCATTTGGGTTGCTTCCAAGTCTTTGCTATTGTAAACATGTGTGTGCATGTGTCTTTATAATAGAATAATTTATAGTCCTTTGGGTATATACCCAGTAATGGGATTGCTGGGTCAAATGGAATTTCTATTTCTAGACCCTTGAGTAATCACCACACTGTCTTCCACAAGGGTTGAACTAATTTACACTCCCACCAACAGTGTAAAAGTGTTCCTGTTTCTCCACATCCTCTCCAGCATCTGTCGTCTCTAGATATTTTAATGATTGTCATTCTAACTGGCATGAGATGGTATCTCAATGTGGTTTTGATTTGCACTTCTCTAATGACCAGTGATAATGAGCATTTTTTCGTATGTTTGTTGGCTTCATATTTGTCTTCTTTTGAAAAGTGTCTGTTCATGTCCTTCACCCACTTTTGGATGGATTTGTTTGTTTCTTGTCAATCTATTTCAGTTCTTTGTAGACTATGGATATTAGCTCTTTGTCAGATGGGTAGATTGCAAAAATTTTTTCCCATTCTGTTGGTTGCCAGTTGGCTTTAATGGTAGTTTCTTTTTGTCAGAAGCTCTGAAGTTTAATTAGGTCTCATTTGTCTATTTTGGCTTTTATTGTCATTTCTTTCGGTGTTTTAGTCATGAAGTCCTTGCCTATGCCTATGTCCTGACTGGTTTTGTTAGGTTTTCTTCTAGGGTTTTTATGGTGTTAGGTCTTATGTTTAAGTCCTTAATCCATCTGGAGTTAATTTCAGTGTAAGGTGTCAGGAAGGGGTTCAGTTTCTGCTTTCTGCTCATTCCTAGCCAATTTTCCCAGCACCATTTATTAAACAGCGGATCCTTTCCCCATTGCTTGTTTATGTCAGGTTTGTCAAAGATCAGATGGTTGTAGATGTGTGGTGTTGCTTCAGAGGCCTCTGTTCTGTTCCATTGGTCTATGTTTCTGTTTTGATACCAGTACCATGCTGTTTTGATTAATGTTGCCTTGTAATATAGCTTGAAGTCCAGCAGTGTGATGCCGCCAGTTTTGTTCTTTTTACTTAGGATTGTCTTTGCTATGTGGGCTCTCTTTTAGTTCCACATGGAGTTTAAGGTGGTTTTTTCCAGTTCTGTGAAGAAGGTCATTGGTAGTTTGTTGGGGATAGCATTAAATCTATAAATTACTTTGGGATGTATGGCCATTTTCATGACATTGATTTTTCCTAACCATGAGCATGGAATGTTTTTCCATATGTTTGTGTCTTCTCTTATTTCCTTAAGCATGGTTTGTAGCTCTCCTTGAAGAGATACTTTACCTCCTTTGTTAGTTGTATTCCAAGGTATTTTATTTTTCTTGAAGCAATTGTGAGTGGAAATTCTTTCTTGATTTGGCTCTCTGTTTGTCTGTTATTGGGGTATAGGAATGCTTGTGATTTCTCACATTGATTTTGTATCCTGCGACTTTGCCAAAGTTGCTTATCAGTTTCAGGAGAGTTTGGGCTGAGCTGATAGGGTCTTCTAAATATACAGTCATGTCATCTGCAAATAGAGACAATTTGACTCCCTCCTTTTCCAATTTTATATCTTTATTTCTTTTTCTTGCCTGACTGCTCTGGCTAAAACTTCCAGTACTATATTGAATAAGAGTGGAGGAAGGCATTTTTTTTCTAATGCTAGATTTCAAAGGGAAAGCTTCCAGTTTTTGCCTTTTTTCCATATTGGCTTTGGGTTTGTTGTAAATAGCTTTTATTATTTTGTGATATGTTCCATTGATACCTAGTTTATTAAGAGTTTTTAGCCTAAAGGGCTGTTGAATTTTGTTGAAGGCCTTTTCTGCATCTATTGAGATAATCATGTGTTTTTTGTCTTTGATTCTATTTATGTGGTGGATTATGTTTACGAACTTGTGTTTGTTGAACTAGCCTTGCATCCCCTGGATGAAGCCTACTTGATCCTGATGGATAAGCTTTTTGGTGTGCTGTTGCAATCGGTTTGCCAGTATTTTATTGAAGATTTTTGCATCTATGTTCATCATGGAGATTGGCCTGAAGTTTTCTTTTCCTGTTGAGTCTCTGCTGGGTTTTGGTATCAGGATGGTATTGGTCTCATAAAATGAATTAGGGAGTATTCCCTCTTTTTGTATTGTTTGGAATAGTTTCAGAAGGGTTGGTACCAGCTCCTCATTGTACGTCTGGTAGAATTCAGCTGTGAATCCCTCTGGATCTGGACTTTTTTTTGGTTGATAGGCTATTAATTGCTGCTTCAACTTCAGATCTTGTTATTGGTCTATTCAGGGTTTCATCTTCTTCCTGGTTTAGTTTTGAGAGGGTGCAAGTGTCCATGAATTTATCCATTTCTTCCAGGTTTATTGGTTTATGTGCATAGAGTTGCTTGTAGTAATCTCTGATGATAGTTTGTCTTTCTGTGGGATTGGTGGTGATATCACCTTTATCTTTTTTATTGCATCTATTTGTTTATCTTCTCTTTTCCTTTTTATTAATCTGGCTAGTGGTCTGTCCATTTTGTTGATTTTTTTGAAAAACCAGCTCCTGGATTTATTGATTTTTTGAAGAGTGTTGTGTCTCTATCTCCTTCAGTTCTGCTCTGATCTTAGCTATTTCTTGTCTTCTGCTAGCTTTTGAGTTTTTTTGATCTTGCTCCTCTAGCTCTTTCAGTTGTGATGATAGGGTGTCAATTTTAGATCTTTCCTTGTTTCTCATGTGGGCATTTATTGCTATACATTTTCCTCTAGACATTCCTTTAAATGTGTCCTAGAGATTCTGGTACATTGTGTCCTTGTTGGCTTTGGTTTGGAAGAACATCTTTATTTCTTCCTTCATTTCATTGTTTATCCAGTCAGCATTCAGGAGCCAGTTGTTCAATTTCTATGAAGTTGTGTGGTTTTGAGTTAGTTTCTTAATCCTGAGATATAATTTGATTGCACTGTCATTGTGAGAAACTGCTTGTTATAATTTCCGTTTTTTAAAATATCCTTTTTTTTTTCCTGGAGTGATTTAATTCCACTTCTGTGGTCAATTTTATAGTAAGTGCAATGTGCTGTTGAGAAGAATGTGTATCTTTGGCTGTGGGGTGGAGAGTTCTGTAGATGTCTAATAGATCCACTTGCTCCAGTTCTGCATTCAAGTCCTGGATATCCTTGTTGATTTTCTGTCTCGTTGATCTGTCTAATGTCGACAGTGGAGTGTGAAAGTCTCCCACTGTTATTGTGTGGGAGTCTAAGTCTCTTTGTAGGTCATTACAAGAATGACCTCTCTTACCACTCCTATTCAACATAGTATTGGATGCTCTGGCCAGGGCAATAATGCAAGAAAAAGAAATAAAGGATATTCAATTAGGAAAAGAAGAAGTCAAATTGTCTCTGTTTGCAGATGACATGCTGCATAGTTAGAAGACCCCATTGTCTCAGTCCAAAATCTTCTTAAGCTGATAAGCAACTTCAACAAAGTCTAAGGATACAAAATCAATGTGCAAAAATCACAAGCATTCCTATACACCAGTAATAGACAAAGAAAGAGTCAAATCATGAATGAACTCTCAATCACAATTGCTGCAAAAAGAATAAAGTACCTAGGAATATAACTAACAAGGAATGTGAATGACTTCTTCAAGGAGAACTACAAGCCACTGCTCAAGGAAATAAGAGAAAATACAAACAGATGGAAAAACATTCCATGCTCATATTTAGGAAGAATCAATATCATGAAAATGGCAATACTGCCCAAAGTAATTTATACATTCAACGTTATCCCCATCAAGCTACCATTGACTTTCTTCTCAGAATTAAAAAAAAAAAAAACACCTTAGACTTTATGTCAAACCAAAAAAGAGCCTGCATAGCCAAGTCAATCCTAAGGGGGAGAAAAAAAAAAAAGACTAGGGGCATCATACTACCTGACTTCAAACTATCCTACAAAGCTACAGTAATAAAAAGAGCATGGTATTGGTACAAAAACCGAGATATAAACCAATGGAACAGAACAGACACCTCAGAAATAATGGCACACATCTACAACTATCTGATCTTTGACAAGCCTGACAAAAAATAAGCAATGGGGAAATGATTCCCTATTTAATAAATGGTGTTGGGAAAGCTGGCTAGCCATGTGCAGAAAGCGGAATCTGGATCACTTCTGTTACACCTTATACAAAAATTAACTCCAGATGGATTAAAGATTTAAACATAAGTCCTAACATCATAAAAACCCTAGAAGAAAACCTAGGTAATACCATTCAAGACATAGGCATGGTTAAGGATTTCATGACTAAAATACCAAAGGCAATGGCAACAAAACCCAAAACAGACAAATGGGACTGAATTAAACTTAAAAGCTTCTGTACAGCAAAAGGAACAATCATTAGAATGAACAGGCAACCAAAAGAATGGGAAAAAAAATTTGCAATCTACCCATCTGACAAAGGGCTAACATCCAGAATCTACAAAGAACTTAAACAAATTTATAAGAAAAAAACAAACAACCCCATCAAGAAGTGGGCAAAGGGTATGAACAGACACTTCTCAAAAGAAGATATTTATCCAGCCAACAAACATATAGAAAAAAAGCTCATCATCACTGTTCATTAGAGAAATGAAAATCAAAACCACATTGAGATACCAACTCATGCCAGTTAGAATGGTGATCACTAAAAAATCAGGAGACAACAGATGCTGGAGAGGATGTGGAGAAATAGGAATGCTTTTACACTGTTGGTGGGAGGGTAATTAAGTTCAACCATTGTGGAAGACAGTGTGGTGATTTCTCAAGGATCTAGACAAAGAAATATCATTTAACACAGAAGTCTCATTACTGGGTATATACCCAAAGGATTATAAAGCATTCTATTATAAAGACACATACACGTGTATGTTTATTGCAGCACTATTCACATTAGCAAAGACTTGGAACCAACCCAAATGCCCATCAATGATAGACAGGATACAGAAAATGTGGCAAAATACACCGTGGAATACTGTGAAGCTATAAAAAAGGATGAGTCCTTGTTCTTTGCAGGGACATGGATAATGCTGGAAGTCATAATTCTCAGCAAACCGACATAAGAACAGAAAACCAAACACCACATGTTCTCACTCTTAAGTGGGTGTTGAACAATGAGAATACATGGACACAGAGAAGGGAACATTACATACCAGGGCCTGTCAGGGAGTGGAGGGCTAGGGGAGGGATGACAGGGGTTGGGGGGATAAAGGAAGAATAGCATTAGGAGAAATACTTAATGGAGATGATGGAGTCATGAATGCAGCAAACCACCATGGCACATGTACACTTATATAACAAACCTGCATGTTCTGCACATGTACTCCAGAATTTAAAGTAAATAAAAAATTAAAAATAATAAAGTAACTTTTATATGCACTGTGAAACCATAAACTTCATGTGACTTACTTTACTGAAATATTCACTTTATTGTGGTGATCTGGAACTGAACCCTCAATATCTCTGAGGTATACCTGTAAGTTAAAGAGATATCAGCATTTTCATGTACACTGTAGAATTATTAACAATATCCAAGACATAGAATCAACCTAAGTGTCTATCAACAGATTTATGAACATTAAAAATATGGTATATATGCACAATAAAATACTATTTAGCTTTTAAAAGGAAGGAAATTCTGTCATTTGAAACCACATAGGTGAACTTGGGGTACATTATGTTAAGTGAAATAAACAGGCACAGAAGGATGAATGCCACATTACCTAACTTATATGTGAAATCTGAAAAAGTTAAATTCGTAGAAGCAGAGAGTATAATGGTGGTTGTTAGAGGTTGGAGGAGTGGGTAGGGATTGGGGAGATGGTCACAGTATGCCTAATTTCAGTTAGATAGTAGGAGCAGTCCAATGAATCTATTGCACAGCATGGTGACTATATTTAAAAATACTGTTTCATGACAATTGTTATGAGAATACATTTTAAGTGTTCTCACCAAAACATATAAAGTATATGAGATAATGCATATATTAATTAGCTTTAGTGTGCCATTTTACAATGTATACATATTTTAAAATACCATGCTGTACTCAGTAAATATATACAATTTTCATTCACAGTTAATTATTAAAAAAATTTTACATATAAAAAAAAAGAAAGAAGAAAAAAAGAAATAGCTTTGTTTCACAGTCCCAGTTTTGAAAACCAAATATTGAAGAGTAATTTCTTTTTCTCTGGGCCGTCATTTTCTAACAGGTATCAGAGCCCATCCAAACATACGATACTGCAAGTTGATACTACAATCATCTCTCAGTATTCTGGAGGAATTGGTTCTAGGACCCCTCAATGATACTAAAATCCACTCATACTCAAGTCCTGCCTTTGGCTCTATGGAACCTGCATATAGGAAGTCTGTCATCTGTGTACACAGGTTTTGAATTCTACAAACATCATATTTTTTATCTGTATTTTGTTGCAGATGTGGAAACTACCAATATGGAGGGTTGACTATTTATTGAGAAATATCCACCTGTACATGGACCCGTACAATTCACACCTATGATGTTCAAGGGACAATTGTATTTTTCAGGATATTTAATAATTATATATATTCATATAGCCCAAAATCCTTAAAAAAATCTTGGGGTCAGTATAATTGTCTATATTTTGTAGATAAAGGAACTGCTATTTAGACGAATTCATCTAAAGTCACACAGGTGGTTAAATGGCAGTGGTAAAACTATGTTTGAATAAATGACTAAATGGTTTTTGATTACATTTGCAACTCAAAGGCACACCAATGTTGAAGGTCCAACCCCCAATGTGACTGTATTTGGAGACAGAGCCTTTAGGGAAGTAGTTAAGGATTAAAGAGGCTTCTGCATCAACAAGGAAACTGGCAGGTAATATGGCCTCAAATAGCTGATAGCAATTAGAAGAAGAATATTTATCTGTACATCTCACTTGAGAGCTCTTGGCAAAGGTTCTGGTTCCTTAGTTCTGGCTCGACTATTTAATCTTGTGTAATTTTGAGCAAGCTATTTACACTATCTGTATTTCAATTTCTTTCTCTGTAAAATCTGGATAATAGTAATGATTACTTCATAGAGTTGTTGTGAGAACCAAATGAAACAATATACTAAGAAGTTAGAATGTACCTGACATATTGTTTCTCAATAAATGTAGGTCATTATTATTCAAAGCCTATAGTCAGGCAACTTGGAAACATCATTGAATTTCTGTTAGTTACATTTTCAGTGTCCTCCAACTGAATGTCCATAGAAGCTTTAAAAGACTTCCCTGGTAAATAGCAAATTATTCTTCCTGAATCACAAAGGAAAAGTGGAGATGGGAATGGGCATCTAATAGCTCCTACTGCAGAATCTGTTATTGAAAAACATACAATCTCATGGAAAGGTTAAAGGAACTGAATTTAGAAGGAGTGAGCCTATGAAAGTTCTGTCAAAAGTAAGCACATTTATAAATATAAAGTCATTTGGCTTTACAGGTATGAAAATATCATAATAAAGACTTCAAGCAAAATATCAGCTACCAATTTACATGTTATTTCCATTCAAAGAATTAAGATTATTGATGCTTCAATCCGGAAACTTAGATGTTAACTTTCTCCCTCTTTCTTAATCAAAAACCAAATCGTGTAAACTCTACCTTTGAATTATCTCAAATCTGTGAATCTCTTCTCTTTTCAATAGGCCATTATGCTAGCTCAGTTGACCATCATCTCCTGTAGGTATCCCACTAACCGACATCCTCTTCCCCACTATGATTTTCCAGTCTAACTTTCCAAGATAGCTTGCCATCTCCCCTGTGATGATTTAGAAACTCTAAAGAGCTTCTAAACTCTTCTATGTTGAAACATAGCTGACAAATCTTTTTCCACCTGTCACCCATTTATTTCTATAGCTCTACAGAAGTAAGGAAGATACATTCAAGAACCACACATTAACAATTATGTCCCCTACATGTCTGGAGTTTCTGGCAGTGTCTGAATATTATGTCATACAATTCTTTGGAAGATGGCCAACTCAGTTGTATATCTCTTTTTGGTTCTTTAAAAATTCTTTTAAATTTTAAATTTTTGTGGGTACATATTAGGTGTATGTATTGATTCAAAAATTTTCAACAAAATACTAGCAAACGAAATTCAACAATACATTAGAAAGATTATTCATTGTGAGTAAGTGAGATCTATCCCTGGGATGCAAGGATAGTTCAAAATATGCAAATCAACCAATGTGATACACCATATCAACAGAATAAAAGATAAAAACATTTTAATCATCTCAATGGATGCTGAAAAAGCTTTTGATAAGATTCAACATCCCTTTGTAATAAAACCTCTAAGCAAACTAGGAATAGAAGAAACATACCTTAACAGAATAAAAACTATATATGACAGACCCACAACTAGTATTGCACTGAATGGGGAAAAACTGAAAGCCTTTCTCCAAGATCTGGAACACAAGGATGCCCCCTTTTATCAGTTTTTGCTGGTATTTTGATGAGGATTTTTGCATCAATATTCATCAGAGATATTGGAATGTAGTTTTCTGTGTTTTGGTGTATCTTCAGTTTCGGTATCAGGATATTTGCCTTATGCAATGAGTTTGAAAGTATTCCCTTCTCTATTTTTTTTTAAACTTTTTCCCATTGGAATTGTTTATCTTTTTTTTATTATTGTACTTTAAGTTCTGGGATACACGGGCAGAACGTGTGGGTTTGTTACATAGATATACATGAACCATGGGGGTTTGCTGCACCCATCAACTTGTCATCTGCACTAGGTATTTCTCATAATGCTATTTCTCCCCTAGCTTTCCACCCTCCAACAGGCCCTGGTGTATGATGCTCCCCTCCCTGTGCCCATGTGCTCTCATTGTTCAACTCCCACTTATGAGTGAGAACATGTGGTGTTTGGTTTTCTGTTCCTGTGTTAGTTTGCTGCCTTCTCCTCTATTTTTCAGAACAGTTTGAGTAGGAATGATATTCTTTAAATGTTTGGTAGAATTCATCAGTGAAGCTATCAAGTCCTGGGCTTTTCTTTACCCAGAGACTTTAGTATAGCTTCAATCTGGTTTCTTGCTATTGGTCTGTTCAGGTTTTGAATTTCTTCCTGGTTCAATCTTGGCAGGTTGTATGTGTCTAAGAATTTGCCCATTTCTTTTAGATTTTCCACTTTATTGATATATAGTTACTCATGGTAACCACTAATGATCCTTTGAATTTCTGCAGTATCAGTTGTAATGTCTTCTTTTTTATTTCTGATTTTATTTTTTTGGAACTTCTCTCCTTTTTTCTTAATTAGTCTGGGTCAAAGTTTGTCAATTTTGTTTAACTTTTCAAAAGACCATCTTTTTATTTCATTAAAGATGAAATACTTTCATACATTTTCATTTTGATTTCATTTATTTCATACTTTTTTTTTCTATTTCATTTATTCCTGTTCTGATCTTTATTATGTCTTTTGCTCTACAAATTTTGGGTTTGGTTTGGTCTTGCTTTTCTAATTCTTTAAAATGCACTGTTAGATTATTTATTTGAAGTTTTTCTTCTTTCTTGATGTAGGTATTTATAGCTATAGACTTTCCTCTTGATACTGCTTTTGCTGTGTCTCATAGGTTTTTAAATGTTGTGGTTCCATTATCATTTGCATCAAGAAATGTTTCAATTACTTTCTTAATTTCTGCATTAACCCACTGGTCATTCAGGAGCATACTGTTTAATTTTTATGTATTTATATAGTTTACAAAAGTCCTCATTATTAATTTCTTCTTTCTATCTATCTATCTATCTATCTATCTATCTATCTATCTATCTATTTATTGATTTATTTATTTTTGAGATGGAGTCTTGTTTTGCCACCCAGGCTAGAGTGAAGTGGGGTGATCTCAGCTCACTGCAACTTACGCCTCCCAGGTTTAAGTGATTCTCATGTCTCAGCTTCCCAAGTAGCTGGGATTACAGGTGCGTGCCACCATGTCTGGCTAGTTTTTTTTTTCCCCTTTTTTGTATTTTTAGTATAGACAGGTTCTCACCATGTTGGCAAGGCTGGTCTCTAACTCCTGACCTCAAGTGATTTGCCCACCTCAGCCTCCAAAACTGCTTGAATTGCAGGTTTGAGCCACTGGGCCTGACTCTTGTTATTAATTTCTAGCTTTAATACATTATTGTCAGAGAAGATTCTTGATATTATTTCAATTTTTTGAATATTTTAAGATGTTTTGTAATCAAACGTATGGTCTATCATTGAGAATGATTCATGTACTGAGGATGAGAATGTGTATTCTGAAGCTCTTGGATAAAATGTTCTGTAGATATCTATTAGATTTATTTGGTCTACAGTGCAGATTAAGTCTGATATTTCTTTGTTGATTTTCTGTCTGGAAGATTTGTCCAATGCTGAAAGTGGGGTCTTGAAATCTCCAGCTATTATTGCATTCAGGTCTATTTCTCTCTTTAGCTCTTAAAATATTTCCTTTGTATATCAGAGTGCTCCAGTTTGGGGTGCATATATATTTAAAATTGTTATATCCTCTTGCTGAACTGACCTCATTGCTATTATGTAGTAACCTTATTCGTCTATTTTTATAGTTTTTGTCTTGAAATCTATTTTGTCTCATATAAGTATTGTGACTCCTGCTCTTTTTTAGTTTCCATTGTCATCAATACCTTTTTCCTTTCCTTTATTTTTAGTCTATGTGTGTCTTTATAGGTGAAGTGTGTTTCTTGTAGGCAATAGATCAATGGGTGTTGTTTTTAATCCATTCAGCCACACTATGTCTTTTGATTGGAGAGTTTAGTTCATTTACATTCAATGTTATTATGAATAAGTAAGGACTTACTCCTGCGATTTTGTTATTTGTTTTCTGTTTCTGATCCCCTCCTCCTTCTTTTTCTCCTTCCTGTCTTCCTTTAGTAAAGGCTATTTTCTCCAGTGATAGAATTTGGTTTCTTTCTTTTAATTTTTTTTTGTGTCCATTGTATGTTTTCTGATTTGAGGTTACCAGGAAGTTTGCAAATACTATCTTATAACCCATTATTTAAATCTGATAACAACTTGACACTATTTTCATAAAGAAACAAGCAGAAAGAAAACTAATAAAAACTCAATGCCTTAATTTTGTCTCCCCACTTTTTAACTTTTTGTTATTTCTATTTATAGCTTTTTATCCTGACTGTGTCTCAAAAAGTTGCTGTAGTTACTATTTTTGATTGGTTCATCATTTGTTCTTTCTACTTTGGATAAAAATACTTTATACATCACAGTTATAGTGTTATAATCTGTCTTTTTGTGTGTACCTATTATTACCAGTGAGTTTAAAAACTTCTGGAGATTATTTATTGCTCATTAACATTCTTTTCTTTCTGAATGTTCTGTTCTTTCTAATCCTCTTTTATTTTCTTTCTTTTAACATTTCTGTAGCAGATCTGATATTGATGAAAGCCCTCAGCTCTTGTCTGGGAAAGTATTCCTCCTTCATGTTTGAAGAATATTTTTTGCCAGATTTCATATTCTATGGTAAAAGGTTTTTTTTTTTCCTTTCAGCACTTTAAATATGTCATTCCACTGTCTTCAGGCCTATAAAGTTTCCACTGAAAAATCTTCTGTGAGATGTGTTGGATCTCCATTGTATGTTATTTATTTCTTTTCTCTTGCTGCTTTTATGTTTCTTTCACCTTGATCTTTGGGAGTTTGATTTTAAATACCTTGAGATAGTCTTTGGCTTAAGTCTGCTTGGTGTTCTGTAACTTTCCTGTATTCATATACTCATATCTTTCTCTAGTTTGGGGAAGTTCTCTGTTATTTTCCCTTTAAACAAACTTTCTACCCCTATCTCTTTCTGTAATTTTTTTTAAGGCCAATCATTGGTAGATTTTCCCTTTTGAGGCTATTTTCTATATCCTGTAGATGTGCTTTATTGTTTTTAATTTTTTTTCTTTCATATCCTTTGATGGTGCACTTCTACATAGCCTGTCTTCAAGCTCACTAATTCTTTTCTCTGCTTGGTCAATTCTGCTGTTAAAGGACCCCGATGCATTCTTCAGTATGACAATTGAATTTTTCATCTCCAGAATTCATGCTTCTTTTTAACTATTTCAATCTCCTTGTTAAATTTATCTGATAGAATTCTGAATTCCTTCTCTGTGTATTCTTAAGTTTCTTTGAGTTTCCTCAGCACAGCTATTTCAAATTCTCTGTCTGAAAGGTCACATGTCTCCATTTCTCCAGGACTGATCACTGGTGACTTATTTAATTCATTTGGTGAGGTCATGTTTCTCTCAATGGTGTTGATGCTAGCAGATATTCCTCCATGTCTGAGCACTGAATAGTTAGGTATTTGCTGTAGTCTTCACTGTCTGAGCTTATTTGTAGCCAACCTTGTTGAAAAGGCTTTCCAGATACTTGAAAGAACACAGGTATTGCGTTTTAAGCTGTCTCTACTTTAGGGAGCATCCCAAGCCCAGCAACACAGTGGTTTTTGAAGACTCATAAGTGTACTGTGTCAATGATCTTAGACAAGATATGGGAGAATTCTCTGGATTGCCAAGCAGAGACTTTTCTGTTTTCTTTACTTACTTTTTCCAAAAGAAAGTCTCTCTCTCTGGTCTAAGCCACCTAAAACTGGGGGTGGAGTGACACAAGCACTCCTGTGGCTGCCACCCTTAGGACTGCACTAGATCAGACCTGAGGCCTGCACAGCACTACATCTTGCCCAAAGCCTGCTGTAACCACTTTTTGGCTACTGCATTGTTTGCTAAAGCCTTTGGAGCTCTACAATTAGCAGGTGGCAAGGCCAGCCACCTGCTGCATCCTTCCTATTGGAGCAGTGAGATCCCCTAGGCCCTGAGTGGATACAGAATTGCTGTCCAGAAGTCAGTGTCTGGAGTCAAAAGCATTAGAAGGCCACCTGTTGTTTTATTATATTGCAGCTGAGCTGGTATTCAAAGCACAAGATGAAGTCCTTCCTATTCTTCCCTTCTCTTTCCAAAGGCAGAGGAGCCTCACCCCATAACCATCCCTACCCACTTGTCGCCAGACTACCAACCAGTGTTCTCTTAAGGCCTAGGGGTTTTTAAATCAAGTTGTAAAGGCTGCCTGGCCTGGGACTCCCCCTTAAGGGCAGTGGCCCCGTTCTGGCACAGGGAAGGTCCAGAAATGCTGTTCAACAGCTAAGTCCTGGAATTAGGGATGTTAGCAGCCCACTTGGTGCTCTACCATGCTGTAGCTGTGCTGACACCTAAGGTGCAAGATAAAGGTCTCTTTACTTCTCCTTCCACTTCTCTGAAGCAGAAGTAATCTTGCCCCATAGCCACCACAGCCAGAAATGTGCTGAGTCTTACCTAAAACCTACTAGTTTCAAAATCCTTGATGTATTAATACATCAAGGATTATCCAAAATCCTTGATGTATTAATAGTACCTGGGTATTGTTGTTGGTATTTAAAGCTCAAGGTATCTTCAGTTAGCAGGTGAGGAATGCTGTGAGGACTCAATCCTTTCTTTCAATGCAGAGGGTTCCTTTCTGGCTCAGGCTGTGTCTAGAAATGTTTTCTGGGAGCTGGGGCCTTGAACAAGGGCCTCAAAACTCTGTTTGGTGCCTTATCCTACTGTGGCTGAGCTGGTATCCAAGATGCAAGAGAAAGTCCTCCTCATTCTTCCTTCTCCATTTCTCAAGCAGAAGGAAGGAGTCTCTTTTGAAGCTGCAAGCTATGCAGCCTGGGATTAGGAGAGGGTTGATACAAGCACTCCTTTGGCTGATCCAGCTGATGCCTCAGTATGTCAAGTGTCCCCCCAGTCCACAATTTCTGGGCCTAATTCAGCACTAGGACTCACCTAAGAGTGGCAGTCCTTATGGTGTAGACTACCTTTCAAATTTGCTTGGAGGTTTAGAGCACTGTAGGCCCTCTGTGGTAAGGTTTTCAGGTGTGAAATTCTGATTGCTGGGATTGGTGATTCCCCTCTGGTTAGGAGTGGTTTAAATGTTCCCTCTGCCTCTGTGGGCAGGTGTCAGCTGGTCTAGTTTTCCTTTCTGCCTAACATGACAGCAATGAGTTCAATGCTTCATAATTGCTGTGTTCTTCCTCATCCGGTGTGCAGAGTTGCTGTCTACACCACACTACTGTTGCTGAGGTTGTTAGGGATAGGGGTTGGTAATTCAGGACTGTGGTTTTTTTTTTGTTTGTTTGTTTGTTTTTGTTTTTGTTTTTGTTTTTGTTTTTGTTTTAAATCTCTTTAGTGCCTCTTTCAGTGATACAAAGTTAAAACCAGGTACTATGAGTGCTCATCTTGATTTCTGGTTCTTATGAAGGTGTGTTTTATGTGCAGTTGTTAACTTGGTGCCTTGTGGGGTGTGGGGAGGTGATTAGTGGAGCCTTCTATTCTGCCAACTTGCTTTGCTTCTCCTTCCCAATGTAAACTATCTTTATAAAATATTTTATGGCTCAAGAAATTACTCATGTAATACTCAGTATAGAATAAAAAATTGTGTTCTCTCAACTATCTACAGTGTGCTGTCAATTGTGGAATGAAAAATATGTATTGACTAGTTGAAATGGACCATTTATCTAAAAGGATGATTAATTAATTTATTGCATAACTCTATAAAATTTGATATTATGAATTTAACAAATTAATCATTTACAATTATAAATATGTAAAAATTCCTTGATAGATTTTGTGACCCACTTCTGGTTCAAAAAGCAGAGTAACTAAAACTATAAAACTCAATGCCTTACATAGCAAGCATGTACAAATAGTATTAAATCCTCACTGAGAATTTTTAATATGTCATCTGGAGTAGATTATTTGCATTTGTAAGAATATATAAACTACCCAAGAAGTAGGGAATTATTCTCTGCAGAATCATAATGTCATTAAAATAATTCGATATTTGGCTTCATATTCCAGATGATGCCACTGGTTATTTTTGTAAGCTGCAGGAAGACATTCATTGTTTCTCAGCAACATCTTTCCTATTTGTGTAAAAATAACTCTTGAGGGCCGGGCACGGTGGCTCAAGCCTGTAATCCCAGCACTTTGGGAGGCCGAGGCGGGTGGATCATGAGGTCGAGAGATCGAGACCATCCTGGTCAACATGGTGAAACCCCGTCTCTACTAAAAATACAAAAAATTAGCTGGGCATGGTGGCACGTGCCTGTAATCCCAGCTACTCAGGAGGCTGAGGCAGGAGAATTGCCTGAACCCAGGAGGCGGAGGTTGCGGTGAGCCGAGATCACGCCATTGCACTCCAGCCTGGGTAACAAGAGCGAAACTCTGTCTCAAAAAAAAAAAAAATAAAATAAAAAAATAACTCTTGCTTTTCTCACGTCATAAATAATTAAAATTTGTGAATTTGCTTTCAGTTCCAGAAAGTGGGTAAATTTATATATTTTTAATTAGAGATAGTGTCTCACTCTGTATCCCAGGCTGAAGTACAGTGGTGAAATCACAGCTCACTGCGATCTCGAATTTCTAGGTTCAAGTAATCTTTCCATTTTAGTCTTCTGAGTAGGTGGGACTACAAACACATGTCACTATACCTGACTAATTAAAAACACAAAACTTTAAAGACTGGGGTTTCATTAGATTGCCCAGGCTCATATCAGAATTCTGCCCTCAAGCGATCTTTCTGCTTCAGCCTCCCAAGTAGCTGGTATTACAGGTGTGATCCATTGCATCCAGCATAAAAATTTTTCACATTTTTCAATCTAAATGTCTCCAAAATGTTAATGTAGATCAGACTCTTTTAGATAGCTTTCTATAAGATAAACATTGCCAGGCACTCTGGGAGCCTCTGATTTACCTGATCTGAAAAACTTCTTGTATTGTTAACAAGCAAGCCCAGTCGATCTTGAAGTAGATGGTGTGAGGAATACACATTGAAAAACAGTTTTTGTCTCTGTTTCTCTACAAAGCTAATTCCAGTCCCTCCTAATCATTTCTCCAGTAATTGTTTTTTCTTCTTACATTTATAATTCCCCTCCCTATTCCTCCACTTTAGACAACCAGAGGACAAGGTATATGAAGCCCAGTTCTCATTATTACAGTAACTTCCTTGAAGCATTCTTGGCCTTTTCCAAGCCACAAATGCTTAAAAGTATTAAGCAAGGTATTTTGCATTGAAAACAAAATTTCCAACTCTTTGTTTGCTCTACTGTCGTCATTCAAATAAGGCTGCAGCTGTGCTATGTAAAATTGACTTAATATGTTCTAGAATAGCCATTCAGCTATAAGTGGCTATGTATAAATCCAAGGCTTCTGGTGTAAAACTTCTTATCATTGTAGAAGCCACTCAGTGCAGAACACATTCTCAGTCCTCCTCTGGACCACAAAACCTCTGACTTCCTGTCAATGGACAGAATGGCTGGTTTCATCTACAGGAACCCATAACTTCTTGAAGCTTTTTGCTAAGGAGTGACAACGTGAGTCAGTTGAAGTTTAGTGTGTCTGAGTCCACAGAGTGTTAGTTACAGAAACCTTTCCATTGACATAGCGAGCAAGTGCAGCAGGTGGTATGCCTACAGGTCTATGAAAAAACTTCAGGAAGCAGGATTGTTTAGAACAGTCTTTTTTTCCCCCTCAGCACTTCAATTAATTGTGATTCTTACTCTAACTCATTTGTATTTGTTAATTTATTTATTTTCCCCTGCAAACCTTTGGAAGGAGCACTCACCAGGGTCTCAGTGTTGAGAACAATTTCCTCAAAACCTTTTAAGTACCTGAAGCTGAAAAATACTTTATAAATAGCCAGTGTTTATACTTTTGAATTTGTAAAATGTCCAAACGTTTTCCTTGAATTGTAAATTATCCATATGCTTACATCTTTCCCTGACACCCTCTAGATCTCCATAGTAATATTGTGGGATACAAAAATCAGTGTTCTCCTTGCCTCCAATTTTGCTTCTAAAGTATTACTTGTTTGTTTGCATAGAAAAATCTTCCTTCTTCCCTCTGTGTCATGTGGCTGGAATAAAACAATGCTTTTCTGTTGTCCTCTGACAAATTTCTCTCGACTCATTAAAACATTTGGCACCTGACACGTAATTTTTCTCTCTAACAAATGCCTGTTACATCCTGTTCATGCCTGTGATACCTGAAACTCCCATTCCCTTCTTGGCTCCTACTTTGTTGACTTGGAGTTGAATCCAAAGCCATACATCCCAGACTGATCTTCCTTGGAATACCTCTGAAATCTTAACCTCTAACAGTCTAATATCTGACCTCAGTCTCCCATTTGTAAGTACAGTTTCCCCTGTCTATTACCATTGCTATTCTTTGACTTCAACAAGTACTTTCAACCATTGCTTTGCCTATATTTTCTCACTTTATTCGTCTCCAACCTACTTTACTTTTTTTCTTCTTTCTCCTAGATGTGACAGTTTGTTAGTTTCAATCTCTCATTTATATATTCTCAAATGCTTTGTCCCTTATCCTTTTTTGCTACTCCAGCCCTGAAAAACCTAATCTTGGTTTGTTTCAATTTATTTTCTCTGCTTCTACTCTCAGGGAGCTGAACTCAATATATTATCGAGTAACACTTCCAAATCGTAGTGTCCATCTTTACACGATCCTAAGCATGCTTGCCAGTCCTTGCTAATTCTAGTCTACTTTTTCTCCCATTAATGTCAAAAGCCATTCATTCCCATAAAATCCTATTTCTTTTCCTCCAAACTTTCTTGGCATACTTCTTCACCCATTCACTTCTAAAAACTGATTTGGGGAATAGAAAGAAATTTTACCTCTTCCAGGATGTAGATATTCAAAAATAACTCTCCAACTTTCAGCTCTTTTTTTCTAACCCTGTGTATTTTTATATACAGTAAGTTCTTACTTAACATTGTCGACAGGTTCCTGGAAACTGGAAGTTCAAATGAAACAACATAAAACAAAACCAATTTTACCATAAGCTAATTATTATAAACAAGAATAAAGTTACCATAGCATATTTCTGGTCGCAAAAACAACACCAAACTTATAAATGAAGATCTCAAACACTTCTAATATAAAACTTTGAAATACATGTAAGCTGTATATACATTTAAGAAATATTAATAAAAACAAGTAAGGTAACTATTTACTGATTTTTGGTGAGTCAGTGTGTGATGGTGACCACAGTGGTGGTGGGCTAAACTGAGAAATAAATGTTTGCAAAGCAAACATTGTAAGGAGCACCTCTTGCCTCTATGAAGTTAAAAATCAATCACATATATGATGGGCTTGCTGAGTCCTTTTGCACAGCATTGTTTATTGTTATGCATTTGTATGATTATCACAGACTTTATGAATTTTTGTTTTATTATGAATATTTCATTTATTCTTTCATTTTTCACCTGGCTTATTCTAGTTCCGGGGTGCAAGTGACTGAAGCTTATCCTAGTAGCTCAGAGCACAAGGCAGGAATCCACCCTGAACTGGAGGACTGGACACCCTTTCATCAGGGCACACACACTCACAAACACACACACTCACTTATCCTGGGACAATTTAGACATGCCAATTAACTAATGTACACATTTTTGAGATGTGAGAGGAAACAGAATTATCCAGAGAAAATCCATGCAGACATGAGGAGAACATACAAACTGAGCATAGACAGTAGTCCAGACAGGAATTGATTTTTTTTTCTCTTCAACATTATAATGAAAAGACATTGAACAAAATGACATTATTTGAGGACCTGCTGTATACCTACATACATACACCTGTATCTACATCCATCCTAAAATTTTTTCTGACTTCTCACTGGAAGAGGTATTCTTCCTGTCCAAAACTAATTTCAACAACTATGCTTAGAATTGTGGTTGATGATTAAATGAATTAATCAACATAAAGAAGCTGTAATCGTAGTTGGCATTTTGTATATAGGGTCAGTGAATTTCTGTTACCTTTCTATGTCCTGTTATACACATTGGCCTATCACTTACTTACATCTCACCTCTTGTAGTTAGTATAGGTGTGCTTGACTCTCATCTAATAAGAGAAATGCCTTTCTTTGAGTTTTTGTATCTTTCTTCTTCCCCTTGATACTCTAGTGTTCTTCTTCCTTTCCTGATCAAGCTCTTTGAAAAAATTACCTTTACTTCTTCACATTTCATTACATCTCCAACCCCCATAACTTGGTTTCTTCTCCCATCCACTTCTCTTACTAAGTCAGTAATCAACTCCTAACTCCAAAATGCACTGCCATTTTTAGTATTCATCTCTTTTAGCTTCTCAGCAGCCTTTGACTGCTTTGGTCACTATTTCCTTGAAAGTTTCTCCTATTTTGACTTTTAAGATCCTTCTCTTGTTTTTCACATTGTTTTTCTATCCACTTTTTCTATCTCTTCTACTGGATCCTCTCCTTTTCTCGTTTTGTTAAACAACATTTGATCCAATAGTAACTCTCTTATAATCCTCCATTATAATGTATTGAAGACTATATTATATTATATTGGACTATTGGATTAGGTTGAGCCATAAAGATTCTACTGCCTTGGCACCTTGGAGAGAGTTGAAACTAGGTGTCTCTCATTGGTGGTAGCTAAACCAGGGTTCTGCCATGGGGGGAAGCTGACTGTGAAAAGGAAGGGGGTGGAAGAGCATGTGCTATTGGAAGTGGCAACAGCCCATTTACAACCTTTATTTAATCCACATTTTTGTGCCTCGCCTACAGGTTATAAACCAAATTTTCATTGCAAAACCCCCTACTATTGGGTGTTTTCTTCTGCTTTGAAAGTTTCTGTTAGCAGCCACATTTTTCTGAGAAACTTGACTATGCCTGGAGCAAAGAGGCTTGATGTTCAGTCTTTGAGAAAAGGTGTTCTAAAAACCCAATTTCTACCCTTCACTGATTCTATTTGTTCATTCACTGAACAAAAGTTTATTAATGTTTACACTATGCTAAGTGCTGTGCTTGATGCTTGAGTAATAAAGAAGAATAAGACATGGTACCACTTACCAAGGAGATTACTCTACTCTGGGGAAATATGCTACCAAAGCCTGCAGAATGGGCAGAATTTTGTACCATTTGGTTAATGCACCCATCATTCTAGACAGTGACAGAAACACAGTGGCTTGTTCTAGATCTGCAGTTTCCCTCCAAATGTCTATTTTGTGTCAATAGATTTATTCAAGCAAGTTACATATAGTCTATCTTTGAAGTTGCAGTTTTCTTCAATTATGTTTCTGTCTGGTGGAATGGTCACCTTCATTGAATTTAAAGGTCTTTAAAATTTCCTTCAGAACCTTGTATATACACAGTTCACTACTCTGCTAAACACTTCACATACCTTTAGTGGTAATGAAATTCTCATGACAATCTACAAAGTAAATATTACTCTCCCAATTTTGTAGATAATGTAACTGAGTCAGAGACTCAAATAATTTGACTTACATAAGGTGACCCAGATAGCCAGAAGAGGAGCCAGTGGTGGAGTTTTGGTTTGTTTGATTCCAAAGCCCATCTTGTTAACCACTGTGCTTCCTTTTGTATTGATTCTGGCTATATACTTACATATGTACATGCATACATAGATATCATATGTGCTGAGTTTTCTAGGATTGCAAAAAATATTAATGGCTTCCTTGCAAGCCATCGAAATGGTGTAGAAATTTTTATATTAGTTGGTTTTTAGAAAATATGGCCATTCTTACATATTGCCTTCAAATGTCATATGAGAGGTCAGACATATAATGTAAATATATATTATATAATTATATATATTGTCAGCCATGTGTATATGGCTGGAAGAAAGTTTAAAAGTTCATATGTATATCTTATTTATATACCACTTTGTTTCAGAAAGACTTTCAGGTGGGTATACGCACATGCATATATACACAGATAACCATTCATGTATACATCTTTATATTATTAATTTGGGATTACATCATATATTTTCCTAACTTTATGACACAGATATTTTCCTACATCATGAAACACTAGTCAAAGACATCATTTTGATAGCTGTCTGGTAATCATTAACTTGATCATTTCTTCATAATGAATTTTGTATTATATCTAATATACAGTATCAAATTATACTAATTTTTTTAATTTTTACATTTTAAAACATATTTATTATTAATTCCTTGAGATGAGTTTATAGATGTGGACTTACTGAATAAAAGAGTTTGCTCTATTTTTAAGGTTGATAATGCATAATTCCAACACCTAGATATTGCCAAGTTCTACTTGATGGTATCACCCCAATCAATAATTTTTTCTTTTCCCTTAGGAGAAAAAGGGCTACATACAATATAGTCTGAAAGTTTTTTCCCAGATGATTACATTCTTTCATGATAGCTGAAAATAGTACCCATGCTATGGTAACATTAGAGCAAATGTTTTAATGCTTGGAGGTGAAGGTGCTCTCCAGAGGGGCAGCCAGACATTTGCATCTGGACAGCTGAAGGCATTCACTCTCTATATTCTTAACCTGATTTGAATCAAATGGGCATGGGAGGTTTATTTTACCAGATATGTTATGGTACATTTTAAGTGGAATTTTATGGCGATTACTAAGAATCCCTGAGGTATAGTTGCATCCCTGGGCTTTAGTTTCTCATTTGTAAACTGAAAGGTTTGGACTGGATAATTTCTAAAGCCTGTCACTGCTAACAGTGTATGATGTCCCTGGCGACTTCTCCTTCCTCTTCTTTCTGGACACTATTATAGTATTTTTGTTCATGTGATTATTTCCTTAGAGCATCTTCTTGAGAAAAGGAAGCTGAAGTGCTGTATAAGATGTTTGTGCTTCATGACACTCAGATTCTACAGACTCTGTATAAATCCTTGGAAAAGAGAAACCCTGAATCTATAAAGGTAAGGAACTAGAAGGAGATCAAAGGAGAGAGGGCTGAGTTGTGAGGAGGACAGATTTAGGGTTCAGAACCTTACTGGAGAGACGGGAATGCAAGTCTAAAGTCAGAATCTGTTCAAAGATGATCTTAATATCTATATCCAGTCAATCGCCTACGTTGCTTCCTTTTAATTATTTTTAAATTTATCCTTCTGCTGTCTCTGGTGTACTTCCTCACCTCTTCCAGGTAATTTAAATATCTCCTTGTCTCCAGTCTTAACAATCTAGCTACAATTCGGTGATGAGAGTCAGCTATATAACACATATAGGATCATATCCCTCCCTTTTTAAAAAACTTGCCATAGCAAATTTGCAGAGTCCATCTCCAGGGCTTAATTGGGTTACACGGTTTAATGCACAATTCTCTGGCCTTTTCTATTTTGCCTCTCAACATTCTCCTGCCGTATACCACATGCTGCAACTATTGAGCCCCACACAATTCAGTAGGCATGATATAATCTGCCATACTCTTAATCATTTCACTTGTGCTTTTTCTCCTACTTGTAATAACTTGCTCTCATTCTCTATTTTGCCAGAAAAAGACATTACTGATTCATCAATACCCAGTTCAGACATTACTTCTTATGTAAGTCTCCCCATCACTTCCTGGACAGGTAGTACTTTTCTTCCTTGGGATCCTATACCACCATATACAAGTATCTCTCAGACTGTGTGTTCTATGATGGTTAAAATATATACTCTCTATTCTTCTAAACTTAACTTTAGGGTTGTGGCCATATCATATTCACCTTTGAGTTTTTCATGCTTAACACAGACCTGTACATAACAGATACAAATAAATAGTATGTTATGAAATAAAGAAAGAAGAAAATGAGAAAATGGCATTAATTAAAAAATAGTAAATGAATGTCAGGGAAGCCAATTCCTAATGATTCATGCATTAACTCGGATTTTTGTGGTGGCTTATTAGGCCCTCTTGCAGCATAACTCAGTAAGTAGTCCAATGAGCCATCCTGGAAGCACTGGCCCCATCCTAAGTCCTCCTAGACCTTTTGTCCTTATTTCCCATGCCACATAAAAGACCTTATATTGGAGAAAAACTGATCCCCTTCTGTTTTGCTCTGTTGCATTATAGGTATATGGTGCCATTTTCAACATAAAAAATAAAAACCCGTTCAACATGGAGGTACTGGTAGATGCCTGGCCAGATTACCAGACGGTCATTATTCGGCCTAAGAAACAGGTAGGAGCAATAGTTGCTGAATAGCAGGGCAGTCACTCTCTAGACGTTCTCTGCATGGCAATGAGGGAACTGATATTGAGGGGTGATGAGAAGAACCTTGGTACCGTTGAGGTATGCAGGTTTTGGAAGGGCTGTTTGGGAGAGGAGATAGGGCAGAGATAAGGCTTGAACTTAGATCCAGTAATCAATAATCCAGGATGTGTAAATAAAATTAGGATTTTGTTCAGTCAACCTTTTCCATCAAGATATTTCAACCTAGATTTCTATGAATGACAATGATTAAGAAGTGTTTTTACCTGCAAGGACTCCCAAGGGGAAGTGCCAATGCAGAGGGTAGGCAGGCATGTGGAGGCAAACTGTGCTGTCTATTCTAGGTACTAGACTAACTCTGGAACAATGGTTCTTTCCAAAAGTTTATCTATTCAGATGCACACCAAGAGCCAATCACTGAGCCAGCCCCAGAGTGCTGGGTCAGGATCAACTCAGGTGTCACCTCGTCAAAAACCAACATCCTGGCCAAACCTGCTCTTTATATTTCTTTCCATACCTTAGGCATCTTCTCTTTCAAATCCTTAACATACCAGGCATGGTGGCTCACACTTGTAATCCCAGCACTTTGGGAGGCTGAGGTGGGAGGATCACCTGAGGTCAGGAATTGGAGACGAGCCTGACCAATATGGCAAAACCATGTCTCTACTAAAAATACAAAAATTGGCCAGGTGTGGTGGCAGGTGCCTCTAGTCCCAGCTACTCAGGAGGCTGAGACAGGAGAATTGCTCCAGGGAGGTGGAGGTTGCAGTGAGCCGAGATCATGCCACTGCACTCCAGCCTGGGTGACAGAGCTAGACTCCGTCTCAAAAAAAAAAAAAAAAAAAAAAAAAAAAATCCTTAACATGTACCATTTTGGGTACACTTCCCCTTCTAGACAATGGAACTATTTATTCACTCTCTCAAGAGCGGTTCACTTTAGTGCCCTAAAAGAAAGAAACTATCTTCAGTGTATCAACAGTGAGTTATTCTTGAAGGGACTCCAAGGCCATTTTCTACACCTATCTCAGAAAAACAAAATGTTTTAAACAATTGAATCTCTAGCATTCTAGACCTATGCAAGAACATTTTGTAAATTGTAGTGCTATGTAAATATGATTGATATGTGTTATGTCAGGAGATGAAAGATGACCAGGATCATTATACCAACACTTATCACATCTTCACCAAAGCTCCTGACAAGTTGGAGGAGATCTTGTCCTGCTCCGAGGTTATCAATTGGGAGCAAACTTTCCAGATTCAAGGTAACTAGTCTGAGTTAAAAGGAAAAGACCCATGGGTTAGTTTTAGTTGATATGGAAGGGATAAAGCAGTACTTGTCTTTCTCCTCTTTCCAGGTTGCCAGGAGGGCCTGAATGAAGCAATAAGAAAGGTTGCAGCTTCAAAAACAGTGCAGGTAGATTACGTGAAAACCGTGCTCTTCAAACCAGAATTACTAAAGGAACACAAAACTTCAAGTAATGACAAGATGGAGTTATTTGAAATGCATAAAGTGGATGACAATAACAAGTGAGATTTTACCTTTTGCTTCCCAAATTCCTTGATAGAATTATTAAGTTGCCGCAAAGGTTGTACTTGGAAATGTAGGACTTGAAACTAAATTATGATCGGTTATACAATTGCATGGGTAAAGAAAGGGAGTTACGTTGGCGACTGTATGCTGAGCATGTGCATAACCTTCATTAGACAAGATCTTTATGCATATTATCTCACTTGGGGCTCACAAGGGTCCTTCTGAGAGGGGAATGGACATCATGGTGGCATTGGAAAATGTTTACTGAAACTATTTATGTCTTACAAAATGCTACATGCTTATAGAAAGTACATAAGTGTATAAATTAAAAAATAAAATCTGTCTACTTGGGTTCCTCTGCCAGATGTAAATATTCTTGACACTAATATGCATGCTTTTAGTGCTCTGTATGAGTTATTTTATTTATTTATTTTTACAACACGTACACATACTTTACTGCAACTTCTGCAATGAATATCATCATAAATAGATCATTGCACAGTTGTATCAATATTTCTGAAAGATGAATTACTAGAATTGAAATTGTTGAGTCAAAGAATATGCATATTAAATGAATGGTATTACCAAACTGGATAGCAACACTTTCATGAATTTAATGTGTGATATCATAACTTATGAAACAACCTAAACATACAGTAATGGGAAAATTGATACATTTATTATGGTATACTGAAAAATTAGGATACTATGCAGCAATTAAAAAGAATGAAGCATCTCTACATGACAGATTAGAAAAGATTTTCAAAACAAATTGCTAAGTAAAAAAATAAGGTGGATAGAACAATGTATGTAATATGTAATTTGTGTCAATAAACAAATGTATGCATCTAAAATTGTGTAGACTAACTGGAAAGTTGTGCAAAATACATTGGCATTACTGGTCACTTCTAAAGAAAGTAAATGGATAATAGGAGATCAGAGAAAGAAGAGAGATTTTCTTTCCTCTAATAATCAATTTATGCTTTACAATTTTATTACTAATTAAAAAACTAAATAAAATCTAAACACACACTCATAGATACATTTGAGTTAGCCAGAAAAGTAAACACTGTTCAAATCCTGCTTTGCCCCACCAGTGTTCCCATAAGACTCTTAAGAGGAACATATACACAGAGAAAATGGGGATTAAATAATATTTAGTAGTATAACTCTGGAAATTTGGTATGAAGTACCTGCCCTAAGGTGATCCTTCAACACCTACATGGATATACTGATACCTTCCATTCTAGGTTTGACTATCCACAGGAGGGGGTGCAGGAAAGGTTACTTGAGATCTTTCAGGAAGCAAGCCCAGGATCAGGTCAGACATGGAAGAGAGCAAAAACAAAGCACGACCTATAGAAAACTTAGTGTTCAGTCACTTGCCCACTGGCAAACGTGAAGTGACTCTGAAACTGACAAACTTCTCAAAACTCTTCCTCCCTGGAGAGAGGCAAACTTCCTGGAGATCTCTCTTCCATCATCCCCATATTTACAGAGAATATTACTATAATTTTACAAACAAGAAAACTGGGTCTCACGTAACTTTTCCAAAATAAAATAATCAGGATTAAAATCCCAATGGTCAGCACCAAAAATTTAGTGTTCTTTTCCCTATATTGCAGCTTCTTAAACTGCATTTTTGGTAATTCCCTAAAGGTATGTGATGATGGACTTAGGGACACATGAAGGTGTAAAATCAGCATTGTTCTCATCTCCCTGTAAAATATGTTGTATTTGAATATCTGTTGAATGAAATACTATCTTGTGTATTTAGAGATTTTGTGCAGGAGAACTCAAAATACACATAGTTTCATGTAAATTCAGCCATATGGAGGGTTTTCTGGTCTATATCCTCAGTCTTTTAGGGACATGTGTTCATTTTTTTCCTTAGGGTACTTGATGAGACATTTTGAGATGTTCTACAATATATCATACTATCCCTCTGTTATGAAACATACCATAAAACACATGGTGTTCCCCCATCAATTATTTGGAAACATTTTGAAGCAGAAATAGAAAAGGTAGTTTTTATGCATCTATTGTCTCCTCTAGGCTGTAGGATCCTCAAGAAAAGGAATAGTGTTATATTTATTTATTTATTTATTGCAATTTTAGTGTTTGGTAAATATTGGCTGAATAAATGCAAAATTTTTTTTCTTCACAGGAAAAGAAATTTTTCAAGCATGTTCTTAGATGCTTCACATGCAGGTCTTATAAATGAACACTGGGCCTTTGGAAAAAATGAGAGGAGCTTGAAATACACTGAACGCTGCCTCCAGGATTTTCTAGGATTTGGTGTGCTGGGTCCAGAGGGGGAGCTTATCTCTTGGGTTGTGATGGAACAGTCCTGTGAGCTGAGAATGGGTTATACTATCCCCAAATACAGAAACCAAAGGCACATGTCACAAATTTTATGTTATCTTGAAAAGTATCTTTCTCAGAAAGAAATCCCATTTTATATCCATGTGGCAGATTATAATGTGGCAGGCTTACAGATAATGAAAAATATGGGGTATATGATTTGTCCTTGTGGCTGGCATCAGTGGAAATGCACCCCCAAGAAATATTGTTGATTGGATCCATTGTCCATTTCAAATCTTTCTTATCAGTAGAAAAACATTTAATTAAAACACAAACATCATAATATACATTAGCATAAAAGGCATCTGATTATCCAGGATGTGTATTACTTAAGCTCACCTCAAGATTTTTACCCTCCTCCTCTTCTGTAGTCTTACAGCTCAATCATTTGTTCTCATAATTTCCTTTATGATAACAGACATCTCAGAATTAAAATCATCCAATGCCAATCATCAGTGCCAAGATAACTCTTTAAAGGCAACAATTTCTTAAATGAAGACAAATTATTTCATGAAAAATTCACTTTTATGACTTTATTTTTTTAAAAAAAAGTCTGCTTTGAAAAATGTCTCCCCTGATATTCTTCCCTTCTACAAAGTTTTCCAAAGGATTTTTGAAAAGCCCTCAGAATCATTGCTTTTTATTCTAAGTACCCTCTGAGGAGCTTTGAGATATTCTGCTAAATTAAATTTTGTGACCATCAGTGAAAATTTGGTTTTATAACTTGCTTTTCATCACAAGGTTTTGCTAGGTTGAATTCAAATTTAAATGTTAACTTTAAATTTTCAAGACGATTTTTATGTCTGTGATGTATTAGTTTCCTATTGTCATTATAACAAATGATGACAAATATTATGACTTAATGCAACACAATGTGTTATATTTATGACAGAAGTTCAGAATAGGATTTATGGGGCTAAAACCAACATGCTGGCAGGGACAGCTCCTTCTGGAGGCTATAAGGGTTAATCAACTCCCTTGCCTTTTCCAGATCATAGAGGCTGTCCTCACTCCTTAGCTTGTGTCTCTGTATCACATTATCTTTTATCTCTTTGCTTTCATCATCATCATGTAACCAGGTTTTTTTTTGGGGGGGGGCCTCCCCTGAGAGAATGTTGTAGGTTCTTAGTCTCTGCTATCTCAAGAATGAGAGAGGGGACCACTGCAGGTGCATGGTAAGCTTGTAAATACCAGTCCCAAGAAGTGTTGCAGAAAGGTGATTTTATTTAGGCAGAGAAAAGAGGAAAAAAAAAAAAAGGGGGAGAAGAGAGAAAACTTCCACGAAGAGTGTGGAAGGGGACCCAAGAGGGGAAATCCATAAGAGCAAAAGATGGCTTCCACCAGGGTGGAAGGGAATCCAAAACATGGAGCCCAAAGGGATGTGGAAGAAGGGGACTTTTAACCTGGGAGGAACCCCCACCTTCTCTAAGACACTGGGCCAATGAAAGGAGTTCCTTAGAACTTCCACTGGAGTGATTGACTCTTAGTTTCTTCCCGCCCATGAAATTCAAACATAAACCATTAAATCTCCAAGATGGAGAGAGACCAGAGGGGCATGGCTCTAGGAAGTTCTTGCCCTAGAAACTACGCCCCCTTGTGGACCCAGAAAGAGAACACATTTTCTCTATTGCGTCACCTTCTTCTCTTCTGCAGTCAAATCTCCCTCTGCCTTCCGCTTAGAAGGTCATTTGCATATACTTAGGACCAACTTGGATAATCCAGGATAATCTCCCCATCTCAAGATTGTTAATCACATCTGTGAAATCTCTTTTGCAATATAACACTCAAAGCTTCTGGGAATTAGGACCTTGATATTTTTGGAGAGGCATTATTCAGCCACCCCATATGTGTTCAAGTGTATGTGTTTCCTGATCAAAATTGCCTCATACTTTCAGAATTTAAATGTTCTCAGTCCAAGTCTGGTCAGTATTTCTATATTCCAGGTCCACTATGAAAATGGAAAACTGCCAGGGACTCTGGGGCCACTTTTTTCCCATGCTTGTTTTCTCTGGACAGACAGGCTTAAAACGCACATACATAGACACACACACACACACACACACACACACACACAGAGGAAAAATATATATAACATGATATTTATTATTCTAACCATGGTAAGTACAATGCAGTGGTATTAAATACATTCACGATATTATATAACCATTCCTATTGTTTCAGAGGTGCAGACTGCAGAAAAACCCAGGTCCTGCTCCTGAGAGGGTGGCAGGTACATCTCCGGGAGCTCTCATCCTGCCAACACAAAAGGGGCGGGGCTCCCACTTTTACCTGCTCCCCTGGCTCCAGGGAGAGCGTAGATCCAGCCTCTGGGTGCCTCTGAGATGGGAGCTGGCGCTGACGGTAGGAAAAATCCAGGCAGTGGGAGCAGGAACTTCCAAGCCTGCGGGAGGCAGGGGTGCCTTTCTGAGCCCCTAAGAACACAGCGACTCCTGTCCTGACCTGCATCAGGGCAGCTGCAGCAGCACCCAGGGAGGGTGGGGATCCTGCGCGCTCCATAGAACTTTATAGCCCTGGCCCAGCCTCCCTACTGCAGTCTGTGTCTTGGTAGCAGCAGCTCTAGATGGGTAGCTGTTGCCATCACTATTACCCTTACCCAAAACTTTTTCATCATTTCTAGCATGAACTCTGTATCCATTAAACAACTCCTCATGCTCCCCTCCCTCCTAGGTCCTGGTAACCTCTATTCTATGGTCTCTATGAATTTCTCTACTTTGGGCATGTCGCAAAAGTGGATTCGTACAATATGTATATGTCATTCTGTATATGACTTATTACATTTAGCATAGTGTCATCAAGGTCCATTCATATTGGAGCATATATCAAAATTTAACTTTTTTTTGTGGCTGAATAATATTCTACTGTATATATACACCATATTTTGTTTTTCCATTCATTTGTTGATGGACATTTGTGTTGTTTTCACCTTTTGGCAATTGTGAATAACATTGCTATGAATGTGGATAAACAAATACAGGTTTGAGGCCTTACTTTCAATTGTTTGAGGTATATGTCTTGGAGTGAAGCTGCTGAATTACATGGTGGTTTTATGTTTAACTTTTTGAGGAACTATCAAACTATTTTCCATAGTGCTTGCACTCTCTTACCTTCCTTCCAGCAAAGCACAAGATTTCATTTTCACTCCACATCCTTGTCAGTAACTGTTAAGTTGTCCCCTTAAAAAATATAGCTGGCCAGGTGTGGTGGCTCATGCCTGTAATCCCAGCACTTTGGGAGGCTGAAGTGGGCAGATCACGAGGTCAGGAGTTTGAGACCAGCCTGGCCAACATGGTGAAATCCCATCTCTACTAAAGATACAAAAAATTAGCTGGGTGTATAAGCAGGCACCTGTAATCCCAGCTACTTGGGAAGCTGAGGCAGGAGAATAGCTTAAACTTGCGAGGCAGAGGTTGCAGTGAGCTGAGATCGCACCATGGCACTCCAGCCTGGGTGAAAGAGTAAGACTCCATCTCAAAAAAAAAAAAAATTATAGCCATTCTGTTCAGTGTAAAATGGTATTTCATTGTGGTTTTGGTTTGCATTTCCCTGATGACTAATAATATTGAACATCTTTTTATGTGCTTATTGGCCATTTGTGCAGACAGGCTTTTGAATTGCAGCTCTAAATTTCTGCATTTCTGACATTCAAATGACCCACTTAGATAGAAAATTAAATTTCTTAGTCAAAACTCCAAATTCATCAATGACTATACCACTCTAAATCCAGCAGCCAGGTGCCCACTCCTGGCCCAGCCAGTTATGGCAAGTTTTGTAGCCCAAATACAGTATCAAATCATACCTCTTGGTGTCCCTTTGGGTGGAACAGAAGTTAGCAGAGAAGGAATTATTTTTTGTCTGGAAATATCAAAAACTGACAGAATTTCTCTTTTATGTATTTTATTTTACTTGGATTAAAATAAAACCACTGAACACAATAACTACACAATATTTGACAAAAAATCCTCAATAAACTAAAGAAATAAACTGAGTATTTTTTTTTTAATGCAGAAAGCAGTATGCTCAACTGAACTTGCTTTGCTTTCAGTTTTCTGATGGCCAAGCACTAACAGAACATTTAGGAATCACTTTTTCTCTTTATTTTTGTTATAACTTCAGCACATCTCTGTTCTGGCCTGTCCCTGTTAGAGAAAGAAGACAAGGAACCTGCTCACTTCTGCAGTTCCCAACATTTTATGCGTTTCTTCCTTAATCTTTTAGAAACTTTCTCCAAGGTAGAAAGAATTTTGAGGCTGTTTTTTTTTTTTTTTGGAAAAATTAAGAAAGCATTGTTGGTTGGTGTGCAGAGGCTTCCAGGTCATAGGTAGATAAGAGAAAAATGGTTGCATTCTTCTGAATGTCTGATGAACCGCTCCAAAAGAAGCAATCAGATATGCATTTATCTCTGTGAGCAGAAAAATGACTTTGCATAGAATGGGAAGCAGGTTTGTTCTAAGCAGTTCTCAGCTTGACTTTTAGTGATTTTGAGGGCCCAAGGTATTTTCTTTTCACATATCCTCCCTTATTAAAAATCTTTTGGAGAAATCGTTTTAGAAGAAAATGACTCTCTGGTTTTGTCTCATCTCCCATGGCTAAGATGGTTTATTCCTAGACAGGTTAAGTCCTACATTATTAGGAAGACTCTTTTTTAGAAGGCTGTGAAGTCTCATGTTCTAGGAAGAGAAGACAGTGGGAGGAAAGGAGAAAAACAACAACAAAAGAACAATCCTGGAAAACTGATATAAGCCACATTACTTTGAACTCCCTTCATACATCAGCAGGCAGGTATGAAAGTGGCTTATCAATGTAAGTAAGTTGCTATTATTTTCTTCTGAAGATTAAGTTCTCTAGCTTCAGTGTGCAGGGCTTTACAAAATTACAGTTTAGTTTTCAGTGACTCCAAATTAGAAAAAAATAGGAGAAAAAAGGGAAAAAATTGAAAACATTATTTTGAAACCTAGTAGCCATTTTCAAAACATTATTTTGAAAACAAGAAAAATTATGCTTCAAAAATATTAGGCAAGATTAGAATCTAAAAACAGGTGTACTACAGGTTTTGAAACATAATTTTTCCTCTCTTGACTTTCCCGTATTTACTAAAGACAAATCATTGTAGGACTGGTTTGCTTTATTATACTTGGCCTAATTATTTGTATGAAGTACAGCAAGAATAATAATTTTTATAGGCTTTTAATTTGGCTTTGACTAAACTTTGTTTCATAGAACGAACTTCAAATAAGTCTTTTTTAAAGCTGAGCCCAGCCATGAATTTGTGCCATCAAATACCTATGAGTTGGGTAATCCCCTCTAGAGATTCCAAAATATACTTGGGGCTTCTGGGCCTGTCAGAAAGTGTTATCCTTTACTCATCACAAGTCAGGAACCCTGTACAGGGGCTATGTAGACAAAGACATGAGGCCAGTTTTTCCAAGGGGCTTTTATTGGCTCCATAAGTCAAGTTTGATTCCTTAAAGGAAAACACCGAATTCCAGTAAAAGCCTCGGTAAAATAATCAGTTTCTCCAATTGTGTCCTGTTACAAATGAGAACAGATTCTTATTGTACTTATGCAAATAACTGAACTGTCATAAGTTAAAAATTCTCACAAATAGTTTCTAGAGAAATCAGGTAGAGAGAAACAAATATGGTTCAAATTTTGTTCATAAGAGTATACTTGACTCAATTGTTAAAAGCTGCAAATAGCCTAGTTTTCTAGACTCTGAAAAACAAAATTTAAAAGATTGCTTTATGCTTCTATTAGTTCAGTTTACACAGTTAACTCCTTCTCTGCTTGATATTCATGAACATTTCACCTTTCCATGAGAGTCATGAAAGTTGTTTTCTCTATTCTAATGTTACAATCTCCAAAGTTATCAGAAACCTGCATTTAAGGACACCTGTTGGAGTTCTATAGTTGATTATAAAATAACCTTCTAAAAGGGATCAAAGCAAGACAAAACTTATCTGTGGATGGCAGAAGGTTTAGGACAGCCATAATCAAGAACACAATTGACAAGGAAATCTGCTATCTCTGTGGCACACAATAATTTGATGTAACAGTTATAATTATTGCTGATAATGTACACTAAGTCATAGCAAAATTATATGAGTTTCCCATGATTTTGGAACACATACCAATAACATATTTATACAAATAGAGTCTAAAAAACTTGGCCCAGCATGGTGGCTCACGCCTGTAATGCTAGCATTTTGGGAGGCCAAAGCAGGCAGATCATGAGATCAGGAGATCAAGACCATCCTGGCTAACACGGTGAAACTCCGTCTCTACTAGAAATACAAAAAAAAAAAAAAAAAAAATAGCCAGGTGTGGTGGCACGTGCCTGTAGTCCCAGCTACTCAGGAGGCTGAGGCCAGAGAATCACCTGAACTTAGGAGGCAGAGGTTGCAGTTAGCCGAGATTGTGCCACTGCACTTCAGCCTGGGTGAGATACTCTTTCTCAAAAACAACAACAACAACAACAACAACAAAACAAACAAACAAAAACACCAAACACTATTCATATTTCACTATGTTTCCTATATAATTTTTACAGCAAATAAGCCAAATTACTTTATTTTTGGACTTTAGGAAACCTATTATCTTAAAGGATTAATTAGATCAGAAGAAAACAATTTATAATTTGATTTTGGAAAGTTCATGAAATATCAAAGGTTTAAAACACTTGATACCATAGATCATTGTAAAATAGGTCATTCATTTGACCAAAATGATAACTCAAGGACTTCAATAAAAAAGGTAAAAACCTTCAATCTTTGAGAGAGGAGACTTAATTTTCCAAATAATAAATCCTAATAAAAACAGCAAGAAGCCAATTAAATTTGTTTTTCAAAATTATGTAAATAAAGTATAAAATTTTAATCTTGATTATAAGATATAACTTCCATATGCCTATTATATAATCATTATAACCTTTATTTAGGAGTCAGAAAATGCTTCAAGAAAACCCTGTTAATCTGACACAAGGGCCCACATACTGATCTTACATCAATGTGCCTTTCACATTAATGATTAATTTACAGAGAAACTGGACTTATTTTATCTCCCAAAATTGGCTCTTACAGTCACACATGTCCACCTCTTCTATGACAGCCCGTGGGCCTTGAGGAGTTGAATAGCTTTAATTTCTGGCCCTGTGTCTCAGGAATGCAGTTTATTTTGATTGGCACCTTCCACTGGGACTGAAATGGGGTTTAATTCCTGTCACACTTTAAAATTTAGCAGGACTTGGTGTGCTGCTAAATTTAAATCCTTTTTAGATCCAGGATTCAAAGCCCTGTAACACAATGTTCATGTACCTTAAAGTGCATACAGAAGCCATAAAAAACAATAAGTTCGTGTCCTTTGCAGGAACATGGATGAAGCTGGAAGCCATAATTCTCAGCAAACTAACACAGAAACAGAAAAACAAACACCACATGGTCTCACTCATAAGTGGAAGTTGAACAATGAGAACACATGGACACAGGGAGGGGAATGTCACACACCAGGACTTGTCAGGGGCTGGGGGACAAGGGAAAGGAGAGCATTAGCACAAATACCTAATGTGTGTGGGGCTTAAAACATAGATGACAGGTTGGTAGGTGCAGCAAGCCACTATGGCACATGTACACCTGTGTAACAAACCTACACATTTCACACATGTATCCCAGAACTTAAGGTTAAAAAAAGGAAACATAGAAAAGGTGGGACACATACAAATAAAAACTAGAATTCCAGAAATAAAATAAAATAAAATGCATCAATTAAACAGACATGTTGTGTTAAAAAAAAAAAACAAAGTAAAGGTGAAGTGATTCTATAGGCTCACATAATTAGCAGTGTTTTATATAAAGACATTAATTTTTATAGCTCTCATTAATTAAATACATAGGTTTACATCTCTGTTCTTAAATATATGGTGTTAGCAATGATAATCTACCCTACAAGTAGAAGAAACTTAGGGTATTCTAGTTAAGCTTGAGATAAGATAATAATTCCAAAATGATGGGTAAACTAAAATGTTATATTTATGTCATATTTCACACTGATAAAATCAGAGAGAGAGACTATATAGTTAACCCTTTTGCCAAAGTCTGTAATTTACTGAGTACGCATGAACTTGAAATGTGGATGTTTGTATAATTCTTCTGTATTTATTTTTACTAATTAATATTGACATCTTTTACATTTTAACTAAATTTTTAACACAGAAGGGTGTCTGACTACTAATTGGTGGCTAATATTGATTTACATTTCTTTCTTTTTTGTAATTCAACAGTAGGAACTCCATGTTATTAAACTAACATTTGCATTTGTTTTTCTAACCCAGATGCTTTTTAGAAAGAGATGTAACTTAATATTAGAAAACAGGAACCCTTTTCACAATTCTATTAATGACTTGGTTGTTCATACATAGTTTAAATTTTTTAATGTTATGCTAATTAGGGTAATATATGCCTTTATTTTTATCATCTTAACCATTTTGAAGTTTATAGTTATAGATGTTAAGTATATTCACATTGTTTTGAAAGATATATACTGGGTTTTTTTGAGATGAAGTTTCACTCTTGTTGCCCAGGCTGGAGTGCAACAGTGTGATCTCAGCTCACTGCAACTTCTGCCTCCCAGGTTCAAGTGATTCTCCTACCTTAGCCCTACAATTAGGTGTGACTACAGGGGTGCACCACCATGCTCAGCTAATTCTCAGTGACTGATGACTGTAGTCCCAGCACTTTGGGAGGCTGAGAAGGGTGGATGATTTGAGGTCAGGAGTTCAAGACCAGCCTGACCAAGGTGGTGAGACCCCATCTCTACTAAAAATACAAAAGAGATATACTTTTGATGAATGTTTTAATAATTAAATTAATTTGAAAAAAGCACAGGTGGAGAGATACATGGATGTAATAACCTTAATTTTTTTTTAAAAAAATATTAGTTCTAAGTTCTTTTCTGATGCAAACCAAAACTTAATAATAATGTAACAACTTGATCATATAAAAGTTTTCTATTTTTTTAATTCACTTGAAACAGCACAACTACATGGAAAATGAACAACTTGCTCCTGAATGACTATTGGGCAAATAATGAAATTAAGGCAGAAATAAATAAGTTTTCTAAAACAAATGAGATGAAAGACACAACATAACAGAATCTCTGGGACACAGCTAGAGAAGTGTTTAGAGGGAAATTTGTAGCACCAAATGCCCACATGAGAAAGTGGGAAAGATCTGAAATTGACACCCTAACATCACAATAAAAAAAAACTAGAGAAGCAAGAGCAAACAGATTCAAAAGCTAGCAAAAAATAAGAGATATCTAAGATTAGAGCAGAACTGAAGTATATAAAGACACAAAAAACCCTTAAAAAAATTAGTGAATCTAGGAGCTGGGTTTTTGAAAAGATTAACAAAACAGATAGCCAGACTGATGAAGAATAAAGGAGACAAAAATCAAATAGACAAAATAAAAAATGATAAAAGGGATATCACCACTGATCCCATAGAAGTACAAACTACCATCAGAGAATACAATAAACACTTCTATACAAATAAACTAGAAAACCTTGAAAAAATGGATACATTCCTGGATGCACACACCCTCCCAAGACTAAACCAGGAAGCTGCCAAATCCCTGAATACACCAAAAACAAGTTCTGAAATTGAGGCAGTAATTAATAGCCTATCAATTTTTAAAAAGCCCAGGACCAGATGGATTCACAGCTGAATTCTACCAGAGGTACAAAGAGGAGCTGGTACCATTCCTTCTGAAACTATTTCAAACAATAGAAAAAGAGGGATTCCCTGCAACACATTTTATGAGGCCAGCATCATCCTGATACCAAAACCTGGCAGAGACACAACAACAAAAAAGAAAATTTTAGGCCTATATCACTGATAAACATCAGTGCAAAAATCCTCAATAAAATATGGGCAAGCCAAATTCAGCATCACAGCAAAAAGCTTATCCACCATGATCAAGTCAGCTTTATTTTAGAATGCAAGGCTGGCTCAACATACACAAATCAATAAATGTAGTCCATCACATAAACAAAACCAATGAGAAAAACCACATGATTATCTCAATAAATGCAGGAAAGGCCTTCTATAAAATTCAACATCCCTTCATGCTAAAAACATTCAACAAACTATGTACTGATGGAATAAATTTCAAAATAATAAGAGCTATTTATGACATATTCACAGCCAATGTCATAATTAATGAGCAAAACCTGAAAGCATTCCTTTAGAAAACCAGCACAAGACAAGGATGTCCTCTCTCATCACTCTTATTCCACATAGTATTGGAAGTTCTGGCCAGGCCAATGAGGCAAGAGAAAGAAATAAAGCATATTCAATTAGAAAGGGGAATGCAGATGAAAAGATTTTATATTTAGAAAATCCCATTGTCTCAGCCTCAAATCTCCTTAAGGTGATAAGCAAATTCAGCAAAGTCTCAGGATACAAAATCAATGTGCAAAAATCACAAACATTCCCATGCACCAATAATAGACAGAGACCGAAATCATGAGCAAACTCCCATTCAAAATTGCTACAAAGAGAATAAAATATCTAGTAATAAAATTGACAAGGGATGTGAGGGGCATCTTTAAGGAGAACTACAAAACACTGCTCAAGGAAATAAGAGAGGACACAAACAAATGGAAAAACACTCCATGCTCATGGATAGGAAGAATCAGTATCATGAAAATGGCCATATTACCCAAAGTGATTTATAGATTCACTGCCATCCCCTTCAAGCTACCATTGACTTTCTTCACAGAATTAGAAAAAACTACTTTAAATTTCATATGGAACCCAAAAAGAGTCCATATAGTGAAGACAATACTGAGCAAAAAGAACAAAGCTGGAGGCATCACATTACCTGACTTAAAACTTTACTCAAGGCTATAGTTACAAAAGCAGTATGTTACTGTTACCAAAACAGAAACATAGACGAACAGAACATTACAGAAGCCTCAGAAATAACTCCACACATCTACAACCATCTGATCTTTGACAAACCTGACAAAAACAAGCAATTAGGAAAGGATTCCCTATTTAATAAATGGTGTTGGGAAAACTGGCCAGCCATATGCAGAAAACTGAAACTGAACCCCTTCCTTACAACTTTTAAAAAATTAACTCAAGATAGTCTAAAAACTTAAATGTAATACCTAAAACTATAAAAATTCTAGAATAAAACTTAGGCAATACCATTCAGGGCATAGGCATGAACAAATACTTTATGACTAAAACACCAAAAGCAATGACAACAAGAGCCAAAATTCACAAATGGGATTGAATTAAACTAAAGAGCTTCTGTAAAGCAAAAGAAACTATCATCAGAGAGAACAGGCAACCTACAGAATGTGAGAAAATTCTTGCAATTTATACATTTGATAAAGGGCTAATATCCATAATCTACAAGAAACTTAAACAAATTTACGAAAAAAACCCAAATAACCCCATCAAAAAAGTGGGCAAAGGATATGAACAACCACTTCTTCAAAAAATACATTTAGATGGACAACAAATATATGAAAAAGAGCTCATCATCACTGGTCATTAGAGAAATGCAAATCAAAACCATAATGAGATACCATCTCTCACCAGTTAGAATGGTGATTATGAAAAACTCCAAAAGCTGCTGTAGAAGATGTAGAGAAATAGAAACACCTTCACACTGTTGGGAGGAGTATAAATTAGTTCAACCATTGTGAGATTCGTCAAGGATCTAGAATTACAAATACCATTTGACCCAGCAATCCCATTACTGGGTATATACCCAAAGGATGATAAATTATTCTACTATAAAGATAGATGCACACATATGTTTATTGCAGCACTATTCACAATAGCAAAGACTTGGAACCAACCCAAATGTCCATCAATGATAGACTTCATGGAGAAAATGTGTCACATATACACCATGGAATACTATGTACCCATAAAAAAAGAATAAGTTAATGTCATTTGCAGGGACATAGATGAAGCTGGAAACTATAATTCTGAGCGAACTAACACAGGAACAGAAACCCAAACACCACATATTCTTACTGAAGTGGAGGTGAACAATGAGAACACATGAACACAGGGAGGGGAACATCACACCCCAGTTTTGGTTGAGGGGGCTCAGGGGCAAGGGAAGGAAAAACATTAGGAGAATTACCTGATGTAGATGATGGGTTGATGTATGCAGCAAACCACCATGAAACATGTATGTCTATATAACAAAACCTGCACATTCTGCACATGTATCCCAGAGCTTAAAGTATAATTAAAAACAAAAAAAGTTCTTTCTTTTTTTCTCATAAATCCTCTTATTGTGACTTACACAGACCATTTATAACATGCTTGAACTTTCTGGTTTGTCCTGAACGTCCCTGTTTTTTGAACAACCGGTCATTTTACTCTCAGACTAAATTTATCATACAAGATTCTTTCTCATGTGAAATTATTTCTCTTTAAGATTTCTTACCAAAGAAAAAGATTTCTTTATTTTTATAACTTTCTTTACATCTCCTTGATTTCCTGGTTCCTTTTACTTAGTTTTATACATGACCTTTAAATAAGCTTTGGATCACATAAAAATTGTTCAACTTTTTTAAAAGGGCATATCTTTTTTTCTTAAGAAAGAAATGGTTTCTTACTAATATAGTTTTATTGGAAGATACCCAAATAATAAAATATGTATCATTAATTCAGTATAACTTTAGATTCTGAATTATGATGAGTTTCTTTACAAGTATTTATCCTATTACATTTACCTAATTATTTCATTTTAACCATTTATTCTATACTATTTATAAAAATTGTGATTGTCAGTATTCAAAGTTATGGAACCACCATTGCAGAATTATAACTGAGACAGTAAAAAGAGATTTGACCTAACTAATTCCACCTTGCTTCTAACCTCCAAGCTGTCTTTGTTTATTCCTAGGCATAGGCCAAATTAACTTTGGGAGGGACTTAGTTTATAGTTTAGCTTTGAGACAAAGACAATAATAGTTATTTCCCAAAACAAAACTTACTACCTGAGGACATGACTGCCTAAAGCCTTATGCCAAATTATGACATCTTATAGTATTTGTCAGTGATAAGGATAAAAATCACTTGATTATAAATTGCAAACAAAAATGTATGCTGGCAATTCTTAAGATATTTCCAATATTACTTTACCAATAATTTTAAAGCTAGCTTATTTATTAAAGCTTTTACTTAAGTTATATAAACTTGAATAAGCATTTAACTAGTATTTTATATTTTTTCCTGATAATTTGGCTTATTTTCTTAAGTCAATTAATTAGAGCTCTTTTATATATTTTCAATAGTGAAAAATTGTGTATTCAACACATAAATATATAGAGGTATTAGACATGCCAATAGGAGCATATTTTATAGATTTATAAAAACCTTTTTTTTAATCTTAGACTTTCAAATTTTTGATAACCTGTTTCACAACCCTAGGCAGCTTTCAGCTAAATGGCCTTAAATTTGTATATTAAATAAAACAAGTCAGGTCAAAATCAAATAGCAAAATTTAAATCATAAGGTACAGAGAGAAAATGTTTGGTAGCACTAGAGGGAGATTAAAGATGGATGCCAAATCAAACATAAAATTATAGAAATCTATCATAGGGTTGTATAAGGAGATGAATTTTATTTAGATAGGAATGATCTATCTTGAGTCCACATTAAATCCTGGGTCTCTAAAAAGGGAGAGTTATTATGAGATTATACCATGTAATGCTTTAAAAATTTTTTTCTTTTATTTTCTAAAAAAATAAATTTTATTTTTTTATCAAAGACATTTCTAAGTGTCTAGACCACACTCTTTCTTAAAAACCCAAGAGTAACCTCTGTTGTAATAACTATTTTCATCCAAATAAAGGTAACAATATACAAAAGTAAACCATTTAAGAGCTGAGACAAATTTGTCTGGTTTTTGTTTTCAAATTTTTTTTTGTGTGTGTGTACTTTAGGTTCTGGGGTACATGCACAGATCATGCAGGATTGTTGCATAGGTACACACATGGTAATGTGGTTTGCTGCCTCTATCCCCCCATCACCTACATCTGGCATTTCTCCCCATGTTATCCCTCCCCAAACTCCCCACTCCCTGGTGTCCCTCCCTTGGCCCCCTGCAACAGACTCCAGTGTGTGATGCTCCCCTCCCTATGTCCGCGTGTTCTCATTGTTCAACAACCACCTATGAGTGAGAACATGTGGTGTTTGAAGTACTGTTCTTGTGTCAGTTTGCTGAGAATGATGGTTTCCAAATTCATCCATGTCCCTACAAAGGACACAATCTCACTGTTTTTATGGCTGCATAGTATTCCATGGTGTATATGTGCCACATTTTTTTTTGGTCCAGTCTATCGTCGATGTGCATTTTGGTTAGCTCCAGGTCTTTGCTATCGTAAACAGTGCCACTATGAACATACATGTGCATGTGTCTTTATAATAGAATGATTTATAATCCTGTGGGTATGTCCCCAGTAATGGGATTGCTGGGTCAAATAGAATTTCTATTTCTAGGTCCTTGAGGAAGCGCTGCACTGTCTTCCACAATGGTTGAACTAGTTTAATCCATCTGGAGTTAATTTTAGTGTAAGGTGTCAGGAAGGGGTCCACTTTCTGCTTTCTGCAAGCTGCTAGCCAGTTTTCCTACCGCCATTTATTAAACAGGGAATCCTTTCCCCATTGCTTGTTTTTGTCAGGTTTGTTGAAGATCAAGTGGTTGTAGATGTGTGGTGTTGCTCCGGAGTCCTCTGTTCTGTTCAATTGGTCTATATCTCTGTTTTGGTCTGTTTACATTCTAGGGGTTATGTAAGGAAAAACAGGTTTCTCCCCCAAAGGGAGTCTGGTGCCTTCTTCATTTTCTTTAAGGAACCCCAGGATATTATAAACTATTGAGGTTTCCCATGCAGCAGAGGGTGCCAGAGAAAAGAGAGACAGCCAAAGTAAATAAAGAAAATAGAACTCAGTCAACTGAGAAGAATAAACTTTTATCAAAAAAAAAAAAAAAAAAAAAAAAGACAAGATTCTAGAAGAGAAGCAAAACAAAAACATGAGGTCCTTTTAAATACAAACACACACATGCGTATAACATACAAATACACATCGTGGATGTTAGCTTTTCATTAAGCTGACCTTTAACCATTTGAGCTTCTTTAAAAAAATATTTTTAAGTCTCATTACCATGTTTCAGCTAGGACAAATTACTGCTATTTCAGAAGTACAGCCACTGCTCTTTCAGTTTGGTCTGGCTAGCAAAATGGTAGCCTGGAGGCAGGTGCCAAGATGGATGAGAGAAGCCAGTGCTGGAATGTAGCTCCCAGTGAATGAGATGCAGAGGGCTGGAGGACTTCACAGTTCCAAATGAAGTGTCAGGTTCTTTTCTATTGGACTGATAGGGCACTGGAATTGGGCCCAGGGAAGGAGCCGCAGGGTGAGAGCTGCCCAAAGGGGCAAATCAAGCTGTGGGGGCATGTCCCAACCTGAAACGTGCAGCCCGCTAGGAAGGTCAGGGGACTTAACACTCTCAGTGCTCCATTTAGGCCTCTGTGCTTGCCTCATCCCTCCTGCAACCCATGGTCCATGGGGGCCCTGCCAGATGGTGGGGTGCCATGGATAGTCAATGCAAATCTGAGCAGTAGCAACTGCTGGGCTCAACGAGTTGTGGAAGGGACCTGGGCGGGAGTTTGGACTAATGCTAGTGGAATGGACCATCCCACAGAGGAAGGCAGAGTTGAAAGCAGGGAAACAGACCATAAGGTCTGGCAGGCCAACCTCCACAGAACTCAAACTGAAGTGCTCGATAGAGAGCTTGGTAGCAAATACACCAGCTTGACCCAAACCAGGAAGATTGAGCTCTGGGAGAGATGCCATTAGGAAGGTGGAGCCAATCTCATCTGCAAACAAACTCTGGGGAAGGACCACTCACCCAACAACCTTACTGAACCAGAGAGAGCTCAGCAACACCCTCTACAGGCCAAAAAAGATACAGCTCCAACCTCAATAGAAAAAAAAAGTCCACTCAGAGACTCCTCCTGAAACCACCAGCTTCAAAGATTAAAGTGAGATAAAACCATGAAAACGGGGGAAAAAAAAGGATGAAACCATCAAAGAACAGAACACCTCTTCTCCTCCCAGGGATCACAATTCCTCACCATCAGGGAACAAAAAAAGACAGAGAATGAATCTGATGAATTCACAGAAGCAGGCTTCAGAAGGTGGGTAATAACAGACTTCTCTGAGTTAAAAGACCATGTTCTAACCCAATGTAAAGAAACTAAGAACCTTGAAAAAAGGTTAGAGGAAATGATAACTAGAATAATCAGCTTAGAGAAGAGCATAAATGACTTGGTAGAGCTGAAAAACACAGCACAAGAACTTTGCAAGGCATACACAAGTTTCAACAGCTGAGTCAATCAAGCAGAAGAAAGGCTATCAGAGATAGAAGATCACATCAATGAAATACAATGAGAAGGCAAGATTAGAGAAAAAAGAGTGAAAAGTAATGAACAAAGCCTCCAAAAACCATGGGATTATGTGAAAAAAACCTAATCTATGCTTGATTGATGTACTTGAATGTGACAGGGAGAATGAATCCAAGCTGGAAAACACTCTTCAAGATATTATCCAAGCGAACTTTCCCAACCTAACACCTCAGGCCAACATTCAAATCCAGGAAATACAGAGAACACCATAAAGATATTGCTCAAGAAGAGCAACCCCAAGGCACATAGTTGTCAGATTTACCAGGGTTGAAATGAAGGAAAAAAATCTAATAGCAGCCAGAGAGAATGGCTGAGTCACTGAAAAAGAAAAGACCATCAGACTCACAGCAGATCTCTTGGCAGAAACTCTGTAAGATAGAAGGGAGTGGGGGCCAATATTCAATGCCCTTAAAGAAAAAACCTGCAACCCAGAATTTCATATCTGGCCAAACTAAGCTTCATAAGCGAAGGGGAAACAAAATTCTTTACAGACAAGCAATTGCTGAGAGATTTCATCACTACAAGACCTGCCTTAAAGGAGCTACTGAAGGAAGTACTAAACAGGGAATGGAACAACCAGTACCAGTCACTCCAAAAACTTACCAAATGGTAAAGAATAATGACGCAATGAAGGAGCCATGTCAATTAACAGGCAAAACAACTAGCCAGTAACAAACAGCAGGATCAAACAACAATATTAATGTTGAATGTAAATGGCCTAAATGCCCCAGTCAAAAGACACAGACTGGCAAACTAGGTAAGAAGTCAAGACCCATCATTGTGCTGTATTCAGGAGACCTATCTCACATGAAAGACTCACATAGACTCAAAATAAAGGGATGGAAGAAGATTTACCAAGCAAATGGAGAGAAAAAAAAGAGCAGGAGTAGCCATTCTAGTCTCTGATAAAATGGACTTTAAACCAATAAAGATCAGAAGAGACAAAGAAGGGTGTTATATAATGGTAAAAGGATCAATACAACAAGAACTAAATATCCTAAATATTTATGCACCCAATGCAGGAACACCCAGATACAATAAAGGAAGTTCTTCAAGACCTACAAAAAGACTTAGACTCCCACACAATAATAGGAGACTTTAACACTCCACTGAAAATATTGGAAAGATCAATGAGACAGAAAGTCAACAAGGCTATCCAGGACTTGAATGCAGATTCGGACCAAGTAGGCTTAATACACATTTACAGGACAGTCCACCCCAAAGCCACAGAATACACATTCTTCTCAGTACCACATTACACTTACTCCAAAACTGACCACACAATTGGAAGTAAATCACTCCTCGGCAAAGGCAAAAGAATGGAAATCATAACAAAGATTCTCTCAGACCACAGTGCTATCAAATTAAGAACTAAGAATCAAGAAAACACTCAAAGCCACACAATCACATGAAAACTGAACAAATTGTTCCTGAATGATAAATGGCTAAACAATGAAATGAAGGCAGAAATAAAAATGTTCTTTGAAACCAAAGAGTATGAAGACACAACATACCAGATCCTATGGGGCACATTTAAAGCAGTGTCTGGATGGAAATCTATAGCAGTAAATGCCCATATCAGAAACAAGGGAAGATCTAAAATCAACACTCTATCATCAAAATTGAAAGAGTTATAGAAGCAAAATAAAAAAAAAAAGCAAGCAGAAGATAAGAAATAATTAAGATCAAAGCAGAACTGTTAAGATCAAAGCAGAACTGAAGGAGATAGAGACACACACACACAAAAAAACTTAAAAAAATCAATAAATCCAGGAACTGGTTTTTTGAAAAGATCAGCAAAATAGACAGAACACTAGCTAAAATAATAAAAAAGAAAAGAGAGAAGAATCGAATAGATGCAATGAAAAACGATAAAGGGGAGATCACCACTGATTCCTCGAAAATACAAACTACCATCAGAGATTGCTACAAACAACTCTATGCATATAAACCAGTAAACCTGGGGGAAATGGATAAATTCCTGGAATCTTGCACACTCCCAAGACTAAGCTAAGAAGTTGAAACCCTGAATAGACCAACAACAAGCTCTGAAGTTGAGGAAGGAATTAATAGCCTACTGACCAAAACAAGTCCAGGTCCAGATGGGTTCACAGCTGAATTCTACCAGACATACAAAGAGGAGCTGGTACCATTCCTGTTGAAACTATTCCAAACAATATAAAAAGAGGGAATCCTGCCTAACTCTTTGAGACCAACATCATCATGATACCAAAATCTGGCAGAGACACAACTAAATAAGAAAATGACAGGCCAAAATCCATGATGAACATTGATGCAAAAATCTTCAATAAAATACTGTCAAACTGAATCCAACAGCACAACAAAAAGCTTGTCCACTACAATCAAGTAGGCTTCATACCAGGGATGCAAGGCTGGTTCAACATATGCAAATCTATAAATGTAATTCACCACATAAACAGAAGCAAATCTGGAGAGAGAGGATGTGGAGAAATAAGAACACTTTACACTATTGATGGGAGTGTAAATTAGTTCAACCATTGTGGAAGACAGTGTGACTATTCCTCAAGGACTTTTACTTAGAAATTCCATTTGACTCAGGAATCCCATTACTGGGTATAGATCCAAAGAATTATAAATCATTCTATTATAAATACATGCACACATATGTTCATTGAGGCACTGTTTACAATAGCAAAGACCTAGAACCAACTCAAATGCCCACTGATGATAGACTGGACAAGGAAAATGAGGCACATATACACCACGGAATACTCCACAGCTATAAAAAACAATGGGTTTGTGTCCTTTGTAGGGACATAGATGAATCTATATATTATATTATATATTATATACCATATTTAATATATATGCTATATATTAAATGTATATGTTATATAATACACACACACACACACACACACACACACACACACACACACACATATATGTATATAATATATACAATTTATAGTTCTTTGGGTATATACCCAGTAATGAGATTGCTGGGTCAAATAGAATTTCTATTTCTAGATCCTTAAGGAATCACCACATTGTCTTCCACAATGGTTGAACTAATTTACACTCCCACCAACAGTGTAAGACTGTTCCTATTTCTCCACATCCTCTCCTGCATCTGTTGTCTCCGGATTTTTTTATTTTTATTTTTATTTTTTGAGATGGACTTTAGCTCTTGTTACTTAGGCTGGAGTGCAATGGCGTGATCATGGCTCACTGCAACCTCTGCCTCCTGGATTCAAGCAATTCTCCTGCCTCAGCCTCCTGAGTAGCTGGGACTACAGGCATGAGTCACCATGCCCAGGTAATTTTAGTATTTTTTAGTAGAGACAGGATTTCACCATGTTGACCAGGATGGTTTTGATCTCTTGACCTCATGATCCACCTGCCTCGGCCACCCAAAGTGCTGGGATTATAGGTGTGAGCCACCGTGCCCAGCCTGTCTCCAGATTTTTTAATGATCACCATTCTAACTGGCATGAGATGGTATCTCAATGTGGTTTTGATTTGCATTTCTCTGATGACCAATGATGATGAGCATTTTTTCATATGTTTGTTGGCCAGATATATGTCTTTTTTTGAAGAGTCTGTTCATATCCTTCATGCACTTCTGGATGGTTTTTTTTTTCCCTGTAAAACTGCTTTAATTCTTTGTAGATTCTGGATATTAGCAGTTTATCAGATGGGTAGATTGCAAAAATTTTTCCCCATTCTGTTGGTTACCAGTTCACTCTAATGATTGTTTCTTTTTCTGTACAGAAGCTCTGGAGTTTAATTACATCCCTTTTGTCTATTTTTGCTTTTGTTGCCAATGCTTTTGGCAGGTCTTATGTTTAAGTCTTTAATCCATCTGGACTTAATTTTTGTATAAGGCAGGCGTCCCCAAACTTTTTACACAGGGGGCCCATTCACTGTCCCTCAGACCGTTGGAGGGCCGCCACATACTGTGCTCCTCTCACTGACCACCAATGAAAGAGGTGCCCCTTCCTGAAGTGCAGAGGGGGGCCAGATAAATGACCTCAGGGGGCTGTAGTTTGGGGCCCACAGGCCGTAGTTTGGGGACGCCTAGTATAAGGTGTAAGGAAGGGGTCCAGTTTCTGCTTTCTGCACATGGCTAGCCAGTTTTTCCAACACCATTTATTAAAAGGAATCCTTTCCCCATTTCTTGTTTTTATCCGGTTTGTCAAAAATCAGATGGTTGTAGATGTGGGGCATTGCCTCCGAGACCTCTGTTCTGTTTCACTGGTCTATATCTCTGTTTTGGTAGCAGTGCCATGCTGTTTTGATTGCTGTAGCCTTGTAGTATAGTTTGAAGTCATGTAGCACAATGTCTTCAGCTTTCTTGTTTTTGCTTAGAATTGACTTGTCTATGTGTGCTCTCTTTTGGTTCCATATGAAGATTAAGGTGGTGTTTTCCAGTTCTATGAAGAGGGTCATAGGTAGCTTGATGGGCATAGCATTGAATGTATAAATTACTTTGGGCAGCATGGCCATTTCACAATATTGTTTCTTCCTAACCATGAGCATGGAATGTTTTTTCATCTGTTTGTGTCCTCTCTTATTTCCTTGAGCAGTGGTTTGTAGTTCTCCTTGAAGAGGTCCTTTACATCCTTTGTTAGTTGTATTCCTAGGTATTTTATTCTCTTTGCAGCAATTGTGAATGGGAGTTCGTTCTTGATTTGGCTCTCTTTAAGTCTATTATAGGTGTATAAGAATGCTTGTGATGTCTGCACATTCATTTTGTATCCAGAGACTTTGTTGAAGTTCCTTATCAGTTTCAGGAGATTTTGGGCCGAGACGATGAGGTCTTCTAAATATGCAATCATATAATCTGAAAATAGAGAAAATTTGACTTCCTCCTTTCCTAATTGAATACACTTGCCTTATTGCTCTGGCTGGAACTTCCAATACTATATTGAATAGGAGTGGTGAGAGAGGGCATCCTTTTATGGCCATATTTCAAAGGAACTGCTTCCAGTTTTTGCCCATTCAGTATGATATTGGCTGTGGGTTTGCCATAAATAGCTTTTATTATTTTGTCATATGTTCCTTCAATACCTAGTTTATTAAGCGTTTTTAGCATAAAGGACTGCTGAATTTTGTTGAAGGCCTTCTCTGCATCTATTGAGATAATCATGTCGTTTTTGTCTTTGGTTCTGTTTATAAGGTGAATTACATTTATAGACTTGCATATGTTGAACCAGTTTTGCATCCTCAGGATGAAGCCTACTTGAACATGATGGATAAGCTTTTTCATGTGCTGTTGCAATTGGTTTGCCAGTATTTTATTGAAGATTTTTGCATCTATGTTTATCATGTATATTGGTCTGAGGTTTTCTTTTCTTGTTGTGTCTGTTGGGCTTTGGTATCAGGATGATATTGTTCTCAAAAAATGAGTTAGGGAGAATTCCCTCTTTTTGTATTGTTTGGAATAGTTTCAGAAAAATTGGTACCAGCTCTTCTGTGTATGTCTGGTAGAATTTGGCTGTGAACCCATCCAGACCTGGGCTTTTTTGTTTGATAGGTTACTAATTGCTGTCTCAACTTTATCCCTTGTTGTTGGTCTATTCAGAGTTTTGACTTCTTCCTGGTTTAGGCTTGGGAGGGTGCAAGTGTCCAGGAATTTAACCATTACTTCCAGGTTTACTGGTTTATGTGCATAGAGTTGTTTGTAGTAATCTCTGATGGTAGTTTGTATTTCTGTGGAATCTGTCGTGATATCCCCTTTATCACTTTTTATTGCATCTATTTGATTCTTTTCTTTTTTTATTTTTTTTAATTAATATGGCTAGTGGTCTATTTTTTTTATATTGTCAAAAAACCAGCTCCTGGATTTATTGATTTCTTGAAGGTTTTTTTTGTGTCTCTGTCTCCTTCAGTTCTGCTCTGATCTTGGTTATTTTTTGTCTTCTGCTAGCTTTTGAGTTTTTTTTTTTTTAATCTTGCTCCTCTAGCTTTTTCAATTTTGATGATAGGGTGTCAATTTTAGATCACACTGATGGGTTCTTGCTCTTTATCCTATTTGCCAGTCTGTGTCTTTTGACTGAGGCATTTAGCCCATTTACATTTAAGGTTAATATTGTTATGTGTGAATTTGATCCTGCCATTTTGGTGCTAGCTGGTTGTTTTGCCTATTAGTTGACACAGTTTCTTCATTGTGTCAATGCGGTTTATCATTCAGTACATTTCTCGAGTGGCTGGTACTGGTTGTTCCTTTCTTTGTTTAGTGCTTCTTTCAGGAGCTGTTGTAAGGCAGGCCTGGTGGTAATGAAATCTATGAGCAATTGCTTGTTAGTAAAGAATTTTATTTCTACTTCATTTATGAAGCTTAGTTTGGCTGGATATGAAATTCTAGGTTGAAAGTTCTTTTCTTTAAGGATGTTGAATATTGGCCCCACTCTCTTCTGTGTTGTAGGGTTTCTGTGGAGAGATCCACTGTTGGTCTGATGGGCTTCCCTTTGTTGGTAACCTGACTTTTCTCTCTGGCTGCCCTTATCATGTTTTTTTCCTTCATTTTAATCCTGGTGAATCTGACAATTATGTGGCCTTAGAGTTGCTCTTCTCGAGGAATATCTTTGTGGTGTTCTCTGTATTATCTGGACTGAATATTGGCTTGCCTTGCTAGGTTGGGGAGGTTATCTTGGATTATATCCTAAAGAGTGTTTTCCAGCTTGGATTCAGTCTCTCTGTCACATTCATGTACACCTATCAAACATAGATTAGATCTTTTCACATAATCCCATGTTTCTTGGAGGCTTTGTTCATTTCTTTTTACTCCTTTTTTTCTCTAACCTTGCCTTCTCATTTTATTTCATTGAGTTGATCTTCAGTCTCTGACATCCTTGATTCAGTTTGGTCGATTTGCCTATTGAAACTTGTGTATGCTTTGCAAGGTTCTTGTGTTGTGTTTTTCAGCTCTATCAATTCATTTATATTATCCTCTAAGCTGTTTATTTTCATTAGTATTTTCTAAAACCTCTTTCAAGTTCTTAATTTCTTTGCATTGGGTTAGAACATGTTCTTTTAGCTCTGAGAAGTTTGTCATTACCCACTTTCTGAAGACTGTTTCTGTTAATTCTTTAGACTCATTCTCCACCCAGCCTTGTTCCCTTGCTGGTGAGGAGTTGTGATCCCTTGCAGGAGGAGAGGAGTTCTGGTTTTGGGTGTTTTCATCCTTTGTGCACTGGTTTCTTCCCATCTTTGTGGATTTATCTACCTGTAGTCTTTGTAGTTGGTGACTTTCAGATGGGGTCTCTGAGTGGACATCCTTTTTGTTGATGATGAAGCTATTTCTTTCTGTTTTTTAGTTTTCCTTCTAACAGTCGGCCCCTCTGCTATAGGACTGCTGGAGGTCCACTCCAGACCCTGCTTGCCTGGGGATCACCTGCAGTGTCTGCAGAACATTAAGGGTTGCTGCCAGTTTCTCCTTTTGTTATCTTTGCCCCAGAAGGATACCCTTCAGATGTCAGTGAGCTCTCCTTTATGAGGTTTCTCTTTGGATCTATGGGGGTCAGGGAGCTGCTTGGGGAGACAGTCTGTCCCTTATAGGAGCTCAAGTGCTGAGTTGTGAGCTCCATTGTTCTTTGCAGAGCTGCTGGGCAGGTTCATTTAAGTCTGCTGTAGCAGAACTCATAACCACCTTTTTTCCCTAGGTGCTCTGTCCTGGGAAGTTGGGGCTTTATTTATAAGTTCCTGACATGCTGCTTCCTTTTTTCAGAGATGCCCTGCCCAGCAAGGTGGTAGCCTAGTCACAGTTTGCCCACAGAAGCATTGCTGAGCTGCCATGAGCTCTGCCCAGCTGCTGTGTGAACTTCCTTGCAGTTCTGTTTATAGAGGTATAGTTAGAACTGTTTTGGTAATGGTGGTCTGCCTCAGTAATGGCAGACTGCCTCTGTAATGGCAGACTACCTTGGTAATGGCAGATTATCTCTGTAATGGCAGACTTCCTCGATAATGGTGGAATTCCTCAGTAATGGTGGACTGCCTCAGTAGTGGCACACTGCTTTAGTAATGGCAGACTCCCTTCTCCCCACAGAAGTGGATCATCCTGGTCCAGCTGTGCTTGCTGTGAAACTCTCAATCCAGGGCATTTATGACCTGGCTCCCTGTTTCAGCTGCCTTTTTTTCCTTTGAGTGGGTGACTCTGTCTCCCAGGCACCAGTTGCAATTGCCACCCAGATTTGTGTGAGTTTTTGTGTAAAGACCCGCTGTGCCAGCTGAAACAGCAGTGCTGGAGACTCGTGGTGCTTTTCTTCCAGAAAATCTCCTGGTCTGTGGGCAGTAAAACTCATTTGAAAATGTGATGGTCACTCACACTCTGCATTCTCACTGGGAACTGCTCTCCAGAGCTATTCTTATTCAGCCATTTTGGATTGTCCAGGTGGCCTTGTTTTGTAAATAAAGCCCCTTAGTAGTCAAAATTAAAAATCTTTCCTCTTTTCTTCCTTTTGCTGGCTGTTTCTCTCCCCCACCACATCACCATTTTTGGGGGCATGGGAATTTAGCCACCTCAGAGAACTTGCTCTCCATAATTTGGAACTTCTTTCAGATTTAATCAAGTCAGATAGAATCAATCAAACTCAATGGGAAAAAGACTGAAACAGCAACAAAAACAGAATCAAACAACAACAACAACAACAACAAAACAGTCAAGCCAAACAAATGATTGCACAACTTAAATGATTACTGAGCCCTCTAATGATAAGGAGAAATTAAGAGTACTGGTTGTTAACTTTAGCCAAGACAAAATTCCAATTCAATTACTTAAGTAGGGAGGAGGCTCAAGCTGAAGACGGCTCTCTACCATCCTAGAAGCAGGAAAAAAACCCTTCATCTTACTTTTCAGAACTGAGCTCATACTCCAAGTAGGAAAACTTGTTGGAAACAAGTTTTGCTTGCTTACAGGAAAGCAAAACTCCAAAGAAAGAGAGTGATAGTTGTACAGAAAAATAAACTTTAGATCTCAACAAAATTTGAGGAGATTAGGGATTCTCTGGAGAGGCTGCTCCCAGATCTCAGCAAATTGTCCTGTTAATTTGAGCCATAAAGTTAGTTTGTGCTGGTATCAGGCACTGATGGCATATTTGACAAAGGTCAGTGGAGCCTCCACTGAGAATCTCTTCATGGTTACCAAAATGCAAACCCTAAATTTTGAGAGAGGTTTCACTTAATTTAGAAAGTTTATTTTGCCAAGGATGCATGTGTGTGACGCAACCTCAGGATGTCCTGACAACATATGCCTAAGGTACTCAGAGCATAGTTGGTTTTATACATTTTAGGGAGACATGAGACATCAATCAACATATGTAAAATAAACATTGCTTTGGTCTGGAAAGGTAGGACAACTCAAAATGGGGAGGGGGGCTTCCTGGTCATAGGTATATAAAAGAATGCAACCATTTGAGTTTCCGATGAGTCTCTCCAAAGGAGGCAATCAGATATGTATTTATCTCAGTGAGCATAGGGGTAACTTTGAATAGAATGGGAGATAGGTTTGCTCTAAGCAGTTCCTAGCTTGACTTTTCCTTTTAGCTTGGTAATTTGGGAGGCCCAAGATATCTTCCTTTCATAACATGGTGAGTGCTGGAATCTTGATCATCTTAGGTTGGAAGCATAGGGTGTCCTCAGCTAAGTGATTTATCCATCCATATTTCTACTCATTCAATAAATAAGTCCTGAATTCTGGCTAATGCCAGATACTGTGATTGATCTTGGGGATGTAAAGATGAATAGAACAGTCTTTAGGATCAAACAGCTAACTGTCTCAAAATGGAGGTTGGTCATATAAACAGATAATTTAAGATAGAATACCATTACTGGGTATATACCCAAAGGAAATGTAATTAGTATGTTGAGTTATTATCTATACTCCCATGTTAATTATAGCATTATTCAAAATAGCAAAGATACAGAATCAAACTAAGTGTCCATCAATGGATAATGGATAAAGAAAATGTGATTTATTTTGTACACATATAGTAAGTACACCATGGAATACTACACACCCTTAAAAAGAAGGAAATTCTGCCATTTGAGACAGTATGGATGAACCTGGAGGACATTGTGTTAAGTAAGATAAGCCTGGCCCAGAAAAACAGATACTGCAGTTGCTCACTTTCAGGTGTAATCTTAAAAAGTTAAACTCATAGATGTAGGGGGCAGAATAGTAATACCAGAGGCTGCAGGTAGGGGTAGAAGAGTGGGGAGAGATTTTTAAGAGAAGGCAAAGTTTCGGTGCAGCAGAAAAAACAAGTTTTTGACATCCATGGTACATCCTAGTGACTATTGTTAATAACTTATTGTATATTTCAGAATTGCTAAGGGAGTAAATTTCAAATGCTTTTACCACAAAAATAAGTATGTATGGTGATGGGTATGTTAACTTGCTGATTAAGTCCTTCCACATTTTATATTCTTTCAAAGCCAAAAAGGCCTTTATAACATATATAATGTTATATTATTTTATAATATTGCATTTTACACCATAGATATACATAATTATAAACTCAATACAACTTTAAAAAAAAGGTACAAAACTGCTGAAGTTTCATAAAAAATGCACCTTTTGCATGACTCAAAGGTTTTACTAAAACCGTGCCAGTCCTTGACAAGAAGCCTCCTGAGTCCCTGGATTTGAGGTAGGTGAAGAAGGAGGGTTGAGAATGGATGGATATATCTTAGACCCTTCATTTGGACTGTAAAACAATTTTTTTTCTCCATGCCTTGAAAATATAGAGCCCTAAAGCTGTGAGCCTCTGTCTTCTTCCAGGAGATATTTGATTTGTTTCCAATGTCTGCTGAAGGTATCTGCTATTTCTTCTTTGGTCTTAGCTGTGAATGACTGAGGGTCAATCTTACATTGGTGCCATTAAAATTCACTCATCAATTTCTACAAACATTTTAAGAGACCTGCTATGTGTCTCTGTGTGTTTACTTCACAGAAAGTGCACAGATAATACAATTTGACTTACTTGAGAATGTAATATGACAGTAACAATTTATTTCCTTTTTTTTCAAGGAGAAAGGGAAAAATTATTAAATAGAGAATAAATTAATGGGCTACAAAGGGAAATTTGACCAAGTGTTTCACAGATCATTTGGCAAAATATCAAAATGATCTTAAGAAAATATCAAAATGAACTTAAAAAATATATTAAAATGAACTTAAGAAAAATTAATATCCCAAAAAGAAATTTCAGTGAAATAAAAAGTACAGAAACCAAATTTGGGGGCACTGGATAGAGAGTGTGTTAGGACACTCAAGATCTTTGTCTTTTTGACATTGAAAGGACATAAAAAGGGCAACAAATTAAGGAAAGACTTTTATTGTTGTTGCTTAATATGATTTGGATCTATATGCCCACCAAAATCTCATGTCAAAATGTAATCTGGAATGTTGGAGGTGGAGCCTGGTTGGAGGTGATTGGATCATGGAGGTGGCTTTCCCCTTTGGTGCTGTTCTCATGATAGTGAGTGAGTTCTCATGAGATCTGGTTGTTCAAAAGTGTGTGGTGCATCCTCCCTTTCTGTCTTCTTCCTCCTCTGGCCATGTGAGAGGTTCACCTTACCTTTGCCTTTCACCACTATTCTAAGTTTCATGAGGCCTCAACAGAAGCCAAGTCCATGCCAGAATCATGCTTCCTGTACAGTCTGTGGAATATGAGCCAATTAAGCCACTTTTATTTATAATTACCCAGTCTCAGATATTTTTGTATAGCAATGTAAGATTGGACTAATATATTGCCTGAGACAGGAATATTTGAGAATTAAAGAAACAAAGTAAGGAGACAGAGACAGAGAGAGAGAGAGAGACAGAGAGAGAGGAAGAGAGAGAGAGAGAGAGAGAGAGAGAGACAGAGAGAGAGGAAGAGAGAGAGAGAGAGAGAGAGAGAGAGAGAGAAACTGCAAAGGCATGATTATAATGAAAAAAGTGAAAAAATGTTTCATTTCAGAGACAAGGAAGGAGATGTCTCCTGTAGCCTAGGCAGACACAGGAGTGTTGAAACAAGTTAGTTATGTCAGATTGAGTGAGGCTCAAATACATTTGCAAGCTCTGTAGGCTTTGGATAGTCTTTTATAATGTATATTTCTCAATTTTTTCAAACGTGAAATGAGAATTTTATTACTTGGGATGTAATTTGGTGTATAATTTGCTCAGTACATTGCCAGGTACATGACATTCACCTAGTAAATGGCAGTTATTATTAGTGTAAATATTTTAAAGTTTATTTAACAAATATGTGTTGTATGCCTACTATGCACTAGGAAGTGTTTTAGGATCTGAGACTCAGGAGTGGAAGTGTTGTCTTCTTAGACAAAGCTCTTTCTCTATAATCTCCTTATGTTAATTTTGCTCAAAATCTTAACTCTGCAGCGGGATGTATAGATGTAGGAGTGAGAGAGAAGCAACAATTAGATCTCTTTACTTTTTCACCATTCCATACAGGAGATGATAGAGAACTTGGATCACTATATAACATTTATCATATATTCACCAGGGCATCTCAAAAACTCCAGAAAATTCTTGATTTTCTGGGTCATCAACTGGTGCCAAGCCATCTGTGATGGTTTAACTTTATGTATCAACTTGACTGGGCTAACGTATGCTCAGATAGCTAGTAAATATTGTTTCTCAGTGTGTCTATGAGTGCGTTTCCAGAAGAGATCATCTTTGGAATCAGGAGACTGAATAAAGAAGACTCATTCTCACTGATGCAGGTGGGCATCATTCAATCCATTTAGGACAGAAGTGATCAAAGAGGCAGAGGCAGAGTGAATTCTCTCTACTTGAGCTGTGACATTTCTCTCCTCCTTTCCTTGGACACTGGAACTCCTGCTTCTCAGGCCTTTGGAGTCAGACAGAGAGGTACACCACTGGTTCCTCTGGTTCTCAGGTCTTAGCACTTGGACTGAGTTACACCACTGCCTTTCCCTCCAACTTGCAAATAGCATATTGTGAGACTTCTCAGTCTCCATAATCCTGTGAGCCAGTTCCCGTAATATCTGTGTGTGTGTGTGTGTGTGTGTGTGTGTGTGTGTGTGTGTGTGTGTGGAGAGAGAGAGAGAGAGAGAGAGAGAGAGAGAGAGAGAGAGAGAGAAACAGAGAGAAACAGAGAGAGAGATTGTAAGTGGATTGCCATATAGCACATGGCAATCTGCTCATTATCCACAAAAAAATTTGAACAAATGCTGAGGCTGAGATGGAGATTTTTATCATTTACCTTTCCCTAGTTACCTTAAATTTGGAACTTATATTGGGGTTTTCCCAGGAAGAGAATATATAATGCACCACACACACACACACACACACACACACACACACACACACACACACGTTAGGCATTAATTCAAAACCCTTCTCTGCTCCCATCCCATGCACACTTATAGCTGTTTTATGGACCAAGAGTTTGATTTTAGAATATCTAGAAACTTTTAAATATAAAGTTCAGCCCATTATTCCAAATTACTGTTAAGTGTTTGCCACCACCGCCTCCAACACATAGCTATTTATTCTTTGCCTCTCCCTTTGTCTTAAGACAAAGTTAAGTATGAGTATAGATGTGTGTGTGTGTGTGTGTGTGTGTGTTTGTGTGTGTGTGTGTGTGCACGTGCATGTTTGTGTGTGTATTATATATTTTGTTTTCTGGAAAATCTCAATATACCTTCTAAATCCAAGGTAAGTAGGAAAAGATGAATGAAAAAATGTCCTCCATCTCAGTCTCAGCCCTTTTTCAAATTTTTTGTGGATTGTGAGTGGATTGCCATGTGCTATAGACTATAAAGGCTGACATTATATGGAGGAGTTTAATGTTGAAATAAATCTACAACAAATGATATGACATGCATTTTAAAATGTGTCTGTTGTCGAGGCTCCTCAGAAATTATCCCAGTTGCTAGTTCTGCTTTGCACACTGGCCAGGTGAATCCAATATCCAAATGCTCAAACAATTGGGATTATAGGCACTCCAGGAAGAATGTAAAAATGAATAGAATCCCTGAGTTTATTGTGTCAGATAATGTCTCTTTATGATAATAGAAGCTAAATGAATGAAACAAAATATGCCTTGAAGAACATTTAAAGCTGTAGAAATAGCAGCTGGTGAAACAGAATGAAAAATAGGGGAAGGGGTACAGGTGAGTCCATTGATAAGTTTCACATAGCCACATTATTAATTTACTATAATAATGTAATGTTACTAGTTTTCATTCCTAGCATATAGTGCATAGGATGATTGGGTAGCTGGAGAAAATCTGGAGTGTGGAACAATGTGGACAATGATGGAATACATTTTAAATAACAAGAGGACAGAGAAAGATTTCTGAGGGAAAAAAAACAGGAAAAAGGGACAGCATGGTTTTTCTGAAGAAGAAAGGGAACATAACAAGGAAAAGTAAAGTATTTTGAATTTTTGATTAGTGCCAGTCCTCTCGGTTCACTGAGCACCTTCTATCTATACCTATATTTAACTTCGTCTTGAGTATTAAGACCAGGAAAGAGGCAAAGAATGAATAGCTGTGTGTTGAAGTGGGTGGTGGCAAACACTTAGAGTAATCTGGAATATTGGGCTGAACTTTATTTTTAAAGGTTTCTAGATATCCTGAAATTAAACTCTTGGTCTATAAAATAGCTTTAGGTGTGTGGGGGGTGGGGACAGAGAAGGGTCTTGAATTAATGCCTAACCTACATTTCTTCTCTTTTTGAGACTCAGTACAGCAGGAGTTAACATCCAGGTTTTGGAATTAGACCTTGCTTTGGATTCTGGCTCATCTGTTTTAAGTCTCAGTTAAGACGTCTTAAAATGGACAGTAACATAACCTTTTTTAAATAGAGTTACAATGATGACTAAAAGATATAACACATACAAAGTGTTTCTCTCACAGTGCCTACAACATGGTAATATTCAATAAATGGTTCACATTATTGTTTATTGTTATTATCTGTCAGGGTTGTTAGGACAATCTGGATCAGGTGATAAGGAGGATTGCGGCTTTAAAGTTAATGCAGGTGGATATGTGAGAGACCTATTGCTTATTCAATGACAACCAATCAACTCATGGATCCACACACACAAAAACCAGGTTTAGAACCTATTCTGAGGTATCCAGCCCAAATGATGGAAAACCGAGAGGTGAGAACAGTTTTTGCGTACCTCTGCTTACTGTAAATAGCTTGCTCACTAACACAAAGAGGTAAAATTGCATGAGCAGAGTAGATTCCTTGCAAGTGTGTTAGGAAGGAAGGAAGTCTGGAGATGGAACAGTTTGGGATGTTGTGCCTATGAGTGGCCTGTGAGTAAGTAGTTTGAAGTATAAGGTGGAGACTACAGATGAATTTAGATAGAGGTTGATGGAGTTTAGATATGAGAGGGAAATTTTAAGCATATGTACAAGATATATGGCAGAATAAGCCAGAAGACAAATGTTCTAACCTAATCTCTGTGTCACATAGTTATCATATGGGAAGTTGTCTTTGTTGAGCAAATCTGGGCATCAAGATGTCTGTGCTGGAGGTCTTCTATTCAAAGGTGGTAAAAGGTAACTGGAAACATGACCAGAATAAATGGAGTTCGAACTGTGTCCAGTGATGCATTTATCACTTTCCTACAGAGAACAGAAAGACACCTTATCTTCTGGTGTGTGATGGAACAGTCTTGAGAAGTGAGGATAGCTTATATACATCCTAACTTCCACCTTTAGGGCTTCTCAGCTCTGACCAAAGGGCATACAATAAAACCTTTCACCAAGCAGGACACTTTATTTTATGGGCATGTGTGGCAGAAGAAAATGAGTAACTCTAAGGATCAGAAAATGCTTAGGTTTCCAAGTTTATCTCTGTGACTGACATCAGTGAAAATGTACTCCAATTCAGGTTGGCCCTTTTGGACCTCAAATTATTCTCACTTATTGCAGTCAAAGAAAAGAGTATTTATCACATGACTTCTATCATACATGCTCCTTGCTTTTGTCTGATAAATTAATGAGAACTGTTATATGCAGGTTGAAGCTTAGGAGATATTAAGACACAGCTCTGGATGTTTGAGTTGAAATGGACCTTAAAAACTATCCAGCTTTTCTAATTCTCCAGCATGCAAACAGAATATAATGGGACTTCTTGGCCTCCATAATCAAGCCAGTCAATTTCCATAATAAATCCTCTCGATACACCTACATATATCCAGTTGTTTCTATTTCTCTAGAGAACACTGACTAATACAGGGTATATCTGTCAAAATTTACAAAATTAGAAAATAAAACTAATAATTCTAAACAGTATATTTATTATTTAAAAAATAAGAGTAAACTAATTAAATGTTAACATCAATAACATTTTTTTTGGTGTTAACATAAGGCACTTTATGGAAAATAACTCTATTTTCCAAAAAACAAACAAACAAACAAAAAACACTAAGTGACAAGTATGGCATTGTTTCACGTTTTTAAAATGTCTGACCTCATAGGAGATAGCTGTATTCTCACATCTGCTTCTACATTAATTTTGTTGTAATGTGCTATTATGAGTGAAGTGTATAAAGAAAATCCAGCCTCACATAAATATGCAGATGGAAGAGGGGCATTTTAATAGCTATCTAATATAATTATTACATGCTACACTAAAACTCAAGAGGTAGCTTTATGAAGGTTAGCAGCAATATGGAATATTAAAAAAACAATAATTTTTTTCATATACTGCTATGTTAAAGTCTATTGATTTGCCTTTACTATGAATATATCTTTTATTCATGTATGCTTTCATAATGTCATTTGAAAAATATTAATTCACTGACTTCTGCAGATCTTCCAAATATTTACACATTTCATTATAAGACATCAAGAACTCTTTTGCTAATATCACCAACAATCTCAATGAAAGAGTCTTTAATTTTTGGGTAACTTTCAAGCTTTTGCTACTGCATACAAGTTTTATTTTGCTTGAATGTTTGATTTTTATCATTGTCAACAAATTTCTCAGTTATTTTCACTGAAATACTGGGCTTAATGTGCTCTAGTATGAAACTGAAGGGTATATATGTATTTCTCAATTTGTCATAAAGAATATCAAAAATACAAATATTAGGATTTAAGATTTAATAAAATTAATCACTATTCTGCTCATTAAGAATCTTCCTAAGTGAATTTGACTTTTAATATAGTGAGTGGGTAATAGTAAAATATATATATATATATATGTATATATATATACATATATATATGTATATATATACATATATATTTTTATATATATATACATATATATATTTTTATATATATACATATATATATTTTTATATATACATATATATATTTTTATATATATACATATATATATTTTTATATATATATACATATATATATTTTTATATATATATACATATATATATTTTTATATATATATACATATATATATTTTTATATATATATACATATATATATGTATATGATTACCACCACAGTTTGTTGTGACTTCTTAAAACACCAGAGTTTTACCTTGATTTATTTTGTTCCATCAAAAGTAGTTTGAAAAATAACCATTTTTTTTTAGTCGTCCCTCCTTATTACCCTTCTCAGCCTCAGGTAACTTATATTTAATATATCCATTAATTCAATTTTGTTTTTTCCAATTCACAAACATTTAATATCTTTCTATTTTTGGTGTCCTCTTCAATTTCTGTCATTAGTGGTTTATGCCTTTATTGTAGAGACCTCTCAACTCTTTGGTTAAGTTTATGCTTACGTATTTTACTTTTTGGAACTTTTATAAATGATATTGATTTCCTAATTTCTTTTTCAGATTATTTACTTTTGGTATATAAAGTGCTATAGATTTTTGTGTTTATTTTGTAGACTATAAGTTTAAGAAATTAGTTTCTCAGTTCCATTTTTTGTGAGTCTTTTGGGCCTTTGAACTATCAGAGTATACCATTGTAAACAAGTACAGTTTGACTTTTTTTTCCAATTTTCATAGCTTTTTTTTTTGCTTTTTTTTTTAAATCAACTTTTAGATTTAGTGGTACATGTGCAAGTTTGTTATATGTGCATATTGCATGATGGTGAGGTTTGGGGTACAATTAATCTTATCACCTAAGTACAGAGGGTACTGAGCATAATATTCAATAGCTGGTTTTTCAACCCTTGCCCCCCTCACTTCCTCGCCTCTCTACTAGTCTGCAATACATTGTTGTCATCTTTATGTTCATGAGGACCCAATGTTTAGCTCTCACTAATAAATGAGAACATGCTGAATTTGGTTTATGGTTCCTGCGTTACTTTGCTTAGGATAATGGCCTCCAGCTGCATCCACATTGTTGCAAAGGACATGATTTCATTCCTTTTTATGGCTGCCTAGTATTTGGTGATGTATATGTACCACATTTCCTTTATCTAATCCACCACTGATGGGCACCTTGGTTGATTTCATGTGTTTTCCATTGCAAATAGTATCAAAATGAACATACAAGTTCATGGTTGTTTTTTTTTCCTTTTTTCCACAGAATGATTCATTTCCCTGTGGGCATGTATCAGTAGTTCTGTCTCAAGTTATTTGAGAAATCTTCAAACTGCTTTCCACAGTGGCTGAAGTAATTTACATTCCCACAAACAGTGTATACATGCTCCCTTTTCTATGCAGCTTTGCCAGCATGTTTTGTTTTGATTTGTTTTGTTTTGTTTTGTTTTGTTTTTAATAATAGTCATTCTGACTATTGTGGAATAGTGTCTCATTGTGGTTTTGATTTTGATTTCTCTGGTGATTAATAATGTTGAGCATTTCTTCATATGTTTATTGGCCACTTATATATCTTGTTTTGAGAAGTGTCTGTTCATGTATTTTGCCCATTTTTAAATTGAGTTGTTTTTTGCTTGTTGAATTAAGTTCTTATAGGTTCTGGATATTAGACCTTTGTCAGATGCATAGTTTGTGAATATTTTCTCCCATATGTAGTTTGTTTACTCTGTTGATACTTTCTTTTGCTATGCAGAATCTCTTTAATTTAGTTAGATCTCAGTTGTCAATTTTTGTTTTTGTTGCAATTGCTTTCGAGAACTTAGTTATAAATTATTTTCCAAAGTCAACGTCCAGAATGGTGTTTTCTATATTGTCTTTTAAGATTATTATAGCTTTAGGTTTGACATTTAACTCTTTGATTCACCTTGAGTTAATTTTTGTATATGGTAAAAGTAGGGGTCCAGTTTCATTCTTCTGCATATGGCTAGCCAGCTATCCTAGCACCATTTTTTGAATGGGGAGTCCTTGCTCCATTGCTTTTGTGGTCAATTTTATCAAAGATCAGAGGGTATATGGCTTTATTTCTGGGTTCTCTATTTTGTTCCATTGGTCCATATTTCTGTTTTTGTATCAATACCGCAATGTTATGGTTACTGTAGCCTTATAGTATAAAGTCAGGTAATGTGATGCCTCTGGCATTGTTCTTTTTGTTTAATATTGTGTTTTGGCTATTTGGGCTCTTTTTTGATTCCATATACATTTTAGAATGATTTTTTCTAGTTACATAAAAAATGACATTGGCAGTTTGGTAGGAAGCATTAAATATGTAGATTGCTTAGGATAGTATGACCATTTTAATGATATTGATTCTTTCAATCCATGAGCATGGACTGTTTTTCTATTTGTTCATATAATCTATAATTTATCTCAGCAATGTTTTGTAGTTATTCTTGCAGACATCATTCACCTCTTTAGTTAGATGTTTTCCTAGGGTTTGTTTTGTGGCTATTGTAATTGGAATTGCTTACTTTATTTGACTTTAGGCTTGAATGTTATTGGTATATAGAAATGCTATTGATTTTTCACATTGACTTTGTATCATACGACTTTATGGAAAAGATTTATCTTTCAACGAATGTTTTGGAAGAGACTTTTCAGGATTTCTTTTTTTTTATTGCATTTTAGGTTTGGGGGTACATGTGAAGAACATGCAAGATTGTTGCATAGGTACACACATGGCAGTGTGGTTTGCTGTCTTCCGTCCCCTCACCTGTATCTGTCATTTCTCCCCATGCTATCTCTTCCCACCTCCCCACCCCCCATCCCTCCCCCATTTCCCCCCAACGGACCCCAGTGTGTAGTGTTCCCCTCCCTGTGTCCATGTGTTCTCATTGTTCAACACCTGCCTATGAGTGAGAATATATGGTGTTTGATTTTCTGCTCTTGTGTCAGTTTGCTGAGAATGATGGTTTCTTATGTAAAGAATTTGATCACCAATGAAAAGAAATAGTTTGACTTATTTTCCTATTTGGATGCCTTTTATTTATTTCTCTTGCCTAACTGCTCTGTCCAGAACTCCTAGTGCTATGTTGAATAGAAGGTGAAAGTGAGCATTCTTATCTTATCAATTCTCAAGAGAATTGCTTTGAGGTTTTTTTTCCCATTCAGTATGACATTGGCTGTGGGTTTTTCATAGATGGCACTTCTTATTTTGATGTATTTTTTTTGATGCCTAGTTTGTTGAGTGTTTTTATCACGTATGAATAAAGTATTTTATCAAAAGCTTTTTCTGCAAATATTGAGATAATCATATTACTTTTGGTTTTAATTCTGTTTATGTGGTGAGTCATATTTATTGATTTCTGTATGTTGAACCAAACTTGCATCCCAGGCATAAAGCCTACTTGGTCATGGTGAATTAATTTTTTTATGTGCTGCTAGATTTGGTATGCTAATATTTTGTTGAAAATTTTTGTGTCTATGTTTATCACAGATATTGGCTCATAATATTCTTTCATTGTGTCTTTGCTTGGTTTTGCTAGCAGGATGATGCTGGCTTCATATAATGAGTTAGGGAGGATTTCTTTCTCATTGCTATTTTGAAATAGTTTCAATAGAATTGGTACCTGCTCTTCTTTATACATCTGATAGAATTCTCTTGTGAATTCATTTTGTCTAGGAATTTTTTGATTTGTAAGTACTTTTTAAATTACTGATTCAATTCTGGGTCTTGATATTGTTTATTCAAGATTTTAATTTCTCCCTGATTCAATCTTGGAAGAATTTATGTTTTCAGGGATTTATCAATTTCCTCTAGATTTTCTAATTTGTATGCATAAAGGTGTTCATAATAGTCTCCAAGTAAACTTTGATATTTATGTTGGATTTGTTCCAGTATCACCATTGTCATTCCTGATTATGGTTATTTGGATCTTTCTCTTTTTTTCCCCTTGATTAGTTAGTGACCTATCAATCTTATTTATCATTTCCAATAACGATTTTTGTTATTGGAAATTGAAATTAATTTGTTTCATTAATTCTTTGTACAGATTTTTGGGTCTCAGTTTTGTTAAGTTCTGCTTCAATTTTAGTTATTTCTTTTGTTTTGCTAACTATGGCATTCGTTTTTTATGTTTTTATAGTTCCTCTAGATGTTTTGTTGTGTTGTTAATTTGAGATATTTCAAACTTTTTGAGGTAGGCATTTAGCACTACAAGCTTTCTTCTTAACAATTATTTTGCTGTATCCCAGAGTTTTTGGTATGTTGTGTCTCTGTTTTCATTTATTTCAAGTAACTTACTTCTGCCTTGGTTTTGTTGTTTACCCAAAAGTAATTCAGGAGAAGGTTATTTAGTTTTCATGTAATTGTATCATTTTTGGAGATATTCTTGGTATTGCTTTATATTTTTATTCCACTATGGTTCAAGAATATGGCTGATATAATTTTGACCTTTTTGAATTTATTAAGACTTGCTTTATGGCTGAGCATGAGGTAAATCTTGGAGTATATTCCTTGTGCAGATGAGAAGAATGTGTTTTCTGTGGTTTTTGGGTAGTGATATGGTTTGGATTCTTGTCCCTTCCAAATCTCACATTTAAATGTTATTCCCAATTTTGGAAGTTGGGCACGGTACAAGATGACTGGATCATAGAGCAAATTCTGGTGAAAGAAAAATAAATCTTGGGGCCCCCAAATTACTGAGCTATAAAGAAAAGTCAAGCTGTGAATGGCTTAGGACCAACCTGCCTCCTATTTCATTCAAGGTCACCCCTCATCTCACTGAGATAAATGCATATCTGATTGCCTCCTTTGGAGAGGCTAATCAGAAACTCAAAAGAATGGAACTATTTATCTCTAATCACCCTGTGACCTGGAAGCCCCCTCTCCATTTTTAGACTTCCCACAATTGCTTTGAGTTGTCCTGCCTTTCCAGAAAAAAAAAACAATGTTCACCTTGCATACATTATGAAGTCTCACATCTCCCTTGAATTTATAAAACCACTTCTCTGACCACCTTGGGCACACATTGTCAGGACCTCCTCAGGCTATGTCACAGATGAGCATTCTCAACTTTGGCAAAATAAACTTTCTAATAAACTGAGACCTCTCTCAGATTTGGGGGGTTCACCGTTTCTAAATCAAGCCATTTCTGGCTTAATACTTGGTACTTCTGAAATAGCTGCCATTTGTTCTAGCTGAAATATAGTGATGAGGTTTAATTTTTTTAAAAGAAGTCCAGTTGTTAAAAGTCAGCTTACTTAAAAGCTAACATCCAAGATGAGTGTGTGTGTGTGTGTGTGTGTGTGTGTGTGTGTTTGCATTTAAAAAGCCTTCATGTTTTGTTGTTATTTTGTCTCCTTGGAACTTACCTTTTCTTTGAGCAAAAGTTCTTTTTCTTCTCAGTTGACTTAATACTGTTTTCTTCATTAATAACTATTGCAACAGAGGTTACTCTGGTAATTTTTAAGGAAGACTGTACTTTAGACAATTAGAAATGTCTTTGTTAAAAAATTTTAAGATGCACTGTAAAAGCACTTCAAAATAGTTCTCCCTTTTTGGAGACCCAGGATTTAGTGTGGGCTCTGCCCAGAGCTCAGATATCCAGTTAAAAAATAGATGGTCCCTATTAAATAAAATTGATCTCATTATACAATTCTATGATAAATCTCTGTAATTGTACGTTTGACTTGGCATTCATTTCTACTTCCTCTCTAGCAGCACCAGACTTTTTCTCTCTGTACCTTATGAGGTAAATTTTGCTATTTGACTTTCACCTGAGTTGTTTCTTTTACTATGCCAATTGAAGGCTATTTAGCTGACAACTGCCTAGGGTTCTGAACCAGGTTATCAAGAGTCTGAAAGTCTAAGATAGGAAAAAAAAGGTATTTATGAATCTATAAGATGTACATTCTATCAGCATGCATTTATATATTTGTGTATTGTGTACACAATGTTTCACAACTGAAAATATATAAAAGAACTCTAAATGGCATAAATAAAAATAAAAGCAATTAAATCAAATACATTATCATAAAAAGGAAAGACTATTAAAATGCTTTTTCAAGTTTACATGACAAGTAAAATTTTTAATAAATAAGTTATCTTTAAAATTATTGGTAAAGTAGTATAAGAAATGTCTTAAGAATTACTAGTATATATTTTTGTTTGCAATTATTAATCAAGAAATTTTATACATATCCCTGCCAAATACTATAAGGTGTCAAAATTCGGCATAGTTGTTACAAAGCTATAAATCTATCCCAAGACAGCTCTTTGCATGTATAATCTTTAATATATAAGACATTGATATTGGTTTAATAAAAATAGAACTATAAGTTCCTCCCAAGTCCAGGAATAAACAAGGACAGACTGGAGTTTAGAAGCAAGATAGATTCACTTAGGTCACATCTCTTCCACTGTCTCTGAGTTGTGTAGTTCTGAGGTTCATAACTTTAAATGGTTACTATCAAACTTTTCATAAATAATCTAGGTAAATGAATAAAACAAAATAATTAGATAAATGTAATTGGATAAATATTTATAGACAAATGTGTCATAATTTAGAATATAAAGCTACATTAAATAAAATAATAAATATTTTATTATTCGGAAATTTTCCAATAAAAATATATTGTAGAAAAACATTCTTTCTAAAAAATTGTTTTTTAAAAATGTGAACAATTTTGGTATAATTAAAAACTTATTTAAAGATTATGTAAAAAATAAGGATCCAAGATGGCTGAATAGGAACAGCTCCAGAGTTCAGTTCCCAGCAAGAACAATGCACAGGGTGAGTAACCATTGCATTTACAAACAAATTTTCACTGCCCACAGACCAGGAGATTCCCGGGCTGAAAAGCACCAGTTTTCAGCACAGTGGTTTCAGTTAATGTCAGGTTGGCACACAGAAACTCACAAATCTGGGCAGGCATTTCAACTCGTACCTGGAACACCTGGGAGACAGAGCTGCCCATTTAACTGAAATGGAGAGGGCAGAGAGAGGGAGCCAGGCAATCTGGCTCAGTGGGTATCAACCCCACAAAACAAGCAATCTGAAATGCTCTGGATTGAGAGTTTTGTAGCAAGCACAGCAGGACACAGGATGGTCCAGCTCAGTGGGGGGGAAGGGTGACCACCACTACCGAGGTAGTCTGCCTCTACCAAGACAGTTCATACAGCAGCTGGGCAGAGCCTGTGGCAACTCAGCTATGCCACTGCTGGCAGACTGTGACTAGACTACTCCATGTGGGGCAGAGCATCTATGAAAAAGGCAGAGCATAACAGGAATTTATAAATAAAGCTGACCTTCCTAAGACAGTGTACCTGGGAAAAGAGGCCATTATGAGTTCCACTGCAGCAGACTTAAAAATACCTGCCCAGCAGCTCTGCATGGAACAACAGAGCTCCCAGCACAGCACTTGAACTCCTATAAGGGACAGACTCTCTCCCAAGCAGCTCCCTTACCCCTGTAGACCCAAAGAGACACCTCATAAGGGAGAGCTCAGGTCGACATAAAGGAAAGCAAGTACCCTTCTGGGATGAATATAACAGAAGAAGAAACTGGCAGCAACCCTTACTGTTCTGCAGCCCCCATGGGTGATCCCCAGGCAAGCAGGGTCTGGAGTGGACCTCCAGCAGTCCTGCAGCAGAGGGGCCTGATTGTTATAAGGCAAACTAAGAAACAGAAACAAATAGTTTCTACATCAACAAAAAGGATATCCACTCAGAGACCCCATCCAAAAGTCACCAACTACAAAGACCACAGGTAGATAAATCCACAAAGATAGGAAGAAACCAGAGCAAAAAGGATGAAATCTTTTTGCTCTCTCCTCTCCAAAGGATCGCAACTCCTCACCTCCAAAGAATGTCTCTCCTCCTCCAAAAGAACACAACTCCAAAGATGGATGGAGAATGAATCTGATGAATTGACAGAAATGGAATACAGAAGGTGGGTAATAACAAACTTCTCTGAACAAAAAGAACATGTGCTAACCCAATGCAAAAAAACTAAGAACCTAGAAGAAAGGTTAGATGAGATTCTAACTAGAATAAACAGCTTAGAGAAGAATATAAAAGACTTGATGGAGCTGAAAAACACAGCACAAGAACTTCGTGAAGCATACACAAGTTTCAATAGCCGAATCAAACAAGCAGAAGAAAGGACATCAGAGATTGAAGAACAATTCAATGAAATAAAATAAGAAGGCAAGAATAGAGAAAAAAGAGTGAAAAGAAATGAAAGAAGTCTCCAAGAAATATGGGATTATGTGAAAAGACCTAATCTACATTTGATAGGTGTACCTGAATGTAATGAAGAGAATGAATCTAAGCTGGAAAATACTCTTCAGGATATTATCCAGGAGAACTTCCCTAACCTAGCAAGCCAGGTCAATATTCAAGTCCAGGATATACAGAGAACATCACAAATATATTCCTAAGAAGAGCAATCTCAAGGCACATAATCATCAGATTCACCAGGGTTAAAATGAAGGAAGAAATGGTGAGGGCAGCCAGAGAGAAAGGTTGGGTTACTCACAAAGGCAAGCCCATCAGACTCACAGTGGATCTCTCAGTGGAAACCCTACAAGCCAGAAGAGAGTGGGGGGCCAATATTCAACATCCTTAAAGAAAAAAACTTTCAACCTAGAATTTCATATTGAGCCAAACTAAGCTTCATTAGTGAAGGAGAAAGAAAATCTGCTACAGACAAAGAATTGCTGAGAGATTTTGTTACCACCAAGCCTGCCTTAAAAGAGCTCCTGAAAGAAGCACTAAGCAAGAAAAGGAACAATTAGAACCAGCCATTCCCAAAATGTACCAAATGGTAAAGACCATTGACACAAGGAAAAAATGTGTCAACTAATGGGCAAAACATCCAGCTAGCATCAAAATGGCAAGATCTCACACATAACAGCATTAACCTTAAATGTAAATGGGCTAAATGCCCAAATCAAAAGACACAGACTGGCGAACTGGATAAAAAGGCAAGACCCATCAGTGTGTTGTATTCAAGAAACCCATCTCACATGCAAGAACACACATAGGCTCAAAATAAAGGGATGGAGGAAGACTTATCAAGCAAATGGAGAGGAAAAAAAAGGCAGGAGTTGCAATCCTAGTCTCTGATGAAATGGACTTTAAATAACAAAGATCAAAAGAGACAAAGAAGGGCATTAAATAATGGTAAAAGGATCAATGCATTAAGAAGAGCTAGCTATCCAAAATTATGCACCCAATACAGTAGCACTCAGGTACATAAAGCAAATTCTTAATGACCTACAAAGAGACTTAGACTCCCAGACAATAATAGTAGGAGACATTAACACTCCACTGTCAGTATTAGACAGATCAACGAGACAGATAACTGACAAGCATATCCAGGACTTGAACTCAGATCTGGACAAAGCAGACCCAATAGACATCTACAGAAATCTCCACCCCAAATCCACCGAATATACATTCTTTTCAGCGCCTCATTTCACCTACTTTAAAATTGACCATATAATTGAAAGTAAATCACTTCTCAGCAAATGCAAAAGAATAGAAATCATAACAGTCTCTCAGACCACAGGGCAATCAAATTGGAACTCAGAATTAAGAAACTAACTCAGACCCACACAGCTTCATGGAAACTGAACAACTGGCTCCTGAATGTCGACTCTATAAACAAAGAAATGAAGGCAGAACTAAAGATGTTCTTTGAAACCAATGGAATGAAGACAAAATGTACCATAATCTCTGAGACACATTTAAAGCAGTTTCTAGAGGGAAATTTACAGCAATAAATGCCCATATGAGAAGAGAGGAAAGATCTAAAATCGACACTGTATTGTCAAAATTGAAAGAGCTAGAAGAGCAAGATAAAAAAAACCTCAAAACCTAGCAAAAGACAAGAAATAACTAAGATCAGAGCAGAACTGAAGGAGATAGAGACACACACACACAAAAAAAACACTTCAAAAAATCAATAAATCCAGGAGATGCTTTTTGGAAAGATCAACAAAATAGACAGATCACTAGCCAGATTAATAAAAAAGAAAAGAGAGAATAAACAAATAGATGCAATAAAAATGATAAAGGGGATATCACCACTGATTCCACAGAAATACAAACTACAATCAGAGATTACTACAAACAAGTCTATGCACATAAACCAGCAAACCTGGAAGAAACGAATAAATTCCTGGACAATTGCACGCCCCCAAGCCTAAACTGGGAAGAAGTTGAAAGCTTGAATAGACCAATAACAAGGGCTGAAGTTGAGGCAGCAAATAATAGCCTACCAGCCAAAAAAAGTCCAGGTCCAGATGGGTTCACATCTAAATTCTACCAGATGTACAAAGAGGAGCTGGTACCATCCTTCTGAAACTATTCCAAACAATACAAAAAGAGAAGATCCTTCCCAAATCATTTTGAGACCAACATCATTCCTGATACCAAAATCTGGCAGAGACTCAACAAGAAAAGAAAACTTCAGGCCAATATCCATGATGAACATAGATGTAAAAATCTACAATAAAATACTGGCAAACTGATTGCAACAGTACATCAAAAAGCTTATCCATCACAGTCCAGCAGGCTTCATTCCAGGGATGCAAGGCTGGTTCAACATACACAAGTCTATAAACATAATCCACCACATAACACAACCAAAAATAAAAAACACATGATTATCTCAATAGATGCAGAGAAGGCCTTTGAAAAAATTTAACAGCACTTTATTCTAAAAACTCTCGATTAACTAGGTATCATAGGAACATATCTCAAAACAATAAAAGCTATTTACAACAAACCCAGTGCCAATATCATAAATGAATGGGCAAAAACTGGAAGCATTCCCTTTGAAATCTGACAAGGATGCTGTCTCTCACCACTCCTATTCAATATAGTATTGAGAGTTCTATCCAGGACAATTAGACAAGAAAAAAAAATAATAAAGCGTATTCAGTGAGGAAAAGAGAAAGTCAAATTATCTCTATTTGCAGATGACATTATTGTATATTTAGAAGACCCTATCACCTCAGCCCAAAATCTCCCAAAACTGATAAGCAACTTCAGCAAAGTCTCAGGACACAAAATCAATGTGCAGAAATCACAAGCATTTCTATAGATCAATAACAGACAGAGAGCCAAATCATGAGCAAACTGCCATTCACAATTGCTACAAAGAGAATAAAATACCTAGGAATCCAACTAACAAAGGATGTAAAGGTCCTCTTCAAGGAGAACTACAAACCGCTGCTCAAGGAAATAAGAGAGGACACAAACAGATGGAAAAACATTCCATGCTCATGGTTAGGAAGAATCAATGTCATGAAGATGGGCATACTGCCCAAAGTAATTTACAGATTCAATGCTATCCTCATCAAGCTACCAATGACCTTCTTCACAGAACTGGAGAAAACCACCTTAAACTTCATATGGAACCAAAAGAGAGCCCACATAGCAAAGACAATCCTAAGCAAAAAGAACAAAGCTAGAGGCATCACTCTACCTGACTTCAAACTATACTACAAGGCTACAGTAATAAAAACAGCATGGTACTGGTACCAAAACAGAGATACAGACCAACAGGACAGAACAGAGGACCTGAAAGCAATGTCACACATCTACAACCAACTGATCTTTGACAAACTTGACAAAAACAAGCAATGGGGAAAGGTTTCCTCTTTAATAAATACTGCTGGGAAAGCTGGTTGGCCATGTGCAGAAAGCAGAAACTGGACCCCATCCTGACACCTTACACTAAAATTAACTCCAGATGGATTAAAGGCTTAAGCATAAGACCTAACACCATAAAAGCCCTAGATGAAAACCTAGTTAAGGTCATTCAGGATATAGGCATATGCAAAGACTTTAAGACTAAGACATCAAAAACATTGGCAACAAAAGCCAAAATAGACAAATGCTACCTAATTAAACTCCAGACCTTCTGTACAGCAAAAGAAATAATCATTAGAGTGAACCAGCAACCAATAGAATGGGACAAAATTTTTGCAATATACCCATCTGACAAAGGGCTAATAGCCAGAATCTACAAAGAACTGAAACAGTTTTACAAGAAAAAACCAACAAATCCATCCAAAATTGAGAGAAGGATATGAACAGACACTTTTCAAAAGAAGACATATATGAGGTCAACAAACATAAGAAAAAATGCTCATCATCACTGATTATTAGAAGAATAAATCAAAACCACGTTGAGATACCACCTCACATCAGTTAGATTGTGATTAATAAAAAAATCTGAAGACAACAGATGCTGTAGAGGATGTGAAGACATAAGAACACTTTCACACTGTTGGTGGGAGTGTAAACTAGTTCAACCATTGTGGAAGACAGTGTGGTTCTTCCTCAAGGACCTAGAAATAGAAATTCTATTTGACCCAGCAATCCTATTACTGTGCATATACCCAAAGGATTATAAATTATTCTCTTATAAAGACATGCACACGTATGTTCATAGTGGCACTGTTTACAATAGCAAAAATGTGGAACCAACCCAAATGCCCATCGACAATAAACTGGACAAGGAAAATGTGGCACTTATACACAATGGAATACTATGCAGCCATAAAACATGATCAGTTTGTGTCCTTTCTAGGGACATGCATGAATCTGGAAACCATAATTCTTAGCATACTGACACAAGAACAGAAAATCAGACAGCACATGTTTTAACTCATAGCCGGGTGATAAACCATGAGACCACATGGACACAGGGAGGGGAGCCTCACACACTGGGGTTCGTTGGTGGGGGCCAATGGAGAGACAGTGGGGCAGGATGAGGAGGTTGGAGAGTTATAACATGGGGAGAAATGCCAGATGTAGGTGGCGGGGGGATGGAGGCAGCAAGCCACATTGCCATGTGTGTACCTATGCAGCCATCTTGCATGATTTGCACATGTACCCCAGAACCTAAAGTACAATAAAAAATAAATAAATAAAATAAAATATAGGCCTTTATCACAGTAAATAAATTTTTAAAAAGGTTGTGTAAAAAACAGTGTAAAAGAAACCAAAAAATATGAGAGATGTAAAGAAAGTTATCGAAATAAAGAGGTATATTTTGCTAAGAAAGCTTAAAGAAATAATTTTATATCAGAAAGAATCTTGTAAGGTAAATTTACACCTAGAACAAAATGACTGATTATTTATGAAAGAGGGATGTTCAGAACAAACAAGAAAGTCCAAGCATGTCATGAATGGTCTGCGTAACTCATAATAAATTTATAAATTACCCAGCCTCAAGTATTACTTTAAAGCAACACAAGAACAGACTGACACAGTTAAAGTATTATGCAGATGTATATTAGGTCACATTGGTAAAATGAGGAATTCACATCCAGAATTTTATTGTTAGTTTTCTGCCTCAATAATCTAATGCTGTCAGTGGGGTGTTGAAATTCCCTAGTATTATTGTGTGGCTATCAAATTTTTTTCATAGGCCTAGAAGAACCTGTTCTATGAATGTACGTGCTCCAATGTTGATTGCTTATATATTTAAGACAGTTTTGTCTTCTATAGAATTGAAACATTTATCATTATATACTGCTCATTTTTGGTCAGTTTTTACTGTTGGTTTAAAATCTGTTTTATCTAAGAATAGCAGCCCCTGCTCTTTTTTGTCTTCCATTTGCATAATAGATTTTTTACATTGAGCCTATGGGTCTTGATACATGTGAGGTAATTTCTTTTTGAAGACAGAAGATGGATGGGTCTTTGTTTTTTTTTTTTTTTTTAAATCCAGTTTGCCACCCTGCCTTTTAAGTAAGGCATGTATGCTATTGACATTCAAGGTTAATATTATGTAAGGTTTTGATTATGTCATAAAGGTGTTAGCTGGTTATTTTGCAGTTTTGTTTGAGTAGTTGCTTTATAGGGTCTGTGAGCTAAGTACTTAAGTATGTTTTTCTGATGGCAGGTATCATTCTTTCACTTCTATGTTTAGAAATCCCTTAATGATCTATTGTTAGGATAGTTCAGCAGTAATAAATTCCCTTAATGTTTGATTGTCTGGAGAAGACTTTTTTTTTTTTTTTAATACATGAAGCTTTGTTTGGCAAGATGTAAATTCTTTTTTGGAATTTATTTTTTTTCTAAGAATGCTGAAAATAGGGCCTCAGTTTCTCCTGAGTTGTGAGATTTTGGCTGAGAAATTTGCCATTAGCCTGATAGAGTTCCCTTTGTAAATAATCTGACCTTTTCTATGGCTGTATTTAGAATGTTTTTTTCTTTCATGTTAATGTTGAACTGCTGGTGACTCTATGTCTTGGTGATGTTCATTTTGTATAGAATCTCGCTGGTGTTTTCTGAATTTCTTGTATCTGAATGTCCACCTCTCTAGCAAGATTAAATAAATTTTCTTGAATTATTCCCTCAAATATGTTTTTGAGGTTGTTTACTCTTTTCCTTCTCTTTCAGGAATGCCAATAACTTATAAGCTTGGTCATTTTCTGTAATCTCATATTTTTTGAACACTTTGTTCATTTTTAAAAATTCTTTTTTTTTAATTTTTGTCTTATTGGGTTAGTTTGAAAGACTGGTCTTCAAGCTCTGAATTTCTTTCTTTCTTTTGGTGCAGTCTATTGATAAAGCATTTAATTGTGTTTTGAGGTTCCTTAAGTGAGTTTTTTAATCCAGACTCTGTGATTTACTTTTTAAAAGATATTTATCTCTTCATTTATTTTCTGGATTTCTTTAGAAATTTCTTTATATTGATTCTCAACCTTATCGTGGATCTTGTTGAGCTTCATTGCAATCTATGTGTTCAATTATTTATGTATTATTTCTCAGTCCCCATTTTGGTTAGGGACCATTGCTGGAGTACTAGTGTGATTCTTTGGTAGTGTCAGTGCACTCTTTTTTTTTTTTTTTAATGGTGCCAGAATTCATGTGCAGGTTCCTTCTCAGCTGGAGATGGTGCTATTTACAAATTTTGAATTAATTTTCACATGAATATAATTTTTGCTTTTTTTCTTTTCCTATAACATCATTGTATCTTTCCTTCTTCCCTGATCCAAGGTGTATAACAGTAGAGAATGCTGGATAGGATCTTTTCACTTTGCTTCTACATGTTTTGTATTGTCCTCAAGTTTTGTATTGGGCTGTGCAATTTGACCAATAGGCCAGTAGATGGCGCTTATGGATAAGACCCAGCTGGGAAGAAAGTGGCAGGGTATATATTATACTTGGTCCTTGTTTACTGGGAGAAGCTCTCTGTTACCTCAGGCAATAGGCTGATTCATGAAATGCACAGTGGTCTGAGCTCAGATCCCTGCTCAGCTCTGTGTAGGGGAGGGGGCAAGGTGAGTAGGAGCTGATCATGCTGGCCTACCTACAGGTCCTCTAATTGCAGACAAGAGTACTAGCATCAGCGGAGACTTCAATGGGCAGCCACTAAGCACCCAGAACTGCACCTAGATGTGGAGCTAGGAAACTCTTTCAACCCCAGTTCTCCACACAAGGAGGGTAGGGCAGTTCCAGCTGCTAGTCCATGTGAGTGGGTGTTCCAAATTCCTGAAGATCTGTCTGGGCAAGGAGTGGAGAGGGCCTCTCTGAACCAGGATCTTTGCACAGGAGGGGTAGGGTGACTCAGGCTTCTGTTATGGGTGAGCAGGTGTTCCAAAAGTCTGGAGATCTGCCTGAGCATGCCACAGAGAAGGCCGCCCTGCACCCAGATCTCTTCACAGAAAGGTGATTACTCAGGCTCCATGTCAGTGGGTGATCCAGATGCCTAGAGATCTGTTTACATGTACAGGACAGAGGGACCCTTTGTACCATGAACTGTGGCACAGAAAGAATAGTCTGATTCAGGCTGCTGATTCAGGCACAGGGGTGCTTTGAATACTTGGAGATCTGCCTGAGTGTGGAGCAGAAATAGCCCCACTGATCCATGATCTATATTCATGAAGAGTGAGGCGGCTCAGGCTGTGGATCCATGCAATCAGGTTTTATTAGTCAGGGTTCTCTAGTTGGACAGAACTAACTGATTTTATAGATAAATATCTAATTAGTTATATATATAAAAACTATATATATACTACTATATATGTAACTATACATATACTACTACATATTATATATAATGTAGTATATATATAATATACATATACATATATATGTAGTAGTATATGTATAGTATTATATATAATAAACTATACTATATATATTGATTATATATATACTTAGTAAATTCTCCTTTATATATATAAAGGGGAGTTTATTAAGTATTAACTCACATGATCACGAGGTCACACAATAGGCTATCTGCAAGCTGAGCAGCAAGAAAAGCCAGTCTGAGTCCCAAAACTGAAGAACTTGAGTTAAATGTTCAAGGGCAGGAAGGGTCCAGCACAAGAGAAAGATGCAGACTGGGAGGCTAGGCTGGTTTAACCTCTTCTCATTTCTCTGGCTGCTTTATCCTGGCCATGCTGGCAGCTGATTAGAAGGTGTCCACCCACATTGAGAGTGGGTCTGCCTTTCCCAGCCCACTGACTTAAATATCAATTTCCTTTGGCAACACCCTCATAGACACACCCAAGATCAATACTTCGTATCCTTTGATCCAATCCAATTGACACTCAGGATTAATCACAACACTGGTGTTCTGAATGCCTAGATTTCTGCCTGGGGATGAAGTGAAAAGGGCCTCACTGTACCATGATCTTGGGGCAGTAGACTAGGGCACCAAGAAATGACAAATGCTGACCAGCACCAGGTTTCCAAGCTGGCCCTGGCTGCAAATCTCATCACCCAAGAGAAACTGCAGATGAAACAGCTCTCATCCTTCACCAGGCCTGCAAAGGGGAAGAGCACAACTCCAGGACCTACTGCTAAGGTACTTTTCACAGTTCTGTCTGTGGAGGCCTCTAACTCACTCCAGAGCAGGCTCTTCAATCTCTGTCCAGACTAAAATGCCTGTGTGGCTATGCTGCTGAGTCGCCAAAGAATGGCTGAGTTTTTAAGTGTCCATATTAAAAATGGCATCCTGCTCTTTGTCCTGGGTCTGAAAAAATCCTGTACCTTTTCCTAGTTTCTTTCTCTCACTTTGTCTCTAAGCGTCTCCCCAAGTTAGCTCTGTGGCTTGGGAGAAATGAAGTGCTCTCCCTCAGCCTGGGGTTGCTTGGTCTCAGTGGAGAGGTAAGTCACGGAGGGAAGCTCTCTACCTCTGTCATGTCCTAAAGCTTCACTCACTTTTGTCAGTTGGACACCACCACAGGGCTGTTCACCCACATTCTTCCTCCAGGACCAAAGATGTTCTCGATGATTCTGGTGGAGTCCCATTTTCCTTCTTGAATTAAAGCCCACAGAGTTTATCTTGATTCACTATCTTCCTATTGCCAAATGGCTGAGGCATGCTAAAAACCTTTAATACATCATCTTGGGGAAAACAACAACAAAACACCTCTTTTATTTCTTTCTGGCCTGGACTCCCAATACTATGCGAAATAAAAAGTGGTAAAACTAGCATTCTTATCTGATTCCTGATATTAGAGGAAAGGTTTTCAATTTTTTTTCCATTCAGGATAATGCTAGCTGTGCATTTGTTATATGTGGCCTTCACTGTTTTCAAGTACGTTTTTTTCTACTAGAGGTCTTCAAAAAATTTCACAGAAAATACATATTATATTAAAAAAACACATACACTATGAAGGGGCCAGGCATGGCTGCCCACTGTGGGAGGCTGAGGCTGGCGGATTGCTTGAGCCCAGGAGTTTGAGACCAGCCTAGGTAACATGGCCTAACCCCATCTGAACTAAAAATACAAAAATTAGGTGGGCCTGGTAGTCTTTACCTGTAGTCCCAGTTGCTTGGGAGGCTTATGTCGGAGGATTGCTTAAGCCTAGGAGGTTGCGTCTGCAGTGAGCTGTGATCATGCGACTGCACTTCAGCCTGGGTGACAGAGAGAAACCTTATCTCAAAAACAAAACAAAACATAACAAAAACTATGCACGGAGCATAGTTTTTTGGCACTAAAATGAACTTACACTAACTTGTTATAACATACCTGAATAGGATCTAGTTTGAGGCACTAAGCAGGATAAAACATCAGTTTGGAAAAAGCCTGTATCAGAGCAACATACATTTATTTAAATGATCATGTGGCTTATGTTCTTGAGTCTATTCATGTGATGTATCACATTTATTAATTTGTGCATGTTGAATCATTCTTGCACCCTCGGGATAAATCCCACTTGGTCATAGTGAATGATCTTGCAGATGTATCAGTGAATTCACTTAGCTAGTATTTTGTTGATGATGTTTGATTATACATTAATGAGAATATCAATCTATAGTTTTTTGTGTGTGTTTCTTTGTGTGATTTAGGTATCAGGGTAATACTGACCTCATAGAATGAGTTTAGAAGTATTCCTTTCTGATCAATTTTTATGAAGAGTTTGAGCAGTATTACTAACTTTAAAAACTAGCATTTTTAATTTTTTTGGTAGAATTTAGCGGTGAAGCCATAAGGTCCTGGTCTTCTCTTTGATGAGAAACTTTTTATTACTGCTTCTATCTTGTTATTTGTTGTCCGTATGTTCAGGTTTCCTTTATCTTCATAGTTTAATCTTGGTAGTTTGTATATGTCAAGAAATTCATCTATTTATTCTAATTTGTCCAGCTTACTGGCATATAGTAGTCTTTAAAACCCTTTGTAACTCTGTGGTGCCAGTTGTTATGCTTCCTTTTAAATGTACGATTATATTTATTGGTTTTCTTCTCTGTTTTTCAAGTTAGTCCAGTTAAAAGTTTTTTAATTTTGTTTATCCTTTCAGAAAAACACAAATTTTTGTTTTGCTGATTCTTTGTATTAAAACTCATGTAAAAAAATAAATTCTGCTCATTATTGGGTTTGCTTTGTTCTTGCTTTTCTAATTCTTTAAGATGCATTATCAAGTTCTTTATTTGAAACCTTTCTACTTTTTGGTTCTAATTGTTTGTTGCTATAAATTTTCCTTTTAGCACTACTTCTGCTGTATTCCTAGGTTTTGGTATGTTAGGATTCAATTTTCATTTGTTTCAGCAAATGTTTTTATTTTAATCTTAATTTTTTTCATTGATCCACATAACATTCAGGAACATGTTGTTTAATTTTCATGTATTTGTACATTTTTGAAAGTCTCTCTTTCTGCTAATTTCTAGTTTTATTCCATTTTGTTCTTCTCTTTCTATGTATAAAAATTTGTTGAGTGTTGTTTTGCAGGCTAACATGTAGTCTATCCTAGAAAATGTTCTAGGATATTTAATATATACATGTTAATATTTAACATTTATATTCTATATATTAAATAAAATAATCCATAAATATCCATTAAGTTCACTTGGTCTATAAAGCAGATTAAATCAAATGTGTCTTGATTTTCTGTGTAGATGATCAGTCTAATTCTGAAAGTTAGGTGCTAAAGTCCATAAACATTTTCTTGTATTGAGGTCCATTTCTTTCTCTGGCTCTAGCAATATTTGCCTTGTATAGCTGGTTACTTCAGTGTTGGAGATATATATATATATATATATATATATATATATATATATATATATTCATGAACATATATTTTTGTGTGTGTATGTATGCATATATATGAAAAGTGTCATTGGTAGTTTGATAACAATAGCATTGAATCTGTAAATTGCTTTGGGCAGTATGGCCATTTTAACAATTAATTCTTTCTATCCGTGAGCATGGAAAGTTTTTGCAGTTCTTTGTGTCATTTCTGATTTCTTTCAGCAGTGTTCTGTAATTGTCATTATAGAGCTATTTCGCTTCCATGATTATCTGTATTTCTAAGTATTTTGTTCTTTTAGTGGCTATTGGGAGTGGAATTGCATTTTCAATTTGGCTGTCAGCCGGGACATTTTTGGTGTTCAAAAAATGCTACCAATTTTTGTACATTGACTTTGTATCCTAAAACTTTGCAAAAGTTGTTTATCAGGTCTAGGAGGTTTTGTGCAGAGACTATGGAGTTTTCTAGGTATAAGATCATATCACATTTTGAGAGAGATAGTTTGACTTCCTCCCTTCCTATTTGGATCACTTTAATATTTTTATTTTTAAAATTTTTTTTGAGATGGAGTCTCACTCTGTTCTGCAGGCTAGAGTGCAATGGCATGATCTCAGCTCACTACAACCTCCACCTTCTGGGTTCAAGTGATTTTCATGCATCAGCCTCCTGAGTAGCTAAGACTACAGGCACATACCACAATGTCCAGCTAATTTTCATGTTTTCAGCAGAGAGGGGCTTTCCCCATGTTAGCCAGGCTGGTCTCAAACTCCTGACTTCAAGTGATCCTCCTACTTCAGTGGGAGGTATGAGCCACTGGATCCACTCTCCGTTTATTTCTTTCTATATAGACTGATTTCTCTGGCTAGGAAATCCAGTACTATGTTGAACAGGAGTAGTGAGAGTGGGCATCCTTGTCTTGTTCTGGTTCTCAAGGGGAATGCTTCTAGCTTTTGCCAATTTAGTATGATAATTTGTTGAGGGTATTTAACATGAAGGACGTTAAATTTTATTGACTGTCTTTTCTATTGAGATGGTCATGTGCTTTTTGTTTTTAGGTCTGTTTATGTGATAAATTACATTTATTTATTTGCATATATTGAACCAACTTTGCATCATGGGATAAAACATACCTGATTGTGATGGATTAGATTTTGATGTGCTGCTGGATTCAGTTTGCTAGCATTTTGTTGAGAATTTTTACATCTATGTTCATCAGGGATATTAGCCTTAAGTTGTCTTTTTTGTCATGTCTCCGCCAGATTTTGTTATGTCTCTGCCAGAATGATGTTGACCTCATAGAATGAGTTAAGGAGGAGTCCGTCCTACTCAATTTTCAGGAATGATTTCAATAAAGTTGGGACAGCTCTTCTTCATATGTCTGGTAAAATTTTGCTATAAATCCATCTGAACCAGGACTTTTTCTGAATGATAGGGGGTATGGTTTGGCTGTGTCCCCACCAAAATCTTATCTTGAGTTGTAGCTCCCATAATTTCCACATGTCATGAGAGGGAACAAGTAAAAAGTAATTGAATCATTGAGATGGGTTTTTTCCTGCACTGTTGTCATGAGAGTGGATAATTCTCATGACATATGATTGATTTCTAAAGGTCAATTCCCCTGCACACCCTCTCTTGCCTGCCACCATGTAAGACATACCTTGCTTCTCCTTCACCTTCTGCCATGATTTTGAAACCTTTCCAACCATGTGGAATTGTAAGCCATTAAACCGTTTTTTCTTTATAAGTTTCTAAGTCATGGGTATGTCTTTATAAGCAGCATGAGAACAGACTAATACAGTAAATTGGTATCAGTAGAGTGAAGTCCTGCTGTAAAGATACCTGAAAATGTGGAACTGACTTTGGAACTGGGTAAAAGACAGAGGTTGCAACAGTTTAGAGCAGGCATCCCCAAACTACGGCCCATGGGCCACATGCGGCCCCCTGAGGCCATTTATCCAGCCCCCTCACTGCACTTCAGGAAGAGACATCTCTTTCATCGGTGGTCAGTGAGAGGAGCACAGTATGTGGCAGCCCTCCAATGGTCTGAGGGACGGTAAACTGGCCCCTGTGTAAAAAGTTTAGGGACGCCTGGTTTAGAGGATGCAGACGAATATAGAAAAATGTGAGAAAGTTTGGAACTTCCTAGAGACTTGTTGAATGGTTTTGACCATAATGCTGATAGTGATATGGACAATAAAGTCCAGGCCGAGGTGGTCTCAGAGAGATATGAGGAACTTCTTGGAAACTGGAGTAAAGGTCACTCTTGCTATGCAAAGAGACTGGTGACATTTTGCCCCAGCTCTAGAGATACGTGTAACTTTAAACTTGAGAGAGATAATTTAGGGTATCTGGCAGAAGAAATTTGTAAGTGGCTAAGTGTTCAAAAGGAAGTAGATCGTACAAGTTTGAAAAATGTGCAACCTGATGATGCAGTAGAAAAGAACCCAATTTCTGGGGAGAAATTCAAATCCACAGCAGAAGTTTGCATAAGTAGTGAGAAGTCAAATTTTAATTACCAAGACAATGGAAAAATGTCTCCAGGAATGTCGGAGACCTACATGGCAGCCATTCCCATCACATGCCCAGAGGCCTGGGATGGAAAATGGTTTCTTTGGCTAAGTCCAGGGCCCCCTGCTGTGTGAAGCCTTAGGATTTGGTGCCCTGCATCCCAGCTATTCCAGCGGTGGCTAAAATAGGCCAATACATGCTTGGGCCCTGGCTTCAGAGGGTGCATGCTCCAAGCCTTAACACCTTCCACATGGTCCTTTGGGTACACAGAAGACAAGGATGGAAATTTGGGAACTGCTACCTGGATTTCAGAGGATGCATGGAAATGCCTGGATGTCCAGGCAGAGGCGTGCTACAGGGGTAAAGCCCTCATAGAAACCTCTGGTGGGGCAGACAAAATGTGAGGTTGGAGCCCCCACAAAGAATCCCCACTGGGGCACTGCCTAAGTGGAGCTGTGAGAAGAGAACCACTCTCCTTCAGACTCCAGAGTGGTAGATCCATTGACAGCTTGCACCATTCACCTGAAAAAGCTGCAGACACTTAACACCAGCCTGTAAAAGCTGCCAGATAGGGAGCTATCTGGCAAAGCCACAGGGGAAGAGCTTCTCAAGGTCATGGGAATCTATCTCTTGCACCGGCATGATCTGGATGTGAGACATGGTGTTAAAGGAGATCATTCTGGAACCTTAAGGTTTAAAGACTGCCCTGTTGGATTTTGAACTTGCATGAGGCCTGTAGTCCCTTTGTTTTGGCCAATTTCTGCCATTTGGAATGGGTCTATTTATCCAATGTCTGTACTCCTCATTGTATGTAGGAAGGAAATAACTTGCTTTCAATATTATAGGCTCATAAGCAGGTTCTTGCCTTGTCTCAGGTGAGACTTTGGACTGCAGACTTTGTTAATGCTGAAATGAGTTAAGACTTTGGGGAAAGTTAAGACCGTTGGGAAGGCATGATTGGTTTTGAAATATAAGAACATGAGATTTGGGAAGAGCCAGCGGCAGAATAATATGGTTTTCTGTGTTCCCACTCAAATCTCGTTTTGAATTGTAGCTCCCATAATCCCCATACGTCTTTGGAGGGACTTGGTGGGAGGTATTTGAATCATGTGTTTTTGTGTGTGTCATGTGTGTGTGTGTGTGTGTGTTTGCATGTGTGTGTGTGTGTGTTGTTCTGATAGTGAATAAGTCTCATGAGATCTGGTGGTTTTACACAAGGCAGCTCTTCTGCATATACTCTCTTGCCTGCCACCATGTAAAATGTGTTTTTGCTCCTCCTTCACCTTCTGCATTGATTGTGAGGCCTCCCTAGCCATGTGAAACCATGAATCCATTAGACCTCTTTTTCTTTATAAATTACCCAGTCTTGGGTATGTCTTTATTAGCAGCATAAGAACAGACTCATATGGTAGAGTTTTATCATTGATTCAGTTTTGGAACTTGCTATCAATCTGTGCATGGTTTAAACATTTTTCTAATTCAATCTTGGGAGGTTGTATGTTTCCAGGATATTTATCTAGTTTTTTGTTGTTGTTTTGTTTTGTTTTTTTTTGTTGTTGTTGTTGTTTTTTAGGGTTTCTAGTTTGTATTTATAGAGGTATGCATAGTAGTATCTGAGGGTTTTTGTGTTTCCATAGGATCAGTGGTAATGTACTCCTTCATCATTTCTGATTGCATTTATTTGGCTCTTATCTCTTGTTTTATTGGCCTAGCTGGTGATGTATGAATCTTATTTATTCTTTCAATAAACCAACTTTTGGTTTTATTGATCTTTTGTATGTTTTCTTCACATCTCAATTTTGTTTAGTTCAGCTTGGGTTTTGTTCATTTCTTGTCTTCTGCTAGCTTTGGGCTTGGTTTGGCTCTTGTTTTTCTAGTTCCTCTGGGTGTGATGTTAGGTTATCATTTTAAAACCTTTTTGACTTTTTAATATAGGTAATTAGTGCTATAAACTTTTCTCTTATCATTGCTTTGTCTGTGTCTGAGATTCTGGTATGTTGTATCTTTATTTTTAATAGTTTCAAAAAATTTGCTTTCTACCTAAATTTCATTGTTTACCCAGCAGTCATTCAGGAGCAGGTTATTTAATTTTGCTTTTAATTATATAGTTTTAAGATATCTTCTTGGTATTATTTTCTATTTTTATTGTGGTGTGGTCTGATAATGTGCTTTGCATGACTTTGGTATTTTTTAATTTGTTAAGAATTACTTTATGACTGAGAAAGTGGTTAATTTTAGAGTATGTGCCATGTGCAGATTAGAAGACTGTATATTCCCATTTGGGGTTGTGTGCTCTGTAGATGCCTGTGAAGTCTATTTGATCAAGCATTGAACTTAGATTCTGAATATGCTTGCTAGTTTTCTGCCTCAATTATTTGTCTAATATTGTCAGTGGGGTGTTGAAATCTGTCACTATTATTTTGTGGTTATCTGAGTCTCTTCATAGGTCTCTAAGAAGCTTTGTGAATCTGGGTGCCCCAGTATTGTATATATATATATATATATATATTTATATATATATATATGCACACACATATACATATATGTAATACTTGGCATATAATATTAAATATATTAATATGACAAATAATGTGTAATAGGTATACTATTAAAGTCTTCTTGTTGAATTAAACCCTTTAATATGATGCCATGTCCTTCTTTGTCCTTTTGATCGTGGCTTGTTTAAAATCTATTTTGAATGAAATAAGAATAGCAATGCTTATTTTTAAATTTGTTTTCTGTTTGCTTGATAGATCTTCTTTCATCCCTTAACTTTGAGCCTATGATTGTCATTGTATATGAGATGGATCTTTTGAAGACCACATATAGTTGGGTCTTACTTCTTTATCTAACTTGCCACTCTGCATCTTTTAAGTGGGGCATTTAACTTGTTTATATTCAAGATTAATATTGATATGTGTAGATTTGATTCTGTTATTGTTTTGTTAACTAGTTGTTATGTAGGCTTGATTGTGTAGTTCCTTTATAGTGTCAATGGGCTATGTACTACAGTGTGTTTTTGCAGTGACCAGTAATGGCCTTTTGTTTCCTCCATAAGGACTTCTTGTAAGTCAGGTCTAGTAATAAATTCCCTTAGCATTTACTTATCTGAAAAGCATTTTATTTATTCTTTGATCAAGAAACTTAGTTTAGCTGTGGAGGAAATTCTTGGTTGGAATTTCTTTTCTTCAGTAATGCTGAATATAGGCCCCCAATCTCTTCTGTCTTGTAGAGCTTCTGCTGAAAAGTTTGCTGCTGGCCTGATGGGGTTCTCTTTGTGGATAACTGACCTGCCCCTTCTCTTTAGCTGATTTTAATATATTTTATTTTGAATTTACCTTGGAGAATCTGATGACTATGTGTCTCTAGGATGATCATCTTGTATAGTATCTTGCAGGGATTCTCTGAATTTCCCAAATTTGCTTGTCAACCCATCTAGCTAGGTTGAGGAGATTTTTATGTACAAAGTTTTGCAACTTACTTTCTTTTTTAAGATTGCCAATGAGTCATAGGTTTGGTCTCCTTATACAATACCATATTTCTCAAAAGTTTTGTTCATTTTTAAAATTTTTTCTGATGAAATTGAATCAAAAAATCAATCTTTGAGCTCTGAGATTCTTTCCTCAGCTTGGTCAATTCTGCTATTAATACTTCCAATTGTGTTATGAAATTCTTGTAATGTTTTTCAGCTCTATCAGATCAGTTTTTTTTTTCTTAAAATACCTCTTTCATTTTTTATTTCTTGAATTCTTTTACTGGATTCCTTAGATTCCTTGGATCAGGTTTCAGCTTTCTCTTGAATCTCAATGACCTTTATTGCCATTTAGGCTCTAAATTCTGTCTGTGATTTTAGCCATCTTTTTCTTTCTTTTTTTTGAGACAGAGTGTTATTAGTCCATTTTTATATTGCTGTAAAGAACTACCTGAGACTGGATAATTTAGGTTTAATTTTTTTTTATTGCATTTTAAGTTTTGGGGTACATGTGAAGAACATGCAAGATTGTTGCATAGGTACACACATGGCAGTGTGGTTTGCTGCCTTCCTTCCCCTCACCTGTATCTGTCATTTCTCCCCATTTAATTGACTTATGATTCAGTATGGCTGGGGAGGTCTCTTGGCAATCATGGTGGAAGATGAAGGGGAAGCAAGGCACCTTCTTTACAAAGGAGGAGGAAGGAGAAATGCTGAGTGAAGGGGGAAGAGTCCCTTATAAAACCTTAAGATCTCATGAGAATTCACTCACTAGCACAAGAACCATGGCTCATTTACCTTACCTGGTCCCTCCCTTGACACATGGGGATTATTGGAATTATGGAGATTACAATTCAAGAGAGATTTTAGTGAGGACAGAAAGACTTATCTTTCAGAGTCTTGCTCTGTCAGATGGCATGATCTCAACTCACTGAAACCTTTGCCTCCTGGGTTCAAGAAATTCTTGTACCTCAGCCTTTCAAGAAGCAGGGATTACAGCTATAGGACACCATACCTGGCTAATTTTGTATTTTTGTTGTTGTTGTTGTTGTTGTTGTAAAGATGGGGTTTCTCATATTGGTTAGGCTGGTCTTGAATTCCTAGTCTCAAGCAATCTGCCCACTTCAGCCTCCCAAAGTGCTGGGATTACAGGCATGAGACACTGTGCCTGGAGTCAGCCATTTATTTTTTTCTGGTTAAGAATCATTGCTGGGGATCTAGTGTCATTAGTTAAAAGTAAGAAGAAGGAACTTTGGCTTTTAGAGTTGTCAGAGTTCTTGCACTAATTTTTTCTCATTTTTATGGGCAGAGTTCCTTTAACTGTGGCATAAGTTGAGTGTAATCAGTTGGCTTCAATTGTGAATGTTTTCAGAGGGCTAAGGCTTTGTGCAGGGTCCTATTTGTGGCTGAATTCTTGCCCTTGGCTTCAGAGAAGGATATATTAGCAAAGTATTTTTCATATTCTAGTTTGGGCTATAATTTAGCAGATAGTGCTTAAGTGTAATGGCTGGTAGAGAAGCTATTGTGGCTCCTCTGTAGTTCTTTGTTTTGCAGTCATGCTCCCACTCAGTGCTCTGAAGTGTGGGCTTCTCTTCCACTTAAATGCTAGCCATAAATCCTGGCTTGGGACTCCTAGACTGCACATCCTCTTTTTGTTTATTTCTGCTTGACGTTCATTGAGTTTATTCTAAAAGTTTAAGATCCTCAATTCTTTAGTCTCTCTAAATTGATACTTAACCAACGTTTAAGAAGAGTTTCATGGTGGGTGTTCTAAGATGGCTGTATAGAGTTAGCTCTAGAATGCAGCTCCCAGTGAGAGAGATGCAGAAGCTGAGTGGTCTCCACAGTTCCAAATGAGGTACCAGGTTCAATTTGTGGGTCTGTTTGGACAGTGGGTTTAACCCAAAGAAAGCAATTTGAGGCAGGGTGGGGCACTACTCCACCAGGGAGGTGCGTGCAACTAACCAGAGGATTGGGAGCTCTCCCACACTGGGATTTCAGTTGGGATACTGTGCTTCACTCAAGCCCTCCACAACCCATAGAACAGATGATTTTTGCCAGGCTGAAAAGCCCCCATGAGCTGCCTGAACAGGACCAAGCAGCAACTCTGGCAGTGCCAAGGTTGCCAGTACAGATATAGATGGCAGCACTGACTAATGCCGAGAAAGCCCATGGGATGGAGCTACCTGCTCCCCACAAAGAAAGGGAACTGAAAGCAGGGAATCAGGACATATGGTTGGGAGGATCTTTACCCTACAAAGCCCAGCAGGCTGAAGCCCTCTCACTTGAGAGTTTTGAAGCCAGCACATCAGTTAGGGCATTGAAATCTATGCAGCAGCTCCACTGAATCCGTGGCAGCCCATCAGCACCTCTGCAGGCAGACAAAGGAAGGCCACCTCCCCAAACAGCTACCTGAAATCAATGCTAGGTAAATCCAAGAAGATGGGAAGAAACGACAGCAAAAAGGATGAAACCATCAAAGACCAGAACACCCTGCACCCACCAAGGGATCACAGCTCCAGCAAGGGAACAAAACATGATGGAGAACAAATTTGACAAATGAACAGAAGCAGACTTCAGAAGGTGGGTAATCACAAACTTCTCTGAGCTAAAGGAACGTGTTCTAACCCAAGACAAAGAAACTAAAAACCTTGAACAAAGGTTAGACAAAATGCTAACTATGATAACAAGCTTAGAGAAAACACTAACAAATTGATGGAGCTGAAAAATGCAGCACAAGAACTTCAAGAAGCATACACAAATTTCAATAGCCAAATCGACCAAGCAGAAGAAAGGATATCAGAGATTGAAGATCAAATCAATGAAATAAAAAGAGAAGGCAAGAAAAGAGAAAACAAGAGTGAAAAGAAATGAACAACACCTCCAAGAAATGTGGGATTATGTGTAAAGACCTAATCTATGCTTGATCAGTGTACTGAAAGATGATAGAAAAAATGAATCCAAGCTGGAAAACACTCTTCAGGATATTATCTGGTAGAACTCCCCCAACCTAGTAAGGGAGGCTGACATTCAAATACAGGAAATACAGAGAACACCACAAAGATATTCCTCAAGAAGAGCAACCCCAAGACACATAATCACCAGATTCACCAGAATTGAAACAAAGGAAAAAAGAGCAGTCAGAGAGAAAGAATGGGTCACCCACAAAGAGAGGCCCATCAGACTCACAGCGGATCTCTCAGCAGAAACCCTACAAACCAGAAGAGAGTGGGAGCCAATATTCAACATCCTTAAAGAAAAGAACTTTCAACCCAGAATTTCATATCCAGCCAAACTAAGCTTCACAAGTTAAGGAGAAATAAAATCCTTTATGGACAAGCAATTGCTGAGAGATTTTGTTGCCACCAAATCTGCCCTACAAGAGCTCTTGAAGGAAGCACTAAACACAGAAAGGAACAACCAGTACCAGCCACTGCAAAAAAGAACCAAATGGCAAGGACCAACAATGCAATGAAGAAACTGTGCCAACCAAAGGGCAAAACATCCAACCAGTAAAAAAATGGCAGGATCAAATTCATACATAACAATATTAACATTAAATATAAACGGACTAAATGCCCAACTCAAAAGACACAGACTGGCAAACTGGATAAAAAGTCAAGAACCTTGGTGTGCTGTATTCAGGAGACCCATCTCATGTGAAAAGACACACATAGACCCAAAATAAAGGGATGGAAGGAGATTTACCAAGCAAGTGGAGAGCAGAGAAAAGCAGGGTTTGCAATCCTAGTCTCTGATAAAATAGACTTTAAACCAACAAAGATCAAAAGAGGCAAAGAAGGGCACTACATAATGGTAAAAGGATCAATACAACAAGAACAGCTGACTATTCTAAATATATATGAACCCAATATACCGGAGCACCCAGATACATAAAGCAAGTTCTTAATAACCTACAAAGATACTTAGACTCCTGCACAATAATAATGGGAGACTTTAACACTCCACTGGAAATATTAGATCTCTAAGACAGAAAATCAACAAGGATATCCAGGAATTGAACACAGATCTGGACCAAGTGAATCAAATAGACATCTACAAAACTCTCCACCTCAAATCAGCAGAATATACATTCTTTTCAGCACCACATCACACTTACACTAAAATCGACCACATAATTGAAAGTAAATCACTCTTCAGTAAATGCAAAAGAATGGAAATCATAACAGTCTCTCAGACCACAGTGCAATCAAATTAGAAATCAGGATTAAAAAACTCACTCAAAACCACACAACTACATAGAAACTGAACAACTTGCTCCTGAATGACAACTGGATAAACAATGAAATGAAGGCAGAAATAAAGATGTTCTTAGAAAACAATGAGAATGAAGATACAATGAACCAGAATCTCTGGGACACATTTAAAGCAGTGTCTAGAGGGAAATTTTTAGCGATAAATGCCCACATGGGAAACAAGAAAAGATCTAAAATTGACACGGTTCATCAAAATTGAAAGTGCTAGAGGAGCAAGATAAAAAAAAAAACTAAACTAAAAAGCTAGAGGAAGACAAGAAATAACTAAGATCAGAACAGAACTGAAGGAGATAGAGACACAAAAAAACTTCAAAAAATCCAGGAGCTGGTTTTTTGAAAAGGTCAGCAAAATAGACCATTAGCCAGACTAATAAAAAAGAGAGAGAAGAATCAAACAGATGCAATAAAAAACAATAAAGGGGATATCACCACCAATTCCACAGAAATAGAGATTGCTACAAACAACTCTATGCACACAAACCAGTAAATCTAGAAGAAATTGATAAATACCTGGACACTTGTACTATCCCAAGACTAAACCAAGAAGAAGTTGAAACCCTGCATAAACCAATAACAAGGGCTGAAGTTGAGGCAGCAATTAATAGCCTACCAACCAAAAAAGTCCAGATCCAGATGGGTTTACAGCCAAATTCTACCAGATGTACAAAGAGAATCCTCCCTAACTCATTTTATGAGACCAATATCATCATGATACCAAAACCTGGCAGAGATTCCACAAAACAAACAAACAAACAAACAAACAAAAAACTTCAGGCCAATATCCATGATAAACATCAAAGCAAAAATCTTCAATAAAATACTGGCAAACAAAACGCACCAGCACATCAAAAAGCTTATCCATCAAGATCAAGTAGGCTTCATCCTGGGGATGCAATGCTGGTTCAACATAGGCAAGTCTGTAAACGGAATCCATCACATAAACAGAACCAATGACAAAAAGCACATGATTATCTTAATAGATGTAGAGAAGATTTTCAACAAAATTCAACAGTCCTTTATGCTAAAAACTCTCAATCAACTAGGTATTGACGGAATGTACCTCAAAACAATAAAAGCTATTTATGACAAACACACAGCCAATATCATACTGAATGGGCAAAAACTGGAAGCATTCTCTTTGAAATCTGGCACTAGACAAATATGCCCTCTCTCACCACTCCTATTCAATATAGTATTGGAAGTTCTAGCCAGAGCAATCAGGCAAAAAAAGAAATAAAGTGTATTCAATTAGGAAAAGAGGAAGTCAGATTGTCTCTAATTGCAGATGACACGATTGTAAATTTAGAAGAACCCATTGCCTCAGCCCAAAATCTCCTGAAACTGATAAGCAACGTCAGCAAAATCTCAGGATACATAATAAATGTGCAGAAATCACAAGCATTCATACACACCAATAACAGACAAATGGAGAGCAAAATCAAGAGCGAACTCCCATTCACATTTGCTGCAAAGAGAATAAAATACCTAGGAATACAACTAACAAAGGATGTAAAGGACCTCTTCAAGGAGAACTACAAACCACTGCTCAAGGAAATAAGAGAGGACACAAACAGATGGAAAAACATTCCATGCTCATGGTTAAGAAGAATCAATATTCTGAAAATGGCCATACTGCCCAAAGTAATTCATAAATTCAACATTATCCCCATCAAGCTATTAATGACCTTCTTCACAGAACTGGAAAAAACCACTTTAAACTTCATACAGTACCAAAAGAGAGCCCACATAGCCAAGACAATCCTAAACAAAAAGAACAAAGCTGGAGGCATCATGCTGCCTGACTTCAAACTATACTACAAAGCTACAGTAATCAAAACAGCATGGTACTGGGAGCAAAACAGAGACACAGACAAATGGAACAGAACAGAGTCCTCCAAAGCAATACCACACATCTACAACCATCTGGTCTTTCACAAACCTGATAAAAACAAGCAATGGGGAAATGATTCCCTGTTTAATAAATGGTGTTGGCAAAACTGGCTAGCCATGTGCAGAAAGCAGAAACTGGACCCCTTCTTAACACCTTACACCAAAATTAACTCCAGATGGATTAAAGACTTAAACATAAGACCTAACAGCATAAAAACCCTAGAAAAAAATCTCGGCAAGACCATTAAGGACATAGGCATAGGCAAGGACTTCATGACTAAAACACCAAAACCATTGGCAGCAAAAGCCAAAATAGACAAATGGAATCTAATTAAACTCCGCATTAGAGTGAACTGGCAACCAACAGAATGGGAAAAAATTTTTGCAATCTACCCATCTGACAAAAGACTTATATCCAGAATTTACAAAGAACAGAAACAGATTTACAAGAAAACAAACAAATAAATCCATTTGAAAGTGGACAAAGGATATGAACAGAAACTTTTCAAAAGAAGACATATATGAGGCCAACAAACATATGAAAAAATGCTCATCATCATTGGTCATCAGAGAAATGCAAATCAAAACTACATTGAGATACCATCTCACACCAGTTAGAATGACGATCATTAAAAAATCTGCAGACAACAGATGCTGGAGAGGATGTGGAGAAATAGGAACACTTTTACACTGTTGGTGGGAGTGTAAATTAGTTCAATCATTGTGGAAGACAGTGTGGCGCTTCCTCAAGGACCTAGAAATAGAATTCCATTTGACCCAGCAATCTCATTACCGGGTATATACCCAAAGGATTATAAATTGTTCTATTATAAAGACACAGGCACATGTAAGTTCATTGCGGCACTGTTTACGATAGCAAAGACCTGGAACCAACCCAAATGCCTATCAATGATAGACTGGACAAGAAAATGTGGCACATATATACTATGAAATACTACTCAGCCATAAAAAGCAATGAGTTTGTGTCCTTTGTAGGTAAATGAATGAATGTGGAAACCATCATTCTCAGCAAACTAACACAAGAACAGAAAATCAAACACCACATATTCTCACTCATAGGCAGATGTTGAACAATGAGTGTGTGGTTACAGGAAGGGGAGTGTCACTGGGGCCAGTTACTGGGGGATAGGGAAGGTAGAGTGGGGTGTGGGGAGGGTGGAGAGGGATAACATGGGGAGAAATGCCAGATACAGATGATGGGGTGATGGAGGCAACAAACCACCGAGACCATGTATGTACCTATACAACAACCCTGTGTGATCTGCACATGTACCTCAGAACCTAAAGTACAAATTTTAAAAGGCATTAAAAAAATAAAAAATAAAGAGTTTCAGTTCTCAATATTGAATCTGAACAATAGCTGCTTTTTGCTTCTGCTGCAGGTGCCTGTAAAAGCAGAACAAAATTGATAATGCCTTAGACACCCATGCACATCCCAGCTCTTGGCCTGTTAGTTCTACAGCTCCGAGTTTCTGATTAAAGTCAGGACCTTTGGGAGTAGAAAGCAATTAAGCTTTCTAGAAAAAGAGCCTCAAAATGCACCCTGCCAAGCTGTTGATGTTATAGAGCCATCTCCCAGAATGTGAACACAGATTGAGGGGCTTAATCTCACATTCAGCTGCAGGACGTTTGCTGAATTTGGTGTATGTATTCCTTTAAAAACTTGAGCGCAGCAGTCTCTGGAGAAAACAAATCAAAACAAATCCTTTAAGACCACTATACTCAGAGTGTACATTTCATCTTCTGGAATAGACTGCTGCCTTTTTTCTTGGCTTTTCTCAGGTGAGAAAAAAGGAGACTTATTGCTCTGGTACTCCTCATCTCCTTTTGCTCTCCCACTGAAGTAGAATGAAAGTATTCCTGTTGGATGTGAATAAAAATTGCTTTTCTAAAACTTTTATTTGGGGTTTGGGGTGTACATATTCAGGTTTGTTACACAGGTAAAGTTATGGTGTTTGTTGTACAGATTAGTTCATACCGAGGTACTTACCCTGGTACCCAATATTCATTTTTTCTGCTTCTCTCTGTCTTCCCACCCTCCATCCTCAAGTAGGCCCCAGCATCTGTTGTCCCCATCTTTGCATTCATGAATTCCCATCAGTAAATAAGAATTTCTTAAATAATTCTCATTCAGAAAAGGAAGCTCTTTCATTTGAAAAAACATATATCAGCCACCTACCGTGTACAGGAAAATATGCTAGATCTGTGAGAAATTTTTTACTAAATGCAGCCAGGTATTGCTTTGAATTGCTAAATAAATCTGAAGAGACTTGGGAGCTTGCCATTTGCAGGTGGGCGACTGCCTTTGGAAAGGAGTATACTGGTTCAGATGACATTTACTAAACTCAACATGTACACATATTATGCAACATTCAGGGAAATTAAGTATCCTGTAAAAAGTCACAAAAGGAGTAGGTAGATTGTTGTGTAAGGACTAGAATGCAAAGGAAATTAATTATTAATTTAAAACCACACAAATGTAATTTTAAGAATCTAATCTATATTACAGAATTCAGAATATTATAACAGACCATAAAATTATTTGGTATTTCCTTCTAAAGTTTCTCTTTATATAGAGAGTATATATTAATGTATATGCAAAAGACTTAATATCTAATTAAAATTCATGTCATCTTTTTTGACTTTCTTCATGTTCCTTTTAATACTCTCTGATATGTCAACAAACATGTCTTAGTTTTCATGTTAATGAGTTTAAAGTAGTAAAATAATGACAAATCATTATTTAGGTAAATTATCTGTAGAGAGACATTGCAATTGTGTTCAGCACTTACCCGTAGTTAATATTGCTTTACAAAATTTTTCATAAGTCATTTTTCTTCAGTGAAATTGTTTTCTTTGCATAAATTCCAGGTACTGAAATGACTGTCAAAGGTTTCAAAATGTCTTCTATAGGACTTTGCCAATTGCCAATGCTTGCATCACCCCAAAGTGTGCCAGCTTCTTTGAATCTCCTCACTTTATAGTCAACTGTGTTTGTTGGACATCATAGTTGTGTTTTCAGTTTGTGTGTGTACATGTGCAGAAGGTTGTACCAAACATGCTTGGCAATATGCTACTATATATTTATTATAATTGGGCATTAAACTTTTTTTGTTTTGTTTCACTTTTTTTATTTTTTAATTTCAATAGTTTTGGGGGTACAGGTGATTTTCGGTTATATGAATGAGATTTTTAGTAGTGGATTCTGAGATTTTCATGCACCCATTACCTAAAGAATGTATACTGCACCCAGTGTGTTGTCTCTTATTTCTCACTGTCTTCTCAACCTCTCCCACAAGTCCCCATAGTCCATTATGTTGCTCTGCATGTTTTTGCTTTCTCATATATTAGCTCTCACTTATAAGTGAGAATATATGGTATTTGGTTTTCTTTTCTTTCTTTCTTTCTTTTTTTTTTTTTTTGAGGCAGAGTTTCACTCTTGTTACCCAGGCCGGAGTGCAATGGCACGATCTTGGCTCACCACAACCTCCACCTCCTGGGTTCAGGCAATTCTCCTGCCTCAGCCTCCTGAGTAGCTGGGATTACAGGCACGCGCCACCATGCCCAGCTAATTTTTTGTATTTTTCATAGAGACGGGGTTTCACCATGTTGACCAGGATGGTCTCGATCTCTTGACCTCATGATCCACCCGCCTCGGCCTCCCAAAGTGCTGGGATTATAGGCGTGAGCCACCGCACCTGGTGGTTTTCTATTATTAAGTTACTTCACTTAGAATAATGGCCTCCAGCTCCATCTAAGTTGCTGCAAAAGACATTATTTCATTCTTTTTTATTGCTGAGTAATATTTCATGGTGTATATATACCACATTGTCTTTATTCATTTGTTGGTTGATAGGCACTTAGAATGGTTCCATATTCTTTCAATTGTGAATTGTGCTGCAATAAATATGCATGTGCAAGTGTCTTTTTCATATAATGACTTATTTTTGTTTGGGTAGATACCTAGTAGTGGGATTACTGGATTGAATGATACATCTATTTTTAGTTCTTCAAGGAATCTCTATACTATTTTCCACAGTGGTTTCGCTAATTTATATTCCCACCAACAGCATAAGTATTCCCTTTTCACCACATCCATAATTCAAAAGTCAAAAAAACAATAGATGTTGGTGTGACATTAAACTCTTACTTTTCTTATTTTCATTAATCTTCTGGATATGTCGAGCTGAAATGTCAAATTAGCCTTTAGAAATGTTATATGTATAGTATCTTGAGGCTGTCTGAGACTTGACACAGGAGTCTGTATTTTTGTCTGATATTTTTTTTCAAAGAAACTCCTGACAAATTTCCATGCTTAACATATGATTAGCCTTCAATAGGTACTTTATCTTAGTCTATTTGGGCTGTTATAACAAAATACCATAAACTAGGTTGCTTATAAACAAGAAGAATGTATTTGTGACAGTTCTGGATGTTAGAAAGTCTAAGATCAAGATGCTAGCAGATTCTATATCTGGAGAGGGTTGTTTCCTTGATTAATAGATGGTACCTTCTTTTGGTGTCTCCACACGATAGAACAGGCAGCCTCATTACATAATCCCCAAATGCTCCACCTCATAATACCAAATCCTTGGGGGTTAGGATTTCAACATATAAATTTTGGAGGAACACAAACTTTGGGACCATGACTTCCTAAATGAATGAATTAATTAATCCTTGCAATCATTAAGTGGAATGACTAAATAAATGGTTATTTTAATAAAAATACTTCATGTACTCAATTATTAAACAGACATTTATTGAGTTCTTAATGTGTATCAGACTGTGGTAAACATTGAAAATAAAAGAATAAATAATTTAATGCTTTTTCTAGAGGAATTAATCTAGAAGGCAAACTGTTATTCATTGTAACAAGTTTTGCAAATTGCAATATGTAAACTGTTCTAGGGGAGAGCAGAAAAGAGAATTATTTATTCTGCTTGTACTGAGAAATCACAAAGGGAGTAAGTTGGGGAAATACTGACATTTGAGTAGATATTGGGAAAGGAGTAAAAACTGGATTTTGAAAGTAGTGTAGAAGTAGAGCATTAGCATGATGGAAAAAAGCCAGAAGTGCTAAGGCAGACACTGAGTTAAAGAAATGTTCAGTGGTCTTATGTGGAAGAGAGAGATGACAGATGAGACTAATATACTACACTTTTATGGTTGAAAAATTCATTTACAGAAACTAAGGGAATCCTGCTCATCCCAGCTACTTGTGCCCCTCCAGCAACTACAATCAAAATACAACCAGTGCCTCAATGGCCCCAGGAAAGACTCTCCTCCCCTAAAATCATGAAGATAACTGAAGGTTAAGTGAAAGACCTGTTGTTGCCCTTAAATGACAGAAAAAAGGTTGGACAAAGCGGAAGATGCATGAAAAAATTAAAGCATTCATTAGTCCAAGCCTTCCCCAATATGTTAAAATATCAGGATCAAAAAGTGTAGTAGTATCTTTGGTATCTGGGGGCAACAGAAACAAACTAATACTAGTACTATTTCTGCAATTACAGATTCTATTTAATCATCCTGAAGGACCAGCTTTCCTAAAGGGTCAAACTAAAGAGAAAAAGGCCCTGAACACAGTGGAGTTGGGAAGCAAAAGTCTGCACAGAAGTCAGCCAAGTTAGTTGATAAGCTAAGTCCAAGGACACCAAAGATAAATGGAACATGATTTAAACAAATGATCACAAAAGCAGAAAGTAGCAAAGAGATAAATGAATTGGACAACAGTGACTTTTTTTCTTACACAGGCAGGATTTTGCAAATTCCAAATTTGAATTGAATCGCCATTGAGTCTAACAAGAATACCTCTCCCTGTAGTTCCTAATGCAAAGACTTAACCAGTTGTATGACTCTGTTCTCACACTGCTGATAAAGACATATCCAAGACTCAGTAATTTATTTTTAAAAAGAAGCTTAGTGTACTCACAATTCCATGTGGCTGGAGAGGCCTCAAAATCATGGTAGAAAGCGAAAGCCATGTCTTACACGGTGGCAGACAAGAGAAAATGAGAGAGCCAAGTGAAAGAGGTTTCCCTTTTAAAACTGTCAGATCTCGTGAGACTTATTCACTACCAGGAGAACAAGGGAGAAACGCCCTCATGATTCCATTATCTCCCTCTGGATCCCTCCCACAACACATGGAAATTATGGGAGCTACAATTCAAGATGAGATTTGGGCGGGGGCACAGCCCAACGTATTATACCATTCCTAGCCCCTCCCAAATCTCATGTTCTCACATTTCAAAACCAAGCATGCCTTCCTAACAGTCTCCCAAAGTCTCATCTGAAACTGTACAAGCCCTTTCCACCTATTTGCCTGTAAAATCAAAAGCAAACTAGTTAATTTGTAGATGCAGCACAGTCATTCCAAACAGGAGAAATTGGCCAAAGCAGAGGGGCTACAGGCCCCATGCAAGTCCAAAATCCAGTGGAGCAGTGAAATTTTAAAGCTCCAAAATGATCTCCTTTGTCTCCATGTCTCACATCCAGGTCATGCTGATATAAGAGGTGGGTTCCCATGGTCTTGGGCAGCTCCACCCCTGTAGATTTACAGAGTAGTCTCCCTCCTAGCTGCTTTGATGGACTAGTGTTGAGTGTTTGTGGCTCTTCCAGGCACACAGTGCAAGCTGTCAGAGGATCTATACTTCTGGGGTCTGGAGGACAATGGCTGTCTTCTCACAGGTCCACTAGGCAGTGTCCCAGTGGCGCCTCTGGGTGGGGGATTCAACCCCACATTTCCCTTCCACACTACCCTAGCAGAGGTTCTCCAAGGACCCTTCCCCTGCATCAAACTTCTGGCATTTTCACACATCCTATGAAATCTAGGCAGAGGTTCCCAAACCTCAATTCTTGATTTCTGTGTACCCACTGGCTTAACACATGGAAGCTGGCAAGGCTTGGGGCTTTCACCCTAAGAAGCCATGACCTGAGTTGTACCTTCATCCCTTTTAGCCATAGTTACAGTGGCTGGGATGCAGCGTACCAAGTCCCTGGGCCACACAGAGTCAGGGACCTGGGCCCTGCCCACAAAACCATTTTTTTTTATCCTAGGCCTCCGGTCCTGTGATGAGAAGGGCTACTGAAAAGCTTTCTGACATGCCCTGGAGACATTTTCCCCATTGTCTTGGTGACTAACATTTGACTTCTTGTTATTTATGCAAATTTCTGAAGATAGCTTGCATTTTTTCTCAGAAGATGAGTTTCTCCTTTTTATTGCATATAAAAGGAGAAACTCATGGCATTCATTTATCTCTTTGCTACTTTCTGCTTTTCTGATCCTAATTGCAGTCAGGCTGCATACTTCCCAAACTTTTATGCTTCATTTCTCTTTTAAAACTTCGTAATTTTAACAGCACCCAAGTCACATCTTGAATGCTTTGGTGCTTAGAAATTTCTTCCTTCAGATACCCTAAATCATGTCCCTCAAATTCAAAGTTCCACAAATCTCTAGGGCAGCAGCAAAATCCCACCAGTCTGCTAAAACATAGCAAGAGTCATTCTTTATGTCAGTTTCCAACAGGTTTCTCATCTTCATCTGAGACCACCTCAGCCTGGATTTCATTGTCAATATTATTATCAGCATTTTGATCAAAGCCATTTAAAAAGTCTCTAGGAAGTTCCAAACTTTCCCACATTTTTCTTTCTTCTTCTGAGACCTCCAAATTGTTCCAATCTCTGCCTGTTACCCAATTCCAAAGTTGCTTTCATATTTTCAGGTTTCTTTCCAGCAGCACCTCACTCCTGGTAGCAATTTACTGTCGTAGTCTGTTCTTATGCTGCTGATAAAGACATATTTGGGACTGGGAATTTATTTTGAAAAAGAGGTGTAATGGTGTAATGGACTTACCATTCCATGTGGCTGGGGAGGCCTCACAATCATGGCAGAAAGGCAAAAGCATGTCTAACATGGTGGCAGATAAGAGAGAATGAGACAGCCAAGTGAAAGGGGTTTCCCCTTAAAAAAACCATCAGATCTCATGAGACTTCTTTACTACTACAAGGCCAGTATGGGGGAACTGCCCCATGATTCAATTATCTCCCACCTGGTCCCTCCCACAACACATGAGAATTATGGGAGCTATAATTCAAGATGACATTTGGGAGGTGACATAGCCAAACCATATCACCAGTGCTTCCCAAGAATGTAGCAACTGTCTTATTATCTAACACCAACCTCTTTTCAATGACCAATTTGAGTGCAACTTCTTTTAAAAACCCTATAGGCCTCCACTTAGAAGTAATATCTCCCTCTTGTGAAATCTCACAGAGCTTAGGTAGACACTTATGGTCATTTGCCGTAGCGTTTTGCCCACCATTTTTATGTATTTGAGACAGGGTCTCACTCTATTGTCCAGATTGGAGTGCAGTGGCATGACCACAGCTCACTACAACCTCAACCTCCCAGGATCAAACAGTCCTCTCACCTCAGCCTCCTGAGTAGCCTGGCTATTTATTTATTTATTTATTTATTTATTTATTTATTTATTTTTGTGGAGGCAGAGTCTTGCTATGTTGCCAGGGCTAGTTTCAACTCCTGGGCCCAGGTGATCCTCCTGCCTCAGTCTCCCAAAGTGCTAGAATTACAGGCATGAGCCAACCTTGTCTCACCATTCACTATTTTAGTCAGCATGTTATGATCCAAATGTTATAATCCAGTATGTATGATCCATGTCTAAACAACCCTGTTCACCATTTTAGTCAGTATGTTATGATTCAATTGTTTCTATAACTTCAATTTGATACAATAAATAAAAATGTGGAAATGCAACTCTATATTAATTAGTAAATAATACACACATTAGATTTAGAGATAAGGTTCAAGAAGAAGTGAGAATAGGGGATAGAGTGAGAGCATCAGTTTTAAGTATCACTTGATACTAAAAATGAAAAGAATTGGGACATATTTTCAATCACATGAAAATGTTCTACATCAAAAAAATTGCTTCAAAATATCATGAAGTCTATAGCACATATGAAAATAATTTAGTTCTTTCTATGTAATACTTTTTAGTTATGTGTATGCTTTATTTCCCTTTTCAGATCATGGGTTCTTAGAGAATAGGCAACACATCTATTATAGTTTATTTGAAGCTCACAGTTGCTCTCAGAGTTAATGAGGGTAAGTGTACCAGTCAGGGCCCAAATAGAGAAGTAGAAATAGGAGATGTGTTATAGCAGTGTGATCTCATGCAGCTGTGTGTGCTAGTTAAGCAGTTTCTATAAGGCTGCTTCTCCCCATCTGATAACAGAGATTGAAGTACACAAGGAAGGCAGATAGGAAGAGAAAATGAATGTAAAGTGGGAGAGACCAAGAACAAGCTGAAACCCACAGCACAAGCTGGAGCTCACAGAGACCGACTGAATCAGTTCTTGCTGACTCTGGACTTAGTAGTATGGGTATCCTCTCGTGTCACGCCGTTACGGTGCTGAACACACACAGTTGGCCCAGATGACAGAGAAGCTGAAAGAGAATCCTGGGGACAATGAAGCAAGCATTTGCAAGGCCAGTCACTGATTTGTGTCAAGAGGTGAGTTATGAAAAAAATGGCTGCTTCTTCAAATTTGCCCCCAGATCTCCCACAAAAATCTCTCTTGTGGCCCACTGTAACTGGAAGTGTAAAGAATTTCAGGAAATGTTGTTCAGTCTTGGCAAGGTGACATCTTAGAAAGTCACCACAGTAAGTTCTCAGTCAAGACTTACTAAATAAATGAGTGAGTAAATGAATTGATATTCAGATTTCCAGGTTAGTCACAAAGGTCAATTTAACTTATAACAAAGCTATACCAAAGTATTTTAAAATAAAACAACTCCAGAATTAGGTAAGGAGACATTTTATTTAAGAGTGTTGCAAGAAGGGAGAAAAAGCCTTCTGCAATAGGGAGAGAGAGACAGTTTGAATAGGGAGAACTCAGACCATAGGATCAAACATGCAAAAGGTCAGGAAGGAAAGAACTGTTCTTATACAGTGAAGAGTAAGTAAGGTTTATGCAGTGTCCTTTGTTTGGAGTAAGGAGGCTCTTTCTGTAGGTCATTGTTGGTTCTGGCTGAGGGTAGATCACAGTTCAGGGTCCCATAGGGAGAAGTTTAACTAAAGTTTGGTCAAGTTGCTTAACAAGCATTTTGTTTTTATGGATCAGTGAGGATGAACAATTTAGTTAATCATTTATGATGGAGGAATAAACAGGGCTAGGGAGAACCCAGTGTGCTGATGTAGGATGAATATTCTATTATGACTTCAATAAATTCTTGGTAGAGGCTCTTAAGGACAGGTTCTGTGCTGATTAGGCCTGGGGAAAGGAGAGAAAAATGACCAAATTACACAAAATTTGGTTAACATGTATTAACTTCTCATTTATCAGTGGTGATAAGCAGTTCAGCTAATCAATTATGAGGCAAATTGGGACTTTGGAGCATCTGTGTTTAGCCTTGTCATAAGTAAACAAGAAGGACATCATGAGTCCCAAGTCAGGTGGGGCTGGATGTCTGAAATGGGGATTGATTACAAAGGAACACACTGTTTTTGGAGTGTTGGAAATGGTCTAGATGATAATTTTGGTGCTACTTACCACAAATATATGCATTTATCAAATCTCATAAAATTATCCACTAAAATTGGTGAATTTTGTTGTATCTAAATTATGACTCAAAAAAGCTGAACAATAACACAAAGAATTTGGAGAGCTTTTTTACAATACAGATTTATAGACTGCATACTGTCTCATGGTCTTCTAAACAAAAAATAGTAGAAGCAGGGTTAAAATATATACATATATATACACACTGTATACATATTTTAATCTTTAACATAATCAAGATTGCAAATATTGCACCACATCATTTTAATGTCTTCTATATAAGGGCTCATAAGAAAAGTTTTTGTTTTCCTTTTCTTTTTTGGAGTACAGGAATCTAGTAGCAATAAAACATATACTTTATTTAAGGGGTAATTCTAACAATAATTAAAACAGCTGACACATATTGAGGGGAAAGAGCAGAAGCAAGAAAGGGCAAGGGAGTAATAACATTCATTCATTCATAAGAGAGGAGCCCTCATCACCCAATCATCCCTTATTAGGCCTCACTAAATTAAAATATCCTACTAAATACTTGAAACATTAGTTCCTTTACCATATGCCAAATTACAAAGATTACTCTTACTATTTTTCAGTTTGTTTCAAGTCTATAACAAATTTTTGAGCAGAAGAAAAGTCACCCAGTAGACTTTTTGGATGGCAGTGTGAGTTAACTGTTGCTTCTCCCAATGATAATAATAAAAAGAGTATTAATAATCATAATCATTCATCTAATGCTTACTATGTCCCAGATGCTATTTTCAGCACCTTATGGGTCTTGATTTCTTCAATTGTCTCAACTACTGTATGTGACAGATATTAAGTCATTGCCATTTATAGATGAGGAAACCAAAGCACTGAAGAAGTAACTTATTCAATGTCATACAGCTTCTAAGTGGCACAGTCAGGCTTCTCATGGATGGAAACCTGATCTCAAAAGATGATCATACATACTTAGAGAATGTATTTGTAAATCTCAATGCACCTTTAATTATTGGAATTCTAGGTGATATAAAAATTTCCTAGGAATTTTTAAAAGTTTAAAAAATCATATTAAAATAGCTTCTGAAAGAGGTACCTGTACTTTCCACCAGCCTTATTTTTTCTTGGAGTTTGTGAGAAGTTTAATGAATAGGGTACCAATAAAACAGCAGGACTGGAGGCCAGGCCATCAACTAGAACTGCCTATTGTGCCTGTGTGTCTTCCAGTTCTTCTCATTACTTGATGATTTTTGATTCTCTGTTTAGTTAAGGTATTTGCTAAGAGTCCCCATATGCTGCAGATGCTAGAGAAATCCTTGAGGTAGTGCCACCCTGAGTCCCTAAAGGTGAGAGTAAAACAATATTAGGAAAAAAAGGACTATTAACTACCTATTAAAAACGTGGAAAAGGGAAAAGCATTCACTGAGCTCCTATTCTAAGAAAGCAAGTGAGTTCAACATTCAAACTTAATTAATGTGATTCACAATATAAAGACTAAAGAAGAAAAGATCCTTTTTAAGTAGGTGCAAAAAATGTTTGATAAAATGTAATAATCCTGATAAACATAAAACTCTCAGTAAGTGTCAGTTCATTTTCTGTTGCTAAAACAGAATACCACAGACTGGGTAATTTATAACAAACAGAAATTACTTAGTTCATGGTTCTTCAGGCCAGTGAGTCCAATATTAAGGACCTGGAATTTGGTGAGGACCTTCTGACTACATCATATCCTGGGGAAAGAGCAGAAGCAGAAAAGGGTAAGAGAGTGATAAGATTCATGCATTCATGAGAAAAGAGCCCTCATTACCCAATCACCTCTTATTAGCCCTCACCTCCCAGCATGGTTACACTGGAAATTAAATTTATAACACATGAACTTCTGGGAGACAGACACACTCAAACTGTAGCAGCAGGCTGGGAATAGAAGGGAATTTCTTCTACCTGATGCAAAGCATACAATAAAAATCTATACCTAATATATTAAATAATTAAAGACTGAGTATTCCCTCTAAGTTCAGTAACAAGGCAAAAATACCCACTTTTACTTTCCTATTCAAAGTGATAATGAATGTCCTAACCAGTACAAAAGTCAAGAAAAAGAAATAAAAGTCACACCTACTGAGAAGAAAATAATAAAATAATAAATAAGATCACATGATTGTCTAATGTAGAAAATCCTAGGGAATCTACCAAAAAATCTTGTAGATATAATTAGTAAGTTTAGCAAGCTCACAATATTCATGGTCCATATATAAAAATCAATTGTACTTATATACACTAGAAATGTACAACTGAAATTCGAAATTCAAAATCAGCACAATTTATAACAGTACCCCCTACCAAACAACCTTAGGTAGAGAGCCCTGTGAGTTTATATGTTCTTTTGTTAATGATTCACGTATCTGGACTCATCAGGGCAGCATGAAGTTAATACACTTAGTACTGTTATTACACTGATCATACTGATGAGAAGTCTGGCAGGAATTTCATCCTATTTTACCTTTTGTTACCTTTTCCTGGTGCTCTGACACCTTTTATAGGGATCATGTATGGCTAAGCTATAGGAGCTTAGTGTAACCCCAAGTTACAGATCCTCCTGACTGAGATAGAGCAAAGCAGCTGTCAAGGGCACAGGATCTAAAGTCAGACTGCCTTAACCTAACAGATTCACTGTTTGCTGGGTAACACTGCAAAAATTAAACAACTCTTTGACTTTCAGTGTTCATGCATATAAAATAAATAATATCAGAAATTCCAGTATTTTTGATAGATATTACCATTCAATACTTGCTATAGTCTCAGGTAGGAGAAAGTTTCATGTACTATGGCCTGAAAAAGAGCCCATATATATCTACAAATAGTAGATACTAAATAGTTTCATATGACATGTCAACTCTAATTCATTCCATTTGTAGTGGCTGCCTGGTCCACCATGCTCTGGATTAGTTATGCTACTATGAGCATAGGAAGGAGGAGTGATTTCATTTATTTTTATCTAGTGTACACCAATGTCATTGATCCCACATTCCAATGTTTATAAAAGTATGACCAACCTCTTTATTTTTTCTAAAACTACGTTTAATTTCTATATTGAGCCTCATTGATGACAAAATTTTAAGCATTTCATATAAACAGTATAGTCAAAATTTACCTCCCTGACAGGTGCAGTGGCTCACACTTGTAATCCTAGCACTTGAGGTCAGGAGTTTGAGACCAGCCTGGTCAACATGGTGAAACCCCATCTCTACTGAAAAAAAAAATTAGCTGGGCATGGTGGCACACACCTGTAATATCAGCTACTCAGGAGTCTGAGACAGGAGAATTGCTTGAGCCCGAGAGATGGAAACCTGGGACATAAAGCCAAGATTACACCATTGTGTTCCAGCCTGGGTGACAGAGTAAGACTCCATCTCAACAACAACAACAAACTGCCTTCTTCTCTCTCTCCTTAGTCTGACATATGATTCACACATCTAGACTCATTGGGGCAGCATGAGGATAATGTATTTAGTACTATTACTACACTGAAATCTGGTAGGAATTGCATAATACTTTACTTTTTGAATGGGGAAACACAGGGTGAGGTGTGAGCCTTGGTCATTGAAATGTTCATCCCATTGGTCCTTGGTCTTTGGCATCTTCTTTCCTGTCTTCTGAGGCGACTCTTCGTAACTGCACTTAGGTCCCAAGAACCATGCTATGCACTGCTATATTTTCTCTTGCCATAACCACAGGCCTCTGCCACTTCAGAGGATCTCTTTCTCTGCTTCTTCAGTGATCCCCTTAGGGACACCCATGCTTGAACAAATGCTTGAAGAAAAAATTAAACATGTTGCCTGATGTATAATATTCCTAAGCAAGCACCAAACTTTATGCTCTTAACATTATGCTGTGTCTAATTATTAAATAGGCAAGAGTTCACTTAACCTTCCCAGAAAGTAATTTGTATGTATATGAAAAGAAAAAAAATCTTTAAATGGCAGTTGACATTTGACTCATAATTATTCATTTAAAACTTGTAATATCAAAAAATTCTCCATCTAAATTTGCAAAGATTTATGCAAAAAATATTCCTTGAAAAGTTAACTTAAGCTTAAAAATCAGAAAAAATGGAAATGACCAGGAATGAAAAGTAAGATATTGAATTAGAGCCCTTTCACACAGTGGATATTATGTAGTAGTTAAATAAGATTATATATATTTGTATTTATTGACATGGAAATATGTCCATAGTACAGTGTAGGGGAATGTAGATGTTAAACCAATATATATTAGTCAATTTCATTGTTTATAAAATTGTGTATAAATGTAAATACATGGAAAAATAAAAAGATGTAACACTACATTCTACAATGTAAGAGTGAATAATATTTATTAATTTATTATATTCAACTGGATATTTATTTGTATTTATATAATATTCTCTTGGTTTGGCCCAAAAGTTTATTTGCACTTGGTATAGTGAAATAAAACCTGAAGACTATTTGAACTAGACTGTTTATTTGAGACTTTTCTTCTCTTTTAATTTATGCATTTACTGCTATTAAGTTTCCTCTTAGAACAGCTTTTACTGCATCCCTTAGGTTTGGGTATGTTGTGTTTTTATTGTAATTTGTCTGAAGATAAGCATCTCTTTTGATTCCTTCTTGATCTCTAGGTTGTTCAAGTGCAAGTTTAATTTCCACATATTTTGAATTTTCCAAAATTCCTCCTGTACTGATTTCTTGTTTCATATCAGTGGGGTCTGAAATGATACTAAATATGATTTTAATCTACTTAAACTTGTTAAGACTTGTTTAATGGCCTAATATATGGTCTATCCCAGAGATTATTCAATGTGAACTAGAGAAAAACAAGTATCCTGCTGATGTTAGAAGACAAGTTTGATATCTATCTGTAAGGTCTATTTGATTTAAAGTGCAATTCAAGTCTAGTATTTCTTTATTAATTTTCTCTCTGGTTAATCTATTCATTGCTGAAAATGGGAAATTGAAGTCCCCTACCATAACTATATGGCTATCCATTTCTTCTTTCCTGTTTATTAATATTTGCCTTATGTTTTTAGGTGCTTCAGTGTAAATGTTATATTTACAATTGCTATGTCCTCTTTATGAATTGACCCTTTTATCATTAAATAATGACCTTCTTTGTCTCTAATGAAAGTTTGTTTTTTTTTTTTTTACTTAAAAGCTATTTTATCTGATGTAATAATAAAATAGCCATCCCTACTTTCTTTCGGTTATCATTTTCATGAAGTTTCTTCTTCCATCCCTTTACTCTCACATATAGTATGTGCCTAATAAATATGTACTCAATAAATTCATTTCAACAAAAATGTTTTTTAGTAAAAATAATGTCAACCAATTATATATTTTCCCCATTGAGTTATAGTCCAATTCTTAGTCGAATTTGAAATTGTTGACAAAGATTTAATCTGGAGATGATTAATCTCATGGTCCTCTATGAGATTAATTCACTTTGTAAAGCACATTACAGCCTAAAAATCACCTCTACATCTAGAATCTCACTGTATCCTCTTATTCATCCTATGAGATAGACAGCATAGGAGACATTCTCTCCATTTCGTGACAGAAAGCAGGCTCTGATGGTGTAGTGGTTTGATCACCACATGCTCGGTTAAGGGTGCAACTGGGTCCTGAGTCTAGATCCAGTTTCACATCCTAGGCTCTTTTTGGAAAGACTCCTAAGCCCCTTTACACCATTGCAGGAACCTTCAGACTTCAGTCCTCTTTAACAGGAGTCTGCATTCCATATCGTTGCTCCTCTCTGGACTTCAGCTTTCCTATTTGTTTAACACAGTGGACAAGGATGCTCTGACAGCGACATTTTAAGATTCTATCATTCTAAGCTCTGGCTTTGCTGCCTATTAGCATGTACTTTGAGGCATCATTTATTTTCTGTTTACCCATTTTTTTTTCATCTATAAAATGGAGCTGATGTCATCTGCCCCATCTTACATGGCAGGCCACACAAACATCAAGAAGAACAATATTTAATTTTCAAAAAATTTTAATTTTTGTGGCACTGCCCTAGGTCCTTGTCATGCAGTAGTTCTTACAATATCCCTGTTTATCTTTGATGGAGTTGTTATTAATATCCTCATTTTACATCAGAAGAAATGGTGGCAGAGAGACACTAAGTTACTGTTCAAGATCACACAGCTAGTCAGATTATGAACAGACAGTCTGGCTGTAGAGACCATACCCTCACCTGTGTTCCTATTTGCCTTTCAGGACAATTTAGAGGAATACAAATATCCATCACAGTACGTGTGATATTTTGGGCTTTTCCTTCCCCCTTCTACCAACAGTAACCAAGAGATGTTTAAACTCTCATCTCTGAAACCACCCATGCTTCTTTAGTGAATAAATTCTGGCATTTTGGTGACAATGAGAGGAGTCAGAGAATCATTGAGAGCTGTATTCAGAAGCTCCTATCCTGCTGTCCGCTGGGGACTGAAAGGATCCCTGTGTCCTGGTTCGTAACAGACCATACTGGAGAGCTGCGGATGGCAGCCACCATGCCTGAGTACCGGGTCCAGGGCCTCATGTCCTATCTCATCTGGTCCCAGTTCCAGATTCTGGACACACTTGACTTCCCCTTATATTACAATGCAGACAGAGCCAACAAATGTGCACAGAGAGTAAGTCATGCTCTATGTCATATTCTCATGCCCCTAGTTCCATTGGTTCTAGTTCCACTAGAACCAATGGAACTGTGTTTCCATGTGAAGCTGGCCCTGAACATAAGACAGTATTGGGTGAGATGTGCATGTGGCTGAAGGAGTGTATGGTGAACAGAGACAAAAAACAAATTGTAACCAACAGGAAAGGAGTAGATGATGTCTTCATTCTGGGGAAGCAGTGTGAATGGTCAATAGGTCTGCTGTGGTCCCTACACTTGAATTGCTCTTCCAATCTAGCAGACTTAGTATGGCCAGATCTTCCTGTAGTGGTCTCTGGTTTTGTTCAATTTCCTATAGCTCTAGATCTCAGTGACACATTTTATTCAGCTGCACACTGCCCTGGTGCCTCTCTTGGAACTTGTATCTTACAGGTGGAGAATTGCCAAAGGGTAGATCTTTCCAGTTTTGCCAAGATATGGTATTATGTTTTGGATAGTGTAACTTGTCCATGTTTTTCTATGACCTCTTTATTTAGTAGCCAAAGTGTGCCCTATGTCTTCCATAGGTATTTTGAAGTGATTATTTCATGGGTAGCCCTTTCATCTGTTTAATAATCACATTAACATATATAACAAATATGTGACATTAGGTGTATATAACACCTGAGGGAGTTATTAAGAGAAAGACTAACTGATGGTATGATTTTTTTCTCACTGTCACCACAGGAAAATGAGAACAGTATTATCATTTTAAAGGTGTGTGAATTTTCAACCTCATGATCATGTTACTATAAAGAAATCTCATGTTTCACTGTGGAAGTTATGATAGAGTGTCCGTCTGTTAGAGGACATAGAGATGGGATAGTGGGAAGAGAGAAAGAGATACATACATATCAATAGTGACAAATATTCAATTGGACTAATATGCAACACTTATACAACCTTTACTTAATGTTACTGATTTTTCTTTTTTGCATTTTTTATTGATGTATTATTCTTGTATATATTTTGAAGGAACATGTGATATTTGATAAATGTATAAACGTGAAATTATCAAATGACAATAATTGGGATATCCATCACTTCAAACATCCATCTTTTCTTTGTGTTGGGAACATTATAATGCCTCTCTTCTAGCTATTTTGAAATATACAATAAATTATTAAGTATAACAATATTTATTTTCTTTCCTTTTATTCATTACTCTGTTCTTTCTTTTTAAAATAATTTATTTTCTTGAGGAAAATTCTAGGGACTGGGAGTAGTGACGTTGAAATGAGCCATAATTATTCTGCTTATTGACATGACATCTTAATGTCCTTTCTCCATGCTGGCAATGCCAAACAGATGTACCAAATTCTTGACAATTTCTTCATTTCAACAACAACTATAAATACTAACTGATTCAAGCACTGTTCTAGGCATTTTGGACACATACTGAATAAAATATAGATCCCTTGCAGGGCTTACATTCTAGTGATCACTTATTAATATAAAAATTAAACATACCAGTAATACGATATAAACACTGAAAGATGGGGTAGCATATTATAGTAATTAGTATGGAGCTAAACTCCCTGGTTGAAAATCCCAGATCTTCCTTTTATCAACTATAAAGTAGGGCAAATTATTTAAAGTCACTGTGCTCATAGCTTCTTTATGTATGAAATGAAGTATTATTTATTGAAAGGATCAAATGAATGAGGAAATATAAGTCAAAAGTTAGAATAATGCCTGGTACATGTTAAACATTCTTAAAATATTGCTTAAAATGTTTGTTATAAAACATCAGGATATAGGACATCAGGTACAATATGAAGTGAAGGTTATTACATAGTGTATCTGTGAGGAGAGCAGTCAACAAATTCAAACTCAGCTATAAGATTTCCAGATTATAACTTACAAATCAGATTCAGAATAATCTTGTACCAATTCAGCATCTACCAGCTGTATATGTTCTGTGATCCTGGAGTGAGAATACCTAAATTTTAACATGTCCATCTTCTGTGTCCTCCCTTTGGATACATCTTTGTCTGTGGGGCAAATGGCCAACCGTGAGCCTATAAATTCCTGGAGAGCTGGTGCATAGGAAATATTTGTTTGCTTGGCCATTTAGTTGCTTATTTCTCTGTCCATAACTCTAGTGATACCTGGCCATGAATCAACTTTTTAAAAACTTTTTGCTAGAACAAAAAGATTGATATTAGATCCTTTCCAAGATAAATATTTATCAGGCAGCCTACCAGATGGTGTAGGATATTTCACTGGGTGAATTATTTTGTCCTGGTGGGAACTTGCCACTCATGAACATACTATTAGAAACCTTTGCATCACCCTAAGAAGGTTTGCCAATGAGACTGCATTGGCCATAGTGACTCAACAGAGAGTGACAGATTCTTTGGCTTGAGCAGTACTAGATAACTGAATTGCTCTAGATCATACACTGGCTAAACAAGGAAGTGTTTGTGTTATGGCTAGGACATCACGTTGTGTTTACATTAATATTTCTGCAGAAGTTGAGACCCATCTAGTTAAATTAGACAAGAAACTGCTTGATTCTAACAAGTGTCCCATAACAAACCTGGATAGAGAGAGTCTACCTAAACTAGGAATTATAATTCTATGTGTGTTGGGATTTCTTTTTCTTCAGGTCTGTACCTGCTGTGTATCTTGTACTTTTAAAGTGATTTCCCCTGATAATGAAATGATTATATGATCTATTAGTCCATTTTCACACTGCTGTAAATATTGTACTCAAGACTGGGTAATTTATAAACAAATCAGGTTTAATCGACTCACAGTTCTGCATGGCTGGGGAGCTTCAGAAAACTTACAATCGTAGCAGAAGGGGAAGTAGTCATGTCTCACAAGGCGTCAGGCAAGACAGGGAGAGAAGTGAGAACACAGGGAAAAAAACTGCCACTTTTAAAACCATCATATCTCATAAGAATTCATTCACTATCACAAGAACAGTGTGGGGGAAACCGTCCCCATAACTCAATCGCTTCCTTCCCCCTGCATGTAGGGATTGCAATTCGAGATGGGATTTGATTGGAGACACGGAGCCAAATCTTATCATATGATATGCAAAAGAGTTATCTGACCCATCTGTTTGACTATAACCTGGGATCTATGAGTATTTACAATAAAATGCAATTTCATTCCTTAGACCCAGACCCACACCTCTTCTCAGCAGGAAATAACTAGAGTGGTTGTTGTCCAAATCCCTCGAGATTGAGGAGCTAATTTAAAAATGAGGGTTTTGTAACCAGCCCAAACTGGCCCTACTCTATTGATAACAGAATGTCAAGTTATTCTGTAGGTATGACAGAGCCCGAACCACAAGTCACATAGACGAAGCAGGCACAATAATAATAAAAGAAAGTTATGACCTCTTAACAACACCAAGAACCACTGTTTCTTCTTTGCAGAACAAAGACCAGGACATAACCAGAACCTGAACCCTGGAAGCCTTGGGCTAAAATCTACCTCAACATACCTTACCACATATGGTCAGATTTGAAGCCCTTCACTCAGAACCTGCCAAGCCAACATTCCTAATACTTTACCGTACCCTTTGATCCCTTAAAACATGCACAGATCCCAAATCAGGAAGATGGATTTGAGTCACACCTCCTATCTCCTTGATGAATGGCTTTGCAAGGAAGCCTTTCTTTTCTCAAAAGCTAGTGTCATAGTAATGGCTTCTGTGCACACTGGGTACTGAGCCATTGCTTAATAAAAATTCTATGTCTGTTTTTATAGGTGAAGATGCAAGATACAAGACCCAACGACATGTTAACTTCATATACCCAACTATATATGCCCAGCTATAAGAAGGTAGCATATATTTGGGTCTTGTATCTTTATCCATTCAGCCACTCTATGCATTTTGATTGGAGAATTGAGGCCATTTACATTTAATTTTATTACTGATGAATAAAAACATACTATTGCCATTTCATTGCTTGTTTTCTGGTTGGTTTTGAGGCTCCTCCTCCTTTCTTCCTTCCTTACTGTCTTCCTTTGTGGTTAAGTGATTATGTCCAATAGTATATTTTAATTTGTTGCTTTTTATTTTTAGTGAATCTGTTACAGGTTTTTGAACTGTTGTTACTATAACTCTTATAGAAAACACAGATAGAACAAATTATTTTACAGAAATAACTTAGATCACAAATAAAAGAATAGAAATAAAGACAAAACATGTACATAAAATTCTGTATGTTAACTTTGTTCCCCCTAAATTTCAACTTTTAGTTGTTTCAACTTACATGTTTTTATATTACCTATTTCTTAAGAGGTTGCTATAGCTATTGCTGTTTTTTTTGTTTTTGTTTTTGGTTTTTTGGGACAGAGTTTCACTCTTGTTACCCAGGCCTGAATGCAATGGCGCGATCTCGGCTCACCGCAACCTCCGCCTCCTGGGTTCAGGCAATTCTCCTGCCTCAGCCTCCTGAGTAGCTGGGATTACAGGCACGTGCCACCATGCCCAGCTAATTTTTTGTGTTTTTAGTAGAGACGGGGTTTCACCATGTTGACCAGGATGGTCTCGATCTCTTGACCTCATGATCCACCCGCCTTGGCCTCCCAAAGTGCTGGTATTACAGACGTGAGCCACTGTGCCCAGCCAGCTATTACTATTTTTGATAGATTTGTCCTTAGAGCTTTATCCTAGAGTCATGAGTGGATTGCACACCACACACAAAATAACAGAGTATTCTGGGTTTCTTCATGTACTTAATTTTACCAGTGGGATTTTTGCCATAAAGAGATTTATTTTACGTATTAGTGTTTTTCTTTCCGACTGAAAACTCTCTTTAGCATTTCTTGCAAGATGGGTCTAGTGGTAGTAAATTCTCTCAGCTTTTGTTTGTCTGAGAGAAACTTGATATCTTTCAAATGTTAATGACAATTATGCTAGATACAGTATTATTGGATGGCAGTTTCTTTTTCTTTGTGCACTTAAAAAATGCCATTTCACTCCATCCTGGCTTGTATAATTTCCATTGAGAAGTATGTTGGCAGAAAAATTGAAGTTCCTTCATATGCTATTTTCTTCTTATTTTTCACTACTTTTAGGATCTTCTTTTTTTTCTTGATTTTCACTGCTTTTAGGATCTTCTCTTTTTTTTTCTTTCCACTTTTGAGAGTTTGAATACTAGATGCCTTGGAGTAGTGTTATTTGTGTTAAATCTATTTGGTGTTCTAAGATCTTTCTGTACATAAATATGTATATCTTTCTCAAGTTTTGGAAAGATTTGTGTTATTTCTTTTTTTTTTTTTTTTTTTTTTTTTTTTTTTTTTTTTTTTTTTTTTTTGAGACGGAGTTTCGCTCTTGTTACCCAGGCTGGAGTGCAATGGCACGATCTCGGCTCACCGCAACCTCCACCTCCTGGGTTCAGGCAATTCTCCTGCCTCAGCCTCCTGAGTAGCTGGGATTACAGGCACACGCCACCATGCCCAGCTAGTTTTTTGTATTTTTAGTAGAGACGGGGTTTCACCATGTTGACCAGGATGGTCTCGATCTCTTGACCTTGTGATCCACCCGCCTCGGCCTCCCAAAGTGCTGGGATTACAGGCTTGAGCCACCGCGCCCGGCCTGTGTTATTTCTTTAAATAAGCTTTCTACCCCTTGCTCTTGCTCAGCTCCCTCTTGAACACCAACAATTTTTACATTTGGTCTTTTGAGGTAATTTCTATATTTTGTAGGTAGATTAGCATTAATAGCACATAGTCATGCAAAAGTCTCCATTTGCCAGACTTTTTGGGAATGACAAAAATGAGTGAATTCCAAGGGCTATTTGATGGTTTTGTATGGCCAGCTTTTAATTGTTCCTCAACTAATTCATGGGCTCTATGTAATTTATCTCCCTTCAGAGGATACTGTTCTACCCATATAGGATCTTGAGAGAGTCACATCAGGGGTAGGTGAGAAATAATAACAGTGGCCATAATTAGAAAGGGGTCTACAGAGTGACCCCATTTGGCTAATAGATTCTGTCCCCAAAGATTCACAGGGATGGATACAATTAGAGGTTGGATAACTGCCTTTCTTCTCTCTGAATTGCAGCAGGTTGGGGGTACGTGCTCTGCTTGGTGGCAGTTTTGATCACTAATGATTGAAATATCCACCCCTGTGTTCAGTAAGTCAGTACAATTTTTTATTTCCAATTTTAAGGTAATCATGGTCTCTGATCAGTAATTAATTGGTTCCAATATACTCCTGTGGCTCTTGTACTTTCAAAACTTCCCTTTACCCTTTCCTTTCCATGGGAGTTGGGGACCCATTACGGCAAAAAAAAGTAACTACGCTAGCTTTGTCCCAGGGGAAGAATATGCAGACCTTTATATTCCATTGTTACTAATATCTCACCTTGATAATCACTATCAGTTACTCCAGTGAGCACATTAATTCCTTTACTAGGTCAGCTCAATCACCCTAGGACTAATTCTACTGTTCCTGGAGGCAGTCGGCCCCAGATCCCTGTTGCAACTCTTCTGGGGTCTTCTCCTTTTAGCACTGATTTGTTGAGGCAGATAGAGTAAGTCCAGTCCTGTGCTCCCAGAGGTGGCTACTTTGAAAGAGAGGACTGTTGGCTTTCCATCTGTCCAAGGAAAGCCCCTGGCATCGCCCCAGTTTGAAGTGGGGCATAGGGACGGCCCTTCATGAAGTTTCCTGACTGGTTTCTTATGGGATTGCCATTTTTTCAAATTTAGATCCGAATTGATTTGCCTAATGATTCTCCTTTCTACATCAGGGACATATAGAAGGGGATTCTTTCCCAGAGTTTCCTTGGTCTCTATTAGGGGGGCATTCCCCCTTCATATGACATGGCTGTCCACATAGAAAACAATTTGGGGTTCTCTACCTTTTCACTTTTGTAGACCTTAATGTCGTAAACAATATTTTGGCTTTGTGTGTTTCCGTTCCTACCAGTTGGCATGCTCTTATAAGTTCCCTGACAGTGAATGCCTTTCCTCTGATTGCCTGCATCATTTGCTGGTGATCCACATTAGCATTTTCATAAGCCAATTGCAACAATAAAATATCAGTGACCTGGGTGCAACTAATTTGTCTCTCAATTGCCTGGGTTAACCAACTGATAAATTCAACAGATGGTTCCCTAGGCCCTTGTTGATAAAAGATTCCTGTTGAACTCTGCTTTTGAGAATTTGGTCCCAAGTCCTGAGAATGTACAGACACTTGAGCATAGGCCTGGGGATCAAAATCCAGTTGTTGTTGTACATTGACATGGGGACCCCTCCCCTGGAGCATAGCAGCTGCTGTGTCTTGCCCAGCCACCAGATTCTGTTTGTCTTGTTATTTGCACAACTCTATATTCTGACTTCCAGAGGAGGTATTGGCTGGGTTCCAAAGTTGTCTTAGCTAGCACTGACCAGTTCCATTGAGTTATATGGAAGTTGTCTGCCAAGGCTTCAATCATTCTTTTCATAAATGGGCTAGGGGCTTCATTTTCTTTAATGCTTTTTCTTAGCTCTTTATAAAAGAAATGGTTTCATGTACCTGATTTTCTTGTCTATTTTGCATTATTAGGCAGGCTAAAAGCTTCCCTTCTAATGCTACTTGCTTAAGACAGGGTCCCATAGCTGTAGCATGTACCTTGTCTTTTTTCCAATTTATTGGAGGAGAGGGCTCAGGCAAAACCTCCATTTCCTCTTTGTTATTTTGGCCTGGTGATAGCAGTGCTGAGGGACTCAAGGATGATAAAGTAGGTGATAGATCGTCATTACAGATGATACTGGGATCCATTGCCCTTGCACATGATGTCTTCCAAGTTGTTCCCAGAGCTCTACATCTAGCGTACCTTCTTCTGGGAACCATGGGTTAAGTGATACAGTAATTTGCATTAGGTTCCTTAACTGAGCCTGCAAAACTGAAACTCCACTGGCTTTAAGAAGCTACTTCAATACTTTTATGCACTGCTTCACTTGTGCTGATAACTGTTGTCCCATGATGAAACCTTAGGCTGAACAATCACCCCCACCAATTTGGAAATCCCAAGTGAGCACCAATGACTTACTGACTCACTGACTTATCAGCTTACTGATTTACCGACCGCTTAGTCTTCATCTTTGTTTTTGAGGGATCAAAATCATGATAGATTTCCATCATGATTCATTGCAGCTATTCCTCACATGGGGCACCACCTGCTGGGGTCCAACCCACAGACCCAGGCTTGCACCATGGATGAATAACATACACTGACACAGATATTTTGCCTGTCAGTCTAGCTAAGGGTCTGGGCCACTCATAGATACTGAGAAGGGTCCAGTAAAGAGTTAGCAGCCATGGCCTGATCAGCCAGTGAAGTCCACATTTATTTAGTACAGATTAAATGACAAAGGTCTTGAGTAAACACCATTAGATGGTAACTGACATTGCCAACCTCCCGAGTAGAAAGGAATCATGCACTCACAGATAATCAAAGGTTGGTCTTGGCCGGGGTGCAGTGGCTCATGCCTGTAATCCCAGCACTTTGGGAGGCCGAGGTAGGTGGATCACGAGGTCAAGAGATCGAGACCGTCCTGGTCAACATGGTAAAACCCCGTCTCTACTAAAAATACAAAAAATCAGCTGGGCATGGTGGCGTGTGCCTGTAATCCCAGCTACTCAGGAGGCTGAGGCAGGAGAATTGCCTGAACCTAGGAGGTGGAGGTTGTGGTGAGCCAAGATTGCGCCATTGCACTTCAGCCTGGGTAACAAGAGCAAAACTCCGTCTCAAAAAAAAAAAAAAAAGAAAAAGAAAAAGAAAAAAAGGTTGGTCTTAAGACCACATGAATAAACAAGCTGTTTAGGTAAACTCCTCTAAATTCCTATGAATCTACACCCTACTCTATTAAGAGAATTCAGCTGCCTTCAGCCAAACCTTTTACTGAAGCTATGCAAACCTCCTGGCCTTCCAAGAAGGTTTGTGACTATTTCCAGTAACTATCTTTATAATTTTCCATCTAAATTTTTTTCCACTACCCTGACTGAACTCACACAGGAACTAATAGAGTGAGAACTCATTTGTTACTACAAAAATGGTACCAAATTATTCATGAGGGATCTGCCCCATAATCAATATCTCCCACAAGTCCCCACCTCCAACACTGGAGATCAAATTTCAATGTGAGATTTGGATGGGACAAACAAAGCATTAAACCATAGCATTCCTCCTTTGGCTTCCAAAGTCAAACGTTCTTTTCACATTGCAAAATATAATCATTCCATACCAATAGTCTCCAAAAGTCCTAACTTGTTCCAGAACCAACTCAAAAGTCTAAAGGTCTAAAGTCTCACCTGAGATTCAAGGCAAGCTATTTCCACTTACAAACTTGTGAAATAAAAAACAAACAAACAAACAAATTCTTTAGTCCAAGAGGCAGTGGTTGTACAGGCATTGTATAAATGGGTAGATAACACTCTATCATGTGATATCTGCCATAGAGGTAAATCTGAGATTGGTTGTCATGGGGATGAGAAATAGGGATGCTGAGAAAGCCCCACCTCCTGTTTATAGGGCCTGTTTGACCAGGACAAGAGGTAGTTTTTCCTTCTTTCACACCATCAGCCTGAAAAGCACCAAGTAATGTGCCTCTCTTTTAGATACTAGGTTGTGGTCACTTCTTCAACAAATCTTCAAGAAATAATATATTTGGGAATTGGTGTTATTTTCATAGTTTAGAACTCTTTCTTTCCAGCATAAGAGGGGAACAAGTTTGGAACATTTTGAAGTAAACCAGTTGGGGTTTTCTGACAGCTTTAAAATTCCACATTGATTACCAGCTCATACAATAGAAGTTCTTTTACACTCTGAATATCAGCTCCTGATAAGATGGAGCTGATTTACTTAAATTCCTTTGATCAGGTATCAAGTGATGTGTTAGTATTTGGCTGTGTGCTATATGTTTATTTTTTATTTTTAGAGACAGTGTCTTGCTATGTTGCCCAACCTGGTCTCAAAGTCCCAGGTTCAAGCAATCCTACTGCCTACCCTCCTGAGTAGCTGGGACTAACAGGCATGCACCTCTATACCATGCCTGGCTCATTTGACTATATTTTAATAATGTTTTGTCATGTATAATTTCTGAGTAACAGATGTTCCAGATGGCAGCAAACTCTGTGACACTGTGATGCAAGTATTTGTGCACTAATATATAGGATATACTAGTCTAAAAAGTCCAAAATGACTTGAAAGGTAACAAATTAAGGGAGTTAATAAGAGTCTTTTTGCAAGGAGTTGGGGGCAGTCGACATATATTTCTGCAAAGAAATTTTTCTCTCCACTCTCTTGTGAGTCTTATGAAAAGTGACTTCACTTAGGGAAAAAAGTATTTCACTAAATACTTCATGCACACATTTGTATATGCATAAGGCACTGTATTAAGCAATGCTTTATTAAAGCATTTCTATGTGCTTACCATGTATCAGTAAAGTTGTGTAAGCAATTATAAGTATACATATCTAAATTAAGAAAAGACAATCTTAGTTCTGATTCTACTTAGGATTTATAAAGCTGGAAAAAGCATTGCTCCCTCACTAGTGATGAGAAAAATCTTAATAAACTACAAAATTATTCATGTTCTGAAATTTATTAGTGATCTAAGGGCATGAGACAATCAGGTATCCTGAGTTCCAATTAAGTATAGGCCCTTCTTAGGTAAGAAAGGACACAGGAGAACCACTTAATTTTTCTTTAAGACCCTATGAAGATTCCTAAAGGGAATTATTTAATTCTGTTTATTGATATAGAAATGGAGGTAAGAAAAGGTGGAATCATTTGCTCAAGGTCACACAATAGGTAAGTGGTAGAGTCAAGATGTCAGACTGTTAGTTTGGGGCAGTCATCCTTGCTGCAAGTCACTCTGCTGTGCTACCTCTGTCATCATTGCCAGCACTTCAATCCAGACCCCAGAGAAAAACCACTTAGAATACTAAGACTTATGCTGGAGCTCCTGAACCTTTTCCCTTGTGTCTGATCCCAAAGTGTGTGAGGTTTATGTCTGCTGTCACATATAATGTAGAAAGAATAACAACCACAGAGTCAAAGAAAAGCAAGAAAAATCTTTGGTTACCTAGCACAACATACTTTTTACAGCTGGGGCAAAAGCCCAGGGAGGTTGAGACTAGTCAAAGATTTGAGGGTGAGAGACACTGTTGAATCCTGGTCTTTTGCCTGGCTGAGTGAGTGTAGCAGCTAAAGGAGACAGAATAGGAAGGGTCCGGTTTCCGGGCTCAGGATAAAGGAGGACCCCACTTTTTCGTTGCAGTTAGGTCTATACTTTGTGAGATACGAAACCTATTGGAGTCAAGAGATCCACTGGGTTGATAAGTAATAGAACATCTCAGTGGCCTTGAAGAAAGAGTAATAGAAGATTATAATGACTTCAACCCCACGGGAAAAGATGGAGAATTTATGTTCTAAAAGTGGCTGGGATCCTAGACAGTACAGAGAAAAATATGTGCAAACTTGCTCTGTGCTGATCCATTGAGTGAAAGAACACACATGCTTTTTGTCCCTGTATCTCAGCCTAGCCTCCTGTGTTCCTGCTCCTCTGATTAGAGTATCTGTTCCTCCCTCTACAACAAAGATATTAACAACCTGAGAATGAGGTGATGAGAACAAGGACCTGGAGTCTCAAACTCCCCTTCTTGGCTGTTTTACACAGTGCAGATGAGGCTCAAATTATCTTTTCTGTGAGCCCTTCTTTCTTTTCTGAGCAAGTGGAAAGCATAGTAATGAGGCCTTCGGAGTGAAAACGCTCTGGGCTTAATATCTAACCAATTCAACCATGCTGAGCTCAATGTCCTTCTCTATAAAAGTGAGACTAAGAAGTGCCCACATTGAATCATTGTGAGAATGTTTCATTGCAGCTTCAAAATGGGGAGTGGCGGGGGGGGGGGGGTGGGCACAGCTTGTCTTTAAAAAGGAAGATTCTAACAGCTTCCATCGCTCCATGCAAGTAATTTGCTGTTTTGTGTAAGTAGAAAAAAAATGCATTCTGCAAATTAGGTCTCATCCATATCTTTCCCATTGCCTTGCTTCTTTAACAGATACTTGAATGGGAAAGAGAGCTGAGAGTATTGCCTCCATAATCTGACCCTCTTTCCAGCATCTGGCCTGTTGATTTCACACAGTTTTGGTTTTCATAGTAATTCCATGACCTGTGAGGACAAAAAGCATTGTGATGTTTTTAAAAGAGAAGATTATGGTCATATAGCCAGCCTCTCAACCATGCAGAGCCAATTCTTTCAACATAGGCCATGAGGGGCAGGGTTGAATTCCACTAGAAATGACACCAGAATTTTTTTGCCAACTGAGTACAAGGTCCACATTACAAGACAAACCTCAGAAATTTCTGGAGGAAATGTACCAAAGCTCACTCTGCATAACTCTGCTGAACTGACAGCATCAGGAAGAAATTTCATCTCCTAGAAGGTGCTGCTCATCATTTCTTCCTGGAAACATCTGCAGAGACTAGTGTAGAGACAGCGTTTCAGGTGAGGACTCATTACAAAGTATCAGGTACACAGTATGAACAAGTCTAAAGATCTAATGTACAACATGAGAACTATAGTTAATAGAATTGCATTGTAAGTGGGATTCATGCTAAATGAGTGGAGTTTAGCTGCTCTTGCCACAAAAGCAACAATAAATAAGTAACTATGTGAGATAATAGATGTATTAATTTGCTACACAATGGTAACTTTTCACTATCTAAATGATCTCATAACATCATATTGTATACCTTAAATAGACACAATAAAAATCTTTTTTTAAACTTAATCATCGCTTTGTGACACCTCTTCCACTTAAGCAAGTGAAATTAAAATGCCTGTATTATGTTATGGTCATAATATACAGGCAAATATGCTCTAGGAAAAGAATGAACTTCCACTTAAGAAACACATTGCAGGTACCTACTTTGTAAATGGCAGTTTGCTAGCTACCATGAAAATCCTTAGACGTTTGTGCTCTGAACTATTAAATGAATGAAGAGATCTGAGAGCTTCTTGGAAGCAGGTGGACAAATAGAATACTGAGTGTGTGAAGAACACACTGTGAAAACATGACAGTATTTAATCTTGGTCACATTATACGTGAGGCAGTTTTTCCTTGCGCTACTGATAAGAAGGCTGTTGCACTTAAAGTGAGAGGAAATAAGTAGATCAATAAGACAAGAATACAGACAAGATTTATTGTTTATTAAAGTTATACAGAAAACAAATTTAACTTTAAAGATTTAATCTATAATACTACTACCACCATCTATTTATTTCGATTTGCCTGTGTTCTCTCTTAAATCTGAACTATGTGAACTGTTTTGTGTCTTATATTTTCTCATTTTGTTTGAACACTCTCCCAGTGTCTATATGTATTATACATAATGTCTGTATACATTATGTTAATGCCTTAGGGTTCAATCACTCTGTGGGATCATATTTTATATTACCTTTCCCTATTGCTGCACATAGAGATTTTGTTCAGGACTTTCTTATGTGTGTGTGACTTTATATCACTCTGTTTAAAGTTTTTGTTTTGTTTTGTATTTAGAGACAGGGTCTCACTTTATTACTCAGACTGGAGTGCAGTGATATAAACATAACTCATTGTAACCTTGAACTTCTGGGCTCAAGAGAGCCCAGGGTTGAATTTCACTGGAAGTGACATCTGAATTTTTTGCCAGCTTAGCACAAGTTCTGCACTATAAGCCGCAACTCAGAAATTTCTGGAAGAGTCGTACCAAAACTCACTCTGTGAGACTGGTCAGATTATGTAGGCAATACTCTTTTTCTCTCTTTCCCATTCAAGTATGTGCAGTGAACACAAGGCATTGGGAAAGATATGAATGAGGTCTGATTTGCAGAATGCAGTCTTTTTTTTCTACTTACACAAAAGAGCAAATTATTTGCACAGAGTGATGAAAATTGTTAGCCTTAGCTAACAGTTAGCCTTTCCACCTTAGCTTCCAGAGTAGCTAGGGCTACAGGTATGTGCCACCATAGCCAAATAATTTTTATTTTTGTAGAGATAGAGGTCTTTCTGTGTTGACCAGGCTGGTCTCAAACTTCTTCCCTCAGTTAATCTTCCTTCTTGGTCTCTGCAAGTGCTGGATTACAGGTGTAAGCCACCATGCTCATCCTAGCATTGTTTTCTTCTTTTAAACTATTTTCTTTGGATTAATTTCCACTTCTCTAATAACTGGACTAGGATCAAAGATTCTGAAGTTTATGCCCAGGGATGCTGTTCATTGCCCAGTGCTGCCAGTTGCAGTGGTTGTGTCATATTTTCTGGAAAACCTCAGTCTCAGTAGCTTTCAGTTTACTCCAACCAAGCATGAGAACCATACTTGGTTGTTAGTTTGTAAGCACTTCCTTTGAGAGTGGTTCCAAACTCTACTCTTCAGAAAATATAGTAATATCACACTCTACAGATTTGACATTAAACTCTACTTTGTAACTTCCTTATGAGTTGCCTGTAGATTAAAGACAAGGTTAGCCTTTAGGAAAGTTATTTTTTTAATCATCCTAAGACCCTTAGATATGAGATATGGTCTAGAGTTTTCTTCAAGCTATTACGTAGTATAAAATAGCTGGAAACTTTTCTCATGTCCAGGATATATTATGCATTTAACATATATATGTTTATTGAAGGAATGTATTAATGTCTCTATACTTTTGGAAAGTGGAGTGATTAGACAGACAAATTAATACAAGCATTTCATGTATTCAATCATTCATCACCCATATACTGAGTGCCTACTATGTGCCAAATACTGTACTAAGAATTACTAATAAGAGAATAAATAATTTGACCTTCCTCCCTCAGAAGAATTCAACGTCTAGAAAAGAAAATTCAGCTTTAAAACATCATGTTGAACAGCATAAATATATACAATATTTGTTGATTGAAAGAAGAAAACTTTAACCCAACATAACAGGTTATATAATTGAAATATGCACAAATACTTATGAGAACACAGAAAAGGGAATGCCTTTTTCAGCCGGATGTAAGAGATGGTGAAGAGATCACCAGAGGTAATGGGCCTACAACTAAACTTTAAGGGGTAGGTGGAAGCTTAATTTAGAAGGCAGAGCTGAAGTAGGAAATTTCAAACTGGGAATAAATGCAGAAAGACCAGAAGGGCTGAAGCAGACACGGTGTTGAAGAAATGCACTGTGGTCTTACACGGTGAACAGTAGCAACAGAAGAGGCTAGAAGGCTAGACTAGAGTTAGATGGTAAAAGAAGAATCCCTGGGCTAAGGTACTAAGGTAGTTTCTTTCTATATATGCCCAGATTGGTAATTAGCCAGACTCTAGGGACTGCTTGCTTGCTTGCTTGCTTTCCTTTCTTATTTCTTTCTCTTTCTTTCTTTCTTTCTTTCTTTCTTTCTTCTTTCTTTCTTTTTTCTTCCTTCCTTCCTTCTTTTATTTTATTTCTTCTTTTCTTTTTTCCTTTCTTTCTTTTTTCTTCCCTTCCTCCCTCCTTTCTTTCTTTCTCTCATTCTTTTTCTTTCTTTCTTTCTTTTCACCCTTCCTCTCTTTCTTTCTCTCTTTCTCTTTTTTTTTTTCTTTTTTTTTTTTTTTTTTTTTTTTTTATTTTATTTTATTTTATTGCATTTTAGGTTTTGGGGTACATGTGATGAACATGCAAGATTGTTGCATAGGTACACACATGGCAGTGTGCTTTGCTGCCTTCCGTCCCCTCACCTGTATCTGTCATTTCTCCCCATGCTATCTCTTCCCACCTCCCCACCCCCCGCCCCTCCCCCATTTACCCCCAACAGACCCCAGTGTGTAGTGCTCCCCTCCCTGTGTCCATGTGTTCTCATTGTTCAACACCCGCCTATGAGCGAGAATATACGGTGTTTGATTTTCTGCTCTTGTGTCAGTTTGCTGAGAATGATGGTTTCCAGGTTCATCCATGTCCCTATAAAGGACGTGAACTCATCGTTTTTGATGGCTGCATAATATTCCATGGTGTATATGTACCACATTTTCCCTATCCAGTCTATCATCGTTGGGCATTTGGGTTGGTTCCAGGTCTTTGCTATTGTAAACAGTGCTGCAATGAACATTCGTGTGCACGTGTCCTTGTAGTAGAATGATTTATAATCCTTTGGATATATACCCAGTAATGGGATTGCTGGGTCAAATGGGATTTCTATTTTTAAGTCCTTGAGGAATCGCCACACTGTCTTCCACAATGGTTGAATTAATTTACATTCCCACCAACAGTGTAAAAGTGTTCCTATTTCTCCACATCCTCTCCAGCATCTGTTGTTTCCCGATTTTTTAATGATCGCCATTCTAACTGGTGTGAGATGGTATCTCAATGTGGTTTTGATTTGCATTTCTCTGATGACCAGTGATGATGAGCATTTTTTCATATGTTTGTTGGCCTCCTGTATGTCTTCTTTTGTAAAGTATCTGTTCATATCCTTTGCCCATTTTTGAATGGGCTTGTTTGTTTTTTTCTTGTAGATCTGCTTTAGTTCTTTGTAAATTCTGGATATCAGCCCCTTGTCAGATGGGTAGACTGCAAAAATTTTTTCCCATTCTGTTGGTTGCCGATTCACTCTACTGACTGTTTCTTTTGCCGTGCAGAAGCTGTGGAGTTTGATTAGGTCCCATTTGTCTATTTTGGCTTTTGTTGCCATTGCTTTTGGCGTTTTGGTCATGAAGTCCTTGCCTACACCTATGTCCTGAATGGTTTTGCCTAGATTTTCTTCTAAGGTTTTTATGGTATTAGGTCTGATGTTTAAGTCTTTAATCCATCTGGAGTTAATTTTGGTGTAAGGTGTCAGGGAGGGGTCCTGTTTCTGCTTTCTGCACATGGCTAGCCAGTTTTCCCAACACCATTTATTAAACAGGGAATCCTTTCCCCATTGCTTGTTTTTGTCAGGTTTGTCGAAGATCAGATGGTTGTGGGTATGTTGTATTTCCTGTGAGGCCTCTGTTCTGTTCCATTGGTCTATATCTCTGTTTTGGTACCAGTACCATGCTGTTTTGATTACTGTAGCCTTGTAGTATAGTTTGAAGTCCGGTAGTGTGATGCCTCCCGCTTTGTTCTTTTTGCTTAGAATTGACTTGGCTATGCGGGCTCTCTTTTGGTTCCATATGAAGTTTAAGGTGTTTTTTTCCAGTTCTGTGAAGAAGGTCATTGGTAGCTTGATGGGAATAGCATTGAATCTGTAAATTACTTTGGGCAGTATGGCCATTTTCACGATGTTGATTCTTCCTAACCATGAACATGGAATGTTTCTCCATCTGTTTGTATCCTCTCTTATTTCGTTGAGCAATGGCTTGTAGTTCTCCTTGAAGAGGTCCTTTACATTCCTTGTTAGTTGTATTCCTAGGTACTTTATTCTCTTTGTAGCAATTGTGAATGGCAGTTCGTTCTTGATTTGGCTCTCTTGAAGTCTATTACTGGTGTATAGGAATGCTTGTGATTTTTGCACGTTGATTTTGTATCCTGAGACTTTGCTGAAGTTGTTTATCAGTTTCAGGAGATTTTGGGCTGAGATGATGGGGTCTTCCAGATATACAATCATGTCATCTGCAAATAGAGACAATTTGATTTCCTCCTTTCCAATTTGGATACCCTTTATTTCTTTTTCTTGCCTGACTGCTCTGGCTAGAACTTCCAGTACTATATTGAATAGGAGTGGTGAGAGAGGGCATCCTTGTCTAGTGCCAGATTTCAAAGGGAATGCTTCCAGTTTTTGCCCATTCAGTATGATATTGGCTGTTGGTTTGTCGTAAATAGCTTTTATTGTTTTGAGATACGTTCCGTCAATACCTAGTTTATTGAGGGTTTTTAGCATAAAGGGTTGTTGAATTTTGTCAAAAGCCTTCTCTGCATCAATCGAGATAATCATGTGGTTTTTGTCTTTGGTTCTGTTTATGTGGTGAATTACGTTTATGGACTTGCGTATGTTGAACCAGCCTTGCATCCCCGGGATGAATCCTACTTGATCATGGTGGATGAGCTTTTTGATATGCTGTTGCAATCGGTTTGCCAGTATTTTATTGAAGATTTTTGCATCTATGTTCATCATGGATATTGGCCTGAAATTTTCTTTTCTTGTTGAGTCTCTGCCGGGTTTTGGTATCAGGATGATGTTTGTCTCGTAAAATGATTTGGGAAGGATTCCCTCTTTTTGGATTGTCTGGAATAGTTTCAGAAGGAATGGTATCAGCTCCTCCTTGTATGTCTGGTAGAATTCAGCTGTGAACCCATCTGGACCTGGGCTTTTTTTGGGTGGTAGGCTCTTTATTGCTGCCTCGACTTCAGACCATGTTATTGGTCTATTCAGGGTTTCGGCTTCTTCCAGGTTTAGGCTTGGGAGGTTGCAGGTGTCCAGGAATTTATCCATTTCTTCCAGGTTTACTAGTTTATGTGCATAGAGTTGTTTGTAATAATCTCTGATGATGGTTTGGATTTCTGTGGAATCTGTGGTGATATCCCCTTTATCGTTTTTTATTGCATCAATTTGGTTATTCTCTCTTTTCTTTTTTATTAATCTGGCTAGTGGTCTGTCTATTTTGTTGATCTTTTCAAAAAACCAGCTCCTGGATTTATTGATTTTTTGAAGAGTTTTTTGTGTCTCTATTTCCTTCAGTTCTGCTCTGATCTTAGTTATTTCCTGTATTCTGCTAGGTTTTGAGTTTTTTTGATCTTGCTCCTCTAGCTCTTTCAATTTTGATGATAGGGTGTCAATTTTAGATCTCTCCTTTCTTCTCATGTGGGCACTCATTGCTATATATTTTCCTCTAGAGACTGCTTTAAATGTGTCCCAGAGATTCTGGTATGTTGTGTCTTCGTTCTCATTGGTTTCGAAGAACATCTTTATTTCTGCCTTCATTTCATTGTTTATCCAGTCAACATTCAAGAGCAAGTTGTTCAGTTTCCATGAAGCTGTGCGGTTCTGAGTTAGTTTCTGCATTCTGAGTTCTAACTCGATTGCACTGTGGTCTGAGAGACTGTTTGTTATGATTTCTGTTCTTTTGCATTTGCTGAGGAGTGATTTATTGCCAATTATGTGGTCAATTTTAGAGTAGGTGTGATGTGGTGCTGAGAAGAATGTATATTCTGTGGATTTGGGGTGGAGAGTTCTGTAAATGTCTATTAGGTTTGCTCGTTCCAGGTCTGTGTTCAGGTCCTGGATATCCTTGTTGATTTTCTGTCTGGTTGATCTGTCTAATATTGACAATGGGGTGTTAAAGTCTCCCACTATTATTGTGTGGGAGTCTAAGTCTCTTTGTAAGTCATTAAGAACTTGCCTTATGTATCTGGGTGCTCCTGTATTGGGTGCATATATATTTAGGATCGTTAGCTCTTCTTGTTGCAGTGATCCTTTTACCTTTATGTAATGTCCTTCTTTGTCTCTTTTGATCTTTGTTGCTTTAAAGTCTATTTTATCAGAGATGAGAATTGCAACTCCTGCCTTTTTTTGCTCTCCATTTGCTTGGTAGATCTTCCTCCATCCCTTTATTTTGAGCCTTTGTGTATCCTTGCATGTGAGATGGGTTTCCTGGGTACAGCACACTGATGGGTTTTGGCTTTTTATCCAATTTGCCAGTCTGTGTCTTTTGATTGGGGCATTTAGTCCATTGACATTTAGGGATAGTATTGTTATGTGTGAATTTGATGCTGTCATTTTGATGCTACCTGGCTGTTTTGTTGGTTAGTTGATGCAGATTCTTGATTGTGTTGCTGCTTTTTTACCATTTGGTGTGTTTTTGGAGTGGCTGGTACTGGTTGTTCCTTTATATGTGTAGAGCCTCTTTCAGGAGTTCTTGTAGAGCAGGTTTGGTGGTGATGAAATCTCTGAGTGCTTGCTTGTTCACAAAGGATTTTATTTTTCCTTCACTTATGAAGCTGAGTTTGGCTGGATAGGAGATTCTGGGTTGAAAGTTCTTTTCTTTAAGGATGTTGAATATTGGCCCCCAGTCTCTTCTGGCTTGTAGGGTTTCTGCTGAGAGATCTGCTGTGAGTCTAATGGGCTTCCCTTTGTGGGTAACCCGACCTTTCTCTCTGGCTGCCCTTAGCATTTTCTCTTTCATTTCAACCCTGGTGAATCTGACGATTATGTGCCTTGGGGTTGCTCTTCTTGAGGAATATCTCTGTGGTGTTCTCTGTATTTCCTGGATTTGAATATTGGTCTGCCTTGCTAGGTTGGGGAAGTTTTCCTGGATAATATCCTGAAGAGTATTTTCCAGCTTGGATTCATTCTCTTCATCACATTCAGGTACACCTATCAGACGTAGATTAGGTCTTTTCACATAGTCCCACATTTCTTGAAGATTTTGTTCATTCCTTTTTGCGTTTTTTTCTCTGTTCTTGCCTTCTCTTTTTATTTCATTGAGTTGGTCTTCGACCTCTGATATCCTTTCTTCTGCTTGGTCAATTCGGCTGTTGAAGCTTGTGCATGCTTCACGAAGTTCTCGTGTTGCGTTTTTCAGCTCCATCAATTCACTTATTCTCCTCTCTATGCTGTCCATTCTCGTCAGCAGTTCGTCCAATCTTTTTTCAAGGTTCCTATTTTCTTTGCGATGGGTTAGAACATGTTCTTTTAGCTCATTGTAGTTTCTTACTACCCATCTTCTGAAGTCTGATTCTGTCATTTCATCACCCTCCTTCTCCATCCGGTCTGGTTCCCTTGCTGGTGAGGAGTTGTGATCACTTTTAGGAGGAGAGGTGTTCTGGTTTCGGGAGTTTTCATCCTTTTTACGCTGGTTTCTACCCATTTTTGTGGGTTTATCCACCTGTTGTCTGTCTCTGTCCCAGGGAGTTGGAGCTTTATGAGTTTCCGTTGCACTACTGCCTTTTTTGATTTCTTTTTTTTTTTCAGGTCAGACCCGCCCAGCTAGCAGCACGCCTAGCCTCTGCCTGCCCGCAGGGGCTTTGCTGAGCTGCTGTGGGCTCCGCCCAGCTGCCCTGAGCTCTTCCCTGTAGTCCTTTTTATATGGGCGTAGTTAGAACTGTCTGGGCAATGGTGGCCCCGCCTCTGTTATGGCGGACTCTCTCTGTTGTGGCAGGTTGCCTCGGCAACGGCGGGTTGCCTCGGCAACGGCAGCCTGCCTCCGTAGCGGTGGAGAGTCTCAGTAATGGCGGAAGCCCCTCCCCCACGGAGCCGGACCGTCTGGGTTCAGCTGTGCTTGGTTTGAAGGGCTCAACCCAGAGGGTTTCCAATTACTGTTTTTGTTTTCGTTGTTGTTGGGGGTGGAAGGCTGGGACCAACCGAGCCTGATCACCTGGCTCCCTGACTCAGAGTCTTTTCTTTTAAGTTGAACGACCCCGCGTTCCGGTCGCTTGTTGAAAAGGCGCCGGGATCTCCCGTGCTGCGACTCACGGAGTCGGCTCGAACCGCGGCGCCGGCTCCTGGCGGATTTTTTGCCTAGGAATCTCCTGGCCTGGCTCGCTATTTCAGATGAATGGGCTATTCTGCCGTCTCAGGGCTCTGCTCGCCAGCTAAGAGGGCTCCCAGACCAGTGGCTTTTGTACGGAGAACCGCAGCAACAGGGAGTGGTCACAGCAGCCGCGCGGGCGGAATCAGCCCCGCGGGGGCCAAAACAGCCGCACCGGCTGGGACTGCGACGCTGGCGACCCCTCTGCCTGGGTATCTCCTGGTCTGTGGGCAATAAGAGTTCGTCTGGAAATGCGGCGTCCACTCACCCTCTGCACTTTCACTGGGAGCTGAAGTCCTGAGCTGTTCTTAGGCGGCCATCTTGAAAGTCCCCCCCCCTCTTTTTTTTTTTTTCTCTCTCTCATCTGCCTCTCACTAAAGCTCCATCTTGGCCTCTTCAAAATCCAAAACATCCATTTGCTCAGTCAGTCAATGAGAGTCCTTGTGCTCTGCTTAGATTCCATCCCTCTGAACCTCAACCTGAAAACTCTCTTCAGGTAAGAAGCTGATGCAATTCTAGGACTCACCTTTTTCATTTTCCTTTCCTCAAGATCATAGTTCTTTCCACATGTCCTGATTTTCAACATATGAAAGTTGTTATTGTTTTAGGTGGAAAGGTAAATTCAAGTTCTGTTATACTATCTTGGCTAGAAGTAATGTTACCGGTAGCAAATTCTTATGGGTCTGCAGCAACCTCAATTCTTACCTCAGAAGGAAGAATTCAACTGAGGGGCAAAATGTGGAAAGAGGGACCAAAGCAAGTTTTAGAGAAACAGTGAGCGTTTATTAAAAAGCTTTAGAGCAGGAAGGAAAAGAACTAAAATGCCCTTGGAAGAGGACTAAATTGGTGACCTGCAAGCTCAAGTGAGTGCTTTGAACTTTTGACTTGGGATTTTTTTTTTAATAAGCAGTCAGGCAATTTGTGATTTTATTGAGAAAATAGCTATTTTGACATTAGATCCAGTTTCGCATTTATCAGAATAAATTTTTTACAATATCGATCACCATCATTTCAGTGTATTTATACGTAGTCTCTGAATAAAATATATTTACATTTGGCAATTCTAGAATATTGAAATTAATGACCAACATTGCTTACTTTAAGGTTGTTTACTTTATAATGAAGCTATAGTGTTTGTGCAACTAGAATAGATGTTTTTAAAATGTTTTCCATTCCAAGATAGGCTTGGTGGGACAAAACTAATAGCATACTACATACATATATTTCTTATCTTCTTTACTGTCAATCTTTCAGAATTGTAATGTGACATTACAAACACCTCAAATTCCCAGTTCGAAATGATTAGAAAAATAGAAAAACATGTTTTTCCATTTCATAAAATTAAAAATCAAGTCAGAAGAGAAGTAAAACTCATTTTTATGCATTTAACTTAAAAGCTTGAGTATACTACTCTTTCTCCTAGAAAGAAAGAAGCCAGCACTAAAGAAGTAGCCATTAGTTAAAAGAACGAATGACCCCATGACCAACTCTATGGTTCATGACTTGCTGAGGGCTGATGCAAACTCTGGCAAGTTATTCTTCATGAGTTTCAAGGATCTGGGATATGTAAATGAAACAATTAAAAGACATTTCTCTGAATTTGTGAGAGGAAGACTGAAGAATCAGAACAAAGATCCAACTGCCTTTCATGTGTCTACGTGTTCATCGTTACACCACAACTTAAAACCCACAGGCGAGCCTTTTTTCAAACACACATTCGAAACAGTGTTCCATATATAAAGTTGTATATTTTGCAAAAACAAACAAGATGCTTCCTTACATATGATTAGTAATCTTGTTTTAGACTTTGAAGTAAAATCAAACATTCTTAGCTAACCCTCTCAAATTTGGAGGCCTAGTGAGGTTTAAATTTTTTGGATATAGAATCTGCTTAGAATTTAGTACAAACTATGAACCTTAGACTGTCTTCAGTAGTGAAAAAAACTTTAAAATATTAAACTTCCTTTGCTTTGTCACTGAAGCAACTATAAGCTTGCTATGATGTATGTATCATACTAGCTTATATGTGACTTTAGTGTCATAAACACCCATTGCCTTTTTGGCACATTTAAAGCACAGCCAGAGAAGGTTTGGAAAATTGTTCTGGAAATATGAGTTGGTTTCCTCTGCCTTATAGATGGAACTGAGATTTTTTTTAATATATATATATTTTTTATTGCATTTTAGGTTTTGGGGTACATGTGAAGAACATGCAAGTTTGTTGTATAGGCACACACATGGCAGTGTGGTTTTCTGCCTTCCGTCCCCTCGCCTGTATCTGTCATTTCTCCCCATGCTATCTCTTCCCACCTCCCCACCCCCCTGTCCCTCCCCCATTTCCCCCCAACGGACCCCAGTGTGTAGTGCTTCCCTCCCTATGTCCATGTGTTCTCATTGTTCAACACCCACCTATGAGTGAGAATATGCAGTGTTTGATTTTCTGCTCTTGTGTCAGTTTGCTGAGATTCTAAGGAAACTGAGAATCTAAGGAAAGATTCTAAGGAATCTTAGATTCTAAGGCCAACTGAGTTTCTAAGGAAAGGGGCTGGAATAACCAGGGACCTCACAAATGCCTAAATAACCAACATATATATGCCCACAGCCATCCCCCTCTCAACACCATGATCCAAGGGAGTCTTGATCTGTCTCTTCCCATTTTACTTCCACTGGTTAGAGGGGCACCCAACAATAAGAAACATTTGCAATGAGTACAAACTAGCAAAAACACTCTAGGGCAGCATTTCCTTAGGTGTATCTTTCTGAACACAAGTCCCACAAGATACCTACTTAAAAAAAATTCAGCTGGGTATGGTGGCTCATGCCTATAATTATAGCACTTTGGGAGGCCAAAGTGGGCAGATCACCTGAGGTCAGGAGTTCAAAGCCAACCTGGCCAACATGGTGAAACTCCATCTCTACTAAAAATACAAAAATTAGCTGGGTGCAGTGGCAGGCATCTGTTATCCCTGTCACTTTGGAGGCTGAGTCAGGAGAATCGCTTTAACCTGGGAAGCAGAGGTTCCAGTGAGCTGAGATTGCTCCACTATACTCCAGCCTTAGCAACAAGAGTGAGACTCCATCTCAAAAACAAAAACAATCCATATTAAAATAGATTAGGGAAATGGTGTATAACATAGAGGTGCTTCTTGGAGATTGAAAGTACACATTACCATACCAAATGTTCTGAAAGGCCAACAGTAACTCAACTTTGTCTAACACACTATTTCCCAAACTTACTTGTCCAGGGAACCCTCTGTTCACCTAACAATATATTTTGACAAAACACTCCTTTAGGAACTGCTTCTCCCAAAACCAAGAAGATGATTTTTAAAAAATATGGCAGCACAGTTTTTTCCCTGATGTTCTAAAATCACTAGTTTACCTAGTTATGGAATCTCATGCAGGACCAGTGTTAATGCCACACCCTCTCAGAGCCTTTCCTTCATACCTTCACTTAGAAGTAACTTTGTGCTCGAAAATCAAACACCGCATATTCTCACTCATAGGCAGGCATTGAACAATGAGAACACATGGACACAGGGAGGGGAGCACTACACACTGGGGTCCATTGGGGGGAAATGGGGGAGGGATGGGGGGGTGCGGAGGTGGGAAGAGATAGCATGGGGAGAAATGACAGATACAGGTGAGGGGACGGAAGGCAGCAAACCACACTGCCATGTGTGTACCTATGCAACAATCTTGCATGTTCTTCACATGTACCCAAAACCTAAAATGCAATAAAAAAATAATAAAAATAAATAAATAAATAATAAAAATTAAAAAAAAGAAGTTACTTTGTGCTCTTCCAACTATCACAGTTCCAAAACAGAACACAGTGACATAGCATCTGTCTTCATTTTTTAGGTAGTTGTGATGTTATGGAATGTTTAGGTAATCCCAATTTGATGAAGTGAGTAAAATATGTAAAAATGCCATTTTTATATTACCTAGTAATTTCTACAAATGTACTACAGATCCTGGTTTAAGGCTTAGAGATGGAATTAGCCTCAAAGTGTGAGGCTTGGTGAGAGTACAGCTTTGAATATGACCCAGTATAATTTTTTGAGAGGTTGTTTGTATTTAGACCATGTCAGAATGTCCAGAATGTCCTTTGTTAAAATTTCTATATTAAAACATCATGTAATATGTAGGACTTTGGCTCAAGTGGGGAGAAAGAAAAAAAGAAAGAGGAGGAAAATAGGAGTGGTGGTAATAATCAAATAAATAACAAATGTTCAGTGCCTACTATAAGACTGACAGTGTACTAAGCACATTGCATTTACTCATTCCTTTAATTCTCACAAAAATTCTGAGTGATATAGTGCTATTATCCCATCCACCTTTGAGGAAACCAAGGTATAGACAAAGCATATTTCCCAAGGTTACACAGCTCATTCTTGGAGGAGTCAGGGGAATTGCTGATAGCGACTAAAATTCAATAGATATTATGTGTATTTAAAAATGTGCTTTTTAATCTAAAATGAAACTAATGGCTGGAATTCATCAAATGATAAGAAAAAAGACTGGAAAAACTCAAAGAAAGATCCCTTTGTTTTTCACCAGTCTCATCTTTTCTTGGATTTGCTGATGACTGTGGTTGAAAGGCACTAAAGAAAAACCTGGTCATTAATTTAAAAACTTGCTATTCCTGTTTCTGAATCTCCTCTAGCACGTCTCACTCCTGGATGTTCCTTGGTTGTCTTTCTAGGCTAAGGTATCCTCCATGATGTTACCATTACAAGGTGCCCAGATGCTGCAGACGCTGGAGAAATACTTGAGGAAGAACCTCCCAGCATCTTTAAAGGTGATAATGGAAAATTATGAGAGGAATAAAGAAGACAAACTTTCTGTGAAAGAGGGAGGAAAGGGACTAGCATTTATGGTGCACCTATTTTGAATCAGGCACTATTTCATGTTTTCTCTCATTTAGTTTGCCTTACCTCTCTGCAAGATGTTATTATCATGTCCATGTTGCTGATGAGAAAATGAAGATTCAGTTAACTGATTTGCTCAATATACCATAAGTACTGATTTGCAATGCTATGACATGAACATAGGTATGCCTGAGTCTAAACACTGCCTTTTGCTCTGTGCTGATTCAAAAATTACTTCCTTGCTCCTTTACAAAAAAGCATTTTATAATAACACTTGAAATTTGCCTAGAGTTCTCCTACAAATTTGGCTGAGGCTGCAGGTTAATGTTTAACTTGTTCATTACAAAAGGACACTTGCCAGTGAGAGGTTAATCATCATGAGTCTTCTTTGAAACTAATAACAGATCAATTTCTATTTTAACTTAAGTTTCCCAATTGCTTTGAATTTAAGGCATGTTGAGTTACTTTAGGGTTAGCTTCCAGTATCAGTATCTCTCTTAACCTGGTATTAATAATTAGAATTCTCATAATTTAAATAAAACATATATATATATATGTTTATATATGTTTTTATATATATATATATATATATATATATATATATATAAATCCCTACATTCAGAACTATGCAAGGCAGCTCCAATGATAGAGTCAGATTCTCGTCTGTATATATATTTAGCAATGAAGGGCATATGGCTCACTCCAGTGGAACCCAGGTACAATTGTGCATGTATGTGTGTGTATATCTCTTCAGTGGACAATTATTTTTACATTTTTATTGTTTTATAAGACATTCCTATATAGTGCATAAATTTCAGATAAATACATTCAAATTCCTCATTCCCTAAATGATTTGTTATTCCCTTCTTTCAGTATAAAGGAGAAAATATTACCATTCTTTTATTTGTGATTATATAGTTTTATTTTCATTATTTAGAGATGAATTAATGAAACAACAAGGTTTATTCTTTATTTATTAACAACACAATATGGCTTAAAATAAGCTAATCTAAATCTAAGGTCACCCACCTTGGTAACTCCTACTTACATTAATCAAAATTACCTAATATTTAAGTCCTTTCATATTACAATTCTTATCCAAACGACCTCCCAGAGAGACAGAAAATTTTTCTTGGAAGACACACTAGTTAGACAATGTATGCCCACTTGGTTGAAAGATTTTTATGATTAGTGGCTACTTTGAAAAATTCTCCAGGCTAAACATTTCTTCAATACTCTGTGATGTAGAATTTTGTTCTTTAAATTTCTCCTTATTCCTTGTGTTAAGCAGATCCTAAACATTTTGAGAAAACTCTTGGTGTTTCCTGATGGTTCCTTCTTGGAGCACTTATGTGGTGAGATAAGGAGAACCACATGACTCCTTCCCTTCATGAGGAAATAGCATTCCTCCTCTTTGGATGCATATTAAAAGATACACATTTTCCCCTAATGGAACTCTAAAATTTTTTATGCTAAGTGCTTTTAATGGAGGTTTATAACCTAGAATTCACTATTACTCAACAATTTCTTAAGGCCTAGTTAAGAAAATTGTCCATCCATTCTTCTGAGTGTTAGATATAAAATGCATAAAGATGTCCACTACAACTGATTAAATTGATAATAGCTGCCTCACTATGTTCTGTTCACTAGTGTGAAAGGAAAATATCTTGGGCCCCCCAAATCACTAAAGAAAATTCAAGTTGGAAATTGCTTAGGGCAAACTTGCCTCCCATTCTGTTCAAAGTTACCAAGATAGATGCGTATCTGATTGTCTCTTTTAGAAAGGCCAACTAGTAACTCAAAAAAATGAACTGTTTGTGTCTCACTTATCTGTGACCTCAAAGCTTCCTCCCTGCTTCAGGTCTTCCTGCCCTTGCTTCAAGATGTTTCACCTTTCCAAGCTGAACCAATGTACTTCTTATGTATATTTATTGAGGTCTCATATCTCCCTAAAATATATAAAATCAAGCTGTGCCCTCACCACCTTGGGCACATGTCATCAGGACTTAATGAGGCTGTGTCAGGGGCACATCCTCAACCTTGACAAAATAAACTTTCTAAATTAACTGAGACCTGTCTCTGATTTTCTGGGCTCAGATTTTGGCAATCATGGAGGCATTCTGAGTGGAGATGCCCCTGACCTTTAACAAATCTGCTATTAGTGCCTGCTACCATCATATGCTAATTTTATGGCTCAAACTAATAGGATAATTTGCTGAGGTCTGTGAGCACTCCCTCCAGATAATCCCTGATCTCCCCAGATTTGGTCAAAATCTATAGTTTATTTTATTGTACAACTCCTCTTTTTTTGGAGTTTTACTTGCTATCAACAGGCAAGCAAGTTTTCCTGCTTCCATGACAATAGCCGGATAGGTCTCAGCTGTCCTCTACCAACAGGCCCAGAAGGTATCTTGTAAACCTATTACTGCAAATTACTGGTGACTGTAATAGTATGAGGATTGGGAACAACAGGGTTTAAGAAGCCCATCACTGAGAAGACCTTCAATTATCAATTATAGGTTTCAAATTTACTCTGGCTTTTAAAGAAATAGGACACACTGCTTTCTCTTTACTACTATCTCTCCCTTTCTCTCTCTTTCTTACTCTTGGTCTCTCTCTTTCTCTCTCTCTTTCTCTGTTCCCTCTGTCAGTCTTTCTCTCTCCTTTAAGATTTTTTTTTCTAAGAAGCTCTTCTATAGGTTTACCTTTCTAGTTCTCTGTCTTTTGTAATTTCTTATTAATTTCTGGCCAACTGTTAGTGACAAAATGAAGTTCTAACAGTCCCTGCCCAAGACAATCCTTGAGACCTAGACCAATATATTTTCTCATTTGTTGGTTTAATCTGTTAAAAAAAAATCCCTTCATCTTTCCCTTGCAGTATATCAAATATTTGGGTAAGATTCTGGGTCTAGGGTACTGATTTTTTAAAATCCCCTTTAATTTCCTAAGGTCCTGCATTTTTTTTAAGTGGGCTGCATTGTTATTCTTCCATTATGGGTCCTGGGTGGGAAATTTTTGATTTGCTTTAGGAACATTTTGACCAGGTGAATGTTCACATTCTTAGGATCATAACTCTTTCTTCCCCTCAGAAGTGGGGAAAAGGAAGTTATGAACATCCTTTTTACATTGCTCTATCTTGCATTGAAGTCTTTTTAGGGAAGGGTACTCAAGCTGGTAGTGAGTGGGCTCTTGGGAGAATTCCCAAGAGGCAGGGTTATAAGGAGGTGGACAACAGGATAGGCGAAGGGTCTGGGGTGGCAGCTGCTTTTTCCTGTTTTTGGTCCTTTCGTTATTCTTCTTCTATTTTAAAATTAAACCTAGGGGATTATTAGGGGGAATATTATTGCTGCTATGTTTATCCTTTTTTCCTCTTACCTTACTTGGGATATTTCCCATTTTGGAGGCAAGGCCCAATTTCCCTTATTAGAAATGTCTCACCTTTTGAGGTGAAGCTCAGTTTCTCTTACTGGAAATGTCTCACTTTTTTTTTAACTCCCCTGGATACCCTGACCAAGGAATACTTCACTACCTCCCCATGGCTTCTTTTACCTTGGTATGTCCCAACCAAGGAATCGCTGTCACCCCCCGCAATGGCTTCTCTTATCTTGGTCTGTCCCAACAACCAAGAAAATACTTTGCCAGCTCCCAAGCATTTCTTGGTCTGTGCACAGATTTCCATGGTCATCGCAGTATGTGAGGATCCTTTACCCCAGGTTGCTGGCTGGCTTCTTTTGGCATTGCTGAGACTACAGGCTTATTCCTTGCACCAGGTGGTTCCTGACTTCTCACTCAAGAGGCTGCCACAGTGAAGCACTGGGGGTGCTCTGCCCAAAATTTCCCAAAACTAATAAACAACGTCAGCAAATTCTCAGGATACAAAATCAACGTGCAAAAATCACAAGCATTCCTACACACCAATAACAGACATAAAGAGAGCCAAGTCAAGAATGAACTGCCATTCACAATTGCTACAAAGAGAATAAAATACCTAGGAATACAACCAACAAAGGATGTAAAGGGCCTCTTCAAGGAGAACTACAAACCACTGCTCAAGGAAATAAGAGAGGACACAAACAGATGGAAAAACTTTCCATGCTCATGGTTAGGAAGAATCAATATTGTGAAAATGGCCGTACTGCCCAAAGTAATTTATAGATTCAATGCTATCCTCATCAAGTTACCTATGACCCTCTTCACAGAAATGGAAAAAACCACCTTAAACTTCATATGGAACCAAAAGAGAGCCCGCATAGCTAAGTCAATTCTAAGCAAAAAGAACAAAGCTGGAGGCTTCATGCTGCCTGACTTCAAACTATACTACAAGGCCACAGTAATCAAAACAGCATGGTACTGGCACCAAAACAGAGATATAGACCAATAGAACAGAACAGAGGTTTCAGAGGCAATGTCACACATCTACAAACATCTGATCTTTGGCAAACCTGACAAAAACAAGCAATGGGGAAAGGATTCCCTGTTTAATAAATGGTGTTGGCAAAACTGGCTAACCATATGCAGAAAGCAGAAATCAGAACCCTTTCTGACACCTTACACTAAGAATAACTCCAAATGGAATAAAGATCTAAACATAAGAGCTAACACCATAGAAACCCTAGAAGAAAACTTAAGTAAAACCATTCCAGACATAGGCATAAGCAAGGACTTCATGACTAAAACACCAAAACCATTGGCAGCAAAAGCCAAAATAGACAAATGGAATCTAATTAAACTCCACATTAGAGTGAACTGGCAACCAACAGAATGGGAAAAAATTTTTGCAATCTACCCATCTGACAAAAGACTTATATCCAGAATTTACAAAGAACAGAAACATATTTACAAGAAAACAAACAAATAAACCCATTCAAAAATGGACAAAGGATATGAACAGAAACTTTTCAAAAGAAGACATATATGAGGCCAACAAACATATGAAAAAATGCTCATCATCATTGGTCATCAGAGAAATGCAAATCAAAACTACATTGAGATACCATCTCACACCAGTTAGAATGATGATCATTAAAAAATCTGCAGACAACAGATGCTGGAGAGGATGTGGAGAAATAGGAACATTTTTACACTGTTGGTGGGAGTGTAAATTAGTTCAACCATTGTGGAAGACAGTGTGGCGCTTCCTCAAGGACCTGGAAATAGAAATTCTATTTGACCCAGCAATCCCATTACTTGGTATATATCCAAAGGATTACAAATTATTCTATTATAAAACCACATGCACATGTATGTTCATTGCAGCACTGTTTACAATAGCAAAGACTTGGAAGCAACCCAAATGCCCATCAATGATAGATTGGACAGGGAAAATGTGGCATATATACACCAAGGAATACTATGCAGTATAATAAATGATGAGTTCGTGTCCTTTGTAGGGACATGGATGGACCTGGAAACCATCATTCTCAGCAAACTGACACAAGAAAAGAAAATCAAACACCACATGTTCTCACTCATAGATGGGTGTTAAACAATGAGAACCCATGGACACAGGGAGGGGAGCATCACACACTGAGGTCTGTTGGGGGAGACTAGGGGAGGGACAGTGGAAGATAGTGAGTTGGGAGGGATAACATGGGGAGAAATGCCAGATACAGTTGATGGGGATGGAGGCAGCAAACCACATTGCCATGTTGCAACAATCCTGCATGTTCTTCACATGTACCCCAGAACCTAATGTGCAATTATATATATGTTAACAAAAAAAGTGTATGCAATCAAGTTGTTATATTATTAAGTTTTTGTTAGCTTATGGAAAAAAACTGAGATAAAAATTTTTAAGATAATTACCTCCCTGTATCTTCCTGTATATGCTTTTAAAGTTCTTGTAACATTGAATCACAGGGCTTTAACTCCCGGGTCTAAAAAGAACACCTAAGTCCTGCTAAATTTCAAACACTGACAGCAATTTTTCAGGCCCTGTAGAAGATGCCAATCAAAATAAACTACATTCCTGAGACGTAGGGCAAGAAATTGAAGGTATTCAACTCCTCAAGGCCCAGGGACTATCTCCAAAGAGTTGAGCATGTAAGAGTGTAAGGGCTGATTTTGTAAGATAAAATGAGTTTAGTTTCTCTATAAATTAATCATTAATGTCAAAGGCACAATGATGCAAAACCAGTATATGGACCCCTGTGTCAGATTTACAAAGTTTTCTTCAAGCATTAACCAACTCCTTAATAAAGGTTATAAGAGGCTTAAGGAAGTTATATTTTATAATCGATTAAATTTTATAGATTATTTATAAATTTTAAAAAAGCAAATATAAATGGCTTCATGCTGTTTAGAAAATTAGGTTTCTTCTCTCCAAGAATGAAGGTTTTCACTTTTTTTGAAGTCTTTGACTTTCACTTCGGTTAAATAAATGACTACAATTACCTGTAATCCTATTTTGTAATATCAAGTGTTTTAAACCTTTTACATCTGACAAACTTTCCAAAATTGAATTATAAATTAAATCTTTTTCTAACCTAGTTAATTCTTTAAGATATTCCCCTAAGTTCAAAAATGACACAATTTGGCTTATTTGGTAAAAACATTATACAGAAGGCATTGCCAAATATGAAACGGTGTGTTGTTTTCTTTGGGTTTTATTTCTATAAATATGTATTGGTGTGTGTGTTCCAAAATTATGGGAAACTCCTATAATTTAATATAATTTAGTGTACTTATCAGTAATAATCATATTGTATGCCATAGAAGTAATAAATTTCCTTGTCAATTGTGTCTTTCGACTATGGCTGGCTTAAAACATTGTTCATCCATGGAAAACTGTTGCCTTGGTTTGGTCATTTTTAGAAGGTGGTTTTATAATTAGCTATTAAACTACTCCAACAGGTTTTCTTAAATGCAGGCTTCTGATAACTTGGAAATTGTGACATTAGAATAGAGAAAAAACTTTCAGGACTCAGAGAGCTAAAATGTTAATGCGTATCAAGCAGAACAGGAATTAACAACATGGAATGACCCAATCTTTTTAACTTTTTACTTAAAATATTTGCTGATCCTTTGTTTTTTGGAGTCTTAAAACTTTTCTTTTGAGCTATTGACAGCTTTTAACAAGTTAGTATACTCCTATGAACAAAATTTGGAGCACGTTTGTTTCTCTCTACCTGGTTTCTCCAGAATTCATAAACCGTAAGCATTCTTAACTTACGGCAATACACTTACTTGCATAAGTGCAATGAGAATCTGTTTTCATTTGTAACAGCATACTATTGGATAAATTGTTCACACTTAGGTTTTGAGTTCAGTAGGGAAAAAAAGGTGTTTTAATAAATTAGGTGATGAAATAAGAAAAAAATAACAGTTTCACATATTTTCATATTTTTCAATAGATAATATTGCAGTGTAAATACATTTTAACAGGCTCCAGGCACAAATGTGTAAAAAGATATCCTCTATATTTTACCCAAACTGTACTGAATTTCTATATTAAGCCTACACTCATGGCTGAAAACAGAATAACTTCAGATAAACTCAGACTCAGTCAACTTAGTTTTCTTCCTTCTTTCCCTAGTCTAACATCAGTATTTTATGTGGAGTAGGGGGCAGCAGGAAGAAAACGTACTGGTATAGTTCTATTGTCTATCCTTGATGGAAACTATTCAAGGGCACAGCACCTTTTTGGTGTATTTTCATGCTGGTATCAATTGAGGCTTCATGTTCACAATGGTCATGAGATCTATGCTGACACCCACTACTGCATACCACAACCCTAAAATCATAAAGACACTTACTGCCTGTGGGGTTTGCTCTCACTCATTCTCAACTTCTAATCTCTTTTTCACCCCTCTCGCTCATTAGTTTGTCCAACATGGCAGTGCTGAAGATCTAAGACTGGACCCAGGCTAGGGGACCCCAAGCTCACTCTCTTGAGCAATAGGGAATAGTCTCTGCTGGCTGATGAGAATTCAGTTAACCTCTCCAGTATACGGAAACAATGCTAAAGAGTTTTAAACATGTAGATAGCCTTTAAAATAACAATTTCTCTTCTGATTATTCTAAGAAAATGTTAGGTACTCACATAAAGATTCCTGTGCAAGAACATTCTATAAATAATTATTTAAGTAAAAAGTTGAAAACAGCTGAAATGCTATCAACCAGCAAATGAATAAATGAACTGTGATGCATTCATATAATGAATTTTTATTCAGCCATTAAAAATAATTGAGAATTGTTTTTATGTTTTTGAACAGAGAAATAGGTACACAGTATGTTCAGTGATGAAAAATAGCAAATTTCAGTAATTTTATTATTGAACAAAAATCTGTTTAATCTAAAGGCTCTGGTGGACAAGTGGCCTGATTTTAATACAGGCCTTTGGGAACAGGTCTCTTTGTGTACAGATAAAAGCAAGTCTAGAAAGAGATAACAGTAAATCCTATAATAAAGAATGGTGTTCTTAAAATAATTTTATTTGTTTGAATATTTTGCTATATGCATATATGATTTATATTTGATAAGAAGGAAAATCTTCTGTAATTTGAAGTGAAAAAAATGAAGATTGTTTGACCTAGATTCTCTGGCTCTTTTGTATCATAAAATGTCATGATTTTATAAAAATAATTATTGTCCTAATCAAGCAAGAAATTCTGCTGTCCTTTACTAATAAACCAATACTCTCAATTTCTTGGGATCCTGCAGGTTTATGGAACTGTCTTCCACATGAACCATGGAAATCCATTCAATCTAAAGGCTCTGGTGGACAAGTGGCCTGATTTTAATACAGTGATTGTCTGCCCTCAGGAGCAGGTAAGGTTCCATGTGTGAATATTCTTCTATATTTATATTATCCATGTGTCTATTACATTATTAGCAATATGGTAGAACCAGGGCAGGCGGAAGTAAATCATAGTGATAGTCAACAAGTCCCCATCCCCGAGAAGCTCAGAGTCTGGAAGACAAGATAGATAAACAGATAAATTAAAATTCAGTATGAAGCATGCAAGAACAGAAGATAAACAGGATACAGAGATAAGCCAAGTGTAACCGGATTAAACTATTGAAGTCAAAGACGAGGCTACCAGATAAGTTCAATACACTTCCTGGTGGAGATTTCATCTGAACTGGATTTTGTAGGAAAATATGTTTCATCAGGATTACATGGAAAAGTGGACATTCTAAACAGAGAAAATAGCAAGGGCACAGAGATGAATTTGTAAAAAAGGCTATGAGTTAGAGTGACTATTGTATTAATCCGTTCTCATGCACTAATGAAGACATATCTGAGACAGAGTAATTTATAAACAAAAGATTTAATTGACTCACAGTTCAGCATGACTGGGGAGGCCTCAGGAAACTTACAGTCCTGGCAGAAGGGGAAGCAAACACACCCTTCTTCACATAGTGGTGGGAAAAAGCATGACAGCAGAGCAAAGGGGGAAGCCCATTATAAAACCATCAGATTTCATGAATACTTACTATCACAAGAACAGGGTGGGTGAAATCACCCCCATTGATGGAGATTCAATCTCCATCTGGTCTCTCCCATTACACATGGGGATTATGGGAACTACAATTCAAGGTGAGATTTGGGTGGGGACACAGCCAAACCATATCAACTATCAAGAGAAAAATTATAATGCCAGAACTTCCATATACATTTGAGGAAACACTTAAAAATTAGTGAAACTAAACAATTAACACATTTCAAGATAAAAATGCATAAGCTTATTTCAAAACGTCAGAAAACACAAATATATTTTAATACTAATAAAGTTATTTAAAAATCACTAAACAATATATACTTACCATTTTTGTGGTGAGAACACTTAAAATCTACTCTCTTAGCAATTTTCAAGAATATAATGCATTGTTATAACTATAGTCACCAAGTTGTACAATACTTCTCTCAAACTTATCTCCTATTGTAACTATTATAATTGGAATTTTGTATCTTTAACATTCCCCAATTCCTCCACTCTCCCCCTACCTTACCTGCTGATAACTACCATTCTACTATCTACTTCTATGAGTTCAATTTTTTTACATTCTACATACAAGGGAGATCATGAGGTATCTGTCTTTCTGTGTTTGGCTTATTTCACTTAGTACAATGTCCTCCAGATTCAATATATGTGAAGCAATACATATGCTAATTATCCTGATTTAGCCATTTCAAATGCATACATATTTCATTACAACATATTGTTGATAAATATACATAATTTTTTTATTTGTCAATTAAAAAATAAACAATATATGAAATGAAATTTATGGTAGTAAAAACGAAACTGAAATAAAATTATTTGATCTTTTAAATGTGGTCTTAACAACAAAATATGTCAGTGGTATCATTGCTGACTTGTGAGTGTGTTTATTTGTTCAACATTTTCCAACTTTTTAAAAAGTTTAAAATTCTATAATAGTTGGCGTAATATTTTCATCTGCCTTCTTTCTCTAAATAATTGGATCTGTTATTTACTAATTTGTGGCGCTCTTTTGGAATAAGTAGATTGTTTTTTTCTCTGGAACTACAATTGGTTTAACCAATGTATGTTTTTTAAAGAAAGCATTTTGAATTTGTTTTTAATCTTCTCTGGTATCAGTATCAAGTTTCGTACTGTCATGGTCATAGTTAGTGTATTGTGCAAGTATTTAAACTGTAGTAAAATTTATTCTTGCAACATAAGCTTTCCCTTGTCAATTGCTTTTCTTTTCTTCCTGTTGAGGATGATGGTGGTAAGAAGAATGCTTTCTAAATGGTTATGTCTTTGATTTGAAATGTTAATGTGATATATGCATAGAGAATAGTATTGTTCTGGAATTTTCCAACACAAATTGAATAGCTGAATCTTCATCTTTGTCTTATTATTTAAATAATTCCAAAATAATTATATGCATACAAACACACATTCAGATTAAGTAAATAAATTCTAATGTTTGACATAGGGTGACTATGGTTAACAGCAATGTACTGTATATTTCAAAGTAGATTGAAGAAGGACTTGAAATGTTCTCAACACATGGAAATAATAAATACTTCAGGTGATGAAAACCATGACTTGATCATTAAACATTCTATGCACATAACAAAATATTACACATACCCCATACATTTTACAAATATAATGTATCAATAAAAAATAATTGTGATGCACCAACAAAAGTACCAACATTTTATGACTTAGAAATGTCACAGTATTAAATTTTATGTCATCATAAAATATAAGGATGTGTTTCATTTCCATTTTCCTGATGATAACAGGATATGAAAGATGACCTTGATCACTATACCAATAGCTACCAAATCTACTCCAAAGACCCCCCAAACTGTCAGGAATTCCTTGGATCACCAGAACTCATCAACTGGAAACAGCATTTACAGATTCAAAGTAAGTAAGAGGAATGGGATATGTGCTGATTCACTTATGTGTCCTGAGCAAGTTTTCATATGACTTATATCACCTTCCTCCAAGCTCTAGATTCTCAACCTGCAGTCAATTTGGTTACTGTGCTGTAACTACATCTGTAAAGGTGGAGAGTGTGGGAAAAATTTGCAAAGAATGGCCTTCATAAAGGGAACCCTAATATAATTCCTTTGTATCAAGGACTTATGACATATTTTTCAGCTATATCCAGAACTTTTAGGGTAATTGGATACAAGAGAAGAGCCTCTCCTCTGGCTTTCTATTCCTGGAATAAAAACGAAAGCTTATTTGGCCATAGAACACTTCCCAAGTCACCAAGAACAACTGTCATAGTTTCAACTATGCTCTCTGGAGATTCCCTAAGATGGCATTTGCCTATTACTTGCTATGTCATCTTAGCCAAGTGATCTAACCTCTCTAAGATCATGTTCCTCATATATGAAAATGAGGAAAATAATGTTACCTAAAACACAAGGTACTGAAAATATTAAATGAAAGTTTGACTAGGAAGTGCTTAGTGTAATACTTAGATGTGTTAGTTACTGTTTGCTACATAGCAAACCTAATAATTCTGTGAATCAACTATTTGGGCTGAGCTTTGCAAGGCAGTTATTCTGCTGATCTCTTCTGGGTTTACTCATCTAGCTGTAGTTAATGGATAGACCATGGCTGGTTGCTCTGACATGGCTTCACTCACATGCCTGAATGACAGGCTGTCAGTTCATGCCAACTGGTGACTGTGGTGACCCCCTGATGGCAATATGTGTATCTAGCAGGCTAGCCCAGGCCTATCTTTACGACATTGGTTTTAATGTCATTGGTCTTAACTGGGAGCAAAAACAAAGGGAAAGTCCCAATGGGGCAGGCACTTTTAAGCTTCTCCTTGCATTAAATTTGCTCTTTCCATTGATGAAAGAAGTCAATATGGCCAAGGTAAGTTGCAGTGGAGGAGGGGACTATCCCAGGGAATGGATACCAGGAGAGATGAGCAAATGGTGGGTTATTGCCTCATGTTATTATACTAGGAACATAGCTTAGTAGATGTTAGCTATGATTTTTTTAAATTTATCTACTTGGATTATCAAAACTAGTGATTACGCAGCTCAGAAAACTTCGTTCCACTACAGATACTGCTATTAATAACACAATAGTAACTGAATCCATCCCTGAGCATGTTTTCACTCAGGTAAAACAGGAAAAATTGCACAAATCTTCACTGTGTGACATGGGTCACACAGTGGTAACACCAAGCCCAGAATCAAGACTTTATGATACTAAATCCCAGACACTTCTTTCTCCCACTGTAGAACTTCTCTCTAGAATGTACCTAAACCATTACCTCTCTCTTTATAATACCATCTAGGTTCACAGCCTAGCCTGAATGAAGCTATACAAAATCTTGCAGCCATTAAGTCCTTCAAAGTCGAACAAACACAACGCATTCTCTATATACCATTTGAAACAGCCAAGAAACTGGCTCCTTTCCTGCTGGAATCAAAGAATATATCGCCTAGTGGTGTCAAAATCAAGACCATGTGAGTTTGATAAAATCCACTCTATACCACTCACACCTCTCCAGTAACCTCCCAACTTCTTTTCCTGCGTTCACTCTGGCCTTCCTACAATCAATGTTGTAAAAAGAAATCAGAATTACATTTTTAAAAAATGTAACTCAGAACATGTTTCTCTCCTGTTTAAAAGACTCCACCATCTCCCTTCTCATCTAGAATAAATCAGACCTCTGACTACCACTTGGACCTTTCTTGCCCTTCCTGCTTTCTTCCTTCAACAACTTTGACCTTCACTCTGTGCCTCTTTCATCACGAGCTCATCTATATTCCAGAACTTCACATTCATTATTTCTTCTGTCTACTCTGTCTCTCAAGACAATAGTGGTCAGAAAAAATACAAATCTTTATATTAATGGATTTTGTTTTCTTCTTGGACCCTCCATAGCAACCAAGAGATGTTTAAACTCTCATCCATGGATGTTGCCCATGCTGACTTGGTGAATAAATTCTGGTCTTTTGGTGGTAACGAGAGGAGCCAGAGATTCATTGAACGCTGCATTCAGACCTTTCCCAGCTTCTGTCTCCTGGGGCCTGAGGGGACCCCTGTGTGCTGGGGTCTAATGGACCAGACTGGAGAGATGAGAATGGCAGGAACCTTGCCTGAATACCGGAACCAGGGCCTTGTGACTTATGTCGTCTCTTTCCAGTCCCAGGAAATGGGCAAACTTGGCTTTCCCATCTATTCTCATGTAGACTACAGAAATGAAGCTATGCAAAGAGTGAGTTACAACCTGCAACATATTTCCATTCCCAGAGGCTGGAACCAGTGGAACTGTGTGCCTCTGTGATGCCAGCCCTGAACATAAGACAGTGTTGGGCAGGCCTGGACATATAACTGGAGGAGTGAATAGTGGATGAAAAGAAAGAACAGATTGTAATCAGCAGAAAAGGAGTGGGCACTGTTTGGGCTCTGGGGAAGCATTGTGATGGTCTACAGGATCACCATGTTTCCTGCACTCACAGGTTCTCAGTAGGAAGCAGGCCCAGGTCCTCTTACATTTGACCTGTGTAATGTAGCTCCCCACACTTCCAGGACCTCTATGACACTTCTGATAAATATTGCTCCAAATTACTTCTCCTGGCATCCCTAGTTCCTCAGTTGCAAGATTCTTGCCAGTTTTTCTGGGAGCTAGGAAGAAGTGAATAATATTTTCTGAGCATGATGACTTACTTCTTTCCATTTCTAAAGCCCTTCCCTTATGATCGACAGGTGGATTCTCCTCCATAGTCTTCAGAGATTATCCTCTCCTGTTACTGCTACTTTATAGGTACATTAAATATAGTAGACACAAATATATATGGGATATTAGGCTAAATACAGTATATATGATATAGCAGGGAATGTTATTAGAAGAAATACCAACTGATGATATCCTATCCTATAACAGCTCCTACTCCAGGAAAAAAGATCCAATGTTTCTAAGGATGAGCTTCCAAAATCCATCACAACTCCTAAACAATAAAGAAAGTTTTGTGTTTTATTATATGCAATTTTGATTGTGTTTGCTCAAGTTAAATGGTTCATCATGGTGACAGCATAAAAGGAATGAGTGTACAAAATTGGGAAGGTGGGACCACCTTGACCCAGGGATGTGAATATTTATTGAGGAGAGATAGGAGTTGAAGAAAGAAGAGACAGCATGAACCTGCTTGTCCAATTATCCTCAGCACATTACTCATCTTAGTTTGTTCCTGCTGTAACAAAATACCTGAGACTGGGTAAATTATAAATAACAATGTCTGAACTTAATTATTTATTTAAAATAATTAAAAATTTATTTATCACAGTCTGGAGGCTAGAAGTCTAAAACCAAAGTGCCAGCAGATTTGATGTCTGGTGAGAATCCAGCCCCTGCTTGCAAGGTGGTATCTATTGCTGTGTTCTTTGTAGGGGATGAACACTGTGGCCTCACAAGGCAGAAAGACAGAAGAGCGAAAAGGGGACCAGCTAATTTCCTCCAGTCCTTTTTCCTTCAGGAACTAATCCCATCCCTAAGGGTAGAGTTCTCACGACTTAATTACCTCCTAAAGACTCTGTCTCTTAATACTCTTGCATTGAGGATTAAGTTTCAACATGAATTTTGGAGGAGACACAAACATTCCAATTATAGCATTACTTCAGAATGCCTGAATTCCATAAAGTTTAGATGATAGTCTCATACAAGAATCAGTAGGTGGGGAACAGGAGAGATAATCTTTCAGGTTGCAACAGATTAGGACTATCCCCCCCGCCTTTTTTTTTTTTAACTGTGCTGCTCTCAGTTACCTCTGACTCCTTAGAACCCAAAGGCACCAGCAGCAAAGGCCAGGAAACAGCAAACATGGCAGCCCGTCCCTCCCTTTGGGAGCTTCATCTCAAGAAGGTGCAGAGTTGGCGTTGGCCTCTGAACACTGGTGGTAGGCAGCTGGAATCCTAGACCAGTGAGTCTTACCCTGTGAAGTGCTGTGAAAGCGAGGCTTGAAAGCTGCAGCTGCTCAGCTCCCTGAACTCAGCCTCTTTCCTGGGGGCATGTAAAAAAGGCTAATTTCCTCCTTTGCTGGAGCTACAGCCTCTATTGCCTGGCTGTCCAGGGACCCAAGGCTCCCATGACTCTGCAGGAATGTCTGAGCAGCAGCTTTGCAAAGACTCCACATAGCTCTGCATGTCAGACTGAAGGCCCTGGTAGAAGAGATTTATGAGGGGATCTCCTGGCCCCAGGGTTGCCAAGGTCTAGGAAAAAGTGTTAGGTCCCTAGAATTTTCTACTCACTCACCATTTCCCACCAACTCCCCAGGAGAGGGAGTTTCCCCTGGCTCTGTGTCACTCCTGGGTGGGCAGTTGTCCTGTCTTGCTCCTGTCTGTTCTCCATGGGTCATGTTGTGTCTTTGATGAATCCCAGTGAGGCAGGAGAATAGGGTTTGGAGGCAGGAAACATAAGGCTGATTCATGGTGACTTCCTAAAACTAAATCAAAGGGAGATACTTCAGCTATGACAGGAAATATTCTCCTGATTTACATAGGGCATACACCAAGTAAATGACTTTGTAACTTAAGTTCATTTTCCTCATTTTCATAGGGCATACACCAAAAAGCCAATGGAAACCTCTAAAGGGTATTAAAACCCCAGAAAATTCTGTAATGAGACCCTTGAGCCCCTATACCAGGGGCTGCTCCCACCCTGTAAAGCATACTTTCATTTTCAATTAATCTCTGCTTTTGTTGCTTCATTCTTTCCTTCCTTTCCTTGTGCATTTTGTCCAATTTTTTGTTCAATATGCCAAGAACTTGGAAATCCTCCACCAGTAACACCAATGAATGCTTTGTGCCATTGTTTTTTAAATAAGGCAGGAGAAAAAAAGAGTTTAGAACAAACACATTTTATTTGTATTGCCTTTTATATTTTATATTTATCTGTATAGTGCTTATCTTGGGAACAAATCATATAAAGCCTTGAAAGTCACACCAAGGATATCAGATTATTTCCTAAAGCTAATGGGAGGCTATGGAAAGTAATTATGGAAGGTGTATTAATCAGGATAGTCTGTGTTATCTTGCAGTAACAACCTCAAAATCTCAGTGTCTTAAAATGACAATGATGATTTCTCACGTTTAATGGCCTTTGCAGTTCAGATAGAGACTCTATTCCATGTCTCCCAATTCTGGGAGTGTTTCAGATACAGCTTGACACCATGACAAAGGGGAAAACTAAAAGCAGGTGAATTGTGCACTGATTCTGAAGGGTTCTACCCAAAAATGAGACACATTATTTCTGCATACATTTCATAGGCCAAAGCAAAGCATATGGTCATACTTAAGTTCAAAGGAGGCAGGAAAGGCGAGTGCAATCCTATTGCAATAACCTATCCTTTGCTATCCTAACTGACTCTCTCTTTCTTAGCTGAGAGAAGTACAGACTCCATGTTAGCTTCTTGAGCTGGACAGAGTTCATTTAGCTTCTTCACTTCTTCCCCTTTCTCCCCCTTTCCCTGCGCACATAGGTAGGGTGAGCTAACTCCAAGCAGACCCAGGAATGTCCTTACTAATAAGATACTGAGTTAAGCTGTAACCAGCCCCCTCCTTGGAATGTGACTGCTGATAACCAAAAGCTTTACAACTGTTTACCTTCCTGTAATAGTTTATCCTTTTGATTTTTTTTACTTGCTCTGTTTCTGTAAAATCTGTTTTAGCTAGGCTCCCTGTCCCCTCCTTCAAGCAAGGTATAAAAAGACACAAAGCCCCTTCTTTGAGGCCAAGAGAATTTTAAGCATTAGCCATCTCTTGGTCACCAGCAAATAAAGGATTCTTCATTTGAAACTGAGTGTGGCACTTTCTCTAACTTGCTCAGGTGCAACACTATCATATGCGTAGAAAGATTTTGTTGGAAATATTTGGCATCTACCAAAGTCTGCTTTTGTGATCACCGAACATAGGCTCATGCTCTTGCCTGCATGTGAAACAACCTGTACCTCTCCCAAAAAGCAATAGCTCAAAAACAACATGTGACCAAAACTGCCTGCGATGGGGAGTTTTATGTGTAAACTTGGCTAAACTGTAGTGACTAGTTATTTAGGCAAACACTAATTCAGGTGTTGTCATGAAGGTACTTTGTAGATGTGGTTGACATCTACAAAAATCAGTTGTAGATGCCATCAACATCTACCTTTAATAATGTGGGTGGGATCTCATCTAATCAGTTGAAGGTCTTAAGAGCAAAAACTCTGAGACTTCCTGGAAAATAAGAAATTCTGCCTCAAAACTGCAGCTTTAACACCTCTCTGACTCTAACTTGCTGCTGACCTGCCTTAATGTTTTATATATGATGGTCCCCAATTATATAATCCAATTTCTCACAATTTATATATATTTTATATGTAATTTATTTTATATTTACATATGTATTACATATATGTATGTGTGTATTTGTATATGTATATATACACACACACACACACACACACATATACACACACATATATATCTTATTGGTTCTGTTTCTCTGAGAAACCATGACTGATACACTGCCTAAAGAGTGCCTGGAATTCTCTTTAAGTCTAGATATGCATTCAGTTATATATCTAAAAGATACCTGCATTAGTATGTTTATACAGTACTATTTACAAAGTAAAGATGTAGAATCAACCTAAATGTCCATCAGTGGAGGACTGAATAAAGAAAATGTGGTATATATACACAATGGAATATTACTCAATCATAAAAAATGAAATGTGTTTTGCAGCAACATGGATTAAACTGGAAGCTATTATCCTAAATGAAAATAATTCAGAAACAGAAAGTCAAATACCACATGTTCTCACTTGTAAGTGGGAGCTAAACAATGGGTATACATGGACACACAAAGTGGACTAATACACATTGGTGACCACAAAAGGTGGGATGGTGGTCAGGATATAAGATTTAAAAAATTATCTATTGGGTACAATGTTCACTATTTGAGTGATGGATAGACTAAAAGCCCAGATTCCACCACTATACAATATGAGTATGTAAGGAATCTGGCTTGTTCTCCCTAAATCTATAAAAAGTTAAAAAGTTAGAAATAAATAGAATATAAAGCTAATGTAGAAAAGAAGTCTGGATATGGCATTCCTTGTTCTTGCCATGAGCAAAAAAACCCAGAAGTTATTTGCTCCCAGAAAACTGCTACATAATGGAGGGGAAAAAACACATATAATAACAATGTCTAATTAAAAGGAGAGAAAATATGGGAAAAGAAAAAAAAAGTAACATTATTGGGAACAAAAAAAAGAAAAAGAAAAATTTCCTGCCCACATGAAAATAATTACAAAAATTAGAAGTTCTAGGTCTCTAGATAAGAAAGAGTCAGTGCAAGAATTCTGGTACCATAAAAAAATCTTAATGTAGTGACACCACCAACGGATCACACTTGTGCTCCAGCAATCATCCCTAACTAAAGTGAAACTCAGATATGACAGATAAAAAATTCAAAGCACAGATTGCAAGGAAGTTCAACAGTTCCAAGACAAAGTTCAAATCAACACAAAGAAACTTCTAATGAATTCGGGAAATGAAAAAAGAGATAAACATTTACAAAGAAATTAATCAGACCTTTTGGAATTGGAAAACTAACAAGAAATTTCAAGATACTAGCACTGAAATCTTTGACGTGATCAGTTAAAAAAAAAAAAAGAAATTTCAAGATACAATTGAAAGCTTTATTAATAGACTGACCTAAGCAGAAGAAATAATTTCAGTCTAAACATTGGTCTTTTGAACTAATGCAGTCAGACAAAAATAATTTTTAAATGAACAAAGTATTCAAGAAATACGGAATTCAGCATGGGTAACAAACTGAGACTCTGCCTCGACAAAAAATAAAAGTAAAAATTAGCTTGGTGTGGTGGTGTGTGCCTGTGGTCTCAGCTACTCAGGAGGCTGAGCAAGAGGATTGAGACCAAGAGGTTGAGACCACAATGAGCCATGCTTGCATATTGCATTCCAGCCTGGGCAACAGCTTGTCTCAAGTTAAAAAAAAAAAAAAACAAAGAAAAGAAAAGAAATATGGGATTATGTAAAGTGAATAAATGAATGAATTATTGACATTTCTAAGAGAGAAGGTGAATAAATGAAAAATGTGGAAAGCATATTTGAGCAAAAAATTCAATATTTCTCTATTCTTGGTAGAGGTAGACCTCTGGATAGAAGAAATCTAGAGAACACCTTGGAGATACTACACAAAATGAACATTATCAAGGTGTATAGTCACTAGACTGTCCAAGGTTAATGCTAAAAAAAAAAATTTTTTAAGGTTGCTAAAGAAAAAGGTCAAATCACATACAAAGGGTACCTAATCAGGCTAATGGACTTCTCAGCAGAAACCTTACAAACCAGAAGAGATTGGGTGTCTATTTTCAGTGTTGCTAAAGAAAAGAAATTTCAGTCAAGAGGTTTCAGATCCTGCCAAACTAAGCCACATGAACTAAGGAAAAATAATTTTTTTTCCAGTTAAGCAAGCATTAGGGGTCCAAAGAATATAGGACCCAACTAAATAGAGGATTCTACCAAAGTTGCAGCATTAAGGAAGTTTGTTACCACTAGACCAGCCTTGTAAGAGATCCTTAAGAGAGCTGTAAATATGGAAATGAAAAAGCAATTACCTGCTACCACAGAAACACACTTAAGTACACAGCCCACAGATCCTATAAAGCAACCATTGAATCCATACTACAAAGCAACCAGCTAACAATTTCATGATGTGATCAAAACTTCATATATCAAAATTAATACTGAATGTCAATGGTCTAAACTCCCCACTTAAAAAAAGTACACTGTCAAAGTTGAATTAAAAAAAGACCCATCCATCTGCTGCCTTGAAGAAACCAATAGAAAGATATGATGTCAAATAAGGGCCTGAGAGAACAACTTCGTAGATATGGGTGTGTAGTCCTGTTAAGTCATTGAGATTTGAAATACAAATGAAGTACTCAGTGTTCCTCATAGATTGAGTGATTCTGATAAGTGCTGCGAAGAAAAATAAGGCAAGGAGACCTAAAAGGGATAAAGAGGAGAGGCTGGGCCATTTAAAATTAAATTATTGGAAGTCCTCTCTGAGAAGATGACATTAGAGGCAAGTCCTTAAGGAGACCACCGTGTGGGCGTTTGGGAAAGAGTGTGCCATTTGGGAAATGCAAAGGAAGGACTGCAAAGACCCTAAGGTGGGAGCCTGGCTGGGGTGTTGAAAGCAGAACAAGCAGCAGGGAGGCCGGTGTGGGAAAGAGGAGAGTTGCAGGAGATAAGAGCAGAGAGATGCAAGGGATAAGCATATGTAGCGTCTTATGAGCCATGGTGAGGACCGTGGCTTCTATTCTGAGCAGGACTTTGAGCAAGAGACAGACATCCATGACTGAGGGGCTGTATTGAGATGAGATTGTGGAAAGGCAAAGGTGGAAGCAAGGAGGCAGTGGAGCGTTGGACCAAGGTGGGAATGGTGGAAATGTTGAGAAGTGGTAGGACACTTTAAAGGTAGAGCCAAAAGGACTTGCTGATGGATTGAATGTGGGGTGTGGGGGCCATGAAAATTCACACCTCCCTTCTGTCAGCAGGATAACTGACCAGTAACCATAGTAGCTGGCTCTGAAATCCACCCTTCCTTAGTTCTGATTTCTTGCTTTTCACGTGTTTCTCCTACCTGTAACACACAGCAGGAAGACAGGGTACTCTTCTGATGGGGCAGTTTTCACCCAAGAATCCCCATGGGCCTAAGACCTCCTCTTTCTCTCTCTCTCTCTCTCTCCACGAGGGAGACTTAAATTAGATGGCAGACTGATAGCTCTCTCAGCCTCCCCCATCTCCATTCCTTGTTTCCTCACTTAATAAATCTCTTTTACATCTAATCCAGTACAGGAGTTTCAGAAGACCTGGACTAATGGAGAGAAAGTAGTTCAAGAATGACAAGGTTTAGGACATTGGAGTGACGGAGATGCCATTTCCTGAAGGTATGCATGCGTGAATAACGCCTCCATATCCCCATAGGTCTCCTGGCACTGGTGTGCTGGATAATATGAATTTGTATTACCTAGATGGCTTTGGAGAACGCCCTTGCCAACGCTCAGGACAAAGCGTGCCCGGATACCCCAGGGCAGCCCCTTGCTGTGGACTTCGCGGACTCCGCTCCGCCAGCAGAGGGCAGCAGAGGCAGCCAAGGCTGCAGAACCAGCCTGAGAACGCTGAAAGATGGCAGGTGCCTCCCCGTTTAAGCTGTTGAGATTCCAAGTGACTTTAGCCTCATGCATAGTATCTATTCGCAGATCGTGGGATTCACGGATGACGGAAAAGAGAAGACTTTATTTTCAGAAGGAAAACCAATCCTCGGATCCAGGAGAGGCTGCCCTAGGGAGAGGGAAAGTGCACGTTGCGCAGAACGGCGGGTAGCTGCTATTTGGTATCTGGGTCTGACAGAGTCTGCCGTACATACGTATTAGCAGGGTGAGGAAAAAATGCAAATATGCATGAGGAAAGTCAGGCGCTTGCACAGTGGAAAACATATATGGAACATACATCCATGTTTACTTCTTGGTAGGATTTAGCATTAAAACGAAGTGCAGTTTGGCTCTTTACTTCAAAAGGAGAACTGTAGCACACAGAGACCATTTTTGCACAGTGCCCACAAGCTGACTGAAACTGGCTTAGGGTCTACAGCTATTGACCGATAAGGAGTGTTTCTAAGCCCCGTCCTCTATCCAGTCTGAGTTATGGCAGGACAGCAAGGCAGGGGACGAGGGGCAGGGAAGGGTATTGTAGTGTTGTAGGGCTTTCTCCTTAGTTCAGCTAAAAGCCGGGTTCTTCTCACACAACCATGAAAAATTAGCCTTGCGGACACTCTGAAGGGTGAGAAAGACAGGGTTTATTGGATGAAAAGAATAAAAGGGGAAAGAGGGACTCTCAGCAAAGCGAGAGTCCTGCAAGTGGGCTTCCTACCTCACAGATTGAATCACCATATTACCACCCAGAACTGGAGAGGCCAGGCTCCTCCCCACTGCAAAACAGCAGGAACTTCCCCAAGGCTCCACCCCAGCACGCACTCCTCCCCGTGCGCAGGCCGGTCGGAGATGCTGCCAGGGAGCCCTTTTTATGGGCTGTCCTAATAGGCTGGAAACCGGCAGTCTGTCAGTGTCAGCTGGGAAGTTTTCCAGCTGTAGTTATTTGGCAATGCTTTTCAGGAGGTAGTTTCTGCTGAATTATAGGAAGGAAACCTATGACAATTAACACCGGGATGCGTCGCAGATCCCTCATCCTGCTAGCTATGAAATTGGTTTTTTGAGTTTATCTCATTTTAGCCACAGGGAGTCCATCTCATCGTCTGTTGGGGTATATTTTAGCATATCTAATAAGTGTTGCTTTTTATTATAACTCAACAACTGGGAAACTGTGACCTCAGGAAATTGTGGCTAGAACACTTGTGAATGAGAGAATGACAAGCAGGAGGTCCAACCTGTCCAAGGAAGAGTTCTCAAAGTAAGCATTGCAACAAGAACCAAGTTCATTTTTTTTTTAGACGGAGTCTTCCCTGTCACCCAAGCTTGAGTGCAGTGGCACAATCTGGGCTCAGTGCAACCTTTGCCTCCTGGGTTCAAGCAATTCTTCTGCCTCAGCCTCCTAAGTAGCTGGGATTACAGGTGTGCACCATCACGCCAAGCTAATTTTTGTATTTTTAATAGACAGGGTTTTGCCATCTTGGCCAGACTGGTCTTGAACTCCTGACCTCAGGTGATCCACCTGCCTCGGCCTCCCGAAGTGCTGGGACAAGTGCATTCTTTAAAAGTGACTTCCTTGTTCCACAATCATCTCTAATTGTAATAGATTAAAATGTTAAGTCTCCACCCCAAGGTGAACATGGGACACGTGTGTCATGATGTTTTCTCATCATGCATACATGCAACTCCCTTTGCAAGGATTGCAAACACACAAGGAACAATAATGAGGTTTTGATACTAAATTACTCAGGTAGGGAGTGGAAAGTGCCTGAAAATTATAATTTGGGGTCACCATCCCCATCTTGTGTCTACTAAGGTTTCTGGTACATACTAAGCACCCAATATTTATTAAATGAAGACATGAATGAGTCAAAATGCAGTAAAAAAAGTAGGATTCTTTTAATTTCATGAATTTTTTAAAAAAAGTTTCTATAAAATTTATACATTTTGCAGATACAACACTTAATATTTATCTAGGGAATGTTGGAACTTTCCGTAATATGCATGTTATGATAAACATTTTCTGGCCAGGCGTGGTGGCTCATGCTCATAATCCCAGCACTGTGGGAGGCTGAGGTGGGTGGATCACTTGAGGTCAGGAGTTTGAGACCAGTCTGGCCAATATGGTGAAACCCTGTCTCTGCTAAAAATACAAAAATTAGCTGGGCATTGTGGCGCACGCCTGTAATTCCAGCTACTTAGGAGGTAGAGGTTGCAGTGAGCCAAGATTGTGCCACTACACCCCAGCCTGGGCAACATAGCTATACTCCATCTAAAAAAGTAAATAAATAAAATAAATCACTTAATTAAACTTTAGAAACCAGAGCTAAATGAAAATCATGCAATTATGGAAAAGCAAAATAAAACTACAAGGCAATTACCTTATTTCTCTCTTTTTAGAATGGTAAAGTGTAAATACGTTTGACGGCATCTGCTATTAAGAAGAGTATGGAGAAATGGGCACTCCGCTAGGTTATTGTCAGAAGTGCACCTTTGCACAGCCTTTGAGGGCAGGTGGTTTTAGAAGCCCTGTTTTGATGGGGAGAACTTTTGCTGAAGAGAAATGAAGCTTTTTATATCAGGGAGGGACATTTCATCTGTGTCCACAAACTGCCAGGGCATTCATTTAAATTCAAGGACTCTCTAAAGTTAAAGAGAAGAAAAAATTATATCTTTATTTTTATTAACTTCCAACCACAATTAGGATTTTCTTCCATTATAATTGTATGTACCAAACTACAGTAGAGTCCCACCATCTCTGACTTTATCAAGGTTGGTGATGAAATAATTTCATATCTGATTATAGCTGAAAATAACTGAACTGTCACTTTTATGATATTAAAAGTATTTAATTTATGATTATATAATGTACTCATTCAATGTGAGACTTTGCAGCTAGATATAATGTAATGAATTTAAAATAGTCAGATAACTGTATGTCAATATAATTTTATTTCCTTCATAATCCTTGTGTTTTATTCATTTAATAATTCATGACTTGTTTAATATTAATTCCCTGAGAATGGGATAATAGGCTTCACCAGACTGTCAAGGGGTCCATTGTACAAAAGCGTTTAAAAGTTATGCTTTAAATGAAGAGGGGCTCAGTGGGCTACTGATGACCAGGTTTTAATTATACAGAAAAAGTCTAAGAAAGGGAAAATCTTAGCAATAGCAGGAGGTGAAGACAAGAAAACCCAATGCAATCTCCCACTAGAGTCATTCTGTTTTTTAAGTAATTTGGAAGTCAAATTTTGTTTTGAATTTAATTAACACTCTTAGTTTAAAAATCACAAATTTAGAAACTTAGAAAGGAGAGCTTTATTTCTTAATGGGAGTTACAACCCACAGGCAGGGAGCACAGCCTCTGGTTGAAATACCAAAAGCAAGCACTTCCAGGGAGAGAGAAGTAAGACAGCAATCAGTGCTGATGCGGTTGGCCAAGTATGCCTATTCAACAGGATACAGGAGGAGTTGTGAATATTAATTATAGTGAGGTTGCAAGCATACAAGGTAAGCAGACATGCATGATACATGCATCCCATGTTCACCTTGGGGTGGAGACTTAACATTTAAATCTATTACAATTAGGTCTTATTGGCGAGAAGGTGAAGCAGGGACAGGAAGGTGCTAAAATGCACAGCCTCTGCAAAACCAGCCAGAGCCAGTCTAGAGGGTCAGTGGTGTCTTATCAGGAAAAGGTTACAGAACTTGTTCAATTGACACTGTAGCTATGCAGGGTCAGTTTGTTGGCTTCTGACAGGGAGACCTACAATTGTTTCAATATTGTTTATCTTGAGGCAGGTGCTTGTTCAACTGCTAGAGAAAAAGAAAAAGCTTGTGACAGTTAGAAAACAGTTTTTTGTTTTTGTTTTTGTTTTTTGAGACCAAGTCTTACTTTGTTGCTCAGGCTGAGGTGCAGTGGTGCGTTCTCGGCTCACTGCAACCTCCACCTCCCTGGGTTCAAGTGATTCTCCCGCCTCAGCCTCCAAGTAGCTGAGATTACAGGCACCTGCCACCAAGCCCAGCTAATTTTTGTATTTTTAGTAGAAATGAGGTTTTACTATGTTTGCCAGGCTGGTGTTGAACTCCTGACTTCAGGTGATCTACCTGCCTCAGCCTCCCAAAGTGCTGGGATTGCAGGCATGAGCCACCATGCCCAGCTCATAGTATGTTCTTTAAGTGAAGGGGTACCTGACTTAACCTTTGGATGGTATGTCCTTAGATTCTGTTTATCATTTTGTATCTTACTGCCACAAAGAGTTTATCAGTCTTATGATCTTCTATTTTAACATAAATGTTGATAGTTATTGAGTCTAAGCCAGAAAAAGGAGGGGGTAGAATGCGGCAGGTCTCAGTTTTTAAGGTTTCTCTGGGGTTTCCTTGCCAAGAAGTAGTCCATCCAGTTGGGTGGGGAGCTTGGTATTTTATTTTTAATTCTCAGCACTCATTGCTAATTTTTCAACAATGTACTTATGGCTGTATTTCTCTAATTATCAAAATAAAAATAAGAGTATCTATGGACACTCCCACATGTAAAATAACAAACCCAGTGAAATTTAGACCAATTTAATGTCAATTATTTTTTCCAATAACTGAAGTATGAGATTTTGAACCCGGTTTATTACTGAAATTTTACATATCATTTTAGTCAAGAATTACTTTTTGTCTTTCATTCTATTTTATCATATTTAAAACACTAAATTAGGCTTTATTCTCTATTTTATTGGTTTTAGTATTTATCTCTTTAATAGAGTTCACCAGTTCTTGATCTTTATTTTGATTCACTTCTCATTACACTGGAACATAACATCACTCAATTTTCCAGTTAGGATGCCCAAGTAATACAATCCCCGAATGTATACACCTGTAGGAAAGTCTTCGCACAGACATCACACAGGAACGGCAGCTTGGCTGGTTGCAATATTTCATATTGCATCCTTTTGAGGCAGGAGAATAGGATCTGGAGGCAAGGAACCTAAGGCTGACTTCCTAGAACTAAATTGAAAGGAAAATCATAACTCTCCACACCTAAGTAATAAAAGGACCAGAGGCTACTCCCTTTGCAAACCCTCACCTTTTCTGCCCTGCAGATGGGAAATTGAAAGTGCCTCTGATTGGTTGCAAAAAGCAATTTGCAACCAGTCAGACATTTGCATAGGAGTGTAACTGTAACAACTCCACCCTCTGATTGGTTGCAGGCTGTCTTTCTCTGTATAGAAGTACAACTTTGTAACTTCACTTTAGCCTCTGATTGGTTGTTTTTGCAACCAATGGGTATTTGGACCCAGGAAGATTCTGTATCTGGGCATTGAGCCACTCCTTCCACCTGTTCCCACACTGTGGATTTTTATTTTCAATAAATCCCTGCTTTCATTTTCATTGCTTCATTCTTTCCTTACTTTGCTGTGCACTTAGTTTTTCTTTGTTCAAAACATCAAGAATCTGGACAACTTGCAATCAAGAACCTCTGTCGGTAACACTTTCCCCCTCAAAATTTTGCTGTTAGCTTCCTTCACTTCTAACAGTGCCATGGAAGAGACATCCAAAGAAGCTTGATGCTTTTGCCCCTTTGCACCTAATCTGCCTGGATGCTTTGAGAATAGTTTTATTCTTAAAACTCAAAATGTCCAGTAGGAAATAACTAGATGTCAGTCACTTTTGTTAATGTTGCCAGTTATACAGAAGTGTGTCTCCGCTTGCACACCTGTATCCTTCCGTCCATCTTCTTTCAAAGCATCAGTTATTAAATTAAATATCTGCTCTCGGTCTACTAAATCTATCTTTTTATGCTTCACACACATTCTTCAGGCATAAGTTTCAGTTTTTTTAAAAAATGTTAAATCTCAAACAAAGGTGATCAGGAGAGACTCCCCTACTCCTTGTCTGCCTTGTTATCTAACAAGATGTCATTTAGATGGATCTGAATGTCGGATGAATGACCTGATTAAATATCACGCCAAAGGTGGAGTGAGGATTCAGGTAACATTCCTCCCTCGGTTAGAATATGACCCCCTTGCATTCTCCTTATCCACTCATCTGTATATCTAAAGGCTGGGTGCTGTTTTCAATCTTTGCCCAGTTGAGGGCAAAGATCCCGATTTACTTCTTAGTCTAGTTCCCTCTAATTGCTCAGCTACTCCTCAAATCTGGCTGACTCTCCAACTGAGCCATCCCCTCTGCAGACTTGGTTCAGAAATGCTGCAGATTCTTGTGCTGCAACTGCCCCAGCAGCCTCACTGTACAGAGGGTAGTACCTACTCTAGAGACACTGCTGGGGAAGCTGTAGCTGATTCTGCCCTGTAGAACACCCTGCAGAAAAATACATATAATCAGAGCATGAGATGAAGAGCCTGGCAAACCAGAGGGTAGTTCACAGCTCTCTGCCAAGCCTTGCTTCAGGAAGAAAGATGGCCTGTTGCCAGGAAACCTTTCTCTAAGGAATTTCTCAGTAAACGCCTTACAGACTTCAAGTCTGATTAATAACTGTCTGCAATTAGTTTCTTTCTTTTAATTATTTCTTAGTGGCCTTACACTTTTGTCTTTTTATTTTATATATTTTACTTCTATCTTAAACACAGCTGGGCAGCAAGCATAACTCAGCAAGCCTGGGCTGCTCAAACCCTGCACTTTTCCAAGAAAAGACCTATGATAAACAGCTCTTGTAAATAACCTACGAGCCTTTGGTATATGCCTGTTTTCATTCCATTCACCTGGGGCCTTGGGCCTCACTGTATTCAGTTTGACCTCTGGGGTGAGGTATGGGCTGATGACTAAGTATCTGAGGTCAGTATATGACTCCATGCCTCGATGAGTGACCCCCAATAAAAACTAGACACCAAGTCTCAGGTGAGCTTTCCTTGCGAGTAGCACAGATGGTCCCTGACTTACGATGGTTCCACTTATGACTTTTTGATTTTACAATGGTGTGAAAGTGATATATATTCATTAGAAACTGTACTTCAAGTACCTATGCAACCATTCTGTTTTTCAATACAAGATTACGTGAGATATTAAACATTTTATGATAAAATAATCTTTGTGTTAGATATTTTGCCCAAATGTACCCTAATGTAAGTGTTCTGAGAATGTTAAAGGTAGGCTAAGCTGTGGCGTTCAGTAGGTTAGCTGTATTAAATGGATTTTCAACTTACAACATTTTTTATTTACGATGGTTTTATTGGGCTGTAACCACATCACAAGTAGAGAAGCATCTGTCTATTCATGTGAGTTGGCACACAGCATTGGTAGAAGAATGAAACACTGTTCCCACCACTCCACTGGGAGATGATGACTGGAAGCTTATGCTTTCCATATGTGCTGTCACAAAGTGAGATCCACAACTTCCTCTTACAGACTGGAAAGCACCAAGAGGTAAATCCTTGTTTAGAAATAACGTATCCTTGACACAGCCCATGGCCGTAATTCAGTCTGTCTCTCCTGAATTCTTTAAACATTATGTTCCCAAAGTGTTTCTTGCTCTTTCTGGGTCTCATCTTGGACAAGGATCCAGCTGTGCTTCTCACCATCCCGACTCCCATGTGCTGCTGATTCTGGAGAAGACCCAGGAGTTGAACAGCTATTTGAATCTACCCAGATTATAATCTGAAGCTACCCTGAATGTAAGTGTGTAGAAGGGGCATGTATTTCTGAATTCTTTCAGCTTGATTTCAATTTGCAGATTTAAGAGGCTCCCAAAACTTGTATATGATATTGAAACAACTTTGAATATTGGACTACAGGCCTAGGTTCACCGTTGATGAATAATCCTAAACAATAACTCTGAACAATACTTTCCCCCTGGGTATTTTTTTAGTAACTCTCACTTAGGTTCTTCAGGTCCCTATTTCATCATCCATGAACCGATTGTTGCTTTAAAGTTTAAATAATCGAGCTGGGCGCAGTGGCTCAAGCCTGTAATCCCAGCACTTTGGGAGGCAGAGGCGGGTGGATCACGAGGTCAAGAGATCGAAACCATCCTGGTCAACATGGTGAAACCCCGTCTCTACTAAAAATATGAAAAATTAGCTGGGCATGGTGGCGCGTGTCTGTAATCCCAGCTACTCAGGAGGCTGAGGCAGGACAATTGCCTGAACCCAGGAGGCGGAAGTTGCGGTGAGCCGAGATTGTTCCTTTGCACTCCAGCCTAGCTAACAAGAGCGAAACTCAGTTTCAAAAAAAAAAAAAAAGCACTTTGCAACCCGTCAAGGGTTTCTGAAGCTTGAATTGTTGTTTCTAGCACACAAAAGAACCTACCTCCACACTGGAGGATAAAAGTGCTAGACTCAGTCATGACATTGAATTTGGTAATGATTTCTTAGAAATAACAGTAAAAGCACAGACAACAGCAATAACAAAACAAAATAAATTGGACTACATCGAAAATTTTAAGTTCTATGCATCAACAGACACAATCAATAGAGTGAAAAGACAACCCACAAAATGGAGAAAATATTTTCAAATCACATATCCGATAATGAGTTAATATTCAGAATATTTAAACTCCAACTACCAAACAACAAAACAACCTGATTTTTAAAATGGGCAAAGGACCCATTTTTCATGTGCTTATTGGTTATTTGTATATCTTCCGTGTTCTTAAATGTTCAATAAACACATGAAAAGATGCGCAACATCACTAATCATCAGGGAAATGCAGATCAAAACCACAATGAGAACCGTCTCATACCCAATAAGATGGTTACTATTTAAAAGAAAAACAACAGAAAATAAGTATTGGTGAGAATGAAGAGAAATTGAAACCCTTGTGCATTGTTAATGGGAATGTAAAATGATGTAGCCACTAAGGAAAACAATATGGAGGTTCCTCAAGAAATTAAAAATAGAGCTACCATATGGTCCAGCAACTCCACTTCTGGGTATATACCCCAAAGAATAAAGATATAAAGTCTCAAAAAGAGATTTGTACCCTCACATTCAAGGCAGCATTATTCTCAGTAGCCAAAAGGTGGAAGCAATCCAAGGGTTCCCTTGATGGATGAATAGATAAACAAAATGTAGTATCTACAGAAATGATTTAGCCTTAAAATGGAAGCAAATTCTGACCTATGCTACAGCACAGATGAACCTTGAGGCCATTATCCTAACTGAAATAAGCCAATAACAAAAAGACAAATACTGTGTGATTTCAGTTGTATGAGCTACCTATAGTAGTCAAATCCATAGAGACAGAAAGTAAAATCGTTGTTGCCAGGGCCTGGAGGGAGGGAATGCAGAGTTGTTGCTTAACAGGTATTGAATTTCAGTTTTGCAAAATAGAAAGTGCTCTGGGGATTGTATAACAATGTGAACCTGCTTAACCCTATAGAACTATACCCTTAAAATTGGTTAAGATGCTAACTTCTCTATTACGCGTATTTTACCACAATTAAATGTTTTTTTAAAATATCCAGATATGACAGCTGAAATAAACAGTACTTTGTGCAACAGATCTATTTGCCTACCAAAAATAAAAAAGAAAAAAGGCTGGGTGCAGTAGGTCACACTGGTAATCCCAGCACTTTGGGAGGCCAAGGTGGGCAGATCACTTAAGGTCAGGAGTTTGAGACAAGCCTGTCCAACATGGTGAAACCTTGTCTCTACCAAAAATACAAAAATTAGCTGGACATGGTGGTGGGCACCTGTAATCCCAGCTACTCAGGAGGCTGAAGCAAGAGAATCACTTGAACCCAGGAGGTGGAGGTTGCAGTGAGCTGAGATCGTGCCACTGCACTCCAGCCTGGTGATAGATTCAGACTCAGTCTCAAAATAAATAAATAAATAAATAAGAAGAAAGCACTAAATTAGAGTTTTGAATCCTACCTTGCTCTGCCACTAACTAGGGGAGGAAACAATAATAATTGCTGGCATTTATGGTATACTTACCATGTGCCAGATATCATTTTAAATGTTTTATCTCATTTAATGCTTACAACAGGAAATACTATTGTGTTCCCATTTTACAGATCTGGAAACTGAAGCAAAATCAAATTAAATAAGTCACCCAAGGTCTTACAGCTAATAAGTGAGTAGCAAAGCCAGAATTCGAACTCCACAGTCTGACTCCAGGGCTGCACTTGTAACCATGGTGCTACTGTAGAATGGCTGGGAGCCCAGGTTCTACACGGCAATGAACCACTTCCTGCACCACCCACCCACTTCCAAATCCAGTGGCTTCCTCATCCTAGACCTAAAGAAAGTCAAGTTCAGCTATAAACAATATGATCATTTTTTTAAAACATCACATTTTCTCCAACAAATATGCTTTCCTTTCACCAATGTTTTCCCTCCACACCCCTTTCTCAGCTCTTTAATCATCTTAGATTGTGAAACATTAGATTAGAGAGCATGAGGGCTGAAGTTGCAACAGTCTGGATGGGACCCCAACTCTATGACTTGCTAGCAAGTCATTTGTTTTCTCTAAGCCTCAGTTACATCAACTGTAAAATGAGAATAATAGGACTTGCATCAACAGGTGGTTTTAAAGATTCCACTGTATAGTATCTTAAATGTCTAGCATAATATTTGACTTATAGTGGGGCTGTGGTTGAATCATAGTAACAATTACTATAATAGCAATAACTGGTTGAATGTTACTTAACAACTTTGTTGTCAGGAGAAAACAAAAGGTAGACTTGTTCATTATGGCTCCAAAATTGAAAATGAAACATGAGATTACCAGGGAGATCCACTATTCTACTAAGCAGAAAGCAAATCTTTCTATTAGAGAAGATCAAGGGCAAGTTGGGTTGTCTTTGAAGGTGGTGAGTTCCCTGTAACTGAAGCTGTTCAAGCAGCTACCACTTGGTGAACATGCTGTGCATAAACTCCAGCCCTGCCATCCCTGAGAGTCTATGAATTTATGTCAAGATTTATCCACACCCATGCAGTGATCTGGTGCCCTCTCCCAGTGTTCTGACTTTCCCTATTCAAGCTGCTACAGGTTTACTGTACAATCTTCCACATAAACCAGAAAAAACACATTTCAGCTCCAGATGCTGGTGGACAGGTGGCTTAATCTGGCCACAAGAATGGGTAGAAGTGACTGTTCTCTTTTGAGACCTGGGTTCATTCCCCAGTGATATTTATGCCAAAACTGAGAGGAACAGGTTTCTGTCTGTGTAGATTTTCCAGTGTTCAAAATTCATCTCATTTTCTTTTCCTTTTTTCAGCCCCTCCAGTAGACGACAGATGACTTTGATCACGACACCAACACTTACCTGGGTAAGAACCCAGGGGATTTACAAAGATTTTTGGCTTGCCAGAGCCCTTCAACTGGAAGCATCATTTTCAGATTCAAGGTGAGGTCACATTTAGGATCATTTGTAGAAAGGAGATGGATTCACTGGGGGCATGATCCTTAGTAACCAAAGGAGAGAAGTGACATTCTGCTTCTAGTCTGGCTTACGAGTAATTCCTCTGCTAGAACGCTATGCTATCTCTCAGTCTGCTTAAGTTATGTTCATTCCTCAAGTTTTAGCTGAAAGTTATATTTCTTTTTTTTATATATATAGGACCTGATATATTATTATTATTATTATTTTTTATTGCATTTTAGGTTTGGGGGTACATGTGAAGAACATGCAAGATTGTTGCATAGGTACACACATGGCAGTGTGGTTTGCTGCCTTCTAAGAAAGACTCCTTCATTCCTCTAGAGGCAAACTGGAGAGAGTACAGATTTGGCCCAAATGCCATCCCTCGCCGGCAGCCTCTGGGCGCTGCCAGCGAACTACACTCCTCACAGAGTTTCTCTCCTGCAGGGAGATGCGTGCCTCAGCATCTGCACCGCCCTCTGCTGGTCAGTGATGCTGACACAGCGAGGAGTTCCAGGCTTCCAGAATAAAATCAACTGCTCGACACTAAGGAAGACTTTTATTTTATTGGCTTTTAAAACAAGCAGAAAGTATGGTCATGGGTAACAACTTAGTCAAAAGCCTGCGCTATGAACCAAGAATTTCGAATGGCATGTCCTCTGTAGCAGTCCATTCTCACACTACTATACTACATGAGACTCTGTCATTGAGGAAGAAAAGAGATTTACTTGACTCACACTTCTGCATGGCTGAGGAGGCCTCAGGAAACTTACAGTCATGGCAGAAGGTGAAGGGGAAGCAAGGCACATCTTACATGGAGCAGGAGAGAGACAGAAGAGTGTAAGGGGAACTGCTAAACACTTTTTAGAACCACCAGATCTTGTAAGAACTCACTCACTGTCATGAGAATCCAATCACCTCCCACTAGGTCCCTCCCTCAACACCTGAGGATTATAATTTGAGATGAGATTTAGGTGGCGACACAGAGCCAAACCATATAATCTCCTTCCACTTTTTTCTCTTTATACTTGCTCCTGGGGTTTTATCTCTGTATTTCCTTAATATGGTAGTTATCCCTGTCTCTGGTAAATAAACTGTAACCTGCGTAACCCAAAAGATCAAAAGCTATGATCCCCTTCCTAGATAGTAGCTTTATCTCTGTAGGAAGTACATTTGATCTGTGGGGGTAATTGTATAACACCAATTTTTCTAACCCTTAACAAAGAGTTTTTCCTAAATTGCTCATCTTACCTAAAAAGGCCCATTGATCATAAAACATGCTGAATTTATGGAATACACTTTGGGAGGCCAGGACAAGATGGAAGGCGCCACTCACTCAGGAAGCTAAATGTCTTCTGTTTGAATACACTAGGGAACTATGTGGTTCCTACTTGCAGCTGTAGAATGGGACAGTAGTGGGATACTGACATGCTTACTAAAGGAGTGGCTTTTGAGAAAGGCCTTGAAAGTGGGTGTTTGGTTTTCTATTGCTGCATTACAAACCACCACAAAACTTGGTGGTCTGAAACAGAAGTCCTTTCTCCCTCACTGTTCGGTGGTTTCACTGAGCTCAGCAGGACACCACTTGTGTTCCATGGTGTGCTGGCCAAGAGCTCAGTTAGGCCTGACCATCCAACATGGTTCAGTTATATATCTAGCACCTACATGAAAATAGCACAAAGGCTGAGCCAGGACACAGACAGAACTAAGCTCCTCTTTCTCTCCAGTCTTTTCATCTCACCCTCTCCATGTGGCTTTTCCAGCTGAATAGTTGGTTGGCTCAGGTTCCTAGATGTGCAAGCTCCCAGGCCTTCTAGGTAGAGAGACAGCTTCATATCTGCAATATTTAATTAGTTAAAGTGGGTCACAGGACCAGCACAGATTCGCTGTAGAACAGGACTTCCCATTGACATGAATCCTGGGATGGGTGGTTAATTAGGAACTGTCTTTGGAGACCAGTTACAACACAGGTAAGAAAAAGATGCTGAGATGTAGGAGGATGAGCACAGCCTAAAGCGTGAATAAAGCATGAAGTTGATAAAATTAAAGAATACAGGCTATTGAAAAGTGTGAGTTTGTGACTTCTGGTTCCAAAATGGTGTTATAGAAGCAAGCTAGTTCTACTTTCCATTGCCCCAGAAAACCAGAAAAAAATATACAGCACCAAGATTATCACCAACAATGTCCTAGAACTCAAATATGAGGAGAAGATAGTTCCCAGAGTCATAGAGAGGTGCTCAGAAAAACCTCTGAGCAGAGAGTAAGAGAATCATACTTCTGTATCAGCAATGATCCTCCCTGCAATCTGCCCAGTACCAAGTATGTGGAAATTTTTTTCTCAAATCAGTTTCTCCACTGAAAAAAGTGAGATCAATGTGGACAAACAGCTTCCCCATTATCTTGGGTTTCTTCATAGGAGACATGTCTCTGCCTCAACCCAGGATAACCATTGGAAGTGCCTGAAGGAAGACATATCTCTGAGGACAGACAGAGACAAATAGGGGAGGTGAGACTACCATCTCCAGCCCTAGAAACTCTGCTCTGAAAGTAGCGAAAGGAGATGCCAAATCAGAGGGGCTGTTCAGCAGCACCATGCTATAGGAGGTTTGTTCCACAGGTCTTCTGGGCACAAACCCTACCTTCTCCCATTGTCCCCTTTGGGGCCACCCCATTCCAGATGGTAGGTACTCTGTTTAGAGGTCAGCCTAAACTTAAACTGCCATGTAGAGCTGAAAAGTGGACAACAACCTAGTGGAAAGAAGGAAGGAAGGAAGGGAGGGAGGGAGGGAAGGAGGAAGGAAGGAAAGAAGGGAGGGAGGGAGGGAGGGAAAGACAAGAGAGAGAGAGAAAGAAAATCAACAGGTAAATTACAAAGAATCTCTAAGCAAATATATGTAATAAAAGCCAAAACAAGCCAGACAGAGAAGACTGGAATAAATAACAAAACTTTTAATGCAAAAACATAGATACACATCCATAAGAAACAACATCTAACAAACAACTATGACCTCTACAAATGGATAAAGCAAAACACAAGCGACTGATCCTAATAAGACAGGGATATGCGAACTCTCTGATGAACAATTCAAAATAGCAGTTTTAAGGAAACTTAGTGATCTCCAAGATAACACAAAAATTAATTCAGAAATTTATCAGAGAAATTTAACAAGACTGAAATAACAAAAAGACCAAATATAAGAATTACTGGAGTTTCAAAGGGCAAAAGGTAGGAAGCTTATTCAAAGAAGTAATAACAAAAAGACTTTCTAAACCTTTAAAAAGAGATAAATATCCAGATACAGGAAGATCTATAACCAAATAGATTCAGTCCAAGTAAGACTACACCAACACATATAATAGTAAAACTCTCAAAGATAAAAGACAGAGAGGATCCTGAAAGCAGCAAAAGAAAAGATCCAAATGACATATAAAGAGCTCCAATATATCTGGGAACAGATTTCTCAAAGGAAAGAAGGACTTCAAGAGTAATACATTTCAAAGTCTTGAAAGAAAAAACCTATCATCCAAGAATACTGTCCCAAAATAGGTATCCTTCAAATACGGAGACAGAAAGTTTTCTCTGGACAAACAAAATCTGAGATAATTCACCACCACCGGGCCTGTCTTGCAAGAAATCCCAAATGGAGGTCTTTAATCAAAAATAAGAAAATAAATAACACTAACATGCAAAAAGAAAATCGTTGAAGGCATAGAACCCGTTGCTGGCCAGGCATGGTGGCTCGTTCCTGTAATCTCAGCAATTTGGGGGGCTAAGTTGGGTGGATAGCTTGAGATGAGGAGTTAAAGACCAGCCTGACCAATATGTCAAACCCTGTCTCTACTAAAATAAAAAAATTAGCTGGATGTGGTGGCAGGTGCCTGTAATCCCAGCTACTCAGGAGGCTGAAGCAGGAGAATCACTTGAACCCAGGAGGAAGAGGTTGCAGTGAGCCAGGATTGCACCACTACACTCCAGTCTGGGTGACAGAGCAAGACTCCATCTCCAAAAAAAAAAAAAAAAAAAAAAAAAGAAAGAAAGAAAAAAGAACCCACTGCTAAAAATAAATATATAAACAAACCCGGAATACTCTATTACTGTAACTGTGGTGTATAATCCACTCGTAACTGTAATATGAATCCCAAAAGACAAATCTATCAAAATCAGTAATAGTTATTGATATAACTACTATTGTTAACCTGCTAAGAAATGAAAAAATGTTAATTGAGACAACACAAGTCAAAATGTGAGTGTGATACTGTTAAAGTATAGAGATTTTCTTTCGTTTTTTTAATTTGTTTTTATTTTTCCTGGTGATCTAAGTAACTTGTCATTTCTTCAAAATATCAAAATACATTTTTAAAAGAGGGGATCTTGCTCTGTCACCCAGGACAGATTGCAATGGCATAATCATAGCTCACCACAGCCTTAACTTCTTGGGCTCAAGCAATCCTCCTGCCTCACACTCCCAATAGGTGGGACTACAGGCACATGCCACCATGCCTGGCTAATAATAATTTTTAAAAAAAAGTATAGAGATAAGGTCTCACAGGCCTCACTTTGCTGGCCAGGCTGATCTCCAACTACTGGCTTCAAGCAGTCCTCTTGCCTTGGCCTCCCAAAGTGCTGGGATTACAGGTGTGAGCCACTATGCCCAGCCTATCTATAAGATATTCTTTTGAGCCTCATGTAACCACATGCAAATACCTATAGTAGATTTACTAAAAATAGAAAGCAACAAATTAAAACATACTACCAGAAAAAAATCACTTACTTACAAAGGAAGGCAAAAAAGAAAGAAAAAAAGGATGAGAGGAGTCTCAAAACAACCAGAAAAGAAACCAAAAAAAAAAAAAAAAAGGCAATAGAAAGTCCTTACTTACCAATAATAACATTAAATGTAAATGGACTTAATTCTCCAATTAAAAGACAAATAGTAGCTAAAAGAATAACGAAATAGACCCACCATATACTGCCTACAAGAAACCCACATCACCTATAAAGACTCACATAGACTGAAGAAGTGGAAAAGGGTATTTCTTGTACTTGGAAACCAAAAAAGAGGATGAGTAACTATATTTATATCAGATAAAATAGACTGCAAGTCAAAGACTAATGAAAGACGAAGAAGACCACTATATAATAATAAAGAGGTCAATCCAGCAAGAGAGTATAACAATTATAAATATGTATACACCCAGCATTGGCACTCATGAGCATTTATAGCAAACACTAATAAGTCTAAAGGAAGAGATAAGTGGCAATACAATAATAGTAGCAGAGTTAACACCCCACTCTCAGTAATGTACAGATCACCTAAACAGAAAATCAACAAATAAACAACGAAGTAAAAGTTCATACTAGACCGAATAGGTAGGCCTGACATTTACAGAATATTTCAGTCAAATGCTACGAATTGCACATCCTTAACATCAGCACAAGCAACATTCTCCAGGATAGGCCATATCTTAAGCCACAAAATAAGTAACAACAAATTTAAAAATGTAGAAATCATACAAAATATCTTTTCTGACCACAGCGAGATAACACTAGAATCAATAACAAGAAGAACCTTGAAGAATAGACAAACACATGGAAATTAAACAACATATTCCTGAATGACAAATAGGTCAATAAAAACGTTAAGAAAGAAATTTAAAAATTTCTTGAAACAAATGAAAATAGAAACACAACATACCCAAATCTACGGGGTACAGCAGAACCAGTACTAAGAGGGAGTTTTATATCAATATATTTCTACATAAAAAAATAGAAAGAATTCAAATAAACAATCTAATAATGCACCTCAGGGAACTAGAAAAGCAAGAACAAATGAAACTCAAAATTAGCAGAAGGAAGGAAATAATAAAAATCAATGTAGAAATAAATAAAATTGAAACTAAATAAATCCAGAAGATTAATGAAACAAAAAGTAAACTTTTTGAAAAGATAAAAAAATAGACATTTAGCCACGCTAACCAAGAAAAAAGAGAGAAGACCTCCAATAAAGAAAATCAACCACAAAAAAGTAGACATAACCACTGAGACCACAAATACAAAATAATTATTACAGAATATTATGAACAAATATATATCAAAACATTGGGGGCACCTAAAAGAGAAATGGGTAAATTCATGGATGCATACAACCTACCAAGATTGAATCATGAAGCAATGGAAAACTTAAACTTACCAACAAGTAACAAGCAACAAGCTTGAAGCCATAGTAAAAAGTCTCCCGTCAAAGAAAAGTCCAGGACTTAATGTCTTCACTGTTGCATTCTACCAAACACTTAAAGAAAAATTAATACCCATTCCACTCAAACTATTAAAAAAATTGCAGATAAAAAATACTTCCAAACTCATGAGGCCAACATTACCTTGATACCAAAATCAGACAAAGAAACAACAAAAAAGATCACTGCAGGCCAACATTTCTGATTAATTTAGATATGAAAATCCTAAACAAAATACTAGCAAACCAATTCAACAACACATTACAAAGACCATTCCCAACTTAAATTGGGGGAAAAAATGGCATATAGGAAGCAAGAATAACTTTCAGCTCCCAGTCAGACAGAACAGCATGTGAAGACTCACATTGTGAACTTTTCCTTCAAGAACTACCACAGGAGAATACTGTAGAAAACCAAAAGAATTCACAGACCCTTTGAAAGAAGCAGCTTGCCCCTGCAAACACCATGAGACAGCCAAAAACCTGAATGCCCAAAGTGTGAGAGGGGGAAAGTCTACCTCTGAACACTGGGGAACCTGAAAATCCAGATCATGGGAGAAGAATTTAACCTTATCTAGAGCTGAAACAAATAGAGAGCCAAGTGAAATGTAAAAGTAGAAAAAGCAGTGGAAAGAGCTGTATAGACACTCCTGACCCCCAAGGAAGCCCAGGAAAGCAATTTCTGACTTTATGTTACAGTGTTCCTTAGGGAGGGCTGCCAGTGGAATTGGGGAAGAGCTGCAGTGAGAAGGAAACTTCCAGCTGAACCTTGAAATAATTTCAGCTGAGTATGAATTTTCCTGGGCAGAATCTGTGGGATAGGGGGTGAATAGGAAGTACAGATATGAGTACAGAAGCCATGGCAGGTGGGAGGGGGTAAAGCATGAAAACGATGTGTGCTTTCTCAGCAGGGAGGCTTGTAGCCTGGGGCAAGATCTCAGCACAGTGGGTCACACCTGTAATCCCAGCATTTTGGGAGCCCAAGTGGGCAGATCACTGGAGATTAAGAGTTTCAGACCAGCCTGGCCAACATGGTAAAACCTCATCTCTACTAAAAAAATACAAGAAAATTATCTGGATGTGGTGGTGCACACCTGTAATCCCAACTACCAGGGAGCTTGAGCCAGTAGAATCACTTGAACCCAGAAGGTGGAGGCTGCAGTGAGTGAGCTGAGATCATACCACTTCACTCCAGCCTGGGTGACAGAGTAAGACTCCTTCTCAAAATAAATAAATAAATAAATAAATAAATAAATAAATAAATAAATAATTTAAAAAGGAGACTACAGACTAATATTTCTAATGAATATATAGATACAAAAACCCTCAACGAAATACTAGTTAACCAAATTCAACAGCATATGAAAAGATAATCAACTATAATCAAATAGGTTTCATACCAGGGATGCAGGGATGGTTTAACATCTGCAAGTCAACAAATGTGATATACAACAAACATAATTTTAAAAAAATAACTTGATCATCTCAATAGCCTCAGTAAAAGCTTTTGACAAAATCCAGCAGTGCTTTATGATTAAAACCCTCAGCAAAATCAGCATAGAAGGGACATACCTTAAGGTAATAAAAGCCGTCTATAACAAAACCACAGCCAACATTATAATGAATGGGGAAAAGTCAAAATCATTTCCCTGAGAACTGGAACAAGACAAAGATGCCCACTTTCACAACTTGTATTCAACATAGTTCTGAAAGTCTTAGAGCAATCAGACAAGAGAAAGAAATAAAGGTCATCCAAACTGGTATAAAGAAGTCAAACTGTCACTGCTGACCAATCATATGACTGTATACCTAGAAAACCCTAAAGACTCAACCAAAAAGCTCATAGACCTGATAAATGATTTCAATAAAGTTTAAGGATAAATCAGTGTACACAAATCAGTAGCACTACTATACACCAATAGCAACCAAGCTGAGAATCAAATCAAAGACACAAACCCATTTACAATAGCTGCAAAAATAAAATAAAATACTTAGGAACATACCTAATCAAAAAGGTGAAAGAATTCTACAAGGAAAACAACAAAACACTGCTGAAATAAATTGATATGGCTTGGGTGTGGCCCTACCCAAATCTCATCTTGAATTGTCGCTTCCATAATCCTTACATGTCATGGGAGGAACCTGGTGAGAGGTAACTGAATCATGGGGGTGGGTTTTTCCCATGCTGTTCTTATGATAGTAATAAGTCTCATAAGATCTGATGGTTTTATAAAGGGCAGTTCTCCTGCACATTCTCTTGCCTGCTGCCATGCAATATGTACCTTTGTTCCTCCTTCACCTTCTGCGTGACTGTAAAGCTCACCTTCCCCTGTCATGTGGAACTTTAAGTCCGTTAAACCTCTGTTTCTTTATAAATTACCCAGTCTCAGGTATTTCTTCATAGCAGTATGAAAATTGACTAATACAGTAAATTGGTACTGGTAGAGTGTGGTACTGCTATTAAGATACCTGAAAATGTGGAAGCAACTTTGGAACCGGGTAATAGGAGGAGACTGGAACAGTTTGAAGGGCTCGGAAGAAGACAGGAAGATAGGGGAAAGTTTGGAACTTCCTAGAGACTTGTTAAATGGTTTTGACAAAAATATTGATAGTGATATAGACAATGAAGTCCAGGCTGAGATGGTCTCAGATAGAGATGAGGAAATTATTGGAAACTGGAACAAAGGTGATTCTTGCTAGACTTTAGCAAAAAGACTGGCAGCATTTTGTACCTGCCCTAAAGCTCTGCAGAACTTTGAACTTCAGAGATATGATTTAGGATATCTGACAGGAGAAATTTCTAAGCAGCAAAGCATTCAAGAGGTGACTTGGGTGCTCTTAAAAGCATTGAGTTTTATTCATTCACAGAGATATGGTTTGGAATTGAAACTTGTGTTTTAAAGGGAAGCTGAGCATAAAAGTTTGGGAAATTTGCATCCTGTCAATGCAATAGAAGAGAAAAACTCATTTTCTGAGGAAAAATTCAAGCCAGTTGCAGAAATTTGCATGAGTAACAAGGAGCCAAATGTTAATTGCCAAGACAATGGGCGAAATGTCTCCAGGGTATGTCAGAGATCTCCATGGCAACCCCTCCCATCACAGGCCTGTAGACCTGGGAGGAAAAAATGGTTTTGTGGGTTGAGCCCTGGGCTTTACTCTTTTGTACAGTCTTAGGACTTAGGAATTGATGCTCTGTGTCCCAGCTGTGGCTAAAGGGCAAATGTACAGCTCAGGCCATTGTTTCAGAGGGTGCAAGCCCCAAACCTTGGTGGCTTACATGTGCTGTTGGCCCTGTGGGTGCAGAGAAGTTGAGAATTGAGGTTTGGGAACCTCTGCCTAGATTTCAGAGGATGTATGAAAAAATGCCTGGATGTCGAGGCAGAGGTGTGCTACAGGGGCAGAGACCTCATGGAGAACCTCTGCTAGGGCAGTGCTTAAGGGAAATGTGGGGTTGAAGATCCCTCACAAAGTCCCCACTGGACCACTGCCTAGTAGAGATGTAAGAAGAGAGTCACCATCCTCCAGACCCCAGAATGGTAGATCCGCTGACAGCTTGCACTGTGCACCTGGAAAAGCTGCAGACACTCCATGCCAGCCTATGAAAGCAGCCAGGATCAGGGGCTGTACCATGCAAAGCCAAAGAGTGGAGCTGTCCAAGGTGATGGGAGCCCACTTCTTGCCTCAGGGTAACCTGGATGTGAGACCTGTAGTCAAAGAAGATCATTTTGGAACTCAAAGGCTTAAACACTCCTCTATTAGATTTTGAAATTGCATAGGGCCTGTAGCCTCTTTGTTTTGGTCAATGTCTCCCATTTGGAATGGGTGTATTTACTCAATGCCTGTACCCCATTGTATCTAGAGAGTAACTGACTTGTTTTTTATTTTACAGGTTCATAAATGGAAGGGACTTGCCTTGTCTCATATGAGACTTTGGATTGTGGACTTTTGAATCAATGCTGAAATGAGTTAAGACTTTTAGGGACTGTTGAGAAGGCATGACTGGTTTTAAAATGTGAGGACATGAGATTTGGAAGGGTCCAGGGGTGGAATGATATGGTTTGTTCCAACCCAAATCTCATCTTAAATTGTAGCTCCGATAATCCCCATGTGCCATGGGAGGGACCCAGCAAGAGGTAACTAAATCATGGGGGTAGGTTTTTCCTGTAATCTTCTCATGAGAGTGAGTAAGTCTCATGAGTGAATAAACCAGCTTGAATTTCTCCCCAGCCATGTGGAACCGAGTCCATTAAACCTCTTTTTCTTTATAAATTACCCAGTATAGGGTATTTCTTCATAGAAATATGAAAATAGACTAATACAGTAAATTTGTACTGGTATAGTGGGGCACTGCTATTAAGGTATCCAAAAATGTGAAAGCAACTTTGGAACTGGTTAACAAGAAGAGATTAGAACAGTTTGGAGGGCCCAGAAGAAGATAAGAAGATGTGGGGAAGTTTGGAATTTCATAGAGTCTTGTTACATGGTTTTGACAAAATGCTATAGTGATATAAACAACAATGTCCAGGCTGAGATGGTCTCAGATAGAGATGAGGAACTTACTGGGAATTGGAACAAAGGTGATTCTTGCTGTGCTTTAGCAAAGAGACTGGCAGCATTTTGCTCCTGCCCTAGAGATCCATGTTATCCACAATAGCAAAAATATGGAATCAACCTAAGTTCCCATCAATGGATGAATGGATAAAGAAAAGGTAATATATGAATATTATTCATCTATAAAAAAGAATAAAATTATGTCATTTGCCACATGAATGGAACTAGAGGTCATTATGTTAAGTGAAATATGTCAAATATAAAAAGACAAATACCACATATTCCTATTCATATGTAGGAGCTAAAAAAAATGTGGATCTCATGAACATAGAGAGTAGATTGGTATTTAGCAGATGTTGGGAAGACAAGCAGGGAGGGAAAATAAAGAGAGATTGATTAATGGGTACAAATGCACAGTTTGATAGAAGAAATAAGACCTAGTGCTTGATAATCAGGAGGTAACTATACAATAATATATTGTTTAAATATATTTAATATATAAATATATTAATATTAATTAATATATATTAATATTAATTAATATATTAATATATATTATATATTAATATGTATATATAAATATATTTATATAAACAATATATTATTATTTTAAATAAACAATATATTATTGTATAGTTACCTCCCTAGAAGGGAGGTAGATAGCTGGAAGAGAATAATTCAAATGTTTCTAGCACAAAGAAATATTTAAGATACACCAATTTGATATTCACAGATTATTTGAATATATTAAATTATCACACACACCCTGAAAATATGTATACCTATTATGCATCAGTAAAAAATAAAATTAGAAAACAAAAAATAAATAAATATAGTATAGATTTTGTAAACGCAAAGTATAATAAGGAGAGGGGGAAGAGATTAATTGGACATTTGATTTGAAGCCAAGGCAAGAGTAAGACTGTTGGGGACCTTGAATGCTAGACTCAAGAATTTGGACTAATTTTGTCAAGGAATTCTTAAATCTAACTGTGCTACAGAATTTTTTGGAGACTGTCAAATGCCATTTCTTCAAATATCACCAATACGAACTGTTGATGAGACAGGGAAAACACCGTTTCAGCAGAGATTTTGCAGTATTTCAGAGAGCAAGGTTAGAATTTATTGAAAATTTAAGTTTCATTTAAGCCATTTCCCTCCATGGAGAGACAGGGCAGGTCTTGATTTGGAATGGGCAAAGATCACAACACAGAAGCCTAAGATTGGTGAGAAAAGCAAGGTAAGGCAAGATATTCAAAGGTAAAAACTATCTGTTGATACTTTTTATTGAAGAGTTGATGGATATTTGGGGAAATTTCTATAATGAATAAGCCATTGTTCCAGGTAGGAGTCACTGGAATGGTAAGTTATGCTAGTGAAGACAATGGAATAGTAATGTCATATTGATGTAGAAGCTCTGTAGGGTGTAGATAGTTTTAGTTCTCAAGTCTCACCTTGTAAAATTCCATTCATTGAAACCCAAAACCTCTGTTTTGAAGAGGCTTAATTCGGAGCCAATGCTATAAACAATGAACCACGGCAAGTTTTTGTCTCGGGGTTTGTCGTGATCCCAGCTCTTCTTTGGGAGATGGGGACACTTGTTAGAAGGTTGCAGCAATTACCCAAAGAACATATAATGATGGTATGAATTATGAGTCTCGAGGACATGGTGAATTTAGTGATGCTGTCAGGGCTTTTCTCTATCTCTTGTCTCCCACTCCTAGCTCTCTGCATCTCTTTCATGAGTCTGGGTCTTCTCCAAGCTGGATACTGAGAATATGTATGTCCACTGTTAAGTGAGGCAGACCCATGAGAAATTCTTGAGAAAAAGTATCACAAGAAAGACGGGGACAGTACAGGAATCAAGGGATTGCCAGGCGCCTGGTAGTTTCTTTAAACATACCAGTTGATCTTCTCCTGCTTGTGGTGGAATAGAGATGAGGTGCACATAGAAAGAATAGAACTTTTTTAAAGGTTGAACTCAGAATTGTCCTCAGACTGAACTGAAGATGAGAAAGGCCTCAAGATCCTATATGGGATTGAGAACTAAAATTAAAATCTTAAGTACTCACCCCCAACCAACTGAACAGAGCCTCTCTCGGCCAAGGAACTTCAGAGAAACCTTAAAAATGGAGCTCCTGGTCATGAGGAGACAAGAGATCAGACACATCTCATTATATCCCTCTTCCTTTTGCATTTATGCACAATAACTGACCAGCGAGAATGTTAAAATAGAGATCACAAGACTGGCAGAACAGACTTTTTGTGGCAGTAAGATACCAAATTATAAACAGGACCTACGCCCATGCCAGGCAAAGGTGAAGTCATGCACCCCTACACTTAAAGAATAAACTGTTCTAACTGCCACAAGGATTTTTTTTTTTTTTCCTCTAAGTGGCTCAACAAGCACTGGCCTCAAGGAAAGCAATATTAAACCAACTGCGGCTCGTCCACTGCCAGATGTTAACTGATCCGCTGTTCCACAAGTCATAACTACAGCTTTGATTAGACAAGAGATTTCAGTAACTTCCCTAATAAAAACCACCAACTATGGACTGGTTCTGACTGGTTTTATAGAGGCTTTGCATTGAGTGCCTTTGTGTCCCTGTTTTACCTTCTGAAATACAGAGAGCCTAAGGTTAAGTACCCACTCCAAAATGAACATCGATCATTTGTAACATGCATGTTTATTCAGTATGCATACATTAGGAACCCCTTGGTGAATATTCATAGCTTCTCCTGTAAACTGTTGAATATGTGTATTTAGCCAACCTATTTAGCATCAAGCTCCTGCCTCAAACCTTCCTTCTTCATAGTGTCTGCCTTTCGGTCTCTGTTTGAGGTATACTTCTCAGCCTGTCAGGATGGTCACTGCCAGGCTGTAACCCTTTATAGGAAATAAAGTCTCCTTTCCAAATCTGCATAAATCTCATGATTTTTCTGTTGGCATAATTCAGGATCCCTGGGCTACCCCTGACATTAAATTATAAGCCCACTAGACTAAAAGTCCTTCAGACCCCTCAGTCTATTTGACCCTTAATTAGTATAATTGTGGTTAAATTACTTTTTGTGCCTCTCCTCCTCACATTCACAGATGTTTACAGAAAAGAGAAAAAAAAAAAAAAAGATCAAGGAGATTAAGTCACTTGTCCAAGGTCTCAGAGCCACTAAGTGCAGAGCCTTATCCCAGGTCTGGTTCTCCTGAACTCCAATAAATGTCTCCTTTCTGCATCTTCCCTTTTCCATTATTGCCACTTCCCCTTTCACACGACCCTGATTGTAAAAATATATAGGCAGGTAACACTGCAGTTAATAACATTACACTTCTATTGAAAGAAGTTTTTCTTCCTTTGTGGTATTATTTCAAATCACTTGGCATCCTCATTTATTCGTTCATGGATTCCTTCCCAGCCCTCTGCAGAGAGCCATGTAGGGTATGAAATGAGACTCCTACATGCAGGGCCAATATTTAGCCAGTAACCTCAGGAAGGTCATTTGCAGCCACTGTTAGTTCTGATTGGCTGAGCCTACAATTTGAAGAGCGGTAAAAATTTTGACTATTTCCCTTGGCTATATGCCAGAATAATTGTCTGCATTGGTATCCCCTATAGCGCTCAGTTAGAATGCACACAGCCCAAGAGAGTGAGGCGGGTAGGAGGTGGTCTGAGTCTGAGACTATAGGCTAGAGACACAGGGCCAGGGCTGTCTCTGCTCCAGTCTATCTTTGTGTGACCTTGTGCATATCACTTCCTTTCTCTTGGAACCAGCTTTTTCATAGGCATAAGTATATGTTAGCTGGTACTATTACATTTTTGTAAAAGAAAGTAGTATGTGCCTATGTGCCTGGGTCCATGCGTGCATGCATAGAAACATATCTGGAAGGTGACACACTCACCTATTCACAGTGGTTGTCTCTGGGGAGCACTGCTGGATGAAGGTCTTTTTTACCTTATATAATCTCTTTACACTTTTAATTTTTCATAACAAGCATGCGTTGTAATTTTTTTAAGTTAATAGCTAAAAAGTCCTATTTGTTCCTGTTTTACCAAAAGCCACACTTCTTTTCTGGGGTTACATGGGGCCTTGGCATTTGAGTGTGAAGGCTGTCTTTCCTGCATGGTCCTTATGCTGTCTCTGAACAACTGGGGGATGTGAGTGCTGGGCACCAAATGATGCCTCCTAATCTCCCAGCTCAACAAATGCTGCTCAGGGCTGGAAACAAAACATCCTCAGAGAGTTTTCCTTGCTCTCCTCCTGCTGGTGTCTTATCCTTGTCAGCAAATGACTCACCACCATTCAGCCAAAGCATGTTTATTTTCACTTCTATCTACAGCTATGAAATGCCCACAGACTAACCCGAGGTTCTGGGAAAGAGCTATAACCAAGCATGCTGATTTCCCAGACTCCTTTGAATTTATAATGAAATGAAGTGCTTGTTCCTAGGTCAGGAGGCTAGGGGACTGAGCAGCATGATTATTTATCCCTGTCCTGGGAAGGAACAAGAGGGAAAAAAGATTTGTTTTTCTATAGAACAGCCGTCTCTCCAGCAAATAATCCAGTACCAGATTGCCTTATGATAAATCAATCACATTTTTAAATAAAAGAATGTAAACATAGAGATTAGAAAGAAGCATTGCATTGAAAGAGCACTAGGCTTTGGATTCAGACAAACCTGGATGCAAACCCAGACCTTGAACAAATCATTTAACCCACTTCCCTGAAAGAACACCTTATTTTGTGCCAGGCACTCTGCTGGGCATTTTGTATCCAACAGCTCAAGCTTGAAGAGGTTTTCATTGTTCTCATTTTGTAACAGATGAGGGAAGTGGGACTCAGGGAAGAAAGCCATGAGAGTGGGAGGACTCAGTTGATGAAATGACAAAGCCCAGATTTCAGTTCAGGTCTTGAGAAGCACCCATGCCTCTGGCCAGTGCTGCCTCTCCCCATACATGGTGGGGAGAAAAGACTTTTGCTCCAAGCACACTGTTGGAACCAGCTGGAACCAGGAGCAATCCCACACCCTTTTCCATGAGCCTTCTTTAACTGCAAATGCCCTAGGAGGGACAAAAATCAAGACTCTGATACTGAATAGGAAGGAGAAACACCAAGCATAAATCAGTAAATGGAAATTGTGCTTTGGCATCCAAAGAACCTGGATTCGAATGTCCTGTACTGTGAGCTTAGGCATTTTACCCGACTTCTGTGGGTCTTAATTTTCTAATGTGCAAAAGTAGAATGGTGAGATGTTAAAGCAGAATATAAAGCACCTAGCCTAAAGGCTCATTTAGAGCAGTAGCTAGTCTCAGAAAAAGGAGGAGCCCCTAGAGGGCTCCAGTGATGAGGCATCTGGGGATGCTGGGGTCCCAAGGCTGCAAGCAGGCACCGAGCTCGTCGGTGCTGGGGGAACTGCCGGACAGCGGTTGGGAACACCTAAGTGATGCAGAGCTCCGGCTGGCATTGCACCTCTTTCCAGACCACGTGCACATGGTACGGGGGGTGTGGTAGAACGTCGTAGAAACCCAGGCAGAACTCGTCGACCACTGTCTCAACTAGGCTGAGGCCTGGGGGGCTCCATCAATGTTAAGCTCTCCTTCCTCCGCCGCCTTAACGGTAAGTTCTCAGCCAAGTGCCAGAAAGGCAAGGCGTACAACCCGGGGGTACCATCGGGTTGTAGGTCACAGCCAGAGTTCAGGTCCATCACAGCATCTACTCTGTGAAGGTCTCGGAGACCCCTGACATTCAGCCCCACTTCCGGCAGCATGTGCGGACCCCTCAGCAAGCACCTGGAGAACCACCCAGATGCAGGAGGCCAAGTACCTGGCAGAGATGCTTGTGCTCAGGTGTCTTCACCCGCGTGGAGGCAAATACTTGTCGCTGGCAATTTTTTTTGTGCCTCAGCTTGGTCCTCTTTAAAATGGAGTTAGTGTGTCAAATTCCTAGATTACCTGAGAAGTAAATGAGCCAATGGAAATAAAGCACTTTGGAACAGTGCCTGATCTTTCTAAATGTCAAAGTTCAAGTCTATGACGATTTGCTGCTGCTTTAAGATTGGGACCCCAGAGTCAGATCACACAGACCGAGGCTCAAGTCCCAGCACAGCTGCTTACTAGCTCAGTGACCCTGGGTAAATTGCCACCATCACACTAGAAATTAATCTCTTCTCTAAAATTGGGATAATATTAAAATTGATGTTATAAAATTACTGTGATGATTAAATGGGATACTGCAAGGAAATCCCTCACCATAGTACCTGGCCTGTCACCTAGAGCTGTCATGATGTGGGGTTGACCAGAATGATCATTCTGATGGTCATGCGAGGAGGTGAGTGGCAGAGTTCTAGGAACCATGAAGAACAGAAAGATGTCCAATCAGGGCTCGTGGTCGAGTGGGGCAGATACACCTGATATATAAATTACTTATTGTGAAATGTGATACAGCTTTAAACATTTTCTATGGGAAAATGAAAGAGGCATACAAATTCTGGGAGAGGTCTGATAAATGGACTTTCAGCCGTACCTTGAAGATTAGCTGTGAGAAAGAAAAGAGGACCTTCTCAGAAAGAAACAGAGTTTGATCCAGGGCTAGGAGCAGGAGCACCAGACTCCTTCTGGCCTCAGCCAGACACACATAGATCATTCAATTCTCCTGCCTGGGAGGATCCTTTCAACAGCAACTGGAAGCTCCATTCTGATGGCCTCAGTGGATTTCCTGGAAAAGCCCCCCAGGCTCCAGAAACTCCCCTACTGAGAAAGGTGAGGTGGGTGTCAAGGTAGAATAGAAGGTTTTAGCCTAAGATTAAAAAAAGAAGTGAGAGGATGGATCATCTTAGAGTAGTCATATAATTTATCATCCAAATCTGAACTCTGGTTGAAACTGAAAAAAAAAAAAAAAAAAAAAAAAAAGGTGCTTTAATTATATGGGACCGTGGTCATAAACTGGAACATATACAATCCACCTTGATAGGACTGCTTGCCACTGGGCCTCGACCTCCCTTGTCATCCTGATCTCTAGCTAGCCCTCCGGTTCCCCTCTCCCCATGACACACTTCCAGCATGCTCCACACACTGATCCCCCGATGTGTCATGGCAACTTCTGGCTATGTCTTTGCCTGTTGAAGTCTCTAACTCACTAATCAAGATTGGGTTCCGATGTCAGCCCCCTTGAGAATATATTTTTCCTGCCCCTCCCTCCACATACACAGACTCCTTCAACCTCCCAGGAAGAATTCACCTCTTACTCCTCTTGACCACCACCTGTCCTTAGCAGTATGTTTATATGAGCATGTTACTTGACATGAGTTCTTTTCCCAACTTGACCAAGAGCTCTTTTAGAGTGGGGAGGATTGGTATTGTGCTTATTGTAGTTACTGCCAGGGCTCAGCCTCAGAGCATCAGCCAGAAGAACTCTGAGACGGGTGCTCTAAAGTTTAGAGTACATGCTCTGAAAGTTAGCTGACTGAAAGAAAGAAAACCAGAAAGAAGTCTTGTGAAGCCTCAGGTGATAACAACCAGCTATCGGATTCTTTTAAATGACCTGCTCCTCTCGGATTCTGAAGTGTATTATTATTTCATTCACAAATCAGTTTTAAGGGTCATTTTTGTCCATTGTAAATGCTATAACAAATACAAAGATGAATAAAACTTAGTTTTCACTACCTCAAAATATTCTAGGCAAGTTAACCAAAAAATAATAAGTGAAAGAGATGGAAAAGTGGGAGGTGGTAGCATGCATAATCATACAGTCTCTAAGTTCCTTTCTGAACCCTGAGTAACCAGGTGGAAGGGCTGCAGTAATTCCACCGCAGCTGACGATAGCATGGAGACTGCTGGGCTACTGTCCCAGAATTGTTCCTTGGACGTTACACATTGTCTTCTCTGGAACAAGCTCCTCTTGGACAATTGAGTCGTTGCTCTCTATCAGATACCATAAGTCATGTAAAATGAAGAGGTCCTCTGCTTTATTTTGACTTCTAGGAAGCTTAGAATCAAATTTTGGTCATTTCTACAACATTTTTGTTGCTCCCTAGTTCCAACTTTTCTTTTTTGTCCTTTTCTCTTGAATAACTCATTTTTCAAATTTGCATAAGATATGTATTTACATAAAACACTACATTCTTTTTTTTAAATAAAGAGAAATCAGTATTGAGCTGAGTAGCTGTGGAGGGAGACTTGGTAAACCTCTGAAACCCACCTCCCAGGCCTACTCTTAATCTCAGCCCCAGTCTCACTCCTTTAGCCTTATGCTTGGTCCAAATTCCATCCTGACTGATGATAGTTCCCTTTGCCTCATAGAGATGGGCAGTTATAAACCAGATATTCTTCAGTTCCTGAAAATTTGACAATGAAAAATAAATTTAAACTTAACTTCAAAACTATGTTGGGACTAATTTTTTTAAAGCAAGTGTGTGGGGGTGCAAGTAAAAGTGGGGTATGTATGTTGTAAAAAGAATATGTTGCAGCATTGAAAGGCTGGGAATCACAAAGCTATAGGTTAACAGATTGGCAAGATTAGGAGCTCAAAATCAGACTGGAGTTTAAAGAATATCTGCTGAGCTTCATGGTTTGGGAGTCTGGGGTTGGGAGACTACGAGTTAGGGAAGAAAGAAAGATCTTTTTTCCCTTATACATTATTCATTCATTCAGTCTTAAGAAGGATTCATGTGTCCTCCTAAAAAAGATAATACTTTACTAACTGCTGAGGATAAAATGAACCAAAAGAAATAGGAGGCAGGGGAAGTCTTTGTGACCTTGGGTTAGGCAAATATTTTTAAACATGGCATTAACAGCACAATCTGTGAAATAACAAACTAGTAAATTGAACATCAACCAAATTCTTTAAATCAAGCAAAGCGGAGAAGGACTCAAAGACTCTGAAGCACAATATCCATATAAAACTGAGGTCAGCAAACAAGACCCACAGGACAGAAACCTGTTTTAGCAAATAATTTTTTTAACACAGCCACACTCATTGGTTTATGCATTATCTATTAGTAGCTGCAACAGAGATCTTAGACCTCACAAGACTAAAACATTTACTCTCCAGCCCTTTAAGAAATAGCTTGTTAACCCCTGATATAAAGCACAGATTGCCCAACAGATGCCCAAGATATACTGATCCCTTCAACATTATGGTAACCCAAGTGGTTAACTGAACCTGTTACAGATACTATATCTACCATGGTCCAGTTTTTTTCTAGCCTGGAGCAGCTTTCTCTTAGAATCTAGATCCCCTAGTTTGCCTGAGTATGCAATAAAACATCATTATTTCTGTGGAAAGCTTGACAAGTATTGGTATGAAACAATAATTCTCCCATTGCAGAGTACCTTGCATTCTTTCCATCACTACCTGCCTTCCTCCTCTTAATCGGGTAACATTTAGTGAGCACCTATCAGATGCCAGAGAAGACACAGCCTCTGCCTTCAAAGACCCCACTCCACCAGGAGAGAGACATATACACAAATAATTAATATGCAATGTTATGTAATATAATAGTTATATAGGGGGAAAGTATTTCCCAAGTACTTCAATTTTAATCCCAGCTCTGCAACTTTGAGCAAGTGATTTAACCTTTCTGAGCTTCAGTTCTCTCATCTAGAAAGTAAGAATGATATCATCAAGTGCAATTGGTTGTGGTAAGGATTAAAAAGAGCTGCTGTGTGCAAAGCACCTTTTTCCGTGTCAGAGCTCAGTATCCTTGTCTATAGCAGTGGTAGTGACAGTAATCAGTAGTGGAAGCAGTACAGATGGAAGATAATATATAAAGTTGCAGCAAAGAGGAGACAGCAGTGATATAGGGGTACTAATCAGAGACATTTTCAAAAAGGTGACATGGATCTTGAAGCATGAACAGGAGTTAGTTATGTGAAGATGGAGGAGGAAGCATGGATAAAATAAAATAAATAACACGAAACCTTTCAAGACTGCATATCTTGATTTTGCTTTTTAAATCTATGAGCTGCTCTTTGTGATCCAGGTGGAAATACTAACTACACACTGATATCTGTTAGACCTGTTGTCTACTCAGAAGAATAAAATCCAGATCTCTTTTTATACATAATCTTGTCACTAATAAAAAAGAAAAAATGTACCCCTGATGTCCAAAATTGATCTGATGTTTACAGCTGGACTACAATATTATAAGCTGGTCTGAGGCTCACAGTCCAGTGAGCCTAAATAATCTAAACAGTGTTATATATAACCTCAGACAAAGTGACTCGGAGATCATGACAAAATAAAACAAGGTTACTTCATAATTTTGTCTAAACATAGACAAAAACAAGGTCACTGCATGCACGACTCACAGAATAGCCATGGAATTGCCTGCACTTTCTGTCAGCATCAGATCTGGAGCAAACCTCTGCTTTCTTAGAGCCACCCTGAATCACCTGACCAAAACCTAAATCGCATAATAGGTTCTAACACACTTAACGAGACACTTCAGTGTTTCCCAAGGTGTACATTCTTCTGCTTACAACAAGTAATAAACCCATTTGTTTAACAACTGGCGTGTTTTTCCTAATGTTTGGCTCAAGGGCCTTAGCACAGGCATTGTTCCCCTGCTCACTCAACTAACCTGTCTTTGACCACCTTGGCCTTCCTTCAGTTCCTTGAAGATAGGAAGTTCATTCTTGCGTTGGGACTCTGCACTTAACATTACCTTTCCCCTGCTTAGGTCCACTCACGGCTAGCTCCTTTTCATCATTCAGATATCAGCGGAAACGTAAACTCTTAACAATGAAAGAAAAGGAAAATGGCAAAGCTTCCTTGAAAATGGTAGAATAAAATGTAGGACACACAGCAACAATGCCTACAGAACAGGCGATGCTTGTGTTCCAGTCTCTCACACTGGCTGTTGCTAACACTTTACCAATGAGAACACCATAGAAAATTAAATCTCCCATTCCAAGTTCTGCTCCCCTTTCACCTAGATCTTTACTGGCTAGGATAATGCTGGGAATATTGGCTTTTTTTTTTTTTCAGTGTCCTCTCATTTATTGTACTAGTCCGTTGTATTATGCTGAGACTGGGTAATTTATAAAGACGTTTAATTGACTCATAGTTCCATATGGCTAGGGAGGTCTCAGAAAACTTACAATCATGGTGGAAGGTGAAAGAGAAGCAGGCACCTTCTTTACAAGGTAGCAAGAAGGAGAATGAGCACAGTTGGGACTACCAAACACTTACAAAACCATCAGATCTCGTGAGAACTATCACAAGAACAGCATGGGCCCCCCATGATTTCAATTACCTCCACCTGGTCTCTCCCTTGAAATGTCAAGATTGTGGGGATTACATTCAAGATAAGATTTTTAGGTAGGGACACAGCCAAACTGTATCATTTGTGTAACCTCCAAACCTAACTCCATCCCAAGCTTTGGAGACAGGAGTCAGGGATTAAGAGAAGAGAAATTAGTCCCAAGCCTTTACCTTACCTGTGGAATAAGGGCTGATCTGACATGAAGACACCTGCTTCAGAATGTTATTTTTAAAAAGCTTCCCTGAGTGCCTTGTTCAAATGGCACCCTGAAAGGAGTAACATATTTAAGTCATTACTTCAGAATGCATCCCTCAGAATGGGCCACATCTTTTCCCCATCATATCAGGGGAGGGATGAAAAATTGCACCCTCAAATTATAGTAGAGGTGGGGGTTGGAGTGGCAAAAGAAGTCTGGGTCTGAGGTGCTGTTCCTAAAGCTTAAGGATTATTCGAGGTGAGGGAGCTAGAGGGCGCTGCATACAAGACAGTAAGAAAGAGATGTTTTCCTAAAATTAGGTTGGTTTGATGGAGAAGCAGGAAAGTACAGAAGGGAATCCATGGACTGTAGGTCTCATTCTTCCGCTTCCTAGCTGGGATGCCAGGGCAAATTGCTGAACCTCTTGGCCTCTTCATGCTGTGTTTAATGAAGGGATTGAACTAAATGAAGTTCGAGTTCCTTCTGGTAATAAGAAGAGGGTATGGGCATATGGTGGGATGATTTTAAGTCTAAATGCATGCTTTCATGTATCCTGGGCAGCTCCTTAGCTTGCATGTTTCCTTGGCTCCCTCTGGAGCCTTGTCTGACCCCGCCTACTGTGAAAGCTGCCTCCTGGGTGAACTACCTGGGTTTTAACTCTCCAGAGAGGTGGATGATTCCTGGAGGCTGTGAGACTGGGTCAGCCTCCAGTGGCCACAGGCCAATAGGCACAACAGGGTGAAGTCTAGGCTGTGGCCAGTAAGCAGGTGTGTTCTCTGAGATACTTATAGAGCTTGCTTCTCAATCCACTCTGTGAATTCAAGTTACTTGAGGCATTATATATATACATGGTGATGTCTGTATGTCAGTTACAAGTAATTTCTGATGTTCGATTTGTCTATAATGATCCATATAGTTAGCTATTTTTCATCATTTTCATTTCATAAATGAGGAAGCTCAGAAAAAAATTAGCTTTTCTCAAAGTTTAGAAATTTAGATAGACTTTGTTACAGAGAAAAATTTGGTACAAGTCTGTAACGGGCTTTTATCCAAGAAGTGGGTTAGAGAGAGAGAATGGATTTCAGAATAAGAGGATCTCAATTACTAATGTCCTATGGCACAGGGTGTAGTGGAGTGAGCTTTAGAGCTAGAATTAAGACTCCAGGCCTGTCATATGCTAGAGGAGGAAATGTGGGCAAGTTAATGCTCATTCTCATTTTCCACATCTAAGAAATAATATGCCAGAGTATTAAGTAATATAAAATAGTGCAGAGCTGCCTGACATGGTACATTATTCCCTTTCATACTACCTTGAACATGTGGATAGAAATAAAGAATCTCTCAGTAACTGTTTCCTATTTTCCTCTATGTGATTTTTAACAAATTTGGTTTCTACCTCCAACCTGACTAGAAATGGGCTAGTCAGGGTTCTTCTCTTTCAGTCAAAGGCTTAATTGGGGGTAGAGGAATCTACTTGAAATTAAACCATGTAAAAGGAAATCTTTCTCATCTGCAGTCTAGCTGATAGGAGGACTACATATTCAGAGGGCAAAACATTGGCCTGGTGATACAGAGGCAATCTACCTTTTCTAGGCTGACTGGCCCTGGGAGTTTTGCCCAGCGTGAGTGGCCTGGCATGGAGGTTTACTTAGCACGCTTGATTAAGCCTGGCCCTGGCTGGGAGGACTACATTTCATCCAATACTGAAATCACTTGAAATTCCCCTCATTCATCCAAAGATACAGAAAAGAAGTAACTCATGGTATTGCTGAGAAAAGAACTTTATTAGTTAGCCATTCTTGCATCTTTTGTTTTCTGTGTGTTGAAACCAGATTGATACAAACAATATCTTCTATGTTAAAAATCATAAACACATGGATTTTATCTCACATCCAGACATTTCATCAAACTACCAAATTATCTTATTCTGTCTTTATCTGTGGTCCTCAGAGTTCAACGCAAGCCAAGAAATAAAGTTTTTTTTTTTAATCACTCTTCGCTTTTTGAATGCACCCACACACAGAGGGCTCATTCTTGGGTGGGTCTGATGCTTGCGGTGGAAGTGGGATGAGGCAGGAGGCCAAACCATTCTTTTTAAGGAATGTCCTGACCTAAACACATTAGTATCACACACACACACACACACACACACACACACACACACACACACGCCTCGAAAGGCAGAGAAATCAACTGAAGTGCAATCCAAATTCTACTTCCCCCCTCCTTTCCTCTTTACCAATCCCCTTTACATCCTGGTGGAGGTCTTTCTGCTTCCTGTGTCTCTGTTTCACCCCTTAACAGAGATGCTCAGGTATCTCATGAAGAGCTGAGGTTTCACAAACAAAATTCAATCTAAATAACTTTTTAGATATGTATTCCTGAAATATTTACTAGTCCTCTCCCTGTCTGACAAGTGATCACAACAATGAGTCAACCTTTGGGCATTAATCCACAGCAGCCTGAAATAACAGCAATACCAGAGCTATGACTTTATACTTTCCATTTGTATTAAAACACTCACGTCACTTAAACCTGATTATCTTAATGCTAATTTTATTCTATGCTTGGCCTTCAAGTTGTGCTAATTTGCAAGCCTTTTCCAAATCATTCTTACATGAATGCAAGAAAAATTTATCAATTCTCATCCATGCAATTCCTTGACTCAGGAAAACGGAATCTCTCTACCCACAGAGAGGACTTTACAGAAGGTCCTCTCTGAAAATAGATGGAAGAAATTGTTTTTACAAAATTGAGTTAGGTCTAGATACTAAGTCTACATACCTTAAACTATAACTCAATATATATAGTTTGACCATACAAGACTTCCCAGTGATCTTATCTATATCAGATCTAAGAACCAAGAGAATAAAACCTAATGAACAAAATCTTCTTGGGGTTCTATATCCTTAAAAAAACATAATTCCATAGTGTCATCATTATCCTCTTCTGTACTATAAGACACACACCTAGAATAAGTCCACTGTTAAGTCCCTTATTCTATTTGATTTATCCATTTCAAGGAAACATAATGCAACGTCTACACATTCAGATCTCATATACGCTGGTTTTTGTTGCATGGTCTACTGCTCACTCCCCTTTATCTAAGAGTTTTACCCACACTTCTTTCGGGTGCATATTGTATGCTTCTTCAAAGACAAATACACAGATTTTTTTGCAAAGTGCTGAGAATGCACTTGGTAAAGACTTGGTAATTCTGTGACTTACACATTTTTTCTATCTCCTCCCATCCAATGGTCAGTACTTGCACCTTTTCTGGACGTTCTGCCACTTCAAATCCACCTCTTACACATACATATTCCTTCATATGCAACTCATGAGAGCTTAAGCCAAGCTCCACTGAGTTCTAAAATGTCTGCAGATGTCTGCTGGTATATCTGCTGAACATAAAACACTTGGAGAGGGGACGCTTCTTTTTCAAAAACTTTTTTTTGGTGCGGGGAGTATGGGGAGAACATCTTTTTTTTATTTAAAAAATTTCAAAATGTATTTTTACCTGCATATAATTTTAGATCCTGCAAATTCATAATCAGTTATTTCCCATTAAGAAGTTTTAGACATATTTCTCCATTGAACGAAAGTACTCCAGATAGCTCTAACCGTTGCACATTAATAAGCAGAAACTTAATAATTTGAGAATGCTGCTGTTAAGCAGAAGAAATGATTAAGACAAAGCTTGAATGGAGTAAGACTATACATTCAGTGGGGAACTATATACCTGTACCCAAATTACAAATGACTAACTCTTCCCTTGTCTCAGGACTTTTATTTTGTACCCAACCAGTATAGAGTATTTTGTAGTTTTGTATCGAGACATAATTCCTACCTCCTCCAGGAAACTGCTTTGGGCCCCCGTTAATTTTCTTCTTTTAACTTCCTAACAAACCTGGGACTTACAAGTCTGTGTGTGTGTGTGTGTGTGTGTGTGTGTGTGTGTGCACAGAATCTCTGGCATATCCAGTGAGAAGAGTGGGCCTCACCCGCTCCTGTGTATGTGTGCGTGTGTGTGTGTGTGTGTGTATACACAGAATCTCTGGCATCTCCAGTGAGAAGAGTGGGTCTCACCCTTTCCTCATGACAAACTCCAGAGAATGTGAAGTGAAGGAGTTCTGTGACTTTTTAACTTGAGTAGTATTCCATTCACTATCCACAAATGCTTGGGTTACACTGTCTGCATCACTGGTTACAGTAACAGTGTACGTGTATGTATACACACACAAAATCGTATTTCCAAAATGCATACTAGAAAACAGGGCCTCACTTTCCCTGAACTGTTGCAATGCCTAGCCCAGAGTACTCTGGTAATAGTTACTTCGTGGAGTTTGTACACATACCATGTAAGGATACAAGCCAAGTTACCCATCCCCACTTCATGAAGCCTAAGGGAGCTAGTCCTGACTCACGGCTCATTTAAGAAAACAGAAGCCTCAATTAATTAAACTAACTTGGGCCCCCAATCCATAATCTTGAGTTTTAATTGATAAGTATAAAATAAATTACACACTTGAAAATGTTTGGATTCACATTATACCACCAGGTACACAGCCACACTTAACAACTTTTCACACTATGTGTGGTTCTTACAAGAAATTAAAAGCAGAGCCTGATTCTTTGTTGTGCAGCACAAAGGCTTTGCTGTATAGTTTCAGTGTCTCTGGCATCTCCAGCAGAAACAGAGTTGGCCTCACCCTCTCCTCATGACTAAGTTTTTGAGGTGAAAATACGGTGACTTGAGGATTCCACTCCATGTCCATAAATGCTTGGGTTACACTGCCTGCATTACTAATTATAGTAAAAGTGAGGTAACTTGGTATAAACCGTGCCTAACCCAATATTCAAGAACACTTAGTGGGAACTTTAAAACCAGGCTGTATTACTAAGCAGCCCCAGCTTTCAAGGTTCAGAAGTTTGGTGGGCCTAATCATTTTCCAAAGTGGAATCTTAACATCTCCAGCTGCCCTCCTCACTGCCAAGTATGAACAACAAATCCTGACTTTAACGCTAAAATTTGCAACTGACTTCTGAGGACATATAATGGCAGCTGTTTTCCAGCAATGGGAATAGATTACATGGATGCATCTTCCAACATCCTGTCACAAAGAGGCGCAGTGATTCATAATTAAGCCTCTAAAGTGAAAGGCACACAGGCTTTACAAGAATGATCTGTGTTCAAACTTAGTGCGTCACTTGTTAGCTGGGTGAGCTTAACCAAATCTCTGTGAGCCTGTTTTCTCATCTTCCAAATGGGAGTACCACCACCTCCCTCACAAGGTTGTAAAAGCTGTACATAATAAAGACCCTTGGCATATTGCCTCAATATAGTAGATAAAAGTTAGCTATTATTTTTATTCTTTAAACGTTTAAATTGGCTAGAGTCTTGATTTTAAATTGAGTCTTCTCAGATGAGCCATCCAGAACTTGAATTAACATATGTATATTCTGTCTGTAAGGCTGTTACATGTCTGTAGAGGTTACTTAGTGTTACAAGTTAGAACCCTGAAGTGGAAGGACATTATCCCTGCTCCCACCCTCCTACACCTACAGCACGTACAGACACCCACCTCAGAATAAACTTGTATGCACATTTGTGCATGTCTCCAACCCTACTTAATGAAAATGCCTGCAGTCCTTCAACAGGCTACAGGTGGTCAGGGAAAAAAGAAGAAAAAAAAAATGCCTGTAGTCTTAATCATTTTCGGAAATTTGAGATGGGAAAGTGAGGCCCCAGGGAACTATGTATATTCCATCAGAAAAGAAAGCAAGGAAGAGAGAAGAGACCAACTGCTACATTTTCTTCTCCTTAGCAATATAATGGCTCCCACGTGCTGGGATCCCAGTCTGATGAGAAGGTATGACACGAAGGTCATGGATAGACCTCACTGTCCACTGTGAAAGCTCCTGTAGCACCTTTAGACCCCAAAGCTTCTTCTCAAAGAGACCACCATCTCCAACACCAACAGGCATCCCATCAGCCTCACTGGGGGGAATCTTGTATTCCAGGAGTACCATTAACTCCTCTATCTGGTAAGCAAAGGCAGCAACTTGGAGAAGAAGGGTATGTATTGCTTGATGGAAGTCACCTTCAGTTGGGGTAAAATGCACCTGCTGGTCTTCTAAAAGCCTGGCCAACAAAACATGGAAGACACGATAAGCTTGAAGATTCTCTTGGAGTCGCTCTGCCTCGGTCAGCTCACTCCACTGATCAGTGCTTGCCATTGGCACCCCATCCACAGAGTCCAGGTTGATGTTCTTGTTCAGGCCCTGATGCTTCACCTGGCCGAGGATATAGGAAAACACCACATCTTCTGTAATCATCCCAATGTCCTTCAATCACCCCTACATTTCATAGAAAATCTCACTCACCTCTCTGGCCAAGGATCCAAGTTGTAAAGTAAATAATATGCCTACAGTAGTAACTCTAATTTGGGCTCTGTGACTGGGCTTTAGAAAGACCCAATACTCCCTGAAATTGAGTACCTATGCATTTTTCTTGGAAGAATGTTCAGATTTCACTAAGTTCTAATGGTTGAAAACTACTGATTTAGAAGAATATTTCCTTCTCACTTCAAACTCTCTTGGAAACTGGAATATTTTAATCATATTAAATTATTTTTAAACATACTTGTAGACGCTTGCCACAACTTGGAAGCCCTGGAATATAGCCATTGTAGAATTTATCTAACTTCCCTCTCTCCATTGTGCACTCCCAAAGAGTTTGATTTCTGTCTGGTTAGGCTATACAAAGATGAATCAGTTCTCAGCCTAAATTCAGAACTCTCCACAGGGGCTGAAGTATTTCCACAGCAGATCTTAAGTGGAGACTGATGGGGATCTCCCTACTATTAGAAAACCAACCCGGAACTCCAGTTAGCTCAAGAATTCAACACTTCCACAAGTCTCCAATGAATCTTCTAGATCTTTTTGATAGCTTACCTTTCTCTTTAGACACACTCTACTTTTGAAGCAGAATACTAAAAGGTAGGTGGCTACATAGAAGTTGGTAGGATTTAGCAATTCCCCCAAGTTCATAGTACTCTTCCTCCATATCCTATAAACTTTTCATTTGCAGGGCTAAAAAATTCAGAACAATGGCTACAAAGAATCCAAACTCAAGAGGGCCCATGGCTAATCTGTTTTAGTGGTGTTCAGAATACATGCAAACAAATTTAAAATAGCCTCCAAGACACATAAGCCAATTCTATCTAGAACCCCATATATCTTTTCTCATTCAAGTAACGTACCTCCTCAACAGCCTGGAAGAAGAAAATAAGGTCACCTGGGTTTTCTCAAGGAAAGGGCCTATGTCAAATAACCTCTATGAATGATTACATGATGAGAGCTTTCACAATTGGTAACGGAGCTGCCACATGATGGTAAGTTGCTGGATCAGAAAATATGAAGGAAAACAGACAAGAGCAAAACAGGCAACTTACATAAGATTCCGTAAGAGCAGCCAGGTCTGAACGAATCTTCCTTGCTAGCCAGATAGAGCGGCTACAGAGGTCCCGACGGTGAGGGGTCAGTGGTGAATGCTCTGCAAAAGCCATCCCCTAATTTAACTGTCCCAGGAAACAAGTTAACTGGGTTTACTTCTGTCTACACTGGTCCAAATAAGAAATGTGACTCTCACAGACTAAACCCACTAGGCATTCTCTACTAACAGGATTGTGCACCCCACCCCCACGCGGGCCTGACTCAGAGGTGGTAGCAAATTCCTGGCTGTGGAATTTTCGTGCCTGTGGAATCAAAGGGCCCTTTTTAATCAGTCTTTTTTTCCCCCTGCAGCATCTGCCTCCATCTCTCTCCTCCACTCAGTACTTAGCACAGTTGTTTCTACGTCATTGTTTTGCTTTTGCACTTAGCAACAAGGTCACTATCATAATAATCCTAGTGGCACCCCTGCCTAATGTAATCTATCTCATACACACTTAGAATCAGTTAATTTTATCACCCTTCCTTATCCTCCCCTTATTGTTTTTTTGTAGGCTGGCGAAGGGGTCATTCAATAAAATTATTATTATTGATATAGCTGCCATTTATTAAGCATCTACCATGGGTCTAGACACTGTGCTAAATGCTTTAAAGCAATCCCATTTGATCTTCAGAGTAATTCTGAGGTAAATGCCATTTCTCTCATATAAGAAACTGAAACTTCAAGAAATAACATGCACAAAATCCAACAACGAGGTTTGAATTTAAATGGAAGCCTTTGATTCTACAGTTGTTTCTCCCACTGACTTTCCAACTTTATTTTCTGTATAGGCAGTTCACATTTCGTTCAAGAAACAAAGGTTGTGTGAAATAAGTCCTTTAAAAACACAGCAGTTTTTCAAGGCCATTCTTAAGTATTTTTTAAAGGTAATTTAATTTATACTTAAAAATCAAGCAAAGGAGCATCTCTAATTTCAACCATGGTGCCTTCCTGGTAGCTACATAGGAGGAAGGTACTGTTTGGGCCTGTTCTCTTCCAAAGGACAGGAAACACCCAACGCTAACTTGGTAACACTTCTAAAGCAGTCTAACTCAAGTGACAACATGCTTTCCTTTTTTCTTCTTTACCCAGTCCTATCACATGGTTCTTAAGAGAACTGGGCTTTGAAATGACGATAAAAAAATTAAAAGGTATTTGGAGAGCTGTCAGTCTATAATGCATTTAACTTGGAGAATGACACTTATTGGGTAAGGGCTGAAAGTTTCATTCCTAAATGAATGAATTAGCTTTCATCATTTATATCACAGATATTGCCAATAAGCTGAAACATATACCATCTTAGAAGCAAAGTTACAAAAGTAAACGATAAATGGGAGATGTGAGAGGCAGCAGTTACAGTAGGACTTAGAAGGCAGAAGGATCATAGTTTTTCCTTTTTTTAAAAAATCAGTACTTGACACATTCATTCAGTTTTGAGAAAAAGTACTGATATCAAATGCTATCAAGGTTTTGTCACTATCAGGATAAAATTAACCTCACAGAATCCTTAATGTTCCATCTACTAGGTTAGTATGACCACTTTTCCTAGAAGGCAGTTGTCAAAACAGCAAGATTTCCAAGTTTACTGAATGATAACAGAATCATATATTTCATTTCAGCATTTTAAATCAAGAACTAAACAGTAAAACATTAACCACCTGATTCTCAACAAAAGCAAACAATAGTATGCCCCGCATAACACTTGTTCTGAGAGCATTTGGTTTGCTTAGCAGCATCATATGTTTCACCCCTAGGATAACTGTAACTAACTACAACCAAGGAAGACAAGTTGCTTCCATGAAGATCACTTTTATTTTTCTTTACATATTTATTTTTAATATACCTTACCTAGATTAAGAGAAAACAGAGATTTGAAAAGCAAAGTATCCCTTTTATTATAATTTCTTTTTACATAACCTTTTCGACCTATATTCAGGTAACTACCTGTCTCTCCCATGAAAGGAGAAGGGTCCTGCACATTACAACAGGCAAAAAAGGCTTTTAGGAAATAAAATATTTTAAATTGATCCATTACATTTGTTCAATTTTCTTGAGTACATTGGAAAGTGGAAAAAACACAAAAGGAGAAAAAAATGGTATTTCAAACAACCAGACTATAATAACCTTAGTTAGATTGATAGTATACTCTTTATACTTTTTCCCCAAAGAGGTACAAAGGAGGTTTAAGTGCTCTACGTGGATGCTTTTCTATACCTTAATATTTTTATTTTACTCCCAGTACTCCCATGGCCATGGCCAGTGTTTGGTCAAACTCTCTGAAGCATATCAAGGAGTCTCAATTATGCAAAAGAACCCTGGGCAACCACAAACAAGAGGGTAGACATCCCCAAAAATATTAAATAGTTTTATCTCAACTACAGTTTCAGAATTTAGAACTGCCAATTCAAGATGGAAATATGCAGTGGGAAGAGTTATTAAAAAGGTAACAAAATTTGACTAAGAGTATGAAATGTAGAACTTTAAGATTAAACGAGCTCCTTGGAAGGACAATGATGCATATGGAGCAGAAAGGAAAGCAGGAAAAGGGCTGAGATAGTTTAATTATACCAACTCTTTACTATGCAGCATCCCTTTATCAAAAGGAAAAATATGAAGTCCATAAAAAATATTTTAGTATTGCAAACTGCTGCAATAATTCATTGTACACAAATGGTAGCTATGAAGAAGGCCCTTGTCCCCTAAAAGAAAAGGAAAAGTACGGCAAGTTTCTAATTAGTAGAACTAGTTGTTTTTTTTGTGGGGAGGGGAGAGTGGTATAGGAAAGAAGAATACATTTTTTCCCATCTCAGAAAGATCTCAAAAAATGCGGTTTGCTTTGTGTAGGTGGCTAAAATATCTGATGACTAACCACTGCAAATGAAACTTAAGGAGACAAAGGATAAGTGCGACAAAGAAAAAAGCTAAGAGTGGACTATAAATGCTAGCTAGTCAAACAGTATAAAAGGGATTGGAGATCAGGACAACGTTTTTGTAGACTCATCCAATCAATCTTGTATTTTCAAATCTACTCAATATACCAAAGTCAATTCCAAAGCCTTACTGTTGGCAGGTAAGCATATTCTACATCCCTTCTATCTTTATTCCATTTTCTATTCCCATATTGGAGAAATGGCAAATCTGCAACACTCTGAAAAGAAACAATAGAGCATTTCAGACTGCTGATTGTAGGTGTTTCACTCCCTATTTCCTGGCATCCCAACTGCCGACACTAGTGGGTGTAAAGTAAGCCTCTTTCAGAAATGACATTTTGTTAATCCTCTTTTTGGGAAAAAAAAGTATTTTAAAAAAATTGATAAACCATGTTTGTGAAAAACAAGCTGTTCTTTCCCCCCTACCCCCCGGAAAAACTTCATTTTTTCCAATAGCCATCATGCATTTCTGACAATAAACAATGAACAGGGTAAGCCTTCAATTCCAGCTTCTGAGGCACACAGGATAGGAACTGCCCTTTACCTAAAAATGAGCCAAAATAGGATTTTGGGCTTCTGGGGGTAAGACTTTGTATAAAAACACTAGCTTTTCTCTCCAGTGAACAGCAATAAGCAATCCATGCCCCAACAAAATCTCTATTCCAAGGAAATTATGATTCCCAGAATTTTAGGTGAAAGCCAAAGCAGTTATTATATAGCAGTATTAACTTTGGCTATTAAAATTTTTCCTCTTCTTAAGTGTTACTGAAGGGGAAACAGAACAGTTTCCTTTGACTTAAAACTTTAGGACTCACAGGCTTCACTAACAGCAGTGTCCTTCACTAACTGGGAGCCAGAATGAACTGATGATAAAGCAAAGCAAAAAAAACAAAAAGCAAGGAGCCAGAGTTGGGCCAATGAGGGAAATATAAGGAAATGGTAGGGATAACAAAAGAGACAAATTAACAAGAATCTTCTATCTGTAATTTAGATTCTGAACAACCCTCCTCATCCTCTAGAAATTCCTAAGTCTTAATGCTCTAAATATCTCAAAGAGCATACTAGTTACCACAAACCTAACATTCTTCCCTAAAAAGGCTTCCAAAAAAGCACTAGGCTATTGTAGTGATTTTGTTAGTGCTGAGGACCAGCTTTCTTTAAAGGCCACTGGAAAGCTATGATTTCAGAGGCTGGCTGTGCTTCTTCAACCCTATGTCTTGCCTTCAAAGTACCTGTTATGGAAGGGATCCCACGTCAAAATTATCTAATCTCTCTCTCTCCCAGCCCCACAAAATATAGCAACAAAGACTCAAAAAAAAAAAAAAAAAAAAAATCAGACTTTCTGTTAATAAATAAGGAATCTCAGGTTCCACAACACAAAAACACACATGTTCAAAGTGCAAATTTCCGCCATTAGCCTGGGACTTTTCTCATTGTCTCACTGATACAGAGCCCTGTCTTACAGTCAAAGAGACTGTGTAGAGGGCAGCCCCCTCCCTATTGGGAGCCTGCTTCCAGCAAGTGAGCACCATTGAGAGCCATATGGAGGGTTGGGAGGGGGGACTGAGATGCTGGGATCAAAGAGGAGAGAGGTGGTCCCCACATATATCCTTCCTTTCAGAAACCCAGTGGGGGAAAAGGAAGAGGGGATGAGAGATGTGTGCTGTTTTAACAGCTCACCCTGCTAAGGGGCCCTAAAGTGCCAAGTCAAGCTGCCAGCCTCTGGAGATTAGAATTCTATGGTATTTGAAAATGTGTGCCGCAATGGGAAGGAGCCAGAACCACAGGGCAGCAGTAGAGAAGGAGAAGGGATTTAGAAGACAGTAATATACTATTAAAAGCTGATCCAGAGCACATCAGAGTTACAGGTTGGAAGGGGGATCTGCCAAGGAGCAGTAAGTCTGCTGATGGCTGGAACTGAGTATGAGAATAACCCTCACTTTAAGAGCTGCTGCTGCTTCTTTTTTGTCTACCTTTCTGGTAAAGACAACATGAATTTTATAAGGGGGGCAATAGAGGGAGAACAGGGAATGGGGGTTGGAGGGTGTATGTATGTGTGTGCTGTGATCCACAATGGAAAGAGCAGGCCCTTCGGTTATTTTACTAGATTTTAAATGCTTTAGATTTTTTTTTTGTCCTTTTTAACTTTTAAATACAAAGTCTGAGCTGTTCTATGCCCAAAGTCTTCCTTTCCACTAAGGTCCAGTAGAGTCTGAATCTTCAATCAGAACCTCTGTGGTAGCACCGAGTATGTCTGAGTTCATGACCAGCCCTTCAGTGCCCCCACTGCTGCCGCTTCCCACAAAGATCTTCCCATCAGCCATCAGGCTCACCCGTTCCGTCCCACTGCAATATGACTTTGACATCCCTTCAGCTTCTAGCAGTAGGCACTCTCCAGAGGTTGAGTTTCCCAAGGGCTCAGGAAGAAGAGGAAGACCCTGACCATCTGAAGCCTGTGTCAGGGACTCTGGGTTAGTGCCCAAGATATCTGTGCTGGTGATAAGGGCGCCTGCATTGGCAGCCAGAGCTTCTGCAATCAGCACCTCAGGGTGGCTTTTTGCTTTGTGTGCCACTACGCTGTCCTTCTTCTCAAATTTTTTGCCACAGATATTGCAAGAAAACTGGTAGAAGGAGTCTGCATCATGCTTCTTCATGTGCCAATTAAGAGATGCCTTTTGTCGACAAGTAAATCCACAGATCTCACATCTAAGGAGAGTAGAAAAAGAAATGACTGATCCAACAGAGAAATAAAGAGTGCTCTTACTCAGGGTTAGAATTCAGAGCTCACATATAAATACAATTATCAGTAACATACTTCTTTTGAAGGATTAGGAAATGTTACTAGATGGAAAACTCATCTGATTTTCTTCTGTTTGCTTGAAAAATAAAGGAAAACTAAGAAAAGGGCCACTAATGCCCCCAATCAACATCCGCTCTATTTTATGAAAGTAAACAGCAGTGCAACTAAAACGTTTGCAAAGCGGCAAACCTTCAAGTAGGACATATATCCTTCTCACCCAGATGTTCACCAGTAAATAATACTCACTGTAATGGCTTCTCGCCAGTGTGAATCATCCGGTGCACTGCGAGATTGTGGGAACTCTTGAAGGCCCGAGCACAATATTCACAGATATAATCCCTTTGATCTATGAAGAAAAATACTGTTGTTGGTGTTCTTTTTACATACCCTGTAAGTACTTTCCCTACATTACAATAAGTAAGTAGATGATGGGGCAGGTAATTTAGAGTAAAAACAATGCTGCTTTCAATGTACAAACACTTTGGGTAAACAAAATTTAAAAAAGAAAAATATTGCTTTAAAAAAAATCCAAACATTCAGTAGCGTAAGAACCTGTTTTAAAAAAACAAAACTAGATAAAAATTGAAAACTGGAATACTTTTCTCAATTTTATCACTAATCCAGGTCTTGGACAAAGTGTTTAGCAAGTAAACTATATTTTCCATATATTTTATTCCTTAAAACAATTTCTTTTCAAAGACCATGAAAACTGAATGCTTACACAGAAAGAATCTGGCATTCAAACAAAATAAAAACAAAAAAACAAGAACTTGGCACTGTATAGAAACTGATCCAGAGGTAATCATACCTTGTTCCCAGTTTAAAAAATGTTACCCAAGATAAACAAACTTTACTCAAAAGACTGGAGATGCTGTTGTCAAATAAATGTAAATGGTTCCTGTACTTCTTTACCTTATTTTCCTACCCATCTTCTGCACCATTCAACTACCTCCCTTTGTCACTCACAACACCCTCCACCCCATTATACAGGATTTTTGATGAACGTGGTAACATGGTGTGGAATCTATGCGGCAAAGGAGCATTGTACTTATTCATTTCTTTGCCACTTGTTTCCAAAGCCTATGGACAAAGAGGTGCTCAATATATGTATTTGCTAAATTAATGACACTACATTTTCTACTCCTTTTGCTTCAAATTACTAGAATTCATCAGAATGAAAACATGATTCTAAGTTACAAGGTGAACAGTATCCAATTTAATCCTATACTCCTTTCCAAACAGCTTAGAGATCACCTGGATAGCTTATTAAATGTATGTACTGCTTCAGCAGGTATGAAGCAGGGCCTGAGATTCTGTATCTCTAATAAGAACCCAACTGATGTCAATGCTGGTTGGTCTGTGTTACATACTTTATATAGCAAGGTCTAAAAATGCACAGTTCTAACTTAGGAAACTCTTAGCATCTCCCAGGTCATGTCCACACTTCCAGTTCCATAGCAGGACAAACCTGGGTGGGGCATCTCTTTGCTAAATAAATTATATTTGCAAAAAAAGTCTGTATATACTAATTTGCAGAAGGAAAACTAACATTGTGAAACTGTAGTAACCAAATATGAATATTTGAAATAGACTGAATTTATAGAAGTTTTTCATAGGCTATGAAAAAAAATTTAACTAAAACAACCTGAAGTAGTTGTCAGAAATGACTTTTCTATGGCATAAAACAGTATTAACGGGGAGCAGAAGGAACAGAGAAATTGCAGTACCTATCAAGAAACAGAAATAACTGTTTCTTATGGAAATAACTCTGAAGAAACATGGTATAAGAAAACTAGACTTTGGAGTGATGAAGATTCAAGTTCAATCCTGGTATTGTGAAAAGTCTACCATTTGTCAGGCTCTGTGCAGTCAACAGCACTATATATGTTATCTCATTTCATCCTTACAATAACTGATACTGATATCCTTAATACACAGAGAAGGAAAAATGAAAAGTTGAAAAGTAACTTGCCTACAGTAAATGAAGGAGATAATATATTTATCAGTATAACCTTGGGCAGAAGACATATTTCTACAACCAGAATTCCTAGACTTACTCTCCAAGATTGTTGAGAAGGTATTATGTAATTATAAAGTGTCTGGCACATACTCAGTGGTATGTACCCAATTTGTTCCTATTAGGTACACTGCACTGAGATGGTCAGTGGTTACAAATAAACTGAATTTGAGTCTATTCTATAATAGGTATTGCATATACTCAGCATCTCTTTTTGACAGTTCCTGTGGGAGCCTACATGCAAATTCAATAGCTAGCCTTTACAGTTTCAATAGCAGCAGAAAATTATGTTTCTGCTAAAAACGAGCTATGTGACCATGGACAGGGTACTTAATCCTGCGGAGCTTCTGGTTTCTTAGCTGTAAAATAAGACCAATATAAACCAATTTAGTGGTGTTGAATAGACTGATTAGCGATAACATATATAAAGTATTTTAGTCCACAGTTGACACAGAATAAATGCTCAATAAAAGATCATCATCCTGGTCATAGAAGTTCAAGAAGTCAAAGGATAAAAATTTGAAAGTCCTAGTATGTCCATCCCTCGTAAAATTTGTCTTACTACATTTTCATATCTTTCTCTCACATTTTACTATGGAATCTTTTAAGATTTATGTTAGAAAAACATTATCATTACCAACATGTAAAACTAAAGTACAGTGCAATTACCTACTTGATAAAAACATTTAAAAAGTACCTGTATGATGTTTGGCATGTCGCAGAAGTTGCTTCTGGAGCCTGAAGAGCCGTCCACAGGAGGGATGGGGACATACGTATTTCTTCTTCAGCAAATGCTGGTATTTAATGTGGTGCTAAAACAGAGAAAGTAAAAGGGGGGAAAAAAAAATTAAGGCTTTTTGAAAGTACTTGTCTTTGCTAAGTTAAAAATACTTAAGGAAAACCAAATACTTAGATTTCACACATGGATAGTGTGGGAGTATAATAAAATGACTAAGAACATAGGCCATGGACATATACAGACCTGGTTTCCAATCTGGGTCTGTAATTCACTAGCCTTTGTGATCTTAGGAGATAAATATTTCAAGCTCCAGTTCTCATGTGTAAAACAGAGATAACAATAACTATCTCACAGTGTTGTTATGGTGATAAGAGATCATATATTGTACTGTGCTTTAGAGCATCAAATGACATACAGCAAAGGAGGAGCAGCTATTGTAACTGAACCACGATCCAGAAGTAAGGCCCTAGTGTCATGTTTTATTTGCTGCTGAAGATCAGATATTTCCTAAGCATTATTTCGCTTTCATGTTGCCTGCCAGACCTAAATATAAGCTGTATCTTTAACTCATTAATAATAATAATAGTAATAATCTACTCAAGAAAAATAAAAACAAAACTTGAACTAAAACTCTTTTATTCATTCTACACAGAATCTAAGAAATCACAGGTTTGAGTTCTAATTTTACTTTTTTTCTAAATCAATTTAAAATGAAATCTGTTACTTCTGTCTTGGCATGCTGTTACAATCATCTCATATCAGATTTACACTACATTGAGAATTATTGTAATATTGCAAGATTCTAAGAAAAGTCCTCTATTTGGGCTCAGATTCTTAGTCACTTTTTTTATTTTTTTTTAAACAGAAGGTACTATGAGTTTGAATGTGTTCACCACAGTTCATGTGTTGTAAACTTAATCCTCAGTGTGACAGTGTTAGAAGATGGGACCTATAGGTCTTAAGGGCTCTACCCTTATAAATGGATTTATATTATCACTGGAGTGGATGTTACAAACGCAAGTTCAGCCCATTCTTGCCCTTCCACCATGGGCTAACAGTTAATAGGCCCTTGTGAGATGTGGGCACCATGCTCTGGGACTTTCCAGTATCCAGAATCACAGGTTAATAAATAAATGTATGCTCTTTGTAAATTATCCAGTCTCCAGTACACTATGATAGCAGCACAAATGGACTAACAGTGATTAACCCATTTATGCTGGAGGTTGCAAATGATTTTTCTGAAAAATCAGACCTCGGTGATGCTCTTGAGCAGTAGTAGTATATAAATAACTTGCACAAGCTTAGAGTTCTAATAACGAAACACTAGGCATAAATGGGTTAACATCATTTTACATTTAAAAAGACTTTTCTTGACATTACATGTCAATGATAAAGCCTACACAAGCCAACGAATTAAAGTCTCGTGATGCAAGAACAAGTAATGGGATATAATCTGAAAGGCTCTTATATAACTTCACTAACCTGCAAATAGCGAGGGTGAGCAAGGACAGTTCCACATCCTTCCATCTCACAACGGACATATTGGATTGGAGGCTTTTTTCTATTATCAAAATGCAGAAGAAAAGTTAGCAAAAGAAAAGTGGCACTCTGCACAGTGGCCTTTGACTCAAACTGCTATGGGGAATAGCTATTTTATAGTAGGAAGCATTAAAATCTCTGAACTAGTATACAGATTACATAGAATTTGTGTTAGAAATAACCAATAATTACCAAATATCTGATAGAATTAAAAAGTAACACAAATAAACTAATAACCACACCCAAAAGGTAAACTATTAAAGATTTTTGGAAATTGCAAGACCTTATAATGAAAATAAGAACATAATACTTGTGTATCAAGGACATTAGTGAAGTTTTGGTGAAAGTTTTAAATAGCCATTCCTGAAGGATTATCATGAAGTCTAAATGTGTGAGTAAAGTGCCTGGTACTGGGATAAAGTACAAAATAGTAGGGGTAAAAATTCCTCACCTCCTTTTGGGTAAACGTGGACTTTTGTCATCTTTTCGTCTTCTTCCTCTCCTATAATTGAAGACAGAGTAATAGTAGACATATCCTGAATTAAAACTTACAGAGTGAAGGTGGCTGAATACACACACACACACACACATACACACACACAGCCAAAGAACAAGTGGCAAAGGATAATCAAGAATACATAAAGCCAAAGACATCATCTGGCAAATCAAACAAGATTTTACTCTTAATTTCACTTTCAAATCAGTCTGCATCACAGATTAAATATATGCCTTCCATAAACTATGCAACATTATGAAAGACTCAGATAAATCCCAATGTATTATTATAGAGTTGTTAACATGTATTATCTAAAAACTCTAAGAATATAAAATACATTCTCCTTGCAACAGAACTAAAAAAACCTAAACATTTTTTACTAAGAGTCTCTCCTCCAGTGAAATTGTCAGCTATTTGAGGCCAGATCTTTTTTAAGTTAAAAAAATACATATTTTGAAGCATGCATGTCAACGTCCTTCCTCATACTCCCACCCTTTTTTCCACTTGTGGTTTCAAAATCTGTTAGATTTCCATTTTTAATAACTGCCTACTCACTTCCTCGGAGGTTCCTCATCCTCTCTAATTTCATTCTCCTCTTCTTTCACCTCCACTTCTACTTCCACTTTAATTTCCTTCTTTTCCTTCTCTTCTTTCACCTTCCCTGATTTTCTCCGTGGCTTTGGGGTTTCCCTGAAAACAGAAATGCATTTCAACACTAAACAAAAGATCCTTTCAAGGAAGACTATGACAACAAATTAAAGCTTAGAGTTATCATTTATTAGCTATAAAACTACAATCCTCAGTTCATGAAATGTAATTTCTTACCAATCATTCCTCACATGCATAGTAATAATCTAAATATATGTATATGATGCTCATGGAATGAACCCTCCCCGGACTAAAGATGCCTGTAAATCAAATCTCACTATAATTGTAAAGAGAAATGAGACAGTAAGTTAAAAAATTCTAAGTATTCAGGCAACTTATGATACCCTGTTGAGATAAAAGATACAGACTCATAAAAACTTGGATATAGTCAAAGTTCTACAAATGGGAGAGGGGATTATATCAGGATATGGTAAGATATTAGACTCACAAAACAAGTGCATAATTAATTACTCATTTAAAGTTAACTCTATACCCATTAGTTTGGCAACAGAAAAAATAAAAGCATTCAACAGTGCTTTCCTACTTCTATTTCACTGACGTGTCTGGAGTAAAATCTGAGACATGCCTTTCTAAGTGGGGTTTGTAGGTCTCATCTCTTGGATCATCTTTGAATGGTATCTCCTCTTCACTGATTAACATCTCTTCCTCCTCCTCCTCTTCCTCTTCGCTACTAAAAATAAGTAAATAGAAATGAGACATTCTGGTTTTCAGAATCATATCTGAGGGGATTTTATTTGGTAATTAAGAGGTAGCCAAAAACTGAAAGTCATCCAGCATTTTCATCCTAATGACCTAACTGGACTGAAATCTCACTGCTTTATCACAAAAAATAATAACTGAAACTAAAAATATATAAATCCTAGATATGCTTTCACTTTATTAAATAAAGACAGGATGATAACGGCTCAATGGCATTAAAAGTTAATAAACAACTGACTTTGTAATACTGTCTGGTGATCTGCTATATCGAAAGACCTATCAACAGATAAATCACAACTTAAGACAGAAGATTGTAATAAAATCTCAAAACCTTGGCCAAAACACCCGTATTTCACATTAGTGCCTACCATGGAATAAGCCCAAACTTCAAGACATGATTTCTAAGATGTATAACTAGATTACATGGTTTAAGTTCTAAACAAGATCAACAGAGAATCTAAATGCCGTATCAAAAATGCAAGTTATTTTCTCTTACAGCTCAAAGTCATTTCAACTGGAAGCAACTTCTGAATCATTTACTATGATTATGCTATGTCCCCAAAGGTTTAAAAATGAAATTAATTTTTTTTACCTAATGCCACCTGGAGACTGATGCTCTTCTCCAACATCTAGAAAAATAAAGCCAAAACGATATTTTATTTATATAGATATGAGATATTTTCTCTCTGCAGTCAAGAAATGCAAATCGAATTATGGCATGGGGTAATTACACACAATATCTGAAAATTGTTCAAAGAAGTACTATCTACACCATCATACCTGTCCCTGACAGCTAAGCTGTTAAGACAAATGTTCAACACTACATTTAAAAAAACAGCAACTATTTAGTAAACAGCCATATTCTAGTTGTACTGTACCATAATCAAGTTGATCTGTATTTGGTTCTGACTTGCAGATGAGCTGCAATGAACCGGTCTTGGACCGAGAGCTTCGAGTGTTCTCTGTATCACGATGGCGAGAAACAGATGTCCTACTACTACGCCAGCCCCGGCTAGGTCTAGATGCAGCAATGGAAACTTCCTGAGGGAGGGCAGAATCTTCTTCTTCCTCTTTTTCTTCCTTGGGATCTAAATAAAAAGACATACCATTCTCTTTAAGTTTACAGTTAACCAATAACCATTCCTGTATATCTAATTGTAGATACAGTTACTTAGGGATAAATTAAATATTTTCAAAGAAAAAAAAACTAAAGAGTTTTACTGAAATAATAGAAAAAATGAGAGAAAAATTAGATAAAACTTATCCTTAATATCAACATGCTAAAGAAATTACTTTATGTTGCAAAGTAGTAGTTTTATGCTGCCTTATCTTCTAAAAATGCAATGCTAACTATGCAAAATACACTTAAGTAACTGGGTTCATGGAATTCTAGCTTTTAGATTTAAGTTTAAAAAAACAAAACAAAACAAAACAAAACTAAATTAATTGGTCCCAAAGAGGTGACCAGCAGAACTAAAGAGGCACCAATAAGAAAGAACCATAGATCTAGATGTTGTTTACAATCAAACAAGTCCATAACAAATTACTAAGGAGGAATTCCGAAACAGGAATGCTTTTCATCCTAATTGAGAGTTTTTCTTAGAACCACACCATAAATTTGAACTAATCTATACAGCAACTGCATGGTGAGGTCCAGCTCCGATGCTATTCTGTTGCAGTTGTTCTATAAGATACTGTACAGGAGGACACACAAAATCTGTTATTGTTATCCTATATTTCGTCATGTTTTAACAGTGAATGAAGTACGGTAGGTCATCCTCTCTTGAGCGGTTTAAGTAATTAAAAAGTTAACATCAGAAACTGGCTTTCATACCTGGAATAATTACTTAGACCTATATAAAGGTAGTACATTAGAAGTGAGCCCATTTTAACAATAGAAGATTCTTTAATAAACGTAGAATGGGAAAAGCCCAATAATAAAACAAAATTTCTGGTCATAAGATATACATAAGAACCATTTTCCACATGTTAAAATCAACCAGAAACAAAGCCTAACAACCCAATACAAAAATAGGAACAGAGTGGGCGCAGTGGTTCATGACAGTAATCTCAGCACCTTGGGAGGCTAAGGTGGGCAGATCACAAGGTCAAGAGTTCGAGACCAGCCTGGCCAACGTGGTGAAACCCTGTCTCTACTAAAAATACAAAAATTAGCTGGGTGTGATGGTGTGTACCTGTAATCCCAGCTACAGGAGAGGCTGAGGGAGGAGAATCGCTTGAACCCGGGAGGCAGAGGTTGCAGTGAGCCAAGATTGTACCACTGCACTCCAGCCTGCACAACAGGCAAGACTCTGTCTCAAAAAAAAAAAAAAAAAAAGAAAAGAAAAGAAAAGAGAAATAGGGACAAACAACAAAAGGTCAATCCACTCAGAATGAGGGAGACTCAAATGAAAACAAGAGCATGACACCATTTTTATCTATCATATTGGGGATGATCAAAATGTTTGAACACATACTATACTGGCAAGACTGTGGGAAAACAGGTACCCTAATACACAGATATGGTATTAGAAAACCTCTATGAAGAACAATTGGACAATATATATCAAAATTATAAATATATATACCTTTCCACATGAAGTTCAACTACCAGAAATTTATTCTACAAAATTGAAATTATATTTATAAAGGACTAATGTATAGCAGTGTTTTTAAGTAGTAGAAGAGTAGAAAACTAAACATTCAAAGGGGGATTGGTTTCATCAATTATTTATTTGTGCATATATATAAGATATATATATCTCTCTTACATACTATAATAACACTTCTGGAAAGATATACAAGAAATTTGTTAAGTACTTCTAGGGAAGAAATTCGTAAGTACTTATAGGGAAGGTCCAAAAAAATGTGTAGTAATTTCACCTTTAAGTATATACCCTAGAAATATAAACTGGCACATGGAGGTTAACTGTTAATAACAGCAAAGAACAGAAATAATCTAACCCTCTGTCAAAAGTAAAGTGCTTAAATAAACCATGATATCTTACTATGATGGAATACTATATAGAGGTATCTGTTAAAAATAATATCGAATTATCAGCAAAGATATTGTTAAATGTATAAGACACAAAACTATATATAGTATGGCAACATTCTTGTTTAACATTAAAAAACAGTTTACTATGGAGCAATGTAGTGACTATAGGATATTTTAGCTTGACACTGTTTTGAAAGTTGCATGAGACTATACTGAAGTAATGAAATTACTTTGAAACAGAGACAAATAGCAGTAAGACCAGTTCTAAACCATCGTAATTATTCAATCAGTTGTGCATTTTCTTACAGGTGTCTTTTCAATTCATTATTGCATCACCCTCCTATCTGAGCAATGTAGTGACTATAGGATATTTTAGCTTGACACTGTTTTGAAAGTTGCATGAGAATATACTGAAGTAATGAAATTACTTTGAAACAGAGACAAATAGCAGTAAGACCAGTTCTAAACCATCGTAATTATTCAATCAGTTGTGCATTTTCTTACAGGTGTCTTTTCAATTCATTATTGCATCACCCTCCTATCTGAGCTATTTTAATAGAAAAATAAAACATTAACACAGGTGAAAATACCTCAAAGACCATTCAATCTAAGTACAATCCATTAAGTTTTAGTCATAAAGTATTTAGAAGGCTAAAGAAGCTTATTCAAAATCACAAGGTTAGATAAGGACATCTAGATTTAGAAATTAGGTTTTAAGATTAATAATCAAGGACTTTTACATGTAGGTCATGACTACTTTTAAAAAAAATTTCTTGAAAGAGAACAAGTCAACACCACCTGTGAAGTATTACAACATTTAATAATAGAAACAACATTTTTTTCCTTAACCCAAATGTACTGAGTTGGACTCTGAACCTACTCCATAACCTTCTGTCCTCAACAAAGCTCTTTTCTTCTTCATGATGAAAGGATGGTATACCTACAACTTCTCATACCATGGATTTTACTCATTGGATAAATAATGCCAATTTGATTTTTTTTAAAAAAGCATAATAGCCTATCTTACTGAATACCACCACTCCCAGCACCTAAAAATCTAGTCTTTAAAAAAAACACACACACAAACCATCAGATAATGAGAGCAAAAATGTCCCTCCACAGAAATAAACACACACCATGAACAAAAACTTTCAGAGTCAACTTTGTGGAAACTCTGGACAATAAAGGTTATAAAAGCCAAGTGAGGGCACAGTGGCTCACGCCTGTAATCCCAGCACTTTTAGAGGCCAAGGTGGACAGATCATGAGGTCAAGAGATCGAGACCATCCTGGTCAACATGGTGAAAACTCTGTCTCTACTAAAAATACAAAAATTGGCCGGGTGTGGTGGCACGTGTCTGTAGTCCCAGCTACTCGAGAGGCTGAGGCGGAAGAATCGCTTGAACCCGGGAGGCAGAGGTTGCAGTGAGCCAAGACTGTACCACTGTGCTCCAGCCTGGTGACAGAGGCAAGACTCCGTCTCAAAAACAAAACAAAATTTGAGTGCTTACTCACAAATCAGGGAAGAAAAAAAATCCAAGTGAGCAATGAATCAAGAAAAAGGTGAGCTGAGACATTTAGGAAATCTCTGTCATATCATTTGCTGAATATAAGCTAAAGGACCAGAGCCTTTAGAGACCACACAGACAGAAGTAGGAGCTAAACATTGGGTACTCATGGACATAAAGATGGCAACAACAGAAACTGGTGATTACGGGGTGAGGGGTTGAAAAACTATTGGGTACTATGCTCAGTACCTGTGTGATGGAATCATTTGTACCCAAAATCTCATATCCTACAATATGTCCCAGTAACAAACCTGCACATGTACCTCCTGAATCTAAAATAAAAGTTAAAAAAAAAAAAATATTTAATGAGCTAAAGAAAATCAGCGCTAAAGAAATCACTGACAGAGTATTAAAGGAAATCAGAAGAAATGTGACTCACAAATACAGAATATCAAGAAGCAGGGTATAGCATCTCATGCCTGTAATCCCAGCACTTTTGGAGGCTGAGGCAGGTAGATCACCTGAAGGCAGGGGTTCAAGACGAGCCTGGCCAACATGGTGAAACCCCGTCTCTACTAAAAACACAAAAATTAGCTGGCTGTGGTGGCATGTGTCTGTAAGCCCAGCTACTTGGGAGGCTGAGGTAGAAGAATTGCTTGAACCCAGGAGGCAGAGGTTGCAGGAGCTGAGATTACACCACTGCACTCCAGCATGAGTGACAAGAGCAAAACTCCGTCACAAAAAGAAAGAAAGAAAAAAAAAAGGAACAAGAGAAAAACAATTTTGAAGCTGAGACGTGTAATAACTGAAATCAACAATTCACTAAAGGATTTCCTTCAACAACCGACTTGAAAAACAAGAATCAGTGAACTTTAAGATAGGTCAAAAGAGATGATCCAGTCTGAAGAATACAAAGAAAAAAATAAAGGAAAATAAATAAAGCCTTAGAGATTGTTCAGACAACCACTAAGTACATCAACACATGCATAATCAGATTTGCAGAAGGAGAGAAGAAAATGAACAGAAAGAATATTTGAAGGACTGTTGGGGAAAAAGTCTATACAAACAAGAAGTTTACCTAACTCCAAGTAGGATAAATCAAGGACATCCATACCCAGACACATTATCATCAACTGGTAGAAAGACAAAGAACCATGAAAACAGCAAAAAAGTGACTCACTGGCAAGAAGTGTCTCATCAGCAACAAGGAATGCTCAACAAGATTAACAGCCTATTTCTCATGAGAAACCATGGAAGTCAGAAGGCAGTGTGATAACAAAGTGATGAAAGGGTGAAAAAAAAATTGTCAAGCAAGAATTCTACGGCTGCCAAAACTATTCTTTAAGACATTATCAGAAAATCAAAAACAGCTTATCACTAGCAGATCTACCCTATAAAAAATGCTATCAGGAGTCCTCTAAGCTGAAAATTAAAGAACACTATACATTGATGAGAAGGTCAATCAATCTAGAAAATATAATATATATAAACCTATACATAGCTAACATTGGCCCCTTCCCTCTCCCCCACCTTGAAATGTGTGTATGCGTATATACATACGTATGACCAACATGTAACATATATAGCAAAGATTTACAGAATTGAAAAAATAGTTAATACCACAATCACAAAAATGGAAACATCAGTACCCCACTTTCAATAACAGAACCAAACACCAGTCAGAAGTTTGATAAGGAAAGAACTCAAGCAGTATTTAAAAAATTAGACATATTATTAAAAAACAGACATGTTGGGCCAGGCACAGTGGCTCACGCCCATCAGTCCAGCACTTTGGTAGGTGAGATGAGAGGATCACCTGAAGTCAGGAGTTTGAAACCAGCGTGGCCAACATGGCAAAACCCCATCTCTACTAAAAATACAAAAATTAGCTGGGTGTGGTGGCATGGATCTGTAATCCCAGCTACTCGGGGAGGCTGAGGCAGGAGAATCACTTGAACCCAGGAGGCAGAGGTTGCAGTGAGCTGAGATCACATCACTTCACTCCAGCCTGGGCAACAGAGTGAGATTCCACCTTGGGGTGGGGCCAGGAGGGAGCAGGACAGGACACAGACATATTGAAAAGTCTTAATAAATTCAAAATGGCTGCAGTCACATAAAGTATATTTTCTGACCACAATGGAATGAAACTAGAAATCAGTATCAGGAGGAAAACTAGAAAACTCACAAATATGTGAAAATTAACACACTGTTAAACAACCAACTAATCAAAGAATAAATCACAAGGAAAATTACAAAATACTTAGAGATTACTGAAAATGAAAAAATATCCAAAAACTTAGAGAATGCAGTGAAAGCAGTTCTCAGAGGAAAATTTGATATAAATGGCTACATTAAAATAGAAAATAAAATCACATGCCCAAATCAATAACCTAACATCCTACTCATGAGAGCTAGGAAAAAAAGAACAGAGAAAACCCAACGCTAGCAGAATAAAGTAAGTAAGTTGGTTCTTTACATAACAACAAAATCAATAACCTTTTAGCTAAACTAAGAGAAGACCCAAATTACTGAAAACAGAAATGAAAGTGCGACACTACCACTGAAATAAACATAAGAAAACACAATGAATAGTATGCCAACAAATTAAATAACATAGATGAAATCAACAACTTCTTAGACACAAATTACCAAAAACAATTCAAGAAGAAATAGAAAAGATGAACACACCTTTAACAAGTAGACAACTGAATCAGTAAATAAAAAGCTTCCAATAAAAGAGACAGAAGCTGCCAGATGGTTTCATTGCTGAATTCTACCACACATTTAAAGAATTAACTCGTCTTTCTCAAACTCTTTTAAAAAATAGAAGATGGTACACTTCCCAACTCATCCTATAAACACAGCATTCTTCTGACACCAAAGCCAGACAAAGACAAAGCCAGACAAAGACACCACACACACACACACACACACACACACACACACACACACATTATAAGCCAATATCCCTTGCAAACCAAATATAACATCATATTAAGAAGATTAGACACTATGCTCAATTGGGACACGTCCCAGGATTATAAGGGTGGTTCAACATTAAAAAATATATATGTTATATGACACATTAATAAACAGAGGAAGAAATACACTATCATTTCAATTGATGCAGAAAAGGAACCTGACAAAATTAAACTTTCATGACAAGACCACACAAAAACTGGGACTAGAACTGAACTTCCTTAACTTGACAAAGAGCACATACAAACACCCAAGGGTTCACATCATACCCAGTGGCAAAAGACAAAACTTCCCTTCTAAGATCAGGAAGAAGACAAGGATGCCCTCTTTTTTCACTTTCATTCAACACTGTACTGGAAGTTCTAGCCAAGCAATTAGGCAAGAAAAAAAAGGGGACCCAAAGTGAAAAGGAAGCAGTAAAACTGTATCTCTTATTTGCAGATGAAAATACCTTACATATAGAAAATTCTAAAGAAGTCACAAAAGAAAATTGTTAAAGGTAATACGCAAATTCAAAGTGCCAGAATATAAGACCAACACATAAAATTCATTAATTATATTAGCAATCAACAAAAAGGAAATTAAGAAAATGATGACCTTTACAACAGAATAAAATACTGAAACATTGTTAAGATGACAATACTCTGAAAATAAACCCACAGATTAAATGTAATTCTTATCAAAACCCCAGCTCCCTTTTTGGTAGAAACTGATAACTTGATCCTGAAGCTCACAAGAAAATGCAAGGGATATAGACTAGCCAGAGCCATCTTGAAAACAGAGTTGGAAGATGCACTTTGTTCTTCTCAATTTTAAAAACTACAAAGCTTCAGTAATCGATACAACATGTTACCAACATAAGGCTAATAATTAAATCAACTAACTGCATTAAAGGTCCAGATATAAATCTACACATCTATGGTCAACTGATTTTAAGAAGGTGGCTAAAGACCATTCCATAGGAGAAACCATTGTCTCTTCAACAAAATGGTGCTAAGAAAAATGAATATCCGTATGCAAAGAATGAAGCTGTATTCCTTCTTCATGCCATATATAAAAATTAACTCAAAATGGATCAAAGACCTAAACATAGGAGCTAGCACTAAAAATGCTTAGAAGTGAAGACAATCTACAGAATGGGAGGATATATTTCCAAGTCATCTATCCGGCAAAAGTCTAATTATCTAAAATATATAAAGTCTTTTGATTTAACAAGAAAAAGACAAACAACCCAATTAAAACATGGGCAAAGAATCTGAACAAATTATTATTTTATTTCTCCAGAGATACACAAACAGTCAATAAGTACATGAAAAGATACTTCACATCGGTCATTAATAAAATGCAAATCAAAACCACATGATATTACCATTTCCCACATACTACAATGTCTACTAAAAACAATAAAAAAAAGAAAATAAGAAGTGTTGGTGAGAAGGTAGAGAAATTTGGAACCATTGTATATTGCTGGTGGACATGTACAATGAGGCAGCTAATGAGAAAAACATTACTTATGGAAAACCTAAGAAAAATGTTAAGAAAAACTTGGACACAGAATTACCATATGATCCAGCAATTTCACTTCTAGGTATATACATCAAAAATTGAAAACAGCTATTCAAAGAAACACTTATTACATATGAACATTCACAGAAGCAAAATTCTCAATAGCCAAATTTGGAAACAACCCAAATATCCATTAACCACTGAATGGATAAACAAGATGTCATATACATATACAGTGAAAATTTTTATCCAGCCATAAAAAGGAATGAAGTATTAACACATTACAATATAAATGAACCTTAAAAGTATGCTATATGATCGATGCTAAAAACGAAAGCCACATATTGTGTGATTCTAACTATATAAAATATCCAGAATAGGTAAATCCACAGAGACAGAAAGTGGATTCATTTTTGTTGCAGTTGAACAAAGGGAAAGGGGGAATAACTGCTTTTAATGGGTACAAGGGTCTTCTTTGTTGGTAGTGATAAAAATGTTTGGAACTAGATAGAAGTGATGGCTGTACAACACTGTAAATGTACTCAACGTCACTGAATTGTATGCTTTCAATTTTTTATTACCATTTTGTTATGTGAATTTCACCTCAAAACACACATACGCGGGCACAAAAGTACCTCTAGGTTTCTGGAATAGAAATTGACAACTGAAGGAGAATCCATAAATTAGCATAAACAATCATACACAGATAAGAAAAGAGCCAAGTTTCTTCTGTGTGGTACTTCAAAGACAATTTCCAGCTGTTTCTCACAAGAGCAGCTAACTTTGAGGAGGTTCCTTGATATGTAAATAATAAGAGAAAAAAGCCCTAATAACTTAGGTAAAGGAAGACATCATGCTAGTCACTGCATGAACAACAGGCAGGCACAGTGAACGTAACTACAGTTAATTAACCCTTGAACAACATAGGTTTGAACTGCATAGATCCACTCATATGCAGATTTTATTAAATATGTAAGAAAATTTTTTGGAGATTCGTGACATATTGAAAAACTTACAGATACACTGTGTAGTCTAGAAATACTGAAAAATTAAGGTATGTCATGAATGCATAAACTTTACATAGATGCCACTCTATCTGATGACATTAACATAAAATACACAATTATAAAAAGTTAAAATTCAACAAAACTTACAGTCACAAAGTCTTAAGACTATATAGGGTGTCAAAGTCCAGAGAAATGTAAAGAAACATAAAGATGTAGTATTGAATAGCTGCATAAAATTAACTCAGTACATACTACACTACTCTAATAATTTCATAGCTATCTCCTGTTGCTATTGCAGTGAGCTCAACTGTTTCAAGCATCTTCTTAAACTATCGCGAGGATAACAATCATAACCTGAGTGAATTTAGTGTCACAATAAAAGTAATCTCTCTCAGTTAACTCATTTTTCACTAGGCTTAGAGCAATACCTGAAACCTTCAATAACACTATGGGACCCACGAGTTGCCACCAGTGATACTGGAAGTGCTCCCAAGAAAGCAGAGAAAAGTTATGGTATTACAAGAAAAAGTTGGAATGTTTGATAAGCATAGAAGATTGAGGTGTGTAGCTGCAGTTGCCTACTATTTTAAGATAAATGAATCCAACATAAAAAGTACTGAAGAAAAGGAAATTTGTGATGCCATCGCTGCATGTACCATAGCAGGTCCAAAAATGTTGCAGGTTTTGCAAAATACTTTTATCTCACATTCAAAATGCAACCTTTATGTGGGTACAGAACTGCCATAAAAAAGGCATACCTACAGACTCTAAGTCAAGTCATTATATGACCACTTAAAGCAAAAGAAAGGTGAAGAATTCAATGCCAGCAAAGAATGGTTTGATAATTTCAAAAAAAGATTTGGCTTTAAAAATGTCAAGACAATAAAAGAAACTTCTACTGACTAAGAGGCGGCAGACAAGTTCCCAGACACCATTAAGAAAACTGTTGAGAAAGAATATCTGCCTAAGTTTTTAATGCGAACTACCCTAGTCTGGAAAAAAAAAAGCCAGGAAAGGCATTTATTAATAAGGAGGAGAAGCACGCACCAGGATTTAAAGCAGGAGAGAACAGACTAACTTCACTGTTTTGTGTAAAAGCAGTTAGGTTTATAATCAGGGCTGCCCTTATCTATAAAGCTACTAACTCTTGAGCCTTGAAGAGAAAAGCCAACAGTCTTTTGGTTGTACAACAAAAAAGCCAGGAAAACAAGAACTCATTTTCTAGATTGGTTCCACTGATGCTTTGTTCCTGAAGTGAGGAAGTACACCTTGTCAGTAAAGGACTGCCTTTTACAGTTCTTTTGATATTGGACAATGCCCCTGGTCACCTCATGAGTTTAACATCAAAGGTGTTGAAGTGGTCTACTTGCCCGGTCAAACACAATGTCTCTGATTCACTTTCCAGATCAAGGGGTCATAAAAGCTTTAAGTCTCATTACAGGATAGTCTACAGAAAGGAACAGGAAAGATCATATCATTGAAGATGCCAACATTGTTAAAGAAAATTTCTGCTGGAGAAAATTGTGTCCAAATGTTTTGCATGACTTCACAGGATTTATGGCAGAGTCAATCAATGAAATCATGAAAGACATTGTGAATATAAAAAAAAAAAGTGGTGGCAGGGTGGTGGTGGTGGTGAAGAGTTTAAAAATATGCATCTTGGATAAATTCAAGTGCAGACACCACAGAGGAGGAATTAACAGAAGATGACATGATGAAGATGAGTGCTTTTGAACAGGTGCCAGAAGATGAGAAAGACAACATATAAGAAGCAATGCCAGTAAACAAATTAATATTTAAAACTTAGAAACTCTGGCAGAAAGGTTCCAACTATTCAAGATTGCTTTTGACTTCTTTTATGACAGGAACCCTTCTATGATACCTGCCCTGAAACTAAAGCAAATGGTTAAAGTGTAGAAACATTTGTAAAATGAAAAAGCAAAAAAGAATTCAGGCAGAAACTGTATTTCTGTAAAGTTGCACCAAGTGTTCCACTCCTTCTAACTCTGCCACACCTGATGTAAGAGTAATGCCTCTTCATCCTCCTCCATAGCCTACTCAATGTGAAGAAGACAGGATACAGACCTTAGAGACACTTAATAAAAAGTAAATATATTCTCTTCCTTACGGTTTTTAAAATAACATTTTCTTTTCTCAAGCTTATTTTACTGTAAGAATACAGGATATAGGCCGGGCGCGATGGCTCAAGCCTGTAATCCCAGCACTTTGGGAGGCCGAGGTGGGTGGATCACAAGGTCAAGAGATCGAGACCATCCTGGTCAACATGGTGAAACCCCGTCTCTACTAAAAATACAAAAAGGTAGCTGGGCGTGGTGGTGCATGCCTGTAATCCCAGCTACTCAGGAGGCTGAGGCAGGAGAATTGCCTGAGCCCAGGAGGCGGAGGTTGCGGTGAGCCGAGATCGCGCCATTGCACTCCAGGCTGGGTAACAAGAGCAAAACTCCGTCTCAAAAAAAAAAAAAAAAAAAAAAAAAAAAATACAGGATATAATACATATACAAAATATGAATTAGTTGACTTTATGTTACTGATGAAACTTGTGATCAATAGTAGGCTATTAGTAAAGATTTTGGGCAGTTAAATGCAGGTTTTTGCCTGTGAGGGGGAGTTGGGGCCCTAACCTCCATGTTGTTCAAGGGCCAACTGGACATTCTTGAAAGAAGGAGGTATCAAGTAAGAGTGGTTGGTTGATACTATGAATTGAGACAGTAAGAGATTAATACTAGGCCAGGCGTGGTGGCTCAAGTCTATACCCGGCACTTTGGGAGGCGGAGGTGGGTAGATCACTTGAGGCCTGGAGTTCCAGACCAGCCTGGCCAACATGGAAAAACCCTCTCTCTACTAAAAATACAAAAATTAGCCAGGTGTGGTGATGTACACCAGTCCCAGCTACTCAGGAGGCCAAGACCATAGAACTACCCAGGAGGCGGAGGGAGCCATGAGTCCAGAGTGAGTAGAGATCACATCACTGCACTCCAGCCTGGGCAACAGAGTACAACCTCATCTCAAAACAAACAAACAAAAAAAAAAAAAAGAGAGAGAGAGAGAGAGATTGATACTACTGGCAGGAATGTTTTCTTCTAATTCTTTTAGACAGCAAACAATGAAATATGCAGGATTCATATCAATCCTACAGCCAGAGGTAACTACTAAAACAAGCCAAACCATCAAATTCCAAAAGATGAGAGCCACTGCCATAAAACATTTTAAATTAGAAGAGCCATTCTAACATTATCAATGCTAATATCTTATGGTAGGGTGAAACAGGGTGTGGTTGGTTGATAAGTTGGGAAGATACTAAAGGTAAAGGTCTTCGCAACTCTCTTCAAATATTTAAATTTCTTCTGGGCAACTAACAAATCCTAAATATTAACTGCCAGGTAATTTTTTTTTTAATTTCTCAAAAATCAGTGATCATAACCCTGTCAAGTATTTATTATTCTTATCTTTAAGATAAAAAACCAAGTAACTGACTTTCCAAAGCTCACATATTAAAAGTTGTGGAGGGAAATGAACACAGGTATATTTAAGTCCAAAGTCTGTATTCTTTCTACTATACCACACCTAACCATATAAAAGAGAAACAGGAAAGCACCAGTGCAAGGGCTCGATCCAGATTTGGCTCATTTCCACCTAGCCTTGGATTCAAGTGCCAAAAGAGGGCTCCATTTATATAATGTACTAACCTGAAAGACCTATAAGAATTATTCCATGAGTCAATTTTTCATCTAAAGCCAAATACTATATTTCCTTATGTTTCAAAATAAAACTAAAGAAATTTTATTGTGATTAAAAACCGGAAATGAGATTTAAATTATATTTAAGAAATTAAAGAATGTTTACATTCCAAAATGGTTTACTCATTTTCAAATCAGCATTGTCTATTAATACTTAGATTTTTCTTTCTTATTCTAGTCATCTCTCACTGTTACTCCATCTACATATGGTTTTTCCTGGGTTACCAATTTCAAAGCAGACATCAGCCACTGGTGCACTGACAGAAAGGATAATGTTAGGTTTTCACAGAATTTCTGCAGATATTAAAAGTTTAGAGCAAAAAAAAAAAAGAAAAACTGAATCACAAAGTAGTGTCATTAACTTTCAAAGTATCAGCATTAAGTGAATTAGTTCTCCCTTTTAAAAACATTAAGACTTTGCTCAGGCATAAGTTTGAGAAGGTGAAAGAATGGTTTCTATGAAAGCACAGCTCTTAAAACTAGCACTCATTAACTTAATGATCTCTATAAAATTGGCTCAACATTTAAGTTTAACTAAATATGGCTGAACTCTGAAGAATAAATTAGTGGTAACCAGCTGACAGAGAAGGCGGGTGAGAAACAAGAGTACATGTATATGACTTGAGAACTGAAAGAAATTAGATAAATATGACTGGAGGAGAGAAAGATAAAACCCATCATTTATGATGCTGAGGAAGCAGGAAAAAGTCTAACAAGGTCCTTCCAGAATCCTGGTTTTGGATCTTATCCTAATAGCCATAGAAAGAATTTAAACAGAAAGGTGACATGATCAGATTTACATTTTTAATGTTCATGTTGGTTGTAGGCTAGACAATGAGCTAGGCAGAGGCAAGAGCAGATGCTAGGTGATGAGCTAAAAACCTACTGCAGTAGGCCAGGCAACAGATAATAATAGCTTTAAAGAGGGTAATACCACTGAGTATGGAAAGAATTAGAGATACAAGAAATAGGAAATAGACCAGACAGGACTACAGAGTGATTTAACAGGGATAGAGGGAGATGTCAAGGATTTGGGATTCTAGATTTCTGACAGAAAAAGATCAGGGTTTTTTGTTGCTTGTTTTGAAGAGACACTAGAGAGAAAATATGTTCTGCTTTGACTAGGTCTGAGATTACTGCTGAGTAAAACATTAACAGACCTGAAGTTCAAAGGAGACAGTGGGCTACAAACATAAAACTGGGAATTGTCAGCACATAAAAAGAAACTATTATCATCTAGATTTAGCTTGGTTCATATAAAATGGATCATTTTCAATATTTATAAAATGTGTTGTTTTTGGCTATCCCCAACATTTGGCTTGCTCATTGATTTCTCTCTTCCAGCAGCAGTTTTGGATTACAAAATAAAAACAACCACAGTACAATCTTGTTCTGTTAATACCACTTTTTCTGGGGCATGAAAGACATATACAAGGGTAGCACCAATATTTAGGACATGTTTAAGAAAAGGTAAGAGCAGAACAGCACTGCAAAAACAGAAAAGTTCAGAGATTTGGAGAACAGAAAACATTACAGGAAGAAATTTGGGGGTCTCAGCAACAAGGCTAGAAAATTATAATTCATCAACTTTGTAGAGACCTTGTATCCAAGCCTAAGAAATCTGAAGTTAGTAGGGAATCTCTAAAAGAGTACAAGTTACATGACTTGATCTCAAGACTGCATGACTGCTGAGTGTGGTGGCTCACGTCTGCAATCCCAACACTTTGGGAGGCTAAGACAGGAGGATCACTTGAGCCCAGGAGTTCAAGACCAGCCTGGGCGACACGGCAAAATCCTGTCTCTACTGAAAAAAACAAAAAAACAAAACAAAACAAAACAAAAACCACTGGTTGTGACATGCCTATATTCCCAGTAATTTGGGAGGCTGAGGTGGGAGGATCACTTGAGCCCAGGAAGTAGAGGCTGCAGTGAACTATGAGCATGCTTCTGCACTCTGGCCTGGACAACCAAGTGAGACCCTGTATCAAAAAAAGGAAAACGGCCGGGCGCGGTGGCTCATGCCTGTAATACCAGCACTTTGGGAGGCCGAGGCAGGTGGATCACGAGGTCAAGAGATCGAGACCATCCTGGTCAACATGGTGAAACCCCGTCTCTACTAAAAATACAAAAATTAGCTGGGCATGGTGGCGCGTGCCTGTAATCCCAGCTACTCAGGAGGCTGAGGCAGGAGAATTGCCAGAACCTAGGAGGTGGAGGTTGCGGTGAGCCGAGATCGCGCCATTGCACTTCAGCCTGGGTAGCAAGAGCGAAATTCAGTCTCAAAAAAAAAAAAAAAAAAAAGGAAAACGAACAAACAAAGAGTGCATGAATGATTGGTAAGAAAAGGGAGGTGGTTTGAGACATGCAAATTAAGGAGACCAGCTGGAATACAACTGTAATAATACACAGCTAATACCAATAAAGGCTTTACCTAAAAACTGTAATGAAATAAGGTTTATAGGTTCAAGTGGAGTGGGAACAAAACTGGCAGACTTTGGTCATGGTAAGATGTAGTGATAAGGGATTTCATGTATTGCTTGGCTTCTGCTTTTAGCATTCCATTAAAATAGCTGTTGTTAAAGTTCCCAGTGTCTTCCATGTACAGTGTTACATTCTGTTTAAGGATGGACATCCTATACAATGGTCATTTGGTTAAGATTACAATGGAGCTGAAAACTTCCTATCGCCTAGTGATGTTATAATGCAACACATTACTAACCTGTGTGGTGATGCTGGTGCAAACAAGCCTACTGCACTGCCAGTATAATATAAAAATATAGCACATACAATTACACAGAATATCTAACACTTAATAACTATGTTATGGTTTACATATTATACATTTTATCATTTAGAATGTAATACTTCTACTTATTAAACTGTAAAATAGCCTCAGGCACATCCTTCAGAATATATTTCAAAAGAATGCACTGTTACCCTAGGAACACAGATGACAGCTCCATGTGTGTTACTGCCCTAAAAACCAATGAGACAAGATACAGAGGTTGAAGAGTTGATGACAGTGATATTTATGATCTTGATCCTGTGTAGGTCTAGGCTAATGTGTGTTATGTCTCAGTTTTTAACAAAAAAAAGTTTAAAAGGTAAAAACAAAAATTAAAAATAAAATAGGCTTATAGAATAAGGATAAAAGTATTTTTATACAGCTGTGTTTCCAAGTGTGTAGTCGAAAAGATTTTTAAAAACTTAAAAGTTTATAAAGTAAAAAGTTACAATAAGCTGAGATTAATTTATTACAGAAGAGAGAAAAATATCTGTGTATAAATTTATTGTAGCCTAAGCATACACTGTTCATAAAGGGACCCATGCAGTTGCATTGCCTGCTAGTGCTCTCTGAGCGTCTGGTGGCTGCTGGGGACAGATAGATAAATTTAATACGAGTTTCATTTAAAACAACAGAATGTATCAACTCACCAACTTAGCAACTGAGAAATATGTAATACATTATTATTAACTGTGGTCATCATGCAGTGTGATTTAGTTTGGATGTTTGTCCTCTCCAGATCTCCTGCTGAAATGTGATCCCTAACACTGGATGTGGGGCCTAGCGGGAGGTGTTTGCGTAATCAAGGTGGCTCACTCATGAATGGCTTGGTGCCATCCCTGCAGTAATGGGTGAGTTGTCTATTGGTTCATGTGAGACCTGGTTGTTTAAGAGCCTAGCCCCTTGTCTCTTCTCTCTTGCTCTGGCTCTGTGACACACCTGCTTTCCACCTACACCTTCCACCATGAGCAAAAGCTTCTGAAGGCCTCTTTAGAAGTACAGCCAATGCTGGCCATGCTTGTACAGCCTGCAGAACTATGAGTCAGATAAAACTCTTTTCTTTATAAATCACTGAGTCTCACTTACTCCTTTCTAGTAACTCAAGAGACTAATACACAGTGCAACAGATCACTGCAACCTACTCTCCCAATTTAATTGAAAGTTTCTATGTACCTTTTCATCTCTATCTCCCCTTTTCTCATTCCACTTCCCAATCCCCTAGCCTCCAGTAACGTTTCTATGAGACACTTATTTAGATTACACATGTAAGCGAAACCATACAGTGTATCTTTCTGTGCTTGGTTCATTTCACTTAGCATAATATCCTCTGGTTCCACCCATGTTGTCAGGAATGACAGAAGTTCCTTCTTTTTAAAGATCATGTATTTGATACCTTAGAACATTCTGGCCAAAGTAATGATATAATGAAATTAGCTGGTTGTTCCTAATTAGAAAACACAAAGTGGATAAAGAAAAGGATGCATCGGCAAGGTGCAGTGGTTCACACCTGTAATCCCAGCACTTCGGGAGGCCAAGGCAGGCGGATCACCTGAGGTCAGGAGTTCAAGACCAGCCTGGCTAACATGGTGAAACCCCATCTCTACTAAAGAAATAACAAAAAATTAGCTGGCTGTGGTGGTGTGCATCTGTAATCCCAGCTACTCAGGAGGCTGAGGCAGGAGAATCACTTGAACCTAGGAAGCGGAAGTTGCAGTGAGCCAAGATCCCATCACTGCACCCCAGCCTGGGCAACAAGATGTGAAACTCCCTCTCAAAAAAAATAAAAAAGAAAAGAATGTGATCAGGGGTTCAAATACCCAGCTCAAGCACCACAAAAAATGACCTCCACATTTCTGTATCTTCCCTGAAAATACTACTATAGCTGCAAATCTAAGATTGCTGAAAACCAAATCCAGAGTGAGCTGTACCAAGGCTGACCTGGCTATAGCCACTGTTAAGTGCCCAATGTGCCAGCAACAGAGACCAACACCAAGTCCCTGATATAGCACCATTCCCTGGGTGGTCAGCCAGCTCATCTGGGATAAGGTTCACTACAAAAGACCACTTCCACCATGGAAGTGGCAATGCTTTGTCCTTACTGGAATAGACTCTGGATACAAACATGTCTTGCCTGCATGCAAGGTTTCCTATATATAAACACAAACTGTATGTCTGAATCCATTTACACAAAATGTCCAGAAAAAAACAAGTCTATACAGACAGAAAGTAATCACTAGTTGCCTGGGGTGAAGGATAAGAATAAGGATTAACTATAAACAGACATGAAGGACATAATTAGGGTGAAGAAAAAGTTCTAAAACTGTATTGTGATGATAGGTGTGCAATTCATAAAATGTACCCAGAACAGTAATTGTACATTTGAAATGCATGAATTTTATAATATGTAAATTATACCCCAATAACACTGTATTTTAAAAATATGATCACAGTACTAGTCATAAAGACTAACTGAAAACTACCCAAATGTCCATCAACAGCATAAACTGTAGTATATTCCCACAACGGAACACTATACAGCAACTAAAATTAACCATCTACCATCTATGACAAACACAATGCTTGTCACAAAATGACGACCAAAATAAATCAGATACAAACGAGTGCCTACTGTATTATTGCATTTATATAAAATTTAAAAATTGGCAAAACTATTTTCTGCTATTTAAAGTCAAAATGGTGGTTACACGTGGAGGCAGCTGACTTGAAGGGGCATAAGGGTGTTTCCAAAACACCGATTATGTTTTATTTCTTCAGCTCCGTAATGGTTACATGATTGGGCACACCTTGGGAATAGTCACAGTCTGCTCACTTATAATACGTGCATTTCTGTACATGTATAGTATATTTTAATAGAATTTCTCTAAAAATCACCTGTAATCTCAGGAAAAACAAGAACAAGTATCAAATGCCCTTTAGTTAGGTAATGGTTAAATAATGGAATATAAATGTATAGCAGTCATAGCTGCATACCCACAAAGCATCCAGTCACCCCTTCTTTCTTAAAAAAAAAAAAAAAAAAAAAAATCAATCCCACTTTTTTTTTTTTTTTTTTTTTTGAGACGGAGTTTTTGCTCCTGTTACCCAGTCTGGAATGCAATGGCACGATCTCGGCTCACCACAACCTCCACCTCCCGGGTTCAGGCAATTCTCCTGCCTCAGCCTCCTGAGTAGCTCGAATTACAGGCACGCACCACCATGCCCAGCTAATTTTTTGTATTTTTAGTAGAGACGGAGTTTCACCATGTTGACCAGGATGGTCTCGATCTCTTGACCTCGTGATCCACCTGCCTCGGCCTCCCAAAGTGCTGGGATTACAGGCTTGAGCCACCGCGCCCAGCCCAATCCCATTCTTAAACACAGTGAGAATCCCGATTAATCTAAGCTAATAGCATCAAAAATTATTAAATACTTGGGGATAAAGACCTGTACACTGAAAAGTATAAAAACACTGTTGAGTGAAATTAAAGACCTAAGTAATGGAGCAGTATATCTTGTTTATGGGGTTGTAAATACTAACATCAATTTTTGGTTTTATAACTTCAATTTTTTATTGTTTGTTGCTAATATATAGAAATACAATTGATTTTTGTTAAACTATCTTTTATACTATGGGGATGGTTTCAAGACACCTTGCAGTTAATGCCTTCAGCATTATGGAACACTGCCCTGCAACCACCGTAATATAAAACAAGTCCGAACTGAATGACCAATGAGGAGGGGGGAACGGCCCAACCTATAAATAATAAATTACTGCATTTTAAGTCACTAAGTTTTTAGATTGTTTTGTTATGAAGCTAAAGAAGCCTTTGCCTGGATAGCATTAGATTAATCTGGCTGGTTTAAATTCAGAGAAGCATCTTCCTTTTTGAACTTAAGAGCTGGCGGCAATTCCTTTTTGTCAGAAATTCTTATCCACTCAGGGTCATCTCAAGTGAGGATTGGTTATGCCCTCACATAGAGACAAGTCTCTCTTAAAGGCTTTGGATTTATACTGGCTGAATATGGGTTTCCCCACCAAGGATTTTAAGTTTCTTCTGCTTCAGTTTTCTTCTATCAAGGCATTCTGCTCTAACTCTCAAGTGGTCTTGGCAGGAAAAGGGATCTCAATGTAAAATAACAAATATAACAGAATAAACTTATAACTGCGTCGAAGATGGCTTTACATTGAACTGTAATAGACAAATATTGTAAAGTTATAACTCATTTACCTGATAGAAAATCACATAACTAAAAGCTGATGATCAAGGCTTTTTAAGCCTACATCACAATCCACATATATGATAAGTGACATGTATCTATTTGCAGGAAATTAACAATAGAAAAGGAAGAACCAAAGGAGGTTTGGATGTCTGAACTAGAAAAATGAATTAAAGGTTCTGGGCCATATCCAACACATAACAAGATGTCTGAGTAAATATTATTCTCATACTAAGACAAATAATTTAGTTACTGCTACCTTAAGATAAAGGATCAGAAGAAACGGACAAATAAAAATGCCTATCTAATGTATTTAGCCTTTGAGGCTTTAATATTATTATAAAATTATCAGAAACTTGAGTTTCTGAAACCTAACTGAACTATTCTGTGTATTTCTATCATTAGCTGCACTTTGTTTTCCATAAATAATTAGTAAAGTCAGCTTTGAAATATTAGCCAATCTCTGTTGTTGTTGTTGTTTTGAACTTGCATTTAAATTTAGAACAGTATCATTTAATTTATACAGGAGAATATTTCAGTTAAAACTAACAGGCTGGTGTAGTGGCTCATGCCTATAAATTCCAGCACTTTGGGAGGCCAAGGCAAGAGGACTGCTTGAGCTCAGACCAGACTAGGCAACACAATGAGACCTTGTCTCCACAGAAAAATTTAAAATTAGCTGGGCATGGTGGTACATCTCTGTAGTCCCAGCTACTTGGGAGGCTGAGGCGGGAGGACGGCTTGATCCCAGGAGATTAATACAGCAGTGAGCCATGATTATACCACTGCACTCCAGCCTGGGCAACAGAATGAGACCCTGTCTCAAAAACAAACAACAAAAAATCTAAAAGCCTATCTGAGGGTTAACACCGGGGTTATACACACCCTTTCTCACCTACAGATTTTCCTTCCAGAACTCTTTTCTCCTCAAAATCTACAAGATTTTATTTTGACTAAAAAAACTAGGTCATTAGCAAGATGATTTAAAATCTTTCAAGAAAGAATTGTGAAGACAATATTCTCAGTATATCCTAGTATCTGCCTTTTGTATACAATGGTAAGAATCACAAAAGTTAGATTTTCTCACTGGACTGGGAAAAAAAGCATAAAAATGTGTCTTCTATATTTTCAGAAATAATAAAAATATTCTTTAAACTAGAAAGAAAGAAAACCAAAAAAAAGTATACTATAAAAGAGACCCATGTGTAAAGGAAGTAAAAACAGTCAATGTTATGTTGGGGTTGCAAGCTGACAAGAGCCCAAGATGAATAGAATGCAAGAGACTGATTTGAGAGGGTAAGATAATCAAAGACATTTCAATACAGGTAAAATAAAACTGTTGAAATCCATGAAAACTGTTAATAATAAATTAATTCTAATTTTTAGAAATGGAGCAAAGAGGCATAACCTATAAATCAGACTAAATCAATGTAAGAAAAAAAAACTAAGGATGTCATCCAGACAGGAGGGAAAAAAATAAACTAATATTTTAGTAACAATTCTAGATAGTATGCTGACTATGATAAACTAGATAAGGTGAATACTTAACAGTTAAGCTCCAAATAATCTAAGTAAATGCCTAGATCTGTTATGAATTTGATGACTTTGTTTTCCTCTGACTACACATAAGTCAGAAACTCTCAGTAATCATTGTCAAACATCACTATTTCAGAAGGGCAAATGAAAAGAGTAAAATGATTTTGAATAAAAGGTTCAAGTCTAGAGTTTTATACAATCAAATTTCCAAGCACGCAGTATTTCCAAGTATGTTTTCTATTAAACTCCAGTTTTATGAAATGTTCTTTAAAAAGGGGGTCTTAGAAGTCAAATAGATTCGGTAATCACTGCAAAATTCTTGGTACTTAGACTGCACATAACTCAAAAATCAGAGTTCCTAAAAAGTTCTGCCATTAAGAACCTATCTAATAACGACTTAAGCACTGCTCACATCCACTTGATTCTGCAGCATTTATTATCATTCCACTAAACACTTAAGAAATATTTTAATAAACATTAAGGTATTCCAGTCTCCGTTTTTATGATGTTTTATCCTGATGGCAGTTTTAACTATTATTCATCATTAAGGACACAAGGGATGGGAGAAAAAAACAATTAGGCTTCACAATATATCTAGTCAAAGGTTAGAAAGTGAAATAAATTAACACTGGGATAACTAAAAATTAGGTGTAGGTAGGCCACTCTTTTATTTTATAATCCTAAGTACAACACTGGTTCAAAAAAACAGAGAAACAAAACATAAAGCGAAGTTAAAAAGGAACTAGGCCTCCATCCCTTAAAATTTCAGCCAACACTCTTGAAAACTCCACAATGATGAAGATAATCCTCTGGCAATGGTAAACTAAGCTTTTAAGTTTGAAGCTTTTTTTTTTCCTTTTTAACTTCTGTGTGGAATGTTGCCTGTCCAAATTAACTATCTACATATTTAGGTGTAATTTCAAATGTCACTTCCAAAAGGTCTTCCCTTATAACTTCATTTAAACTGAGCTTTCCCAACTCCAACTTCATCAAACATTATTACACTCTTTTGACTTCTTCATTTCATGTATTTGATTACCAGTATATCTAGTGCCTAGAATAGCGCCAGACACATAGTGGATGCTCAACAATTACTTGTTGAATGAATTAACAACATTTTACCATGGTAGCTTTCCATTTGTTTTATATACCAATCAGGGTTTAAAAGCAAAAACACAAACTAATACTGATGTTTCTTTGTTATTATTTCAGTTTGAAAAAAGTGAATGTAGCACTTTGCAACTTAATTTAAAGAAAACATGGGAAGTTGCATACTGTGTGTGTGCAATATTGTTTATGTGTAAGTCATAGGTTCTTCTCAACTCAAGGAAGGCATACAATTTCTAGATGGTTTGAGTAAATAAGAGTAAAAACAATCCTGAAGACATCTTTTCAACACTAATACATCAGAGGGCAAGTCATACCTCTAAAAAATAAAACCTGTCTAAAGTTTTGAAAAACCCTTAACTTTTGAAATGAGCATGTTATTCCAGTTAAAATTTAGCAGGCTGAACATGAGGACTATTCCAAAATAAGAGAATAACAGAGAAGTTAAGTGACCAGAAGAGGAGAAACACTGTAAATTTTAAATACTAAACAGAACAGGAAAAAGTGACTACCCGAGCCTCCATTTCTTTCTTCATTCATCTTATATGAATGTAAGTTACTGTTCTTACATACCTATGTACTGTTCATAGAGCTGAACAGCTACCTTAACAGGCAAACTAATAGAGATTGGCATGTCAGAGTATCTAGATCCAGGGCCTTCAAACAGTAGATTAAAGTGGGACTGATTTTCGGATCAAATTATCCAGAATGTAGTTTTAATCTCTCCACAGCTGCACAATCATGAAACATGCCAATATGCCAACTTCTAGTTTATGACATCTACACATGAGGAAGGTGGATCACTTGATGCCAGGAGTTTAAGACCAGCCTGGTTAAACACTGTCTCTACTTAATAAACTAAAAAAAAAAAAAAAAAAACCCATCTACACAAAGGTCATCTACTTTTCTCCCCAAAATGGGCTCAAAATTTCCACCTTTCTTCAATTTTGCCTCAAGGCAGGCAATCATGATTTCTCTGAATACATAAGGTAATTTCAGCTCTTGACAAAGGCTGCTTTTTGTTTTAATTAGAATGCTTTAGACTTGTTACCTGTCATTACGTTTTCTTCACGTTATAAAATCTCCAAATTGATCTCTGAATAAGAAATGTGATATCTTCAATTTTTGGCAGACATAACCTATTTTCTAAGTACCAACAACAAAAATAAACTTGCTAGACAAAACAATTACGCAAAGCTTTTGACATAAAAAAAAAATTCCAGGTATGAAAAACTTCTGCCTGGTATACTATGAAATATTAGCCTTAGATTCCAAAATTCAGAGAAACAAGAAACCTCAGCACTGAAACTTACTTATTTACAAAGCAGTCACCACCAGTTCAAGTTATTGGTTCTTAATTACACTATCATTCTTCCACACAGCACAAAATCCAGGCTTTAAACCTGCCTTATATGTTCTCGAATAATTCTTTATGAAGAACAGAAAAACCTTAAGATTCTCATGTACATATTCTACACATATTGATACATAAAATGCATACATATATATTCTTTTATAGAAATAGTAGCAGGCTGTAAGTAGACCTTAAAAACTAACCAGTCGACTCTCAGATATTAAGTGGATTCCAGGAGTTTGGAAACTGTGTCAGGGCTGGGTGAAGATCATACACAATAAATGAAATGTGCCTAAAAGCATGTTTGTTACAGTTTTAAGGAGGATGTTGTGTGTTTGAATTTAACATCAAGGAAAAAAAATGGAATGAATAAGCCACTGGTCCAACATGTTAAAGACAATTTTAATAACCTAATCTATAGAGCCAGAATCAAGTATTTTAAAAGGTATTGAAAACTGAACATTAGCTTCCCATCATAATCTAGGAAAACAGAAAACTATATTTAATACATACATCTGATGTGCACTCAAATTTAAAGAAAAATGACCTAATATTGACCTAATTTAATTATTTACCAGGCTGAATTCTTAACAACACTCAGCATTCTTCACTCTGCAATAATCATCTGGGTCTACAGTAGCATAAAGATTTTTGCCTTCACTTCACTTTGTAGACTGTGTATCATTCCAGTCTGTTATTTCATTAAAAAAAAAAAAAAGCTTAAAAATTACAATAAATTACTATCAAACAATCTGATTTGTCATTAGGTTTCTAAATAATGCCAATATACTCTATCGTCCCAAACTGCTGTCATCTAAATAGATTCTATTCTAAAAACTGCAGTAATTTTTACCAAATGAAAGTTACTTTTAAATGAGAACTAATTTGAATGAGGAGGCTTTCTAACAGATTATAAAATAATCAACGTGATGTACACTAGAGGTATGAATAACCAAGTCTTACCTTTATCAGTTGTTACTTTTTCTATGCATCTGAAAGAAATAAGAATCAAACGTTAATGAGCAATCTTGTACATTTTCTGAAAATATAAATATTTATCTCTTTCAGGTTCACCTTAAAAGTGATAAAGAAAGCATCTAGACCAGTGTTGTCCAACAGAATTTTCATCAGTGATGGAAGCATATCTGCACAGTCCAATATAGTACTTGCATGTGGCTACTGAGCACTTGGAACAGTTCATGTAATTGTGAAAATATATTTTTAATTTTGATTAATGTAAATTTAGTCAGATGTGGCTATCATAACTGATAGCACAGAGCTAGAATATCATTCAAAACAGCTGTTTTTAACTAAGATATTGATACAAAGAAAATATTACTAATTTTGTTATATTAAGTGGTTATATAAGAAAATGTTCTTATTTTACATAAACGTACTAACTAGAGATGAAATGACAATGTTTGGCATGTGCTTTAAAACACTTCTGCCAAAACAGGGAATAGACATAGCAAGCATGGCAAAATCTCAATAACTTTCATCTAAGTGATAAATACTGCGGTTTCATTATATTATTTTCCCTACTTTGTGTATTTTAATAATTTTTTTGTGTAATTTTTAATAAAAATAACTTAATTAACTTTTCAAAAGGCCCTAAAATTGATCAACCCAAATCAAAATCTACTTGTAAAAAGACCACAGATGAACCTCACAAGTAAATATAACTTGCACTTTACAAATTAAAAAGCAACAGTGAAGAGCTTAAAAATTATTATAGCCTAAAGATTTTTTTAAAACCCCAAACAACAACAACAACAAAAATCATATATACTCCCAGGTTTTTAATCTGGGAAAATTTCTCTCATACATAACTGGTGAGGACAGTATAATAAACTTCCCTATACTTGCTACTAAAATTCAAAAGTCAAATGCTTGTCATATAGATACCACAGAGTATCTCTGAACAATACAATGTTTTTTTGTTGTTCTTCCTTTCAAAAGTAAACCTAATATCGTAAAGAGTCTATTATGTTACAATATGTTATAAATGAATACCCAGGCAAATACAGAAGCCACCATATAATACAAAAATCTATTCTACTTAGAGAATAGCTATCATTGTTCCATACATTTTTAAAAAAAGACTGGTATTATAATTTTATTTTAAATCATATTACCAATGTCCCAATTAACACATCAGAACTGCTAATCATACTATCTTAACTGTAAAAATAATTGCTAACTTTTTGAAAAATTATAACACAAACTTTCCCCAGAACCTTTAGAGTTGGTTCAATGTTACTATCATCACACTGATTACTCTAATATCCTCATCACTCAGGATTTCAGCCCTGTACAACTGAAGGCTTCTGCAACGGGCTTTAAGTTTTTCCAATTCATAACATTATCACCTCTTCATCCTCACTATCCATGACCTTCAAAAGGGAAATAGCAAGGTCACCTAAAGGTTTATTATTGTTTTAATTTTAGCAAGAAAATATACAAAAAATGGAATTTCACACACCAGAAAATAAAAATACTTTCCTTAATCTGAATCTGAAGGAAGATATCTAAAAATACTCAGTATTTGCTAATATGGTTATGCAACAGCAAAATTAGAATTTTTAAAGAGTATTTGTCACTAGTTTTAAGTTCTGAAATGCACAGGATAAACGAAGGACTATTATATGAAAGAATGAAACAAAGCCTTATGCATTTTCTAACCTATCTTAAAAACTGTTTAATGCTATACTATACTAATGCTACCAGATTTCTTGTAGAGTGTATTTATTTCAAAATTTAAAGAGTATATAAACATGTGCACTTGAAATAACTGTAATTTACTGGCTAAAATACAGCAAATGATCAGTCTCAGTATGGATACATAAACTTTCTTCAAATTTTATTTTTTCTACTTTCTGTGCTTCAATTTATCATAATTCTAGCATTTAAGTTTCTCTTAAGTACAATGAAACATTTATTTCCCCTCCATCCACAAATAACTTCTCAATCACCCCCAAATATTTCATTGCGAAAAGAAGTTGTCATAAACACCAGATTATAAGAACTGTAAGCTAAATATCAAACTATAAAGCTCATCTCACAAATCCATAAAATATCAATTATAAATGAAGCACATCTAAAGAGGTTAAGTGACTTGCTTAAGGTCACTTACTGCACAGTACAAAGCTGGAACATAAAACTTTCTGACTAAAATCCAATGCTTTATCCATTATATTATTTTGCCTTTCAATGGGAACAGAGGTTTCAACCAACTGAAATCTATTTCTTGATCTTTTAAACTATGACATACTTTACTATCACTTTAATTAATGAGAATCCAATGTAGATTAAACAGCTAATTACTAAGACTTTATGGGGGAAAAGCTGGGATATGAAAAAAGAACGAGAGTGAACAAGTAATACAGAATAAATCTTCTTTTTAAAATTGTCAAAATGTCATTTGGAAAACAGAAAAGAATCAAAAGTCAAAAGATACTAGATCAGGGTTTGGACTCAAAAGCTCTTGAAATATCTTAAAGGATTAAATTAAGTAGAAAAAATTAAGCCTTAAAATGAATTTTAAGAGTGAAAATTTGTATGCTGTGCATACATTTGACAAATCTCCACTAATAATGCAACTTTCCCTTACACTGCAAGGTCCTTGAAGATGAGGGCCATGTCTCATTTTTCTTTCTACCCACTAGTTCAGCATAGTACCAGGTCCAGTTACTGATCAAACAAGTTTGCCAAGCTAAAATGCTTTAGCATTCCTTTGATTTCCAGATTATAAAGCAAGGCGAAAATGTGTTTAAAAAAAAAAAACACAAAAACAAAACAAAACAAAACAAAAAACTCTATTATTATGATGAAAATTTGTTTAACAACCTGATAAAAAACACAGTCAAGGGATAATTTGGGGCTGAAAGAATAATACCATTGTCACTACTATTTTTTATGATATTGGATTGGGGCAGCACTAAGAATTCAGACTTATTTCTTCCTTCCCACAAGGAATACTGTGCAGAAAAAATGAAGATATTTAATTAAGTCATCTTCATTCAATTACCACAGTAACATTTATATAGAATTAAAGTGGCACTAGTACTTTGTTGCTAAGAGTTAGGGTAAAAATAAATCACGACAGTAGGTAAAACTACTATAACAGATAAAAATTATTTCTTTTCCTTCAAAAATTAAACAGCACGCTGGGCGTGGTGGCTCACGCCTGTAATCCTAGCCCTTTGGGAGGCTGAGGTGGGTGCATCACCTGAGGTCAAAAGTTTGAGACTAACCTGGCCAATATGGCGAAACCTCATCTCTACTAACATTACAAAAATTAGCCGGGCTTGGTGGCGAGCACCTGTAATGCCAGCTACTCAGGAGGCTGAGGCAAGAGAACCGTTTGTACCCCTGGGGCAGACGCTGCAGTGAGCTGAGATCGCACCATTGCACTCCAGCCTGAGAGAGGGAGCAAGACTCCCATTTCAAAAAAAAAAATGTATATACAGTATATATATTAAATAGCAGGTACTATTTTAGATATAATTATCTTGAGATATAGGTATATTTAACTTTCAAGTGGTAGGTGAGAATAAAAGAAAATTTTAAAGATATTTTAAGTATTACCCTCTCTATGTGCAGTAAAATGAAAAAATCATGTTTTGCATAATTTACATGAAAAACATCACTACAAACCGCTCACTCCTCTACCATCCCAACTGAAAACGGCAACTTGTGCTATTTACTATGTAGCAGGCACTGTACCTAGTGCTTCACATGCTGTATTTAATTCTCAAAAACTCACGTTGTAGACACTACCCTCTATAGTTAAAAGAAACTAAAGCATGAGTAGGTTAAGGATTTGCCCAAGGAATTCATATCCAAATGAGGCCAATGATACACATGTATCTTTTCAAATGTATGAGATTAAACAAATATAGAACTATAAAACTTTTGTAAGATGAAATGCATCTACCGCAATTAGAATTCTAATTGCAGCTGAATCTGTTAAGTTCAGATTTTTGCTGTCGAGGGACTTGCAGTTTTTACAATAAATTCTCTAAATTAAGTTTACTTAGTTGACATTCAAAAATCTGAAAGCAAATCTAATACCACAATACGATTACCTCTGAATTTTATTCCTCTTTCTGAGAGGCTTCTAAGGCAAGCATGCCAAGACACAGACTTACCTCTTAATTTTGGACCAGTTCTGTTTCAAGTTTTAACCTATTAGCTCTGGTGTAAACCAAACTTTGGCACTAACTCTACTGGAGAAAAGGGAACACTTAAAACTGACCCCTCCTCACTCCAATTTTCTCTGTTTGTACCAGTTTGTTTTCACTCGAAAGTCAAAAGTCACTAATAATGTTTTCAGTATGAATTCAATAGTTAATATGATATCTAGCATTTGCAAACTTGTGTGCTTCAATATTCTTGACATGTGAGTATTGCATTACTTTAACGAACAATTTAAAACAATGCTCCTGGCCACCTGTTCCCTCTATTACCACTAGGTAATAAAGGAATTCCTTTCAGATGATACTAATTTTAAGGATGAATTTCCTACATTTAAAAATACGAAACACAAAGATAAAACATGTCACTTCGTAAAAACAAACATTGAAGAATACTTATATATAAAATTATATATAATTTTATATTTCATATAAAATTATATATAATTTTATATTTCATATAAAATTATGAAAGACTGAAGACTTAAAATTGTGGCAATACCATGTTTTTATCCTGACCATAAGCAATTTCTCCAAAGAAAGAAAAGTGCTGTGAAATTTTAGAAGAGTGAAGAAAAAGCTACATAAACATACTAGTACAGCTGGCTCTTGGGCTAACGCGAAGAGGGGGGCACGTTTTTTACTGCTATGATAGGACTGTGGATTTCCTAATGGGCAAGTGATGTAATACTGGAGAGCCGCCTAAGGGAAAGGAATAGGTTGACAAAGGGGGTGCAGATGCCAGAGAGATGAGCCTGGGGCGGCAGGGAAGAGGTGGGTCACTAGCGAGCGCAGGGGTGTATCCCAGGATGATTTCGGCGCGTGGGGAAGCAGCCAGACAGGCTAGGGTACGAGGGTGAGGGGAGGGCAGCGCAGGGATGGCAGCTCCCGGGGAAACGGTGTGACATCTGGCGTGCGGAACCGGCAGGGGGCAGAGCAGGCAGGATGTCACGTGGAGCTGGCGCTACGGGAGCCGAGAGGGCTGCGTGCGGACAGAGGGGGGTCTTCCCCACCGCCTGAACGACTGTTACTCACAGGAGTCGCGGACTCTTCTTGCCCTGAACTGGAGACGGGGACTTCGCGGCCTGAGGCTGCTGCCCGGGCACGTCGGGAGGCCTGGCGCTGGGGCTGCTCCTCCGCCGGCGGGGATACTCGGCCTTCCTCCGGCGGGACACAGCGGCAGCGGCGGCGGCGGCGGCGGCCGCAGCGGCCCGGCCTCGGTCCCGACCTCCCCTCAGCACACGGCTGCTAGTGGTCCCTGCAGGCGCCGCCGCGGCAGCCTCAGGGGGCCGTTGCTGGGGCTCCTCCGGAGCCTCCTTGGCCGCCGCCGCCTCTCCCCCTTCCTGGTCCTGCTGCTCCGGGGGTCTCGGCTCTTCCGTCTCCCCCGGCATCGGGGCTTGTCCGTCCCCCACCCCCTAGTCCCAGGCGGCGGAGGGGGAGGCGGCGGCCTCCGCGCTGCTCCCCCGCCCCCTCGCCTCCCGAAGCCTCCGGCTCACTCTCACCCTGCGCTCCTCTTTTCCCCCCTCCCCTCCGCCAGGCTCGGAGGGCGCCCCCCCCCGCCCCCTGCCACTCAAGGTCTGCTACCGCTGGCGGCGCGCGCGCGCCCGCTACTGACGTTCAGAGAGCCAATCGGAGAAGAAGACAGACTTCTTCACCCCGCCCCTCGCGGTCTTACACGCAGCGACGTTTCAGGTTCCCTCCCCCACCCCTTCCTAGAGCCAATCAGGAAACGGCTACAAGGGAGCGCGCGAGGTTTCCTTCCCCGCGCACCCGTTCTCACCGTTAAACGGCGCTATCTCGCGACAATCCCAAAGTGACCTTTTTCCCCCCTCCGGAGTTCAATGCGCGCTAGGGGCAGTGCGAGGGATAGATCTCGCGAGGGAGGCGGGTGAGAAGAAATCGCACCTCTTTCCCCGCCTCATGCACACCCTAGGCTGGCTGCGCGCGCACCTGCCTCCCTAAGGGCTCTTTCTGTCCTTCTATAGGCCGCAGAAGTAGCCTGGGCGTTATTCCGCCTCCACCCTACCCCAGTTTCGTGTCTCTGGCCTTTCTGTCCCCAGCGCTGCCAGATCTTGCGGAGTGAAGGGGGTAATATTTTGAGCTGTCGCTTCTCCTTTAAGAAAAAAAGCCCCGTCGGTTGCCGAATGAAAGTCTCTGAAAAAAATGGCGGCGGTAGAACGAAGGCGGGGTTGTGGGGGCAACGAGGGCCCTCCTCCTGGCGCATGCGCATCGTTAACTTAACCAAGGGCATTGTGGGAGATGAAGTCCTATTTCTCCTAGGCTTTAGGAAAAGATGGGAAACCAGAGGTGGAGAGGATGCTGGGAAGTTCTGACTGATTCACGCCGGGAAAGGTAGTTTACTTTCCGCAGTCTGAATTTATTTATTTATTTATTTTTAAAGGAGGCAGTGTTTCCGGGTTAGGTCGCGACGTCTGCTCTACATCCGGGCTCAAGTGTTGAGTCAATTGCTAGCCTGATGGGAGGGATTTTTCTACTTTTTCTTACTTTTTATCTAGGCGTTGGCGTAGCTTTCTCCGGGTGGCTGCCTAATTGCTCAGACTTAACGTTGGTTTGGTCAGATGACACCTCCTCTGGGACTGGCTAGCTAGCGTTCATGTCTACAGTATTGATCTCGTCCTGTGTATGAGTCACCTGTGAACTCCTGGAGGTCAGGGTCTGAATATAGTTCCCTGGGGTCCTTGGGGCCCTAGCAGAAGGCTCACTACTCAGTTGACTCTTAATAAAATGTTCGAAACTAATTGTAAAGTTGCTTTTCTATGAGACCTTGTTCGGGCACCTAGGAGCTGGCTTAACTTGGTTGCGGTGCCCGACCTGGAGGGAGGCAGAAAGGGTTGTTACCACGACGTGACTCTGGTGACCTACACGGATAAGTTGAAGGTCTCTTAAGCTCTGCGGCCGGAAGCCATCTGTTTATACAATAGCAACTTTATCAGAAGTTACTTTTCTGCCAACTAGCGTGTGTCGTTAATTTATCTTCCTGATTCATCAAAGGGTGTTTCCGTTGCAGTTGGTGATGCAGTGGGCCTCTCCCATTTCTTTCTTCCTTTCATCCATTACAATCAGGGAACGATTCGCAAGAACACCCTTTACCCCTGGAAAATAAAGCATCCGGGCTAAAATCCCCAGAAGAAAGAAGATGGAAACAGGATCTGGGGATCCAATTCTAAATTTCATATTAATCATTCAGCTAAACTGGACAAGTGCTGAAATACATTTTTCCTTCCAGTATTTTGACTCAGATGCCACTTCATATTGGACAAATGTTTTATATTCTCTGCTGAGTATTTTCCCCTTTCGTATGACTAATGTCATTTTCATTTGTAATAATTGTTTGGCATAATGTCAATGGAAATTTTTTCAGATTGAGTTTGCAGCGAGCAGACTTTTGGAAGGAACAGTACTGACATCCAATGGATGCCCAAAGTAATACAGAGGAGAAATCCCCTTTAAAAAAAAAAGTACGGACAGTGGAATGGAGAATGAATTATTAAAAAAAAAAAAAAAAAAAGCCACAGTGGGCTGGATGTGGTAGCTCACTCCCAAAACTCGAGCGCTTTGGGATGCCAAAGTGGGAGGATCCCTTGAGCCCAGAGCTTCCAGACCAGCTTGGGCAACATAGGGAGACCGCCCTCTCTAAAACAAAACAAAACAAAAATTTTTTTTTAATTTGAAAATAAAGTTTCTAAGCTAACCTAGTGGCGTGATGGCATGCACGTGCCATCCTAGCTACTCCAGAAGCTGAATAGGGTAGATCGCTTGTGTCCAGGAGTTTTAGTTGGAGGTTATACTGAGCTATGAATGATAGCACCATTCCACGCCAGCCTGGGTGACAGAGAGAGAGAGAGCTTGTTTCTAAAAAAAAAATAATAAAAAATAAAACACCGTGTTTTAGAGGAGAGATCGCAGACTTTGAAATCTGTGATTATGGTAGCAAAAGCTACCAATTATCTTAGCAAGTTACTATTGCATGAACGTATTTCACTATTGGTAAAAAAGGGGATAAAATCTATTTAACAGGGCCGTAATTATAGTTCGTTTTTATAGTAGGCCTTTGGTAAATGTGTCATTCAAGGTGAATAAAATCACTGTGGTAAAAATGGTGAACGGTTAACCTCAGCGTCACTTTCCAGAGAAATTGCCATAAGGCAATGTAGCTAGGCAGGGGTTATGCTTAATTGAGATGTACACAGTTTAACATTTGGTATCAAACCTGGCTTCCTTCTTTGTGACCCCTCTATAGATGTTTGCATTTTGAACTGTCGAGTAAGCCAGGCCCCGAGAATCCAAGCATGAATCCACTTCTGCCTTACTTTTAAGGATTTACAATCCGTGCCAGAAAGCTGATAAGCATAATTTCTGAATAAGTACATGAAGACAACAAAATGGAATGGATACCTGATGGAATCCATTCCGATGGAAATTTTAAGAAGGAGACTATGCCTCTATGGTCCCCCAGCTTCACAGAAAAAAAAAAAAAAAAAGGTAGATGCTCAGTTAGAGTGGGGTACCTACACTTGAAAAAGAGACAAGTATGAATCTGCTATTCCCATGACTCCAAGATGAATCCTGGCACAGAGTAGGTGCTCAAATTTTACAAAATTAATTTAAAATCTCCGTCACCCTGGCCAATGCACTACCGTAGCTCAAATCTTACTATCTACCTTTCTATGTCAGTCCAATTTTTAAAACTGTGTAACCTATGAAAAAAAAAATCACCAAATCAAAAGAGAGGAAGTGCTAAGCAAATACAGGAAATACAGGAACCAAAAAGGGTTATAGAGGCTGCCTTATGCTGTCTCATCCAGTTCCTTTGTGGTCCTCTTCTTCAGCACATGCCAAAGCTGTTCCTCATAGCCTGTGAGACAAGAGCATCTTGGATGTAGGACAATGGAAGAGTTAGGTAAGCGAGGGGCTTCTTGGAGCAGAAACTCTGAGGGAGTGAAGACTTGGCTGCCATCTACGTGTGTATACTTCTGGGTAGACCGAGGGTAGTAATGGTAGATTTTATTTTCACTTCTGTCCTCAGCCCTGCCAAGAGAGAAGCATGAGGAACTATGATTGTTTTGGGGAACTGTGGGTTCACTGTTTGCAGTGGCAAAACAGAGGGAGAGTTTGGTGCTAACTGCAGAGTAAACTCTTGGCAAATACTTTTGGACTGGATTGTGATTGAAACCGTCGTTTTATTATGAGCATTTTGCCCCATGAAGGTCACTGGAGATCATAGGGTGGCCAAATAGCAAGGCAATGCAGAGCCGTGATTTGAGGAAGAAAAGAAAGATCAAAAAAGGAGTTGGGGAACTATGAGGAAGAAAAAATGGACTCGAAGTATAAGAATGAGGGATACGTAGAGGTTGGAAAAAGGCCAGAGTGGTTTCATTTGTTTCATGTTTTCGTCTTAAATCAAGAAGGCATAGCACTCTAACTCAAGTGATTTTGTTGCTAAGCTTTTTATTCGGAAGAATTCTAAAGGAAGAGATTACTGTGGCCTGAAAATATGATACCTCCTTCCACTCCAAGGCAATTAAAACCAGCAGTGGAACTCTTAGCCACATTATCCATCCAGAGAGATCCTGGATTTCAAACCTTTGGAGTAGCATAACATATGTCATTCTTGGGACTCATTCCATAGCCTTTGCCAACATCTGTTGCCAGCATCTTAACTAACACTGAGTCACTAAACTTTACCCAATCTCCAAGCTGTATTAATTCCACAGTGTCCTGATTTGGGGTGTGTTTGGGGATGGGGTATGTCAAAAGTGCAAAAAACAACAAAAAATATCTTGCTTATTGTTACATTGTCTTAAGAAAAATTGACATGTGATTTCAAAGTTGGAGAAACAGAGGAAAAGTAAACGGCAAATTACCAGGAGGGAAGAGACGTTAATGAAGAGGAAAAGGTAGCGTTTAGTAAATACCAAACTGCTTTGGAGGTTAAGTCTGTCTTGATACTGGCCTAGACTCTGTTTTGGACTTGGGGTAGAATCCAAATTCTTATCCTCCCTGAGTGAAGAATGTGAATTTCTCCTTGAGTTCCAGTAGGGCTAGGGCCTTTTTTCTTTTTCCTTTTTTTAGTTCTTTTTTTTGGGGGGGAGGAGTGGGGGACACCTAATGGCTTTCATGGCAAATAATGTAAAAGGAAACTAATATTTAGTGACTCAAGCAAAAACTAGACATTTTTACATATGTTGGTAATTTTAGTGTCTGCAGCAACCCTCTGAAATAGGTATTTCAGAGGTATATCCACTTCTTTTCAAGATGAGAAAACTAAGAAAAACAAAATAACTTGTTAATGTCACTGCCGGGAACACCTGACACCAAAACTAAGCAAAAAGGTGGTCTCCTGTTTTAGAATGTTGTTAATTCTGGTGTTGTGGCCAACAAAGTAACCCAGATTTGACCGACATGTATATTATTTTGCATTTCCTGAGCAGGCTAGATGTTAGGTAAATCTTGTCCGGAAATACAGAAAGTACCAAGCAAATAGCCTGGAAGCTAACACTTGTGCAGATTATCCAGTTGGCCACATCTCCACAGGCTAGTGATGGCTGCACTTCAACAGTTTCTTCAAATTGTCAGCTGCCCAGTAACTACCCTTGACACTTGGGGTGGCCCTTTCTTCCTGCTGGCAGAGAAATGGCATCTAGGACAGGTTGGCTCAAGTGAGCAAATATTTCCAGTCTGCAGTAGTGCCTCAGAGGCTAGCAGCTTGTAAATCAGAAGGTTTTACCTAAGCCCGTATTACATAGGCATTAGGTATAATCGTTAAGAGGAACCAGGAGCAGACTCTGACTCGAAATGAAATCCATACAACCCATAGAGACCAAGACCTCACTTTACTCATTTCATGATAATATTGGTATTATTTCATCTCCATAGGTAAAGGACCACAGAGAATAATTATAGAGTCTTCAGTCTAGTACCCTCTCCTCCCACCCACTCTCTCCAGGAATCCTGTATTTGTCATACTGAAATGAGTCATCTTCAAATTACAAAATCTGGCAAAAGGCATGATAACCTCAGACTGTTGATGCACACTCATAAGAAACAGGAAGAAAAAAGCCTACAACTCATAACCCAGAAAGAAGTGTTTTGATAACTTTGGTTAGCTGGTGCTTCTGAGGGCAACTTCCTACTCTTAGTGGTCTGATTTCCTCTCTCTTATAACCTTTAATGTAAATGGCTTTTTATTTAGAGCTCACGAGGATCTTTGGCTTCTAGTTAGAGCAAAGCTTAGAAAATAGAAAATCAAGGGACTCTAGCTTAATTTAGAGATGCAGAGTAAAAATTCAAAATTCTCAAATTTGGAGTAAAAATTTGAGGCAAAATGTTTTCTTTCTATCTTAGTTTTCTTTTTATTTTCTTTGTCCTTATTTTTAAAAACCTTCTATTATAAAAAAATTTAAGTATGCAAAAGTAGAGAAAGTAGCTTAATGAATTATAATATACGCATCAACCAGTTTAAACAATCAATTCTTCACCAGTCTTATTTCATATATATGCCCACCCATTCCTTTCACTTCTGTAATTATGTTAAAGCAATTTCAGATGTTATTTTATCTGTAAATATTTTAGCACTAATCTCTAAAATAAAAATATGTTTATACATATAACTGTAATGCCATTGCCATACACACAACAGCCTTAATAGTAATTCCTTAATATTGGAAAATACCATTATCACACCTAAAAATTTAACAGAATTACTTAATATTATCAAATATCATTATCACAACTAAAATAAACAGTACTTGCTTGATATTATTTAATATCCAGTCAGTGTTCAGTAGTCTTGATTGTTTTATTTTTAAAGTAGATTTAGTGATCCAAAAATGTTCATACATTGAAATTAATTATAAGTCTCTTGACTTTTTAAAGATACAGGTTACACCTCATCTATTTTTTCCCATTACAGTTATTTGTTTGCCCTAAAGTTTAGTTCAGTTAGATTATCTCTGAAATGGTCCATAAAAGCCAACGTTTTTGAGAAATGGATGATTATGAAAGATCTGTGGATGTCATTTGTAAAAAAAAAAAAAAAAAAAAAAAAAAGGATTAGAACTTTTCTAATGCCATTAAGAATAATTCATGCCTCCAAAATCTAAAATAAATGAAAATCTGCTTTTTTTTGAAACTGTGAAGTTTCTTTTCCTTATCTGAGAACTTCAGAGGTAGGCAGGTCCTTAGAAATAATATAATTCTGTGTCTAAAGTTTGAAAACTCTAACCTGTAGTAAGAAATCTGCTAGAGATCCACTAATGGGTATTGAGCTATAATTTGAAAAACACTGTTCTCATCCACTTGCCTCATTATGTAGATGAGGAAACTGCTTCAGAAAAGGACAGGATATGCTCAAGATAACCCAGAGAATCCATGTCAGACAGGAGACTGGAACTTCTAAACTCAATTAGTGCAGGCGCTAGGGATCAGATAGCCCAAATTCAAGTCCCGGTTCTCCACTCATGAACTTAAATTATTTTTGTCTCTTTCTTGACCTACAAAATAAGGACAGTAATATCACCTGCCTCAAAGTGATAGGATGATTAAATGAAATGTGTAAATTCCTGAGCACAGTGCCTGGCATGTGTTAATTTTTTACTAATTATTATTTATTTCATTATAACAGACAGGTACTAGTGTAACACTTTTCCAAACAAACAAACACACAAACAAACAAGCAAACGCAAAACTATAAGAGTAACAAACCCCAACTATTTGAATTGCAACATGTTACTTGATTTTGCAATATCTCAGTTTTCTCCCCAACCCTTTTTTCTCTCCACACTCTAAAAGACAGAATACTTATACCTTGCTTTGAGAATTTTGTCATGTTCTCAGGATAATTGTTAAGATTAAAAAAAAAAATTATTAGGATTAAGCATAAGTGTTATTTCCCTGGTATATTTTGAAAAATGGTAATATAGTTGCTTATATTTTCTGATAGAACAAAGCATTTAGTATTTCTTTCTTTCTTGTTTTTTTTTTTATTATTTTTTTTTTCTTTTTTGGAGACAGGGTATCACTCCTGTGGCCTAGGCTGCTGGAATGCAGTGGTGTGATCTTGGCTCATTGCAGGCTGACCTAGGCTCACGTGATCCTCCCACCTCAGCCTCCCGAGTAGCTGGAACCACAGGCATGAGTCACCACTCTGGGCTTATTTTTTTGTATTTTTAGGACAGACTGGGTTTTGCTATGTTGCCCTGGTCTAAAACTCCTAGGTTCAAGGGATCTTCCCTACTCGGCCTCCCAAAGTGCTGGGATCACAGGCATGAGCCACTACACCTAGCCCAGATTAATTTTTTTCTAATTAGGGATATTTGTGGGCAATCGACCCCAAATGTATGATGAAAATTAGTACTTGTGGTATAAAACATCAAATTATAGAGTAAGACTATGAAATTGAATGCGACCATAGAAAATAAGAAACGAGCCACACATTTATGGAGGCATTAAACATTTCTTCGTAAAATTCACCACATTATTGAAGTGAAATAAGGAATATTTGAAAATAGCCATAACTGAAGAAAAGAAGGAGATGAATGTGGGCACAGTGAAGATATTTAAGGAGAAAATGATTCTAGAGACTTAAATATTCTCTATCATGATTATCTTGTTTCTTATGATGTAGATGCCTTATTAGAGGAACTGGAACGCTCTACCCTTCAGGACAGTGATGAATATTCCAACCCAGCTTCTCTTCCCCCTGATCAGCATTCCAGAAAGGAGAGTAACCTTTGCGAGACTTCAGAGATCCTTTCTGTTCAGGATAATACAAGTCCCTTGCCGGTAACTTTTCATTTATTATAGTCCTTAAACATGGTTGTTTGAGTGCATTTCTCAAAATTAAGTGTATCCCACATAAAATGATATGAAAGAATTATATATCCAAGAAACAGAAAAATAACGCCTCAGTGTTAATCTAAAGATGTTTTTGGAAAGAGGAAGAGAATTGAGAAAATCATCACAGAGGAATGAGCTTTTGAGACCTAAATTTTTTCTAATGAGTGCATGGTCACAGACAGTTTCGTCAGATTCAGTTGGGATATTCTGATGTTACTGTTTGGGCATCAGAGATACATGCTGCAGTTTGACTGGAATGGTACTTAAGCCAGAGATCACCTGAGGAAGGCTGGGTGGCAGCTTAGACAAGTCTTCTCAGGGTGACTTTTTAGGCTCACCACTTCCTATGTCTTATTTTCTGCTGAATAGATTTGGAAATTCAAGTGTTAGTTTACACAGAGATTATGACACTTTAGGGAACCAATTCAAACTAAACAAACTGACAAGTGATAATATATATTTTTAAAAACCCAGGGCAAGTGCAGTAGCTCAGGCCTGTAATTTCAGCACTTTGGAAGGCTGAGGCAGGAGGATCACTTGAGGCCAGGAGTTTGAGACCAGCCTGGGTCACATGATGAGACACCCATCTCTACGAAAAATTTAAAAATTAGTGGGGTGTGGTAGTGCGTGCCTGTGGTCCCTGCCACGAAGCAGGAAGATCACTTGAGCCCAGGAGGTTGAGGCCGTAGTGAGCTATGATTGTGCCACTCCACCCCAGCCTGGGTGACAGAATGAGAACTCATCTCAAAAAACAAAAAACAAAACCCAGAAATCAAATTTATTAATTTATGGTTACAGTTAAAGCTGTCAAGTAAAACAGCTGTTAGTATTTACTCATATATGCATTCTCTTTCTATGGATAGGTCCACATGGACGTACATTATAATTAAAAGGTTACTTGATGAGAATGGAATTAGTGTAGGATGAATTGAGTAGATCGTCTTCATAACTGTTAATTTTGTACTATGATATTTTGATTCATCATTGTATACTATACGAAATAACCAGAAGCACAGACCTGAAATTTGAGCTCAGGGGTAGTTTACCCGCTAACTGTTCTTTCCTCCAGATACATACAGTTTTAAGGATATGAATTTCTCTCTCTACTAGGGAAATATTGTCTTTGTTCTCAGTCTTATATAACTGTAGGCTCCTAAGTAGTCTCCTGCCCTTTTCCCCACTGCAGTCTATTCTCAAGCAGCCAGGGTCACCTTTAAAAACTAAAGTCAGACCCTGTTATTCTTTTACTCAAAACCCCACAATGATGCCCCATCTTATTTGGAATAAAAGTGTTGATCTTTCTGTAGTGACTGTATATCCTGGTTTATCTGAAAGAGTCCTGGGTTTGTATCTTACTAACTTTAACCTTTTACCCCAGATTTTCAATTTTATTTGAAGTTTTCTTACCAGTATTTGCATTAGAGTAAGACAGTATGGCTTAACAGACCTCCCTCCAGCTTCTTCTATGGACTCATCAGTGTACAAAACATATATTCCATGAAAAGAGTTTTTTTGTTTTTTTGTTTTTTTCTTTTGAGATGGAGTCTCTTTCTGCCACCCAGGATGGAGTGCAGTGGCATGATCTCAGCTCACTGCAACTTCTGCCTCCCAGGTTCAAATGATTCTCCTGACTCAGCCTCCCGAGTATCTGGGACTACAGGGGTACGTCGCCATGCCTAGCTAATTTTTGTATTTTTAGTAGAGACAGGGTTTCACCGTGTTGACTAGGCTGGTCTTGAACTCTTGACCTGGTAGTTTGTCTGCCTCAGCCTCCCAAAGTGCTAGGATTACAGACATGAGCCACTGCCCCCAGCCAAGTTCTGACTTTATTATGGCTAAATGCAAACAATGGCTAATGATAACTTGTCTTTTTTCTTGATTCCATGCAGACGAAACCTAGCTAGCAGCAACTTTTCAAGAATTATATGAAGGGTGCTGGCTGTTAAAGCAAAGGTTCAAGCACAAGTAGTCAAAGATAGCTAACTCTTCTTTTTTTAAAAATTTATTTATTTTACTTTAGGTGCATACTATATCAGGCATTTCTCCTCATGTTATCCCTCCCCACCCCCCATTGTCTCTCCCCTACCCCCTTCAACTGTCCCCTGTGTGTGATACTCCTCTCCCTGAGTCCATGTGTTCTCGTCATTCAACACCCACCCATGAGTGAGAACACATGGTGTTTGGCTTTCTGTTCTTGGGTCAGTTTGCTGAGAATGATGGTTTCCAGATTCATCCAAGTCCCTACAAAGTACACGAACTCATCATTTTTTATGGCTGTGTAGTATTCCATGATTGTATATGTATCACATTTTCTTTGTTCAGTCTATCATTGATGGGCATTTGGGTTGGTTCCAGGACTTTGCTATTGTACACAGGGCTGCAGTGAACATATGTGTGCATGTGTCTTTATAATAGAACGATTTATAGTTCTTCGGGTATATACCCAATAGTGGGATTGCTGGGTCAAATGGAATTTCTATTTCTAGATCCTTGAGAAATCACCACATTGTCTTCCACAATGGTTGAACTAACTCTTCTGATCTTAGGTAGCAGCAGAAAAATTTCTGAGGCTTTTCCCCCTGCTGGCCACTTGGTGAATCACACTCATGCCCTCCCATGATCCATGTGGCGGTGGCCTGTGAGATGCATGGAATCTCCTCAGAGTCAGTAGAAAATGGGAGAAATTGTAGCTTAATGTCATACAAATTATGTTTAGGAAATAGAGGCTAAGCAATTTTGCCATACAGTATAGTGTAGTTTAATTGTTTTATTAAAGCAGTTTTATTATTTGTATGTACGAAGCTCAATTTGTTTTATTATATGATAATGCCTTTTTAATTTTAAGGTGAACCCTTTCAGCAGTTAGCTCAAAACAAAAACGAAACAAAACCCACATGTTTAATTGACTCAAGAAGCCTGATAACGAATATGCAACGTGCAGAAAATATTTGTCAGTATTTGCCATGCACCATGCAGGCAAGTAGAGAGCTCGCTGTCCCTTTTAAAACCAGAAGGTACAAACATGGTAAAGAAGCTTTGGTATCTATTTCCAAAGTTAATAATTTAAGAATAATATGCCTTAAAATGACTTCAACATGCAGCTGCAGGAGGCCTGTGTACGTGTCATTGTGAAGCACACCTTTCTATTAGGATCAAATTACTCATAAGTTAGTTTTGCTCATTTTCAATTCCAAGTTTTCTTGTGCTTGTAAGTAAACTGGTCATAATTAATGAGTGATTTCCCTTCGAAAACCTTCAAATAATGTTTTTTAAGTTAGTTTCATTAAAGGTCTCAATTTGAAAATGTATGAATTCTGAAATGTTTCAATTTTATTTTTTATCTAAATCAAAGGATCCAAATACGATATGTGAAAATTTCCTAGTCAAGAAGTGAAACATCTGACATTGTTAATGCCACTGTAAATTTAGTTGAAAAGCTCAACATTGAAAATAAACTATTGTTTTTGTTGTGAGAATATGAATACAAATGTTAATAGAGCACAGCATTGTGATAAAAATGTTCTTACCAAGTTGACAAGCTATGGAGCAGAAATATACTTGGAATTGGTTGCAATGCACACAGAATTTGTGACTACATCCAAACAAGCTGCAGTATTTTATCAGTCAAAACACAAACTCAAATTTTCAAAATTTATAGATATAAATAAATACATATACACACACAGATTTTATAAGTAATTGATCTACAAAAACAAAATTTTTGTGACAGAAGCTGATATCAAACACTGCCACACAAGGAAACATTTCAGAATGGCTATATATATATATTCCTGTCTGTGTTGCATGTCATCAGTTGGATTTTGGGAATGCTTGAGCCTTTGAAAAACCACTTTGTAAAGCAACCCAAATTTTGATTGCATTATGTTCAAGACCAATTGGAAATTTTTAATTGATATTATTCAATGAATGTAGCATGAAAATTCAGCTTTTGAAGCTTTTACCAAGTTACAGTTATATAAAAGAAGGCTTACAAAAGAAGAAGCTCAAATTTCTCCCTACAAAAGCCAAGGATGACTTGAATAGATCAAAAGATGAAAGCTGATATGGTTGAATTATCTAATTTGATGATTATGCTTCAGAAAAATCTTAACTTTGATGTATTTTGGCTTCTAATTTTAATTGGATCAATTTTTATTCTTCACCAAAATGGAGAGAAATTTTGAAAGTCTATGATTTTGCAATATCTAGATTTGGCGAAATGTTAAAAAAAATCACAGATATAGACAACTTGAAAGTTTTATCTTATAAGAAAATTACTGAAGAAAGATCCTCTGAATGAAGGTAGAAAAACAGCCCCTATGATGATGTTGGCCTGAAATATTTAAGTATTTTAATATAAAAAATGAGAAGATTCTTCATTTAGCAGAACTTACCGCAGGCGTCCCCAAACTTTTTACATAGGGGGCCAGTTCACTGTTTCTCAGACCCTTGGAGGGCCGCCACATACTGTGCTCCTCTCACTGACCACCAATGAAAGAGGTGCCCTTCCTGAAGTGCAGCAGGGGGCGGGATAAATGGCCTCAGGGGGCCGCAGTTTGTGGACGCCTGACTTACAGGTTCATCAGTATTTAGAGAGAAAATGTGTTCTCAGTTAAAAACATTACAGTCTACAGAGATGCATCAACTAAAATTGTCTACAATTTCAGATATATTAACCATAAAATGAAGCTTTGAGAACAATTGCAATTTTATAAAAATAAGAACACTGTTTTTAAAAAAAACAAAAAACAAAAGAAAACATATGTTCCTCCAAAATGTCCACATCTCAATGCTAGAGACAATACTATCTAAATAACAAATTAAGGTATGTGAATACATGTCAAGAGTAATTGCCTGCGCCATTAAAAAATGTTCAGATTATATATATATATATATATATATATATATATATATATATATTTTTTTTTTTTTTTTTTTTTTTGAGATGGAATCTCACTCTGTTGCCCAGGCTGGAGTGCAGTGGCATGATCTCGCCTCACTGCAGCCTTCGCCTCCTGGGTTCAAGTGATTCACCTGTCTCAGCCTCCTGAGTAATAGGGACTACTGTCACTCACCACCACGGCCAGCAAATTTTTTTGTAATTTTAGTAGAGACGGGGTTTCACCATGTTGGTCAGACTTGTCTTAAATTCTCCAGACCTCAAACGATCGGCCTGCCTTGGCATCCCAAAGTTCTGGGATTACAGGTGTGAGCCACTGTGCCTGGCCAATATTTCTTAAAGATGCTTGAATGTTCATAACTTTGTGTCACTTTCAGATATTTTAGGAAATTTTAATTTTGAAAATAAATTTTGAATAGAATTATCTTATAGGTCCACCAATATTATAAGACCAAATTTGGATCAATAAACACATGTTTTAAAAATGATATAATATCACTTATTTTTGGAACAACTTTTCATTCTAAAAAATATCCCAGTCTGAACATTTGGTGATATGGCCAACCCATCTACATGATTGGGCCCCTTTACTTGCTGTCCCCATCTCCCTGGTTCACTCTGCTCAGGCCATACGGTCCTCCTCGTGGTCCCACAAATGCTCCAGGTGCTTTCCCTGCTGGCTTTTTCACCTGGATCATGTGACCCCAGGTATTTGCTTTCTTTCCTTACCTCCTATGTAAGTTCTTGCTCAAGTGTCCTCTTCTCAATGAGCCCTTCCCCGATCAGTATATTTATAATTGCTCTCTCTCCCCTACATCCCATCTGCTATCCAAAAGATTAATTTTACATATTAATTTGTTTGTTATCTGCCTCACACCACCAGAATGTAAGCTCCAGGGCTTACAGTTTTTATCTGATTGTTTTGCTTTTTGGCTGCTACATCCACAGCCCTGGCACATGACAGGCCATCAATAAATATTTGTTCAATAAATAAATGAATTGCAGGCCAACACCTTTTAGATTCACATGTTAAATTTGTTTTCATATGTCAAGTTTAATAACATTATAGTCTCCCTCTAGGCACCATCCGGTTTAGTTAAAGGGGGATAGCTCTGACCCATTTTATTTGTTTTATGGTTCTTATCTAAGGAGGGTCAATTTCTCTATTTCAGTGGTTTTTAGCAAGGAAGGGCTGCCAGTATTTATTCACATGCCAACTACTCTGTTTAGAATTTGGCTTTTCTTTGTGGAATGGCTGGTAATTCCTCTGGCTTGTGAAAGAAGAGCTCAGAGATATGCCACTTGTTAGTCCCGTTTAAAAGCTACAAACATCTATTAATTGTGGGTATCATTAAGCCTCAACATTCTGTTAACAAAAATTTATTCTTTCCTTTTCTCTTGTCACTTATATGTTTTAGGCGCAGCTCGTGTATACTACCAATATCGGGGAGCTCAATGTCTACAGGTATTTATTTTTCTATTAAATGCTTTTGAAAATTAAAGTTAGTAGATAATTGCTATCACTCTTTGTTTGGGTGATAAATTGCTTTGCAAGTGTTTATTATTAGAACTCCTATATCATCCTCCTCTTTCCATAGTCTTTGAACATAGGTACAACTCTGTGAAGCTGACTTGACAACTTCTCAAGTTGTCTGGCATCTGGAGGGGTTGTCTAGGCTGGTGGGCCATGTTATGTCCGTTACCACCTAAAAAAGTGTAAATACTCCCAGAATCAACACAGGTGTTTTGTCCAAGCTAGTCCAGATGTTAATGCTCCAGTTTCCTGAAAAAGAAAACACACCTGAAGAAACTTCAGCAAGATTCTAGCAATGTCAGAGCTAGGATGAGGGTTAAACTAAGCTAGTGAGTCTCATAGCCAACTGATGAGTATTTACTTTTTCTTTCAATATTGGCTCAAGATTTATGTAGTGTGTGGAGGGATTTCCTTTTATGAGAAATTACATATTGAAACAGATACACTGACTAAGTCATTTCTCCTGGCTAAAGCAGAATTGGCAATCTGAAAAAATAAAAAGACCAATTTTGTTATTCTCTCCTTGGTTATAGCTTGTAATTTTTAACATCAGACAACTTTTTGGAAAACAGATTAAAGGGCATAAAATATAGATAGTAAAGATTCATGCTTGGGAAAGAGTACTAGACCACACCTTACTTGGTTTCAGGATTGCAGTCAATAGTGCACACACGCAAGCAAAGAATAAGGGAAGAACTATGCTACAAGAAGTTTTCTTAAAACTTCCCTCTTAAGGATACTTTTCACTTTGGTGAAAGTGAGGCCAATTTATTAATACATGTTGCCAGTTTATTCTAGTTCCAAGGATGTTGCCAGGTGAGAATTCCTCCTAATGTTTTCCCAGTCCCTGAAACCCCAATGAAAAAATAAAAACAAAGCCAAACAACAACAAAACAGTGGCTGGCACACAATAAGTTCTCAGTAAATATTTGGTTTCTTAAATCTAGGAAACCAAGATTCCAATAGAAATGCAAGTGAATGCATGAACATATAACATGAAACCTAGCCCAACCAACAAACAGCCTGTATATCCGGCACTGTGATTAATTGATGACACACCAATACTAACTTACTGACACCCTCTTTGTAGTATGGGCCTCTCTGGCTTATTTCCCATCATTTCCTCCTTTTTCTCTTGCTCTGTGTTCTAGGGGAGCTGATCCTTGTGTTTTCCAGGCTCCAGGATCAGTCAGTCCTCACTGTCTTCAGTCAATGGGTTGGGGGGCACTGTGGAGAGACTGCAGAGTAAAAAGCTGTGAAATCCAGGGCATTTCCCCCCAAGGCGCTCTGTTTCCACAGAATCTCTTGTCAGCAGCTTTATCTTCTTTATGGCTTCAGCTGGAGCACAACAGGTCTGCTGTGGTTTCAGCTTCTGCCTGTTGACTTGGGTCCCTAACTCTGGTAACTTTTCCTGTTTTCTTAGTCCCTTTGGTTTAGGGGTAGTAGTGACTTCTGGGTTATTCAGTGTCTTCTGTTTTTCTTCTTAGTTCTCCTTCACCTGTGTAATCAGATTTCTGGACTAAATTCTTTCTGTGTACTCATGTAGTTTATGTTTTCCTGACTGGACTTTGATGTACTCCCCATTACTGAATGCCTCTGAGGGAGAGCGACATAAAATCCAGGTAACCTAGTAAATATGCAATAGATGAATGCACATCTCTGAGACTGGTATAACTCTGAGCTGGGAAGGCTAGCATGTAAATAGAATATTAGACATAAAAATTAGATTCCTGCATTCTGTTTCTGCCGTTTACTCTGGCTTGCTTTAATGAACTAAACATTGCTTTTAACCTACCTTGAAAGTATTTTCAATACTAGCTGTGAATATAACATTAGAATAACATTTCTAGTGTAGTTATATATCAATAGCAACATGAGCAATAATTTATTAATTTATCTTTTACAAGAACAAAAATAATTCTGGTAATAACAGAGAAGGAAAAGTCATAAAAATATAACAGAGAAATAAGTAAGGAAAAAACAACAGCACGATGAAGCTCCTTACTTAAGTCCGGATTCTTTTAGATGCATCTTTCGTGATTTGTATCACTGAAATCTCTGAGCACTGAAGTAAGTTGCTGCTGATGATATAGCCAGGCATCTTTACTATCTTCAAAAGGTCAGGGAACAAATCAAAGGCTCTTCTCTTTTCAGGAACATTTCTTGAAATGAGCACTTTAATTAGTAATCATTAACTCTTCAAGGTCTGTCATTTCTTATCTAGAAGTTTATATTGTTGACTTAATAACTATTCGAGTATTATAACAATGATCTATTTTCCTTTCTACACTGCACTAGGACTTTATTTAAAAACCAGTGGGAATTTTTTGAATAAGCACAAATTTGCCCCAACTGTAAGATGGGAAGGTTTTTAAGGAATATACAAGCCCTGATAACAAACTGAACTTATTCTATATTTGGACGTAGAACAGCAAAATGTGTTCACAGTCCTGCTGCCTTTTGTATTCCCAAGGCATTTGTCTGTGGTGGCAGTTACTAAGGGATTATGACTGATGGAGCTGTAAGAAAAAGCTCCACTGTGCCTTCTTCTTGGAAACGTCCAAGATGGATTGAATCAATTACTTGCATATTCGACCATTTTTGCTCTCAGATTAAAACAAAAAATCTTGCATCTAGTAGAGAGCCTGTTGTTAAATGATCAAAAATAAGTCAACGTGAGACATGTCGTATCCAATAGGCAGTGTTCTTAAGAGAGAAAAGTTTCCACTTTTCGTTTATCTTTTTCCTGGCTGGCAAATACATAAAGATAAGTAGTAAGTGTATGTTTTCATTTTTGAAAATATATTTAGTGAAATACAGAATATTTACTTTTATTTATGGCTTTGTATCTTTGTGCAGATGAGAGAAAGAAAGAGAGAGAGATAAAAATGTTTGAGTGGTCGTGAGGCAGAGTTTTGGTTTGGTGGGTTGTTAGCTAAGCTCTCTTAATTAATGTTGATTACAAACATGATTTCATAGTCAGTTACCTTTTCGTACCTTTTGACCCAGTGATTTCACTTTTAAAAATTTACTCTATGTAAATGATCAAACATTGGTGCAAATATTTGTTTAGCAGTATTGATTATAATAGGAAAGATTAGAAAACAATCTAGGTGGCCAGCAATAAATTATTGGTTTAACAAATTATATAGTATATTATATATTTGAAAACCATATAGCCTTTAAACATTATTTTGGCAGATAATTCAGTAAAGACAGCACAAACTTAGTAGTTTGCAGGCCTAAACTCTTTGTTACTTGCCAACTGTATTATGTACAAAAAAGTTTTGCACTTCTCTAAGCCCTAGTTTTTTCATTTGGAGGTGACAATACCTACCTCTTAAGGTTGTTATTATAAAAGATTTAAAGAGGACATGTATAAAGCTCTGTATGGAGGGTCAGGCATAGTGTAGACAGACATTCAATAAATGCTGTCTATTATAGTTGCAGAAGACAGAAAGCTGTATGCTTAAGAGTAGGAAAAAAGTATAATTTTAGTTTTCCAAAATTACACACAATCATAGTTAAGCATAATGCTATCAGCCAAAATGTCCAGAATAATTGCCTCCTGAAAAGGAGATTATGTGTGTTTTAAATTTTTTCTTTATATTTCTCTGTAGTTTTTTTTTTTTTTTTTTTTTTTTTGAGACGGAGTTTTGCTCTTGTTACCCAGGCTGGAGTGCAATGGTGCGGTCTCGGCTCACCACAACCTCCACCTCCTGGGTTCAGGCAATTCTCCTGCCTCAGCCTCCTGAGTAGCTGGGATTACAGGCATGCGCCACCAGGCCCAGCTATTTTTTTTTGTATTTTTAGTAGAGAAGGGGTTTCACCATGTTGACCAGGATGGTCTCGATCTCTTGACCTCGTGATCTACCCGCCTCGGCTTCCCAAAGTGCTGGGATTACAGGCTCTCTGTAGTTTTTAAATTTTCTACACTTAACATGTATTAAGTTTATACTTTAAAACAATTTTAAATAGAAACCTCTACATTGTGACCCTGTGTAATTTATTGAAGGTTGTTTATAGAACCGTTATATGTTAGTGTGTGTGTGTATAATAACTGAGATATATAGGTGAATTGCAATACTGATGTCTCCTCTGCCACCTCCACCAACTTATCTCTTGGCCATGCGTGTGAGCTATTTTCCTAGTATAGATGACCTATGTTTTGTTTTGTTTTAAAAACATAACTTAAGATACAAAATTATTTCATAAACTCATGTGCATAAAAAGTGAAAGAATTTGGAAATATATACATAGGGTGAAAAGAAAGACCACCCCACTTAGAGTCTTTCCTCTCACCAAGTCACTACCAGTTCCACAGGTAACTGCTGTTAGGTTGTTCTCCTTATAGACTTAAGTGTGTGCATGTTTACACTTATGTACCTGTGCTTATAAATTTATATAAATGGGAGTATGTATTTTTTCTTTCTTTTTCTCAAATTTTGAGAGGGGATCTCTCTCTGTTTCCCAGGATGGAGTACAGTGGTGTTATCTCTGCTCACTGCAGCCTTGACCTCCTGGGCTCAAGCTCTCTTCTCATCTCAGCCACCCAAGTAGCTGGGACCATAGGCAGGTGCTACCACACCCAGCTAAATTTTAAGTTTTTCATAGAGCTGAGGTCTCCCTATGTTGCTCAGGCTGGTCTTGGACTCCTGGGCTCAAGCAGTCCTCCTGCCTCAGCCTCCTGACATGCTAGGAATATAGGCATGAGTGACTGCACTGGGCTGGAAGTATAGTTTTTATATTTTATGGGCTTTTCATTTTTACGTTAACAATAAATGTTGGAAGTCTTTATTTGTTCACATAAATCTATGTCTGCTTAGCAGTTGCATGTTATTCTAAAGAATGGATGAACCATAATTTATTTTACTTTAGCTCCATTAGTTTATTTCCAATTTGCTCATAGAAACTGTACCCTAATAAACGTCCTTGCACATATATTTATGTAAATATATGTCTAATTTCTCTGTAGGATATATTCTTAGTAGCAAAATGACTGAATCAAGTGGTATATGCATCTGAAATGTTGATAGATACTGCCTTGCAAAAGTTTTTATAAATTTACATAACTATCGATGATATATATGTATATACACGTTTGTGTGTATATATATATATGTGTATATATATATACACACATATGTATATATATATAATTCATATTTTGCCAACAGTGCGTATTGTCCCTCTTTTAAAATTTCGACTAATAGGTAAATATTGTTATCTCATTGCTTTAAATTGCAAATTTAAACATTAATGAGGTCGAGGGTGTTTTTGTATAGTAATAAACATTTTAGTTTCTTTTTCTGAAACTTGCTTTTTAAAAGAAACCTTAGCTCAGGTTTCTGTTTTTTAGTTATTTATAGATTTCTTTAAAAACTTGAATATTATATTTTAAATATTTATATATGTTTTGTGAGTTTAGCTGTGTCAATATATTTTTCATTTTTGATGTCACTTCAGGATTTTATGTCCATCTTAGGAAAGCCTTCATTACCCCAAATTGTAAAATATATTTCTCATTTTTCTGTTATCTTACATTTAAGAATATTTGTATCTATCTTTAATGTGTCTCAAATTTATTCATGTATATGGTGTGTTGGGGATCCATATTTATTTTGTCCAAAATAGGTTATTATTCATTGAGTCGAATAGTCTGTTTTGGATGATTTGAAATGCCACATTGATCATATATGAAGTTCTTATAGGTGCAGGAGCCTGTTTCTGGGTTTTCTAATCTATTCCTTTGACCTATTTGTTTTTTCTTTTACTTTTTCGCTTCCCTCCCTCCCTCCTTCCCTCCTTTCCTTTCTTCCCTCCCTTCCCTTCCCTCCTTCCCTTCCCCCCCTTCCCTTCCTCCCTCCTCCTCTCCCTCCCTCCCTTCCCTTCCCTTCTTCCTTCCTCTCCTCTCCCTTTCCCCTCTCCTGCCCTCCCCTCCCCACCCCCTTCCCCTCTTCTGCCCTCCTTACTCCACCCCCTTCTCCTCTCCCCTCCCCTCCCCTCCCCTCCTCTCCTCTTCCTTCCCTTCTCTTTTCTTTTTTTGACAAGGTCTCATTATGTTTCTGTTGTCTAGGCTGGCATGCAATAGTGTGATCACAACTCACTACAGCCTTGGCCTTTTGGGCCAAAGTGGTCCTCCTGCCCCAGCCTCCTGAGTAGCTGAGATGACAGGGATGTGCCACCACATCTGGCTGACTTTGTAATTTTTGTAGACAGGGTCTCCCTATGTTGCCCAGGCTGGTCTCAAACTCCTGGGCTCAAGCAGTCCTCCTGCCTCAGCTTCCTAAAGGAATCACAGGTGTTAACCATTGCACCCAGCCCTATCTATTTATTTTACCAGTGTAATACAGATTTAATTATTGTTACTCCTTAAGACACGTCTATCAAGACAAGTCTTCCCTCCTGTTTTGTTTTTTTCTTTAAAACTTTTAATTTTTATAGAGTCCAGGTCTCTTTCATGTTTTCCAGGTTGTTTTTGAACTTCAGATCCCAAGTGATCTTCTCATCTGGACCTCCCAAAGTGCTGGGACCAAGGTGTGAGCCACCACATCCCCCCTCCTTTTTTTTTCTGAATTGTCTTGAGAGTTCTATCCCATACATTTTAACATCACCTTATTAATTAGCTTGACTAATTCTATCAGAATTTTTATTTGAATTACATTTAATTTACAATTTAATTAGGGGAAATGACATTATAATATTTATCTCCATTTATGTAGGCCTTTTCTAAAATATACATTTTATTGTGCGTATTTGAGGAGTACAATATGATTTTATGGGATATGAATAGCTAGTACTGTAGCTATGGTTACTATAGTGAGGTAAATTGACATATTTATTATCTTATGTAGTTACACATTTTTGTTTGTTTCTGTGGTAAGAACAGGCAATATTTACTAGTTTAGCAGGAATACTAAATCCAATACAATTTTATTACCTATAGTTCTTATGTTGTACATTAGATCTCTAGGCTTATCTTACATATCTGCTGCTTCATATTCTCTAACCTACATGTCCCCATTTTCACCCCCTTTCCTGCCCCTCATCACCATTACCTTTACATATTTGATCTTTTTTTTAAAAAAAGATTCCACCTATAAGTGAGATCATGGAATATTTTTCTTTATTATTTCACTCTTATAATGTCCTTCAGATTCATCAGTACTATGACAAATAACAGGATCTCCTTTTTTTTTTTTTTAAGACTGAATGATGTTCTGTTGTATGTCTGCGTGCATATTTCACAATTTCTTTATTCCATTGATGTCCATCCATTGATGGACACTTAAATTGTTTCCACCTCTTGGCTATAGTGAATAGTGCTGCAATGAACTTAAGAGTGAAGATCTTTACGAAGCGGTAATTTAATTTAATTTGTGTATGCCCAGAAGAAGGATTCCTATGTCATGTGGTATTTCTATTTTCAATTCCTTTAGAAACCTCCATACTATTTTCTGTAATGGCTGTAACAGTCTACATTCCCACCAACAGTGTATAAGGGTTCTTTTTTGTCCATACCCTGGCCAACATTTGCTATCTTTTGACTTTTTAAGAATGGCCATCTGTTTGGGAGTGGTATCTCATAATAGTTTCATTTGCATTTCCCTGGTGATTAATGGTGTTGAATACCTTTTCATATACCTTTTGGCCATTTTTATTTCTTCTTTGGAGAAGCATCTATTCAGGTCCTTTGCCCATTGTTTAATTGCATATGTGGATCTTCCTTTATGTCTGGCAATGGTTTTTTTTTCATAGAATTCTTACATATTTCTTTTTAAATGTATTCTTTGATATTTTATTTTATTTTAATTAAAAAAAATTTTTTTTGAGACAGAGTCTCATTCTGTCGCCAGGCACCAGGCTGGAGTGCAGTGGTGCGATCTCGGCTCACTGTAACCTCCGCCTCCTGTGATCAAGCATTTCTCCTGCCTTAGCCTCCCAAGTAGCTGGGACTGCAGACACGTGCCACCATGCCCAGCTAATTTTTATATTTTAGTAGAGACAGGGTTTTACTCTGTTGGCCAGGATGGTCTCAATCTGCTGACCTCATGATCCGCCTGCCTCGGCCTCCCAAAGTGCTGGGATTACAGGCATGAGCCACCGCACCTGGCCTCTTTGATATTTTATAACTTTTGTTAGAATTGTGAACAGATTCTTTTTTTCTCATTGGATTTTCAGATTGCTTATTGATGATAACAGGAAAGAGACTGCTTCATTTTATTCTTGAATCTAATTGCCACCCTGATCTTTTTTATTCATTCCAATGGTTTTTCAGTCGTTTATCTTACATTTTCCTGGGAAATGATTATACTATCTATTTTAAAAGAAAGAATGAGGGTGCACTGCCCTTATTTCAGATATATAATTCTCTTATTTTACTTTAAAATGCATTTGACAATGTATTCTAGAATAACGTTGAAGATTGGCAATGGTAGTAGGATCTATGTCCAACTTTCTCTTAATTAAAAATGTGCTTTATTTTGATTATTAATTATGTGGCTTGTTATAGATTTCTTTTGGACGTATCAGTTTATAGACTTTTTCTTCTCTTTCTTGATATTCAACAACAGAAATGGTTGTTAAATTTGTCTTCTACTGCTTTTTCAGCACTTATCAATGTGTTTATAAAGCTTTTCTCCTATTTGTTAATGAATTGTATTCATCTTTTTCCTAATTTTGAACTATTTTTAGATGACCAGTATAAACACAAACTAGCCATGTTTTTTTTATTTTTTATGATTTTTTTTAAAAAAGCACATTTCAGCTAATTTAACCTCTCTCTACACATGCCCATAGTTTTTTCTTTAATTTAAAAAAGTTTCTGTGCTATTTATAGGAAGAGGTAGATAATTTTCCATATTTTTCTATGTATTGGATAATTTTATACAATGATCCCCTAAAAATGTTAAGGTTTTTTTTATTGTACTTTAGGTTCTGGGGTACATGTGCAGATCATGCAGGATTGTTGCATAGGTACACACATGGCAATGTGGTTTGCTGCCTCCATCCTCCCTACATCTGGCATTTCTCCCCATGTTATCCCTTCCGATCTCCCCACCCCCCGGCTGTCCCTCCCTTGGCCCCCCGAGTGTGTGATGCTCCCTTCCCTGTGTCCATGTGTTCTCATTGTTCCTCAGCTGCCTATGAGTGAGAACATGTGGTGTTTGATGTACTGTTCTTGTGTCAGTTTGCTGAGAATTACCATTTCCAGATGAATCCATGTCCCTACAAAAGACACAAACTCATCATTTTTTTATGGTTGCATAGTATTCCATGATGTATATGTGTCACATTTTCCTTGTCCAGTCTATCGTTGATGTGATTTGAGTTGGTTCCAGGTCTTTGCTATTGTGAACAGTGCTACTGTGAACATACAGGCGCATGTGTCTTTATAATAGAATGACTTGTAGTCCTTTGGATATATAACCAGTAATGGGATTGCTGGGTCAAATGGAATTTATATTTCTGAGTCCTTGAGGAAGCACTACACTGTTTTCCACAATGGCTGAACTAGGTTTTGTTTTATTTCTTGTTTTTTGTTTCATTAATTTATGCTTTTATTCCTTCTGTTCAATTATTTTATGTTTTTCTGAGTCTCTTGACTTGGAAGTTTTGTTTATTTATTATCATTCTCATTTTTCAATATCACACATTTAGCTTTCAACTCCCAAAGGCATGTGTGTGTGTGTGTGCATGTGTGTTAGTGTGTGTGTGTGTTTTTGTTGCTATTTCTAACTGGTTTGATAATTCAGTTTAATTTTTTTATCCCATAAATTATTTAGAAGTACTTTGTTTTTTCTTAAGTTGATAGTTTTTATGATTAATTTATACTTCTATTTACTGCAGTCTAAGAATATGGTCTATATGATGTACTTTAAAAAATTTATTGAGCTTTTATTTATATCCTCATACATGGTTAATTTTAATAATGATTATGCAGATACTTGAATAGAATCTCTATTCTGTTTATCAGGTCCAAAGTGTTATTTATTTATAATTTACTTACAATTATATAAATATGAAACCATTATCATATATATTATCTAAACTTTCTGCACCAGAGGTTGGCACACGTGTTTTGTAAAGAGGCAGATAGTTAGTTTGTTAGGTTTTGTGGACTGTAAGGTCTTTGTAGCAACTACTCACTCTGAAGAAAAGCAGACATAGACAGCAGGTAAATGAATGGACATGGCCAGATTTGACCCAAGGACCCCTGCTCTATATTCTAGTTTATTTTTATTTTTTGGCAATAACTGACAGGAGATATAATTCTTTTTTTAACTTAGATGACTAGGGAGAAATAGAGACAAAAGGCAGAGAGAGCTTGTTTAGATTTTTGGTCTAGTACATATTATTTTTAAAAAATACTTTCTATCTCTGATTTTAGCTTTATATCCAAGGGATTCATTATTAAAATGGTATTTTCAGTACTTTATATGTGGCTTAACATTTATTTGAGTTTGATTTGTTCATATGACTTTTTTGTTTTCCTTCTACAGTGAACCCCAAGAGTCAAAGGTGTCACCATCACCTTCTAAAACCTCAGCAGCTGCTCAGTTGGATGAGCTCATGGCTCACCTGAGTGAGATGCAGGCCAAGGTGAGTGCAGTTCAGATGATAAACAGGGCCCATGAGGTAACCAGTTTATCTTTGTGAAACTCAGTTCTGCATTCTCCCACTTAGGAAATTTCCTGAGTTGTCATTGCTTTTTCTAGACTAAATGTAATTCTGTGAATTAACCCATCTTTGTACTATGTGTTATTTGGACATCAAAAAATCATATATAATACAGACTTTGATCTCAAGGAGCTAGAGTGTGCTTGGCAAAATGAGGCATAAGTTTCCATAACATTTATAGAATAAAAGCCAGGTGGTTTGCAAAAATATGTGGAACAAATATGAGGGATGTAGAGAGATTATGGAGATTTAATCAGGGAGATGGAGTTGAAACTTAGGATGGACTCTGAAGAACAGGCAGAGTTTGGACTTAAAGAGATGGAAGGAAAGGTGGTTTTAGTTGCAATAACCCCTGAGGGCAGAGGTATCTTAAGGCTTGATGATGTGGAAGGACTGTTAAAGAGACCTGACTAAGCAGAACAGAGGAGGCCAGTGAGCAAGCTGAGACACAGAAAGGAGATCAAAGTGTGGCTCTGACAGTAGGAAGGGTGAGAAGTCCCAAGCCCATATTGAGATAAAATCTGCCTCTTTGTTCAGAGTGGTGAGCTCACATGGTCTGACATGGAATAGAAATCTCAGATAAATGGGCTTAAAGATTTACTAAAGGTAATATAATCCAGAATCTTTAAGGCAGAGAGAATCCAGCCATTTTAAATCTGGTTGGAGGATTTGATAGATACTCATGAGGTGACTATGAAATAATTTCAAAGCAGCATATAAAAATGTGTATGGTTGGAGAGGGCAGGGACCTTATCTCTATAGCTTATCTTGGGAATCCCAATGCTCAGCACAGAGCCTGATACATTGTGAGCAATACATATTTATTAGAGAGATGAATAGATAAACATCACGAACAAGTTTTCCTTAATGACTAACATCCTTTGTAGGCTAGTCAATGTCTACAATAAAGCTGGGTAGATTGACTCGTGCTGTATATCTGAAAATACTAGAAAAAATTACAGTAGATTTAATTGTGTTGTATTTATAATTGATTTAGCATGTGTCTTGGTTTGTTTAAATTTTTAATTTATAATGCCATCTTTTTTTTTTGTATGGAGACAGAGTCTTGCTCGGTCACCCAGGCTGGAGCACAGCTGCGTGATCTCTGCTTACTGCAACCTCTGCCTTCTAGGTTCAAGTGATTATTGTGCCTCAGCCTCCTGAGTAGCTGGGATTACAGGCGTGTGCCACCACATCAAGCTAATTTTTGTATTTTTGGTAGAGACAGTGTTCCACCATGTTGCCCAGGCCGGTCTCAAACTTCTGAGCTCAGGTGTTCCCTCTGCCTCGGCCTCCCAAAGTACTAGGATTACAGATATGAGCCACCCTGCCCAGCCCTATCTATCTTTTGAATAAGCTGTATATTCACATTGTAAAAAAATCAAAAGTACAAAAAGCTTGCACTGAACTGTTTCCTTCTCAGGTCTGCACCCTAGCCGTCCAGTTCTGTCCCACTAGAGATAAGCAGAATTTCCTGTCTCTTCTATATCTGTTCAGAAATATGTAAGTGAAGAGATAGAGATGTAGATGCAGATATATTGTTGTATTTTTACTTATTTTTCATAATTAATGTCAGTCACCCTTTCAGACCTTTCAGACACTAACCTTCTGAACACTAAACTTTTGAACATTAACTAACATGTGTTAGAGGAGGAAGGAAATCTGTTAGATGATCAAAATGTCTTGAAGGAAAATGAGCGTTTTGATTGGTGATAATGTGATGTTTTAACAGGCAGTAAAAGTAAGATAAGTAGAGGTCTTAAGACAGACAGTAGCAGATCACATTCAGGAGACTGAAGAGCCCAGCTGGCCTGGAACAATGGAGACCTTTTACAGCATAGTTTCCATAAAAGATGAGATTGGGAAAGATAAAAGCGAGGGCAGTAGATGGGAGGCTTTGAATGTCTGTCTGATGAGTGCTGACTTGATGTGGAGGCAATGGAGAGCCATTGTAGTTTTCTGAGGAGCGAAGTTTTCGGTAGACAGATTGTAGCAGTAGCACAGCTGGAAAGTAGTAGAGAGAGCCGGAATCAGGACACGAAGTGATGAAGGGTAAGTTAGCCACTTTTTTTTTTTTTTTTTTTGGTAATTTGAGTATCTTTCTTTGAATGGTTTGTAATAATTTTGAACTTTTGCTTCAATAATTCCAATCCATCAGCAAGTCTTATCTGACCACTTCTCACCACCTTCTCCTATAACACTGATCTAAGTCATTATCTGGTCATCTCCCTGTATTCACTCTTGCTTGTCAACACTTAATTCTCCACTCAGCTACCACAGGGATCCTCCAGATTCCTTCACTCCTGTGCTTGAAATCCTGCAGTGGCACCATCACCTTGTAATAAAACCCAAGCATTTGCCATGAAGTCCTTATGGAATCTTTGCCTCTCTCTCTGTCACCTTCTCCTGCTGTGTTCAATCTCACTCCCTCTGCTCCGGCCCCACTGACGTCTTTGACTTTTCTTCTAATGTGCCAAGTTGTTTTCCTCCTCAGGGCTTTCCCTCCCGCCAGAATGCATTTCCCATAAATGTCAATATTTCTGAGTCCCAAATATCTACTGAAATTTTACTTCCTTAGAGGGGTCTTCTTTGATTACCACCTCCATCTAAATCAATTCTTCTCACCATCTTGCTGTGCCACTTTGATCTCTCCAAATAACTTATCTCTATCTGGCATTACAGCATATATTTATTTGTTTAATTATTTATTGTCTATCACCCACAGAATGCAATTTCAAGAGGCCAGACACTTGGCCTGTCTTATCCATTGCTTTAATCCAAGTACTTAGAGCAGCGACTGGCACAAACCCAGGAAGTCAACAAATATTGCAGAATAGATGAGTAAAAGGGAGATGTGGCTAATTTTTGAACTGGGGTCATCCTAAGATTTTCAAAGGGTGTCATCTTTATGTACTAAATTTTCTACATTAAGAAAAAATTTACAAATATAAGATTAGTCAGATTTCATTTGGCCTGAGGAGTTTAGAATGAAAGGGAGATGAAAATATTTTTATTGGTGTTAAAATTTTAGATTCTTCCAATGCCTTGTAGGGAAATTGGGGAAAGGCTAAGGCATCAGTCAGTAGAGGTGAATTTAGAGTCATAAGATGCTAGTGAGAACAAAAGTACATGAGGCTGATTCTGTTCTTGGTTTTTCCCTTGGGCCAGGTTGCAGTGAGAGCAGATGCTGGCAAGAAGCACTTACCAGACAAGGAGGATCACAAAGCCTCCCTGGACTCAATGCTTGGGGGTCTGGAGCAGGAATTGCAGGACCTTGGCATTGCCACAGTGCCCAAGGGCCATTGTGCATCCTGTCAGAAACCGATTGCTGGGAAGGTGAGATGGGCTCAAATTTTGGTCCTCCAGCCCTCTGTGTCTCTCTCTGTCTCATCAAGGATTGCTCTTTCTCCTTATATTTTAAGATATTTTAGTTATCATTAATAATTACTAACCACTTACAGTGCTCTGGCCACTGAGCTAAGTACTTTACAAGTATTTCCTCATTGAATGGTCACATCAGCCCTTCAAGAATGATTGTTCCCTTTGTAAAGATAAGGAAACTGAGGGCTCAGAGATGTTAATGGACGCACCCAAGGCCTAGTAAGAGGTAGAGGTAATATCTGAAACCAGGAGACTCTCTCCTGAGTTTGAATTCTTAACCGCTTTTTTTGTACTGCCTTTACTGAGAGGACCTTTCTCACTGCTCCCTTTGTTCAAACATTCCCAGTCTAAATTGATTGATTACAATTTCCAGCTGAACTCAGCTCCAAGTCACAGCTGCAAACTCCTGTTCTGCATCATCCTTCACCAAAGCTATGATAAAAGGCTTTGAGACCTAACTCTATGGGGTATGGAATACAGTGTTCAAACTAGAGGAATAAAAACTGTCATTTGGCCTTTTCCTCTTCCAGGAGTGCCTTCCACGCCATGACTACAGTTACGGCTTATTTTTCATCAATGTGCTCTAAGTTGTTTCTGCCACCCTCTGTGGTAGTGGAGTGGTAGTGAACGTTTACAGGCTTTCATCATAGTAATCAGTCAGGAAAGTGGGCATCCTTTTACAACCACTCTATCAAGCACAGACAACAGATTGCCTCGGTGGAACCTAGGTCTAGGCTTCAGTGTTGTGTAACTCCAGAGGGTGTTGTCTCTAAGGGATACAGTGGGAAGAGTGTTCCCTAGAGTTGTGCAACCTACAGGCCATAAGGCACTCATCTGGGCTCCTATGTCAGGCTTCCTTTCACTCCACAGGTGATCCATGCTCTAGGGCAATCATGGCATCCTGAGCATTTTGTCTGTACTCATTGCAAACAAGAGATTGGCTCCAGTCCCTTCTTTGAGCGGAGTGGCTTGGCCTACTGCCCCAACGACTACCACCACCTTTTTTCTCCACGCTGTGCTTACTGTGCTGCTCCCATCCTGGATGTAAGTGAATCCCCACTCCCCTTCAGCTTTTAATCACTTGTTTAGAACCAGGGTCATGGTTTACAACTCCACATCATCGTAATATCTGTGTGTTCCTTTTCCAGAAAGTGCTGACAGCAATGAACCAGACCTGGCACCCAGAGCACTTTTTCTGCTCTCACTGTGGAGAGGTGTTTGGTGCAGAAGGTATGACCCGACCTGGGAGGCTGCCTCCCACACCACAGTGGGAGTTATAGGACAGCAACACTTTTCCTGGTAGTCACAGGAGTCCTAGTTCCTATCACTACTATCAAAAAGTACCCATTTCAGTACTAGATGCCATCCCTCCCTGCCTTTCTTTAACATTTATAAATGAATGTTGGAGAAAGGTAGGCAGTCCCTTTCTCTTGGGGATAAAGTCCCTTTCTCATCCCCAAATACAATTCTCCTTTCCAAATTCTTTGAACTGTTTATTCTATTATTTACTTAAGTGTTTTAAATAATAACTTGTATTGTTATGAATTATTTTATTTTTTCAGTTTTAACCATTATATATTGACTGTCTAGCAGGGAAGATGAAATTTAAAAATGTTATTATTACCCCACTCACTCCCAAAAAACTTTCCCTTTCCTGTTTTTTCAATGTATAATTATGTCATAATTACAGGTTAGATCAGTATTCAGTGTGTATATGTTGACAGTCATAGGCTACCACTGACAAGTAAGCCATTTAGCAAACCGGCTACAGTAGAGTCTGGATTTTGGAGTCAGACTCCCTGGTTCAAATCTGGGCTGTGATATTTATTAACTATATGATGTTGTTCGAGTCATTTAACATCTCTGTACCTCACTTTCCTCATCAGTAAAAAAGGCCTAATGAGATTGCCTACCTTATAGAATTGTTATGAGGATTTAGAGACAATTCAAGGATAGTATTTAGAACAGTGCCAAGCACATGGAGGTATGTAATGTTAATATTATTATCACAGTGTCCTTTTTGTATACATTCATGTTTTCCTAAAGTTAACATTTGAATCCTTTTTAAAATTAGCTTTGTTTTCTTTGTATTTATCAGTAAGTTAGGAACAGAACTGCAGAGTTATTTTCAAAATGTCCAACGACATCTGGCAATAAGTCAGTTTCTTTTCTTTCTTTCTTTTTTTTTTTTTTTTTTTTTTTGCTGGAGATATCCCTCCAGGTGACTTTCCTCCTCCTGATTCAACATGAAATGATTTCTTCCTGCTGAATAGCAGTCATTCTGGTTCATTAACTTAGGATTATATCTAGAAATTACTCTTGGGAATTTTTTTTTATTACTTTTTTCTTCAGATCCTCTCTTTCCTGGATCCCATGTCTTTGTTTTATATGTGTTACCACCTTTATTTTGGTGGGTCACATCCTATAGTAGCTTTCTGAGAATGAATTTTTGAGAATTTGAATATCTGAAAATAGTTTCATTCTGTCATTGCCCTTAAGTTGCCTGGGCATAGAATTCTAAGTGGAAACACTCTTCCATCATAATTCTGAAGACATTACTTCACTGTCTTTTAGCTTCCATGGTTGGCATGTTTTTATTAAGAATATTTTATCCCTGATCCTTTCTATATGATCCATTCTTTCCCCTTTGTACATTTTTTTGTGTGTTTTCTGAATCATCTTTTTTTATTTTGTTATTTTTATGTTTATTTTGAACAAATATGGAATCTGAAAGCTGCTTTACTTTGTCTTTTCCTGTCCTTTTGTAAAAACTCAGTGGGGAAGGTTTTCTCCTTTCTTATAACTAAAAACTTGGCCAGTCCTCTGTCTTTTCTAATTACTCTTAAAAAACAGTTCTAAATATAAAATCAATTTAAGAAACAAAACACAAAAACGAAGCCCTTAGGTAATTCAGTCTGTGTAATAGTTAAGGCTTCTAACTCTTTAAAAGTGACAGCCACTCCTTCTCCCTTTTAGGGCCTTCAAGCTGCAGGAGGCGAGAATACGGGTATGGCCTTTCATCTCTGCTGACCCACACTTGGCATCCACCACCTTCACTCTTATTGCCAGTCTTGACACCTGCCTGCTCTAGGATTGAAACACTAGGGAGGATGGAGATGAGAATGGAAGGCAGGATGGTCTAACTTGTCTAAGATTGTTGTTAAATTGGCTTTATGATCTCCAGGCCCGGCCAATGTTTAACTCTGACTTTTTTCCCTGAATTCTTTTGTGGATTAAGACAGGTCCAACAGTGAACTCTCGATTGCCCTTTACATGTCTTGACTGGCTGTTCTCTCCTTATCATGCTTCGTTGAGGATTTCTTTTTTTTTTTTTTTTTTTTTTTTTTGAGACAGAGTTTCGCTCTTGTTACCCAGGCTGGAGTGCAATGGCACGGTCTCGGCTCACCGTAACCTCCGCCTCCTGGGTTCAAGCAATTCTCCTGCCTCAGCCTCCTGAGTAGCTGGGATTACAGGCAAGCACCACCATGCCCAGCTAATTTTTTGTATTTTTAGTAGAGACGGGGTTTCACCATCTTGACCAGGATGGTCTCGATCTCTCGACCTCGTGATCCACCCGCCTCGGCCTCCCAAAGTGCTGGGATTACAGGCTTGAGCCACCGTGCCCGGCAAGGATTTCTTTTGTAAAGATTATTTTTTCAAGGGGTTTTCATTGTTCCCTCCTAGTAACTCCTTAGAAATCATTAACATGCTTCCAGATCATCTCTTCCTCTTATATTTTCACAGAAGGACCATGAGTAACTTGCTCTTTTCTCTAACAGTCAGTGGAATTACAGTTAATTTTTAGCTGCATCCTTCTATTCAGCTGCCATAGGCTCTTTCAGCTGGACTCACCTATGGACTTTTTCCAGGGATGACTCTGATACCATCAACTACATCTCACTAATGCCAAGGCATACATATCCAGCTCTCTGGGTTGTTCCACTAAAGTCCCTCTTTTGACCTGAGATTATCAAGAACTAAACCACATCTTTCTTGGTGGTGATGGGGCACTCACAGCACAGTTTTCTTCAAAGGAATCCCTCTCTCAGTTTTTCTTTTTCTTTACCTGTTTTATATCCTGAGCAAGAGTGAGGAATTTCAGAATTGTACAAATAGTCTTTGGCTGCCTATTTGGAGGGATGTTTTGCAGTTCAATTTGGAATTTGATATCTATTACATCTTGGTGCCTTATGGTTATTTACACTGGTCTTTGCAAATGCTGCTGATTCATGGTTGTCTGCTACTATTTAATAATGAGACACTAAAATGCTAATTGCAAGCTCCATGGATATGGACAGAAATTGTTGACTGGTAGACTTGACTATATGGTACTCAGGTAAGATGTTCTGGCCATTTTGTTGAGTGACCCCTGAATATGATAATCTTACGTCTTTTCTGTTGAGTCAATTATGCTAAGAGACGTTCTCTTTGCCAACATTCTGAGATTGAAAAAGAGGATGGGGGAATGGGCTTTTCACCATTCAGCATGTCAGCTTTTACTTAATTCCCATTTTTCAGTAGAGAGCTTGACTCCTTTCCTCATGGTGTCCAGTATCTCTGATCATTGAGACTCTTATTTAATATTTACAGAAATAATCACTGTATCTTACGGTAAGATAGGGCATCTGACCTTCTAATGGCTCTTTAGACTTTCAACCAGTCCCATTTCTAGCCTTGAAGAATACCTTATGAATTCAGTTCCTGAGCCCCTCTGATGTTATGACATTCGAGATGGCTCGATTTTTATTGGTGTCTCCCATCTGTAGACATAAGTTCGGTTTTCTTATTTATGTTAAGCCAGTTTCCACTCTTATAATCTACTTTAAATTCTTGAAAATTTAGTTAATATCTCATCTGGTGGCATATCCTTTACCTTTTTCTCTTTCCTTATGACTCTTTATAATTTACATAATTCCTTAACTGTCATGTTAATGATGTTTCAGGAGGAAGTAAAGAAAATCCCATGTGTTCAGGCCCTTTACTAATATGGAGATATTCCTAAATATCAGGTATACTATTATGTATATTGTTAAAAAATAATTTATTTAGTGCCACCTCAGTCTTGTGAGAGCAAGTTTATTCTACATTTTACCTAGTTACAGATGAAATTAGTGAGTCTCAGGTAGATAGCATGATTTTCTTAAAGTCATACAGTGAGAAAGTTGAAGAAGTGGGATTTCAATTTGGGTATCATTTCTGCCCAAGTTTCAGTCAAAAGGCAGCTGTGATGTTTCATAAAAAACATGGAATTTGTTTTTTATGAAACATCACAGCTGCCTTTTGACTGAAACTCAATTCCTCTTCTGCTGTTGGATCTGTTTACTTTCCTGGTACCAATACAATATGCTTTATTTGGCAATAGATGCAGATAGAGTGGCACTGACAGAATCCACTAGCAAAGTGCTTTGTAGTAATTTGCTTGTTCACTGGAGCTTGCTCAATGCTTTTTCACAAATCATTAGGTATTTCATTTCTAGATGGTATTTTACCTAAGCAGCATTTTTCATTGAGACTTAATGAAATCATATTAAAATGTGTCACAGTAAATATATATTGTACTGGTATCCATAAAAGTCTGAGAATTAGTTGAGTAGAACAGTCAGCAAGTGAATATTGCCCACGGATTAATTTGATGGAGAAGTCCCCTGAGAGCAAAACAGGACACAGGTACATTTAAAGTAGAGACATAAGTTAGATACACACACACACAAATACCCATTCCATTGGGTGACCAGAAAGCACCATGAAGGTAGCTAGTTCTCATTTTCTTGACTCAGGCGCCTTCTAGACAGACAGGGCTGATGTGGTCATTTAAAGCTTTATAGAAACAGGAAACAACACTTAAGACATATTTATACATAGAGTCACATGACCAAAAGTGACATTTATCTATCAGAAGCTCCACTTGGGTTGTATTTTCCTTTATATGCCTGGCTTTCTGTAAACAGGTCTCCTGCCTTATGGTCGGTCCATTAATTAGGTGGCATCCTGCCTCACTCCAAGTTACATGTCACAAAGAGTTTCCATAATGACAGTTTAACCTCTGAGCCTTCTGGGAAATTAAATTCATCTGTGTTTATTCATCAGCTCAGAGAATCCCTCTTTATGGCTCAAGTCACTGGGGCTTAGCATCCTCCTGCAGGGATGAGCCCTTCAATGTCTATGTGTGTTTCTTTTTAATTGTTCATTATCCAGCCCATGCAGGTGCTCTCTAATTTCCCTTGTGGCTAAGAGCCTCACCAGAGTATAAACACTCTCCCTCTGTCTGTGGCACTTTTAATTGTCAGTATTTCTCATTCTTCCTCTAGAGGTAATTGGCCCCAGAGAGATTCTCCAAGAAAGCAAGAGCTGAAACTTTCTTAATTTATTAGATTAGGAAATGCAGGGTTATCACAGCAAGTTTGGCTGATTGCTTTTGATTCCTCCCTGCGAGTCACCCAAGTTAAAACAGGCTGTTACTTTGCTGCTATTCCGCTCTCGAGACCAGCTGTCCTGCAGATGCCTAGATGAGGGTCATTTCTAGGATAGTTGGCATGTCTTACAGTTTTATCAAGTAATACCCACCTGTAGGAAAGCTCAGTTTTGTGTCATTTGCTTTACGCGACATCAGCATCACCTGGGAACTTGTTAGAAATGCAAAATCTTGGGCCCCATCCTATGCCTATTGAATAAAAAACTTGGGGTGGAAGACCCAGCAATCTGCATTCTGTCAAGTTCCCAGATAAATAATACACACTAAAGTTTGAAAAAAACTATTATGCTACACAAAATTGAGATGGGTGGTTGCAGGTATTTGTTTTTCTTAAACAGTAGGACTTAACAATATTCAGTTTCCCTTGAATAGATTCCAGGCATCCTTTGACAGAGTAAATAAGAAGTAAAGTGAACTCCTCTGTGTCTCAAGCGTTTAGAGGAAGAACATAGGACAGCATATAAAATTACTAGTTCAGATTCAGATATATAGGCCTCAGAATTCTGATAAATTGTCAGCTTTTTAAAGAAAGCAAAGTTGAACAAAGCAAGGCATGTGAAAAAATAACAAGGTAATGGAAAAACTGCAGCTACATGGTTTGGGTCTCAACACCTAGCTGCTTCTATTGCTGTTTTGTGATCTGGCTGCTATTATCAAAGCTGATTTCTAGAAATAGTGTGTTCTAGGTAGTCTGCTTTACACAACACTGTGCATGCTTTGCTTACATTCTGTCTTAGTGGGTAAGAGGTAGAACTCTCATATTTACAAGAACTATTGGGCTATGACATTTGTGCTCTGCTGATACTGTCAGTTTTCACAGAAAGGTCAAAGTCAGGAAGCATTTAAGTTAGGAATATCACATTGAAGTTAGGTTTTGAAGTTAAACCTACATGTGAATCTCAGCTCCTCTATAGACTGCTCAGGTGTAAATTCTCTAAGTTGTCTTTTCTTATTTGTTAAAGTAGGCTAAAGCCTGCTTCGGAAGGTTGCTCTGAAAAATCTCATTTTAATTTAGTACTATAGGTAGAGCCTTCAGTGGAACCAGTACAATGCAGGTGCTCCATAAATGGAATTGCCCATAATATCATCTTCATTTTAGGTGCCTCTCTAGGTAAATACCAAGCAGGATTTCTTATATAAAAGTTAATCTATTTATACGTATTCTAGTCATTGCCGAAGTGAGACTCTAAACTACAATATAGTTCTGGAGCAGATGATCTCAGTTTTGCTATTGTTATATTGTTCTTATGTCTGCCCATAAGAATAAATATTTATTGAGCAACTACTATATATGTGTCAGGTATTGTTCTAAGTAGTAGTGATATATAGTGACAAAAAGGAAAACTCTTGCTGTCATGATTAATGTATTCTGGTGGAGGAGACAAACAGTAATCAAACTAGCCAACTGACTACTTCTTACTCTGCGTGGTGAGAGAGAGAGTGTGTGTGATTAGGTACTATTTGAGACACAGTAGTTGAGTCACCTGTTCTTTTAAGCAGACCCCTGAGGTAAGCAAAGGACTAAGCCATTTAGGTATCTCAGGAAAAGGAGTTTCAAAACAGAACAAATATATCACTTGAATAAGTGCTTAAGGATTAGTTAGTTAAATGTTTTTAGTAAGTGTAAAGACAATAAAAAGATCTTGCAGAAACTTTGTTTTTAACTTAGTACCTGTTAATCTAAAGCAATAAAAATTTTTTTCTACCTATGTTTTTCTACATTTATTCATATATGCACATACATAAGTTATTGTGTGCTTAAAATTCTTTTTGATACTTAAGCATTTCTCCATGTTGTTTCATAATTTCATGATAGTTTTATAATAATTTTAATAATGTTAATTATTTCATTAAGGATTTGTGTAAATAAACAAAAAATCAAATCTTACATGACTAAAGATTTTCACTGAAGCATTATTATAGTTCCAAATATTGGAAGCAACTTAATGTGTTAACAATAGTATCATATTTAGATTACTTCTGGTGTTTAGTAGTGCTGCAATGAATATAGTTAAACATAATTTTTCCTTCTTTTGAAATATTTGTGTTAATTCTCAAGACTTAGATGTCTACATCTTTTTTTAAAAAAACCTTGATATACATTATCAAGTGACTCTCCCAAAGGATAATAACAGTTAATATTATTACCAGGAATATATGACTATATCGATCACTCCATATATTTTCTAGCATTGAATATATTTATTTAACACTGTTTTTACTGCTTAGTTAAAGTTAGAAATTTAGCTACTAATTAGCAAAAATTACAACTTCATCATTTTCTTTTGAGTTTCCTGACTTACTCACATGTTCAACATATTATTCTTAAAAGTATTTATTTGGGGGCTAGTTTTTGATTTGTGAGGTACACTTGTTTTAAAAGGTTTTGAAAAACGATCACCATGAGTGTCTCATTCTCAATGTAGCTCCATTGTCTGGACATAGGACCAGTAAGACTCAAGCCAAGAACGTTCTAATATGTGTCTAACAGTGAAAATTTCATGTATTAAAGAGAAGTCCTTATACCTCAAAAAAATGCTTTAAAATGTTTTTATTACAGTACATTCTAAACACAAAAGTGCCTTCTTACTAGCTTCAGTAAGTATAAGTGTTTTGCCAAGCAGATTCTTCTATTAACCTTCACCCATCCATCCACATTTTTTCTTGCTGGAATATTAAAAAGCAAGTTTAGAAGTCATGTAATCTCATCATTAAATGCTTCAGCATGCATCACTTTTAGCTGAGAAGGTCTTTTTTAAAAGCTACCTTTATGCTTAACAAAATTAACAATTCCTTGTCATTTGCAACTTCTATTCAAATTTCTAAGAAATTGTCACAGACTTGGTTTGCTTGAATCAGGATCTCAGCAAGGTCTATGCATTGCATTTGGCAGTTTTGTCTCTGAAATGTTGAAAATTTTATTATCAGTCCTCTCTTTGCTGCTTTTTTATACCGTTGATTAGTTATGAAGCCTGAACATATATCCCATAAAATGTCCCATATTCTTGATTTGACTGGCTGCTTCCTCATGACACTGTGTAACTTACTTGCTCTACTCCTGCCCCATCTCCCATATTTTCCTTAAACTATTCATTTAGACCTAGAGATTACTAGACTTAGGTTCAGTTTTGGGGGATTTGGATGGCAAGAATAGGTTTCAGGTGGTGGGTGCAGTATACATCTTGTAGAATCACATCAAGAGGTATATAATGACTGGTTGACCACTTTTATTGATACTAAGGTTGACCACTAGATTTAAATAGTGTCATTCTGATCTCTCTAATTTAAAGTTTCTCATTGGTGACTATTGCCTAAATCCAATGGACTTGGTGGTAAAATGCTGAATTTTCTGTTATTCCTTCTATATTTATTAGCTGGGTTCTACAACAACTTTCTAGCATCAATTGTTGGGTTATCTTGAAATATATCTCATACACAGGCTTTTTCCTATATATCTTCTGTATGAGCTTTCCTTATACAGGAAAGGTGAGATAAGCGTTTGACACTCTCTGTTAATAAGAGTAATTGTAAGAGTAATTATAAGGGTAATGAATGTGTTCGTTAACAACACCCAATGGAGACTAATAAGTTTTTATTTAAAAGAAATCATTGTGAACTTATGGAGTTATATATATGCTTGATATAATTTGATCTATCGCAGTAGTATTTTTTTAATGCTCGAATTGTTTTATATGAGGTCAGAGGTAGCCCCTTCAATTTGGTTACTGTATCTTTCTGACATGATCCCAATAATCCTCCTATTTCCTTGGCACAGCAAGATATATCAGGCCTGTCTTCTCAACCCTGCCATATACTTAGAATCATCGATTTCTCCAAAAAGATTGCTTCAGTGAGGGTATTTAAAAATTAAGGGTGTTCATTATTTCTAGGATGTCATTTCTTCTAGGTTTTTCAGTGGACAGAGCTTCAGATCCACTTTTTAAGGTTTTTAAGTTTAGAGAGACAGCATCTCATGCTGTTGCCCAGGCTGGAGTGCAGGGGTGCTATCATAGCTTGCTACACAGCCTTGAACTCCTGGACTCAAGCAATTCTTCCAAGTCAGCCATCCAAGTTGCTGGGACTACAGATGTGTATCACCAGGCCTGACTAATTAAAAAAAAATTTTTTGTAGAGAATGGGTCTCACTATGTTGCCCAGGGCTGGTCTCAAACTCCAGGCCTCAACCAATCCTCCCGCCTTAGTCTCCCAAAGTGCTGGGATTACAGGCAGGAGCCACTGCACCTACACAGAATCTATTTTTTGTTTTGTCTTTGTTTTTTTTAAAGAAAAATAAGTCATGAGTCCTTACTGATCTATTTGATATAGTGTAAGAATACAGTTTTTTATTTGATTTGATTACTTGCATCTTTTTTAATGCTGGAAATCTTGCTTTCCAAAAGGATTAATATAATTATTTGTTTTATTATACAATCTACCTATAATAATTTCAAGAAAAATACCTAAGTATTGTAAATGACTCGATTATTTTTATTATGTGTATATATACATATATATGGTATTATATTGTATTATTTTATTGTATATCTTTAAGGTACACAACATGATCATTTTGATATATACAATGAAGTATTTACTGCAGTTAGGCAAATTAACATATCCACCTTCTATCATAATAATCATTTTCATGTGTATGTGGTAAGAGCATCAGAATCTACTCTCAGCAAATTTCCAGTATATATGAAAACAGTTTAAGATTTCTTTGTAGTTCTTTTTGTCTTTAGAATAGGACTGTACACTCTAAACACTTTAAAGTAACTTGAATGAATTATTTATTTTATTGCTTATGTCATGAGTTTGATATACAGTTAATTTGCTTCAACTTGATTCAATTTTTGGGGGATTCATGTTTTCCTATTTTAATGTTTTCACTTTTTAATTTTATAAAACAATAATTGAAACCATACATATACTTAGGAGCTCTTCATATTAGCTATATTTTTCTGGAATATAATCAGCAAATATTTTCTTCAGATTGTCTTTTGGCTTTGCTTATGATGCTTTTTTGACACATGTAAGTCATTCAGATATATTTTTATGTAGTTAACTTATTAATATTTAATTTGCTTTTGGAATTTAAGCCTTATTTATGACAGTTTTCCTATTTCCAGATTAAAGAGGAATACATCATTAATGATGAGATATGAAATGAAATGCACACATTAAAAAAAAAAAAAACCCTAAGTGTCATTAGCCTTTAGGGAAATACACATCAAAACTACCCTCAGATAACATTGTACAAACAGATAAATCCATCTGACTGATTAAAAAGGGAATATCTGGAGATACCAAGTGATGTAAAGACTGGGGAGGAACTGAGATTTTCATCACTGCTGGTAAACAATAAAAATAATATACCCACACGCAAAAAAATAAAGAGGAATGCATCTACTTTTAATTCATATATATGGTATGAGTCATTGTGTTTAGATCTTGCATCCATTTGGAAATTATTATTTAGTAGTATTTTCTTTTAAAATATTTGACACTTTTTTTCCCAGATGCTGTTTTAGATATTGGAGGTGTACTGGTGACAAGATCAACAATATGTAGTTTCTCTTAGAGCTAATGTTCCAGGACAGGGAGACAGACCACAAAGATAATTTCAGATAATGGCAAATGCTATAAAGACAGTGAAAAAAGATGATGTAACAAGGAGGGATTGAAGAGATGTCTCTCTGATAAGATGATAATTTAAGTGATTCCTGCATCACATGAAGAGGCCAAGTATATCAAGCCCTGGAACAGAACTGTCCAAGCCAAGGGAATACTTAGTACAAAGGCACTGAGGAGGAATAGCCCTAACACTTATTAAATACTTACTATGAACCAGACACAATGCCAAAACACTTCGCCAGCTTTATCTCATTTGTTTCTTACAACTACCCTTTGAATTATGTATCAATAATCATCCTATTTTGAATATAAGAACACTGAGGTTGAAAGGGGTTAGATCAAGGGCCTTCTCTCAGTCTCCAGTGTAGCCTTCAGGGGTCAACCTGCGACAGTGAATTCCTGATTTTTATCTCTCCAGGCTTTCATGAGAAGGACAAGAAGCCATATTGCCGAAAGGATTTCTTAGCCCTGTTTTCACCCAAGTGTGGTGGCTGCAATCGCCCAGTGTTGGAAAACTACCTTTCAGCCATGGACACCGTCTGGCACCCAGAGTGCTTTGTTTGTGGGGTCTGTATAATCACTTTTCTTTTGGACTTAGGGAAACTCAAGGGTTCTTCTCTCTGAGAGGAAGAGCTGCAATTAGTAAAAGGGTTCACAGTCCTGAATGAGGAATGGATGTGGGCATCCTAAAGAAGAAATGAGATACAAATCCATTGTGGGCATTTGCTTGTCTGTTTTGCAAGCAGGCAGTCTAGCTTCCATTTGTCAAGAAGCTGAGTGAAATTCCTGTAGCTGGCAGGTAATTGGCAGGAATTTCAAGGCTGAAGATTTTACTTTTCTGACATTTTACCTCTTGACATCTGCATTCTTTGTCTCTCTCTTCTCTGCACCCCTAGGACTGCTTCAGCAGTTTTTCTACTGGCTCTTTCTTTGAACTGGATGGACGTCCATTCTGTGAGCTCCATTACCATCACCGCCGGGGAACTCTCTGCCACGGATGTGGGCAGCCCATCACTGGCCGTTGCATCAGTGCCATGGGGCACAAGTTCCATCCTGAGCACTTTGTGTGTGCTTTCTGCCTGACACAGTTGTCAAAGGGTATTTTCAGGGAGCAGAATGACAAGACCTATTGTCAACCCTGCTTCAATAAGCTCTTCCCACTGTAATGCCAACTGATTGACAGCCTCTTCAGGTTCCTTATAAAATTTAAACCAAGAGAGGGGAGGAAAGGGTAAATTTGCTGTTACTGACCTTCTGCTTAATAGTCTTATAGAAAAAGGAAAGGTGATGAGTAAATAAGAGAACTTCTAGACTTTACATGACTATGCTGCTGATCTTATTTTTTAGGCTATAAATTCTTTTTCTCTCTTTCTTTCTCCAATCAGGTACTTGGAGTTAGATCTAGGTCCTTCTATCTAGTCCCTCTACAGATGTATTTTCCACTTGCATAATTCATTCTAATACTGGTTTTCTTAGGTTTTTCCATTTTTACCTCTACTGATGGCCCTACTGAGCTCTTCTCTAATTTGGTCCTCATACTTGTTACTTTTCAAGATTTCCCATTTCCCTGTGGCTCACTGTCTTACAATCACTGCTGTGGAATCATGATACCAATCCTAGCTCTTTGCATCTTCCTTCAGTGTATTTTTGTTTTTCAAGAGGAAGTAGATTTTAACTTGACAACTTTGAGTACTGACATAATTGATAAATAAAATGACTTGTGGTTTTAATAACTCATTGTCATATTTGTTTGAGAGATAAACTTTCTGTTTCCTATGTTATATAATGGGCACTATGTGCAATTAAAATTATATCATACATCTTGTTTCCTTCCATCCAATGGGCACTTTAAAAATTTTAATCAGAAGAAATGAAAAGGAGGGACTCCTATTCATTAACTTTTTTCTTTAGTTTGGTACCATAACCATTTTATTTTCTGGACTTAGATGATTGAATCCTTTTTTAAAATGGTAAAGCTTCTTAAGATTTTTTTTTCATTATGCTGTTTACAGAAGGAGAAACTCTGGCTCTCCATTAGATATCTATCTTACAAATTCATTTCTAAAGTAAAAATGAAAACACACAGTTTTCCATTTGCTTCCTGAAGACAAATGAGATGGCTGTTCTTAGAGCATCTCTGAAGAAAGATGCTATAAAGCTCAAATAATCATTATCTACAATTAGGAAAGCCAAGCCTCAAAGAAAAATTCCTCTTAAGCATTTGTTCATCTCAAAATATTATAAATAAATGTATAGAAAAGCTTGCCAGATTATCAGAGAATCTGAATTTCTTATGTCCTATGAGTTTACTGTCCTGCAGTTTACATTTTATAAAAGTAAGCTTCACAAGGTCTCATCCTTCTGCAAAAGAGATACTGAGAAGATCAGTACTATATCTTTCTCACCATGCTCTTAAAAATAATTGGGTGATTATTTGTTATAACAAAAACCAGACTCAGAATCCTTGATTCTGAAATAAGTTACTGGTGAAAACTTCTTCACAGGAGGTATTTATTTTTAAAAATAGGGCACAATTTGATGTCTTTAGATTGATAGAGGACTAGAACTACTTGGGAGAGCTGAAATGGATTGAATGTTTCTTGCCAAACTTTATTATATCTATGCCCTTTGCTGGAATGGATAATAAAGGGGTTTTGAGAGTTAAAAAATTGGCAACAGTTAATTCTATAAAATAGGAACTCCAAATGCATGTAAGATATGTGGGAGGCCACACAGATATGGAACCATCTGGCCTCTACTCTGTTTGGCTGTCTGAGAGCGCCAGACTATACAGAACACACATTCAACTTTTAAACATCCTCTTTGCAAAGTCTTCACTCAACGATGTCACATGCAGGTGTTAATATGGAGATGTTCTTGGTTGCCTTGGCAATTTGACAAACTAAATTTGGAGTTTTAGCCCTTAAAAATAAATGTTCAGGTGCTAAAACTTTTTTTTATAAAGAATAGCTATTTTGAGATTTCAATAGAATTTAACTATTTTTAAATGTCAAGGAAACTTCAGAGTTCATTAAGATGCAATTAAGAAGTGAAAACATTTTCTTCCTATATTGAATGGAAGTGGTTTTATTTGCTCAAGAAGAGATACCGACTTCAGGATCAAAGTTTTAGCAATAAGTAAACTATTCACAAGTAAAAAGTTCTGCTTTTTAAAAACCATGGAAATACCATTACTAAAATTGATCACTTACCTATTTTGGTTTTCAGTAACTTAAATTAAAACCCACCCTCCCAGAACAGGGCTTTGCCACCAGTGAATATAGACGTATAAAAAGGAATATGCTCTACAGTTGGCACTCTGTTCTCAAAGATGAGTCTCTCAATTAGTTTGGTCAGTTTTTCTTTGAAGTAAATCTAGTCTATTCCAAGGTGATACTTTCATAAAGACGGCAATTATTTTTCCATCAAAGTTTTATCATGCGCTGCTCTTGGAGTTGCCGGACGGTTGCCAGCCACGTGCTTCTGTTTTAATAACCAGTAGGGGGAGCAAGAGTGCTTTCATCAGGCATTTCCAAGCAAAAGTTGTGGGATTCATCCTCATTGGTCTAGCCTAGGTCACATATTAGTAACTTTTGCTAGGGGAATGAATTCTGCAGCTTGGCTTCAACCAGACTGAATTATTTCCAAATTTAGAAGCAGGACTAAGTTTCCCGAAAGCACAAGGGCTTTGTGGAGGAGATGTGAATACTTTAAAAGCTGGATATGGGTAAGAAAGGGGAATTTGTATGTTGGAAAGTGAAAATATTGGCGTTTCCGAGTTTCAAGGTAATGGAGAAGGTAAGCAAGTTGGCATTGTCAAGATCCTGATGGAGCGTGTCCAAGAACTTTACAGAACCCAAAAGCAGAGGTGGGCCAGGAATGCCGGTGTCCTGAGGAACATACAGCAGAGACGCTGCTCTTCCAGGGCCCCTAGGGTCGCACCACTGAGAAGCATCAAAAGCAGCTTCAGTTTGGCAATCTGAAAAGGGAGATCTTCCGGCTGGAATAAAGGTAAGAAAGAGTAGCAACTTCCTTTAGAGGCGAGTGTTTTAGGCATAAGCGGGCCCTCAATAAGGCAATGGCAGCAGCCACTGAAATATGAACTGAAAAAGAGAGTGCCTGTCCCCCAAATATTGTGGAGGTTGTGTTACTAGATAAAATTTACCATCCGTACAGCACATAAGTGCCGGAAACACAGAGTTCAATGGGGAAATGGAAACCCACTGGGATCCACCGGATAAAAAAGAAATCTCAGGTAAAAGCTGGTGCTTGGGTTGTACTTGTTGCAAATTTATAACTTTGCCAGAAGGCAGTGGTGTCTCAAATTTATTCTGTAGGAAAGGAGACAGTTTATGTAGGATGTTCCCCTACCCCAGATATAGTCAATGTATAGTGCCTAAATTAATTTTCCATGGGGAGATGTCTCCTAATTGTGTTTAGGTTCACAAGACCATGGATTCTGGACAATTGCATAGACTTCCTGGCATCTTGTTGAGAGCCATCCTTCTTCCCTTCCTATTTTGGATATCATTAAATCACAGTAAATACTGTATTATGGAAATAACATTTTTCCTGGGATAAGTTACTCATTTCTAGTGAGAGATATCTCAGATCACAGGTAACACTGGAAAAACTCCTCTAGCTGAAAATGAACAGACCAAGAAATCAAAGGAAGTTACTTTCTCTAAGCTTTAACTTAGAAAATTTGATTTTGGATATTAATGTTTCTGGACTTTGATATGCTGTGTTGAATAATATTAGTGTATATAATTGGGGATGGGACTTGAAATGAAAAGGCAGTAAATTTCTCAGCTTTTTTTCCCCTCTAGTCCAGTTTCTCCACAAAGAACTGCATCTCCCACTCTTGGTCTGTTTTTAGGCGAGGCTGACTTTAACCTCAGCCTCTGAAATGGGCACAGTCCCAGGTCTGACCAATGAAGGTACTTCCTTGTTTTGAAGAAAGGTGATTGGATCAGGGGTAGACATGTGACCCCAGCAAAGCCAATTGTATTGCTCCCCAGGACCTTTGCTAGATATATTCAGAAAGAATATTCCCATTCGTTGGGATTCTAGTTGTGAGGATAATAAAAACCCATTGCTGCTGAGAAATATTTTTGTCATCACTTAGGAGGAGGCTGTTTGAGAAAGAGGCCAGCACAGAGGAACGTACAACCGAGTAACGGAGAGGCTGTGTTTTCTTTTTTTGAGCCAGTCAGTTCCACCATATCAGCATCTTAACCATAGACTAGGAAATTATGTGAGCAAATACATTATCTTTTTTGTTTACATTGAACAAATAAACTCGATGTTGGTACAGAACATATATTGTATACCATCATGAAAAACTAATCCACAAAAATAGTGTTTGATCACTTCTTGATGCTTTTTACACTAGTGCATAGTGAAACGCTGTAGTTTAAGGTTAAGTCATCCTGTGGCTAGCTAGTATATTTAGAGTAACAAACTTCTTGCTTCTGTCCAATTTTGCAGTATCTGTCACTATGACGAAGGGGAAGAAAAAGGTTGGGAGGATGCTATCATCCTCTAAGATTTAAAACTCTTTTGGAAATCATGGTATTCATCCTGCTTTGTTTAATTATCATCCAGAGAGAACTATTACATATTTGATATTACTGCAATACTCTTCATAGTGAAAAACAGTTTAAAACATCCGGATATCTCATTTGCAAACAAAAAAGAAAGAAAAATTTGGCAATTATAAGAGAAATAACTTTAGATTTATCCTGTGTCTTAGTCTATTCAGCTCTGATAACAGAATACCATAAACTGGGTGTCTTGAACCACAGAAATTTATTTTCTCATAGATCTGGAGATGAGAAGTCTCAGATCAAAGTCTATAGGGTTGGTTTCTGGTGAGGGCTCTTTTTTTGGCTTGCAGATAGCTGCCTTCTTGCTTTGTCCTCACAGGGTGAAAAGGAGAAAGAGAGAGCGGGAGAGAGAGACCACAAGAGATCTGGTGTCTCTTCTTGTAAGGACACCAATCTTATCAGACCAGGGTTCAACCATTATGATTTCATTTAATTTTAATTACTTCCTTACTTTAAATACAGCCACATTGGGGGTTAGGCCTTCAACATATTTTGGAAGGACACATGTATTCAGTCTGTAACATCTTGAAAAGTGCTAAAGAAAATTGGGTTTATATAAAGTTGAGGAAGAAAAATAAGACATTTATAGTGATTCTGAAAGGGGACCTTAGGGGAATTTTTTTAATGCTTTGGAGGTTGGAAGTGGTTATTTTCATTATGTTCAATGACACTTAGAAAATATGACTTTCTGTCTCTAGGTGCTCTTGCATTTTCAGACACAAGTTAGAAAATATTGGAGGCTCAAAAATAAAATGAAGAACTGAGAGGGAGATTTTCCCAAGATAACCTGAAAATTTTGAAAGGGAGGAAGAGTAGGATGAAAGAAACTTACAGGCTATATGAGAAAATTTGTGGATTGGGTTAGGTGAAATTTTCAGAGCTTTCAGTAAAGGAGGCAACATGGGCTTTATAACACATTCTCTGTGAGGAAAAGAAAGACAAAGTGAGGGGACTTGTCACTCAGTTCCCTTACACAAACTACCTGGTGAAGCTGCTACTTATCCTGGATTGTCTTATAGTTTTGGGTTTTTCTAGAAGTGGATGCTGAGGCTAGGACTTGTGTGCAGTACTCTCTTTAGGAGGCAGTTTCTAGATGTACAAGCAGGAGAGCCAAAAGTGAGACAGAAGGCAAGGAGGCCACCTCAGGGAGCATTAATGAACAGGTTACTGTTTTGGGAAGTTGGAACTCAATACTTAGAGGACCTCTGGGATTCATGGTAGAGTACAAGGGGTGGACCACCAACCCTTTCACCCCACTCTGTCTTCCTTGTACTCAAGCTGCATGTGCTGTGAGGCCAAAGAAAGCCCTGCTTCTAAGTCACAGGCACTTTGAGTAGGAAGAAGCAGTGTGCACCTAGCAGTAAGCGCCAACAGATAGGGGTGGGAACTGATGCCATTTGTTGGGGAAACTTATGGAAGAGTAAGGTTAAAAGGAAAAAAATCATAGCAAAGATATTTGTATCACCGGCAATCACAAGACTTTGAATTTGTATTAAGCCATGCATTTGCAAAGTTTTATAACATTCCCAGCTCTATGAAGCTTAATGTATTTTTATCTAAGGTAGTTTTAGCAGAGGTGATAACAGAAAGGAGAAAGTGGGTGAGGATTTCAATTTATCTCTGGAAGAAGCAGTTGATTACATGAATAGGTCAAGGTGACTTTTTTCAGAAACAGAAAAAGTTTGTTAATTCCTTGTCTGGGGTGCTTTCTTTTAGGCTGTATATCAACAATGTAAGGTGCTGATGAGGTGAATTTTCAAGGAACAGGCAACGGCACTAGGGCATCAAAGTGATCTGCACTAGGCTACACTGTTTTTGTTATGTTGGCAAGAACAGCAGCCATGGCATCAGACAAACCAAAATTTAAACGTTGAATTTGCCACTTGCAAACTGTGAGTGAATTTACCACTTGTAAACCTTGGTTAAGCCACTTATCTTCTCCAAATTTAGTTTTCATAATATATTAAACATGGGCAATAATACTTCCCATGTGGGTTTGCTCTGGGGATTAACTGAGATAATAAGTGAGAAATGGCTTTGTAAACTGCCAAGCACCATACATAAAAGGCATTAACAAAATAGTCCAAGAGATATGTGAAGAAGACAACACAGCATCCATTCCTAGCATTTTCATGGAGACCATGAAACCATAGCAGGCTTTTGGTTGTTTTTGTATGATTTTAGAAATCTTTTTTAAGGCTCAGGATGAAAGCTGATGGAATTGAAAATGTTGGGGGATTAGGAGAAGAGCTTGAGTTTGAGCTCATAATCTTCCTTTGCAGCAACATATTGACAAAGTAATACTCAAGAGTGAACGATTTCCATGGCACAGGAAATCTATCTAGTTAGCTACTTCCCATAGATAGAAAATAGGTCACCCAGGTCAAGGAAGCATAGCGATGAGAAAAGAGCTCAGGAGCCTTCAAGGGCCAAGATTTTCCACTGCCTGCCATAGGTCTAACTATAATCCAAGGGAAATTTCTAGGAAAACCTTTGTTATCACTATTACTTAAAATAATTCAGCTTGGCAAAGATACAATTCCATATGCCTTCTGATCAACATCTAGGTGATGGATGGTACTCTGTTAGCCAATCCCAAACTCACTGACGGGAATATTGTGGTCTTTAATATGTGGATCATTTGAGACTGATCCAATTGAGTTGCAGTTAAAAGATGGAGAGGACTTTAGATTGTGGGTCTTGACTTCAGGTTTGAGTTTCCATCCTGGCTCCACCACTTACTAGTTCTGTTCCTTCATGAATGTCTCTTTTTGGAGCATTTATTCATTCACTCAGGGAAAAGAAAGTTGAGTTATAAGTCAAGCTGCAAGGAGATCAGAGTTGAGAAGTGATTTTTGGATGTAACTGGACAGAGATTGCAGAGATGGAGATACTGGTGTTTTAAGAAATGTAAGGTGACATAACTGAACCAGATTCTAAAGGACACAGATGATATGGAGGCAGGAGCCCAGATGAGAGTTATCCTTAGGAAAAAGAGTGTTCCATCTTCTATGTGTTTACATACGCAAGTGTTTTGTAACATAGCAGACGGATACGGTTTCCTTTTCAAAAGTGGGAGCAAGATGTATTTCAAGATATACCAGTTTAAACTGTTTTCACTAGCAAATAGCCCCAGGGTTTATCAGTTTAAAAATCAATACTTTTCCATGTTTGTTCATAATGAGAAGCATACAGTGCTACTTTAAACTACATCTAGTGATCTAAAAGCTAGTTTGGTGAGATAAGGACAAGTAAATTTCCCGGAGGTAGACTCCTCAATTGATATATCTGAGCCTTCTCAAATTTATTAAATAGAGAATCATATGGGATTTGCATAATTCAGTAGGTCCTTACTGTCCAAAGCACTGTTCTAGGCTCCAGAAGAAAGCTTAGATGAGTAAGTCATAGTCTACCTTCAGAAAATGTACAGCTGAGGAAGGACCCCACATTCAGTGTCTAATATGAGTTTGTTCATACTGGATGGTTTCTGGACAATATTGTGTATAGGTAGGAATATAGGAGTGGGAGGAGCTAAGGTATTGTGTTCTGTTAAAAGAAACAAAAAAAAAAGCACGTAATGTACAGGAGTAAGTAACACAGGACAATTTGAAAAAAAAAAGTTATAAATAGGACACACATATTATTTAAAACTTCAGAGAAAAACGTCACTTCGGAGATGGCATTAATTTGAGCCTACAAGTAAAAGTGATTTAAAAAGGCAATAAAACTAGGGCATTTTAAACTAAGGGAACAGCATGAAGTCAGCCAAAGGCGGACAGCATGCATGGTATGGTGAGTGAAGTTAGGAGCCAGTTCATTAAGCATCCACGGTGTGCCAGACACTGCGGTGTGGGCACTTTGGGGTCGATGTGGATAGAAAGTAGGATGCTTGGTGGCTCTCAAGAGAAATAAAAACTGGAAAGACTATTCAGGGTTAGAGTGCTTTGAGTGTCAGTCTTGGGAAGCAGGACATCATCTTGTAGACAACAGTCATCAACCGTGTTGACTGCAGTGGATCAAGGGGAGAATGGGAGGTGGCAGAAGCTGTGAGCACTCATGAGCTGAGGTTCCAAGTTTTCTGTGTATGCCCCATTGTCCCATTGGACTTTACCTACAAAATGCAAATCAGAGATAACATTTTGAATAATTTGAAGATGAAAATCACAAGACATTAGTCTCCAAGGGTGGGACGTTTCTGAGCACCGGGTCTTATGTGACTGCACTGTTTTGCACATCTGTGAAGCTAGTGTGGAGAAACCTTCAAGAATATTGTTTCGGCTAGACAAGAGAAATAAGTGTTGAGCTTTATGGCTTATCAGGGTGGCTATAGTCAATCATAGTATGTCAAAATAACTTACAGAGTAAATTTCAAATGTATCACCACAAAAAATAGCAAGAGGTGATGACTCTATTAGCTTGATTTAATTACTTCACATTGTATATACATATCAAAACATTACATCATACTCCATAAACATAATACAGTTATGATTTGTCAATTAAAAATAATATAAATATACAAAAGGCCAAAGAGTATTATTTCAACAGAATGGAGTAGAAACAGTTGAAGCTACGATACAGTGGATTAGGAGAGAACGGAAGATGCTGTGGACTGCTTTTGATCATTTTGATGGTAGAAGGAGGGATACTGGTATAGCACAAGAGTATATTAGGATGGGAGAAAGATTTTTGAACATTTTTGGGGAAGGGATGGGTAACTTTAGAATGTCTGTGGACAAATGGGGTAGGAGTGAGTAAGAAAGGATGGAAGGACAGGGAGTAATCGCCATAGTACGGTCTCTCCAAAGTGAGTAGAGATGGATCATTGGCATAGATGAAGGGGCAGCCTGCTACAGAAGAGGAGGAAATTCTGAGGTAGAAAGGCAGAGGAGGACAGGATGGATTTGGATGGAGAGATTGTAGTGAAATTAATATTAGATGGCCTTGATTTGATAAAGGAGATGAAGTAAAACACATCCATAGAGAGTGCTTTTACCTGTGTGGATAATTGAAATTGATAATAGAAATTGATGAGAAATTGATGGATAGAAATAAGTCTGCAAGTCAGCAAGCATTGAAATAACCATACCATGGAGTCTAAATGTTCAATAGAAAGAAAGAGTTGCATATCTCCCACTTTAAATCAAAAGTTAGAAATGATTAAAGTCAGTGAGGAAGGCATGTCAAAAGCTGAGCTAGGGCAGATGCTAGGCTTCTTGTTCACACAGTTGTCCCAGTTGTGAAAGCAAAGAAAAAGTTGTTGAAGGAAATTAAAAGTGCTACTCCAGAGAAGACCTGAAAGACAATAAAGTGAAATATTCTTATTGCTGATATGGAAAAAATATTAGTGGTCTGGATAGAAGATCAAACCAGCCACATTTCCTTGAGCCAAAGCCTAATAGAGAAGCCTCTAACTCTCTTCAGTTATGTAAGGCTGAGAAAGGTGAGGAAGCTGCAGAAGAAAAATTGGAAGCTATCAGAGGCTGGTTCATGAAGTTTAAGAAAAGAAGCCATCCCCAGAACATAAAAGTGCAAAGTGAAGCAGCAATTGCTAAGGTAGAAGCTACGCCAAGTCATCCAAAAGATTTACCTAAGATAACTGATGGAAGTTACTACACTAAACTATATCTATCTATATCTGTCTATCTATCTATCTTCATTTATTTGAGGCAAGGCCTTGCTCTGTCACCCAGGCTGGAGTGCCATGGTGAGACCTCAGCTCACTGGAGCCTCCACTTCCTAGGTTCAAGCGATTCTTGTGCTCCTGAGTAGCTGGGATTACAGAAGTGCACCACCACACCCAGCTAATTTTTTTTTTTTTTTTTTTTTTTTAGGAACAGGGTTTCACCATGTTGCCCAGGCTGGTCTTGAACTCCTAACCTCAGGTGATCCACCCACCTCTGCCTCAGAAAATGCTGGGATTACAGGCATGAGCCACCATGCCTGGCCTAACAATAAATTTTTAATGCAGACAAAACATGATGATATTGAAAGAAATGCCATCTAGGACTTTCATAGCTAGAAAGGAAAAATCAATGCCTGGCTTCAAAGCTTCCATGGACAGGCTGACTCTATTGTTAGGGGCTAATAAAGCTGATGAGTTTAAATTGAAGCCAATTCTATTTATCATTTTGCAAATTCTAAGGCCCTTAAGAATGAGTTCACGTCCTTTGTAGGGACATGGATGAACCTGGAAACCATCATTCTCAGCAAACTGACACAAGAGCAGAAAATCAAACACTGCATATTCTCACTCATAGGCGGGTGTTGAACAATGAGAACACATGGACACAGGGAGGGGAGCACTACACACTGGGGTCCATTGGGGGGAAATGGGGGAAGGATGGGGGGTGGGGAGGTGGGAAGAGATAGCATGGGGAGAAATGACAGATACAGGTGAGGGGACGGAAGGCAGCAAACCACACTGCCATGTGTGTACCTATGCAACAATCTTGCATGTTCTTCACATGTACCCCAAAACCTAAAATGCAATAAAAAAAAATAATAATAATTTTTTAAAAAAGAATTATGCTAAATCTACTCTGTGTGTACTCTATAAACGGAATAACAAAGACTAGATTATAGCATGGTTTATTGAATGTTTTAAGCTCACTATTGAGACCTACTACTTAGAAAAATACATATATTTTTCAGAATATTACTGCTCACTGACCAAGTACCTGGTCACCCAAGAGCTTTTACAGAGATGAACAAAGAGATTAATGTGGTTTTCATGCCTGCTAATACAACAACCATTCTGCAGCTCATGATTCAAGGATTAATTTTGACTTTCAAGTCTTATTATTTATAAAATACATTTTGTAAGGCTATAGCTGCAATAGATTGTGATTCCTCTGATGGATCTGGGTGAAGTAAATTGAAAACCTCTGGAAGGATTCACCATTCTAGATACCATTAAGAAAATTCTTGATTCATGGATTCATGTTATTAACATTAGCAAGAGCTTGGGAGAAATTGATTCCAGCTCTCATGGATGACTTTGAAGGGTTCAAGACCTTAGTGGAGGGAGTAACTGCAAATGTGGTGGAAATAGCAAGAGAACTAGAATTAGAAGTGAAGCTTGAAGGTGTGATTGAATTGCTGCAATCTCATGACAAAATTTGAACAGACGAGGAATTCTTATGAATGAGAAAATAAAGTGGTATCTTGAGATAGAATCTTCTCTGGGGGAAGATGCTCTGAACATTGTTAAACGACAGCAAAGGATTTCAAACATTCCATAAAGTTAGCTGAGAAAGCACTGGCAAGGTTTGAGAGGATTTACTACAATTTTGAAAGAAGTTCTACTGTAGGTAAAATGCTGTCAAACAACAGTTCATGCTACAGAGACATTTTTCGTAAAAGAGAGTCAATCGGCTGGGCACAGTGTCTGATGCTTGTAATCCCAGCACTTTGGGAGGCCAAGGCAGGTGGATCACTTGAGGTCAGGAGTTCCAGACCAGCCTGGCCAACATTGTGAAACACTGTCTCTAATAAAAATACAAAAACTAGCCAGGCGTGGTGGTGCGTCCCTGTAATCCCAGCTACTTAGGGGGCTGAGGCATGAGAATCGCTTGAATCTGGCGGGTAGAGATGGCCATGAGTCAAGATCACGCCACTATACTCAAGCCTGGGTGACAGAGAGGGACTCTGCAAAAAAAAAAAAAAAAAAAGTCAATAGATGCAGCAATCTTCAGTGTTGTTTTATTTTAGGAGATTGTCACAACCACCCCAACCTTCAGCAAGCATCACCCTGATCAGTCATCAGCCATCGAGGCCCCCAACCAGCAAAAAATAATTACAACTCACTGAAGGCTCAGGTGATTATCATCATTTTTTAGCAATAAAGTATTTTAAATTAAACATATTTTGGACATAATGCTAGTAGACACAATATAGTGTAAACACAACTTTTATATGCACTAGGAAGCAAAAAAAAAAATTGGTGACTTGCTTTACTGTGATATTCATTTTATTGGAGTGTTCTGAAACTAAATCCACAGTATTTCTGAAGTTTATTTGTACTTTATGTTGACTAACTTTAATTTTTCAACAGCCCCATAATCAGAAGGAGAGCAATGGAGAGACTAAGTGATTTGTAAGAGCCCTCCAGGAACTAGGAGGGAGAGTTGGGATTTGAACCGATGCATTTGGCTCTAACTGCAATTGTCACCTGTGGGCTGTGGTGGCTGTGATTTCCAAGGTCCTAAGAGGTGCTAACATTCTATGTGGCCATGAAATTACCCTTTTAGGCAGAGGGTAGTTTCTTGATTCTTCTTGTAATTCCAAAGCATTTTCCTGTATGAACTTACTGGTCAGTGCTGCGAGAAGGACTAGCCCTCATTTTCCCAGCCCCACCGCTGGGAAGGGCTCATCAGGTGAAAAGCTTGAGATGGCCTCAGGGTGGCAGCATTAACTCAAATATGGATAGATAGAACCTGGTAACGGGCCTTGAAGTCCCAAAGTCAGAATTGGCCTTTCCTGCGTTTTACTTTTTCTAAAACCCCAAGGTGTAACTATTTGGAGGCGAAGACTCAAATTGATCTCGTGAGGAGACCGAACAGTGAAGACTCTGGAGGTGTTCAAGGGGAAAAGCAGAAGTATTTCCCAGGAATTAAGTGTCTTTGGAGGGAAAAGAAAGAGGATCTATTCAGCACAGTGAAGAATGGATGAGGTTCAAAAAGATTAATGATTCATCTGTTATCCGTTCATAAGTGGCTGATCTAGGCCTCTTACTTGCCAAAACCCAGAATCACCCCACTTCACCATGTTAATGGTCTTCATTTTTATGTTTGATTTTTTAGAATATTAAACGCTGATAGAGGAGAGTACTGAATTATTTTATAAAGTCAGATATATAGGCTAGATTGTCTCCGTTGTTAGTGTTGAACTTACAGGTGAGTTTCTCTTCTTTCCTCATCTTCTTCCTATCTCTTTCTTCCTCTTCTCTCCCCTTCCCTCCCCTCCCCTCCCCTCCTTCTTTTATTTGCTTTCTCTCTTTATCTGTCTTCCCCCATTTTTCCCTCTTTCTTTCTCAAGTTTTTTTCCTTGGTTTTTATATTGGTCAAATAAATAATGAGGAAGAAACTTAAGTCTTTAGAGATGGACATGTGGGTCAGGTGATTAGATGCTACAAAATTCCAAGAGTATGCAAAAATATCCTCGGACTCCTATCACCCAGCTTTCCATTTGCTTGGCCACATTATATGTCTTCTTTTGTTTAAAAAGAGTATTCTAACAGTGGGCTTTTTCTTGGAAATGTTTTCATGAGAGCAAAGAAAAAGTGAGTAAATAAGCTCTCCTTTTGTAACTGACTGTAGTGGAACATGGATTTGTGAGAACCTAAAAAAATATCGTTTTCTAGATTCTGAGGGCATCTCTGCTTTTCCACATTTATTCCCAAGAGAAGCAGTAGAGCACAGTGTAAAAATATACAGAATTTGGGTCAGACAGACTTGAGCATTTTCTCACTTTCCGGAACTGTAAGATGCTCCAGGCTTCTCTGGTATATTCCCTGCTCGACTGCTAGAACCAGCCATTCCTCTAAGCAGCCTTGATTTCTTTTATTAGAGAATAATATTAGAAAAAGATCTAACTGCTAGGTATGTGTAGAAGTTTTCGCATCTGTAAAATTGGAAAGATAGTATATTTCTCATAGAGTTATATGAACATTAAGTGAAATAACACATACAAGGATATACTGAACAAAGGGCTTGAAATATAGGAAGTTATATTATGTATTATAATATATAAATATATAATAGCATGTATAATATATAAATATATATATTTTTACATATAAATTTAATAGAGGCTGAAATAGAGAAATCCTTTGTTAAAATTTATTTAAAACCAAGTTGATTGGGAAAAAAAAAATTCCTGGAAGTGTTTTGATTCACAAAGCTCTTTGGAACTTTTGAGTTCTGTAGACAGAGCTGGTTTTGGGAAAATGGAAATTCTGATAAAATTTATCATTTATACTCCGACATTTTGAAACTATCTCCCCATTTAGTCTTAGATAAAGGGCCAGATCCCAATACTCACAGGAAATCTGTGGGCTGAGCGTGCAGGGGAGCTGGATCCTCAAGCTCCTTTGAAAGCATTTTTTTGACAGAATTTTCTCATCAGTAATCATAGCCCGTGTTTAGAAGAACCAGGACTCCCCTGTGACCCCTAAGGGATCTTTGAGGTGCTTCCATATCATAATGTTTCAGTTCCCTCAGGAACGTGGGGTTATAATTGCTTGTTTGTATGTTGCTGAGCCCTGGATTGGAATTGAGACCTTAGGGAACCCTGGAACCCGGGAACCCCGCTTCAGAGGCTCCTAAATCTACATAGGCACCAGCTTCTAGCTGATCTCAGACTTCTCAGATAGTTTGGTATGGCTCACTTAGGCTCTCAAGCAAAATGCAGCAGCAGCTGAACTGCCTTTACGCTTTTATCACATAGCCTCAGGAAATCTTTTACTATTTGAAATCCAAGGTCCTCAGAGACCAACAACTCTTCTTTTCTTTTTTTCAGACTTAAAAAGTCCAGCGTTGAAGCAGTTCTGAATTGAGATCTCATAATTCCCAAGGACATAGGTATGTTTTCCCTGACCTTTTTAAAACGCAGTATTCTTCACACCATGGGTAGAAATAATGGATTTGTCTAAAAGAAACAGGCTCAGAAGTGGGTATATAAAAAGACTCTTAATTCAATTTTCCCCAACCTCCTCTGCTACATTTCACAAGAATAGAGACAGAAGTTTCCCACAGGTAATTCTAAGTCACCTTTACTTAGCCATTGCCATAGTCATTGCTACCAAATGGTATGAATAAAACCTGGGAAATAAGTTCACACATTCGGCTTACAGTTTAATAAAAAGATTGATTAATTAGTTTATATTAAGCACCTGCTAGAGGCCACACACTAGCTGGGGTTTCTTATATTTTATCTTTATCTTCTGTCTGCAAAGGAAAATTGACTTGCTTATAGTCCCAAAGCAAGTGAGCATTAAAGCTCTTATTCTAACTCAACTGCTGATATTTTAATTCACTCACCACTTAATAAATAGTTGGGTCTACTCTACTGCTGCCTCAAATGTAGTGGCGGATAATAATGCACAAAACAGTGACAAACAATAAAGACCTTGTCTCTTCCCTTATGGAATTTATTCCATTGAGATTCTTTAGAACTCCCCAGATGGGGCTGTGATGACTCAGGGTGATGCTTCGAACCCCTTTTGAAGCAATTTTCATGGAACTTTTTCTTTCCAAGCTATCTTAATGGCTTAGACTTCTTCTCTCTTTATAACAATAATAATTCCTTAAATTTTAGTTTTAAACTTAATATTTTAACCTTAGATATTTTAGTATTCAACCTTAGATATTTAAAAAATATTTTTTCTCTTTCAAGATTCCTTCTGAAATTTATTTTAGATCCATGCAGAGAAGCCTGGGTTTTGCAGGACTGGAGTGGGAGGAGATGCAGCAGCAGCAGCAGCAGCAGGATTTGAACTCAGGCCTTGCAGGCTTCCAGGGTTGGTACTGTGTAATGGGCCTTTTCTCTCTGCCCTGACTCCAGATTTCTCCCTGCTGCTCTGGATCTCAACACATTTATTAACAGCAACTGCAATGCATAATGGAAAGGGTGGCCCATCAAGGGAACACAGAAAGTACCTTGAATATTAATTGCTGGTACGTGAAGATGGCAGTCGGGGGCAGTTCAATATGGTGGATGCGTAATGGCTTTTAGAAACTGAACCTACAGCTTAAGGGAATAGACTCCTGTGGTCAATATTAACCAAGGACATTGATCTAATAAGCATTTGAGAAGGTATTTTGGAAAATAATTCAGAATCCACCCTAAGTCAGCTGCATTTTATTATTGGAGTTTTTCCAGGTTTTCATCCTACCTTGTGTCTAGGAAAAGGTTGGTGTAGATATATGAAGGCTAATATCTCTTTAGTTAAAGGACCACAGTACTTAGCAAGCAGTTATCCCTTCCTGGGTTTGCTCTACCACTAAGCAGTAATATTTGGCCAGAGTAAAGTTCTAGACCTTAAACCAGTCTCTTCACCTCCCTGAGCCTCAGTTTCCTCATGTCTGTATCTGTTAACTATCTATCTATCTATCTATCTATCTATCTATCTATCTATCTATCTAGTCATGCAATAATTAAATTAAGAAGTGAATGCAAAAAGAGTTTTATAAACTTTAGAACCACTGTTTTTTATAAACTTTAGAACAGTGGTTCTCAATTAGGGGAATGTTACTCTTCAGGGGACATTTGGCAACATCTGGAGACATTTTTGACTGTTGCAAATGAGAGGTGGTGGTGTTACTGGAATCTAGTAGGTAGAGAGAGGACAGGGAAACTGCTAAATATCTTATAATGCACAGGACGGCACTCCCCCACCCCCCAGCACACCCTGCACCAAATAACTGTTCTGCTCATAATGTCCATAGTGCTGAGGCTGGAGAATCAGGCTCTGGAATTGTACAAATTTTACAGTTAAGTAGTTGCGTGACCTTGAGGGACACCACATCCTTCTGTTTCCTAATATGTAAGATCAGAACACTGCCTGTCATAGATTACAGATATTGTGTCTGCTGAATTAGAGAGTATACACACATGTCAAAAGTCAAAAGAAAAAAAAGTCAAAAAGGCTGGATAAATATAATGGAAAATGCTACTGGTCAAAAAGTCAATTGATGCATAACTGGGTAGTGATGTACCAAGCTGACTGAGCCAGTTCTTGTGAAACTAGCCACATCATGTGTGTGTGATGGCCATCCAAAAGGACAAGCTATGCTATCCCCTTCTTTTTGTTACTCTTCAAGGTAAGCTAAAGTCTAGCAGAGCTGAAGCATTTTCTCCTTCTAATTCCTCTTTTCTTTTCCAAACTCTTTCCCTCCTCTCTTCTCGGATTTTCTCTCTCACTTCTTCTGAGTCTGCTCCCAAAAAGCCCTGAACACCTCAGGTTGAAGAACAAAAATAGGCCAGAAAGAGTACTCTAAATTAAGGACACAAGCCTGTCTCCAGGCCTGACCATCTGCAAACTCACTGTTACTCCTGAATATTTTTCATATGACAAATCTAAGCTAATATTTTGTCCCAAAGCACAAACCCAGTGAGACAAGAGGACAACAGTCTGTTTGTTGTGGAATAGAGCATGAGAAATATTTACACACTTTCCTATTGATCTTCTGTTTGATTCACCAAATATTTATATATTTGTGTGAGGGTCCATGGCAGGGTGGGTGGACCAGAAAGGATGAAGACAGTTATGGCCCCAAGGGGCTTAGAGCTAGTTGAAGAGTGAGTGGTTGCCCAACTCATTGTGCAATAATCAGCCAAGACTGAAGTGCTTTGAGGATGCAGAGAAGGGAGGACTTAACTGTAATTAGGGTCTACAACAAAGACTTCTGATAAGGGGTAAAAAAAATACATATGTATATACACAGATAAACAAAAACATTTGTATATATTAAATTCATAGTTTTGTACTAAATATATATATATATATATATATATATATATATATATATATATATATACATACTCACATTTACATATACCATATTCCCTTTTGGTTGAACTACTGTTTAGGGAATAATTTATAAAGGCATCAAAAGTTGTGGTTAAGATCTTTGGATTTAGTATCAAACAGACCTTGTCCTGCCAACACCTTGATTTTGGCCCAGTGAAACAGATTAGAGACTTCTGGCCTCAGAACTTTGAGAGAATTGTGTTGTTTTGAGGAAAAAGAAATTTGGAAAATCTTTAGTGAGGCTGTACTATTGGAAGTAGAATGTGGAAGACAATAAGTGATGGATTTTTAAATGTTTAATCATTAAATACATACAAAGTTATAACCATATCATAATTTGACTTTATATGATGTAAATATGCTGAAGAATTCAAACTGAATGTATGGACTTTGAATTCAGCAATATAAAGGGGCAAACTTTGATTCTGACCCCTAAATAGACTATCTTGTTCAATATTCAGCTCCCTGAGCCTTAACTTTCTTATCTGTAAGATGGGCATAATAGCACCCATCTCATATGAGTTAAAAGCTATAATATACCAGAAGATTTTAGCATGAATCTTACACACAATACCTTCTCTCTATACACTAGTTTTTTTACCTTTTTATCATCCCATAATCCCGTCTCATACTTTCATTTGAATTTTGTTGCTGCCTCTTCTTTAATCATCAGGCTGATTCAAATTTGTCACAATGGAGAATAGCACAGAAGTCACAGAGTTTATCCTCCTGGGATTAACAGATGACCCCAATCTTCAGATACCCCTCCTCCTGGCATTTTTATTCATCTACCTCATCACGCTGGTTGGCAATGGGGGAATGATGGTGATCATCCACTCAGACTCCCATCTCCACACTCCAATGTACTTCTTCCTCAGTAACCTCTCCTTTGTAGACTTGGGTTACTCATCAGCTGTAGCCCCCAAAACAATGGATGCATTGCAGTCAGGGGACAAGGTCATCTCCTACAATGGATGTGCAGCTCAGTTCTTCTTCTTCGTGGGGTTTGCCACTGTTGAGTGCTACCTCCTGGCCTCTATGGCCTATGACCGCCATGCAGCAGTATGTAGGCCCCTTCATTACACCACCACCATGACAGCAGGTGTGTGTGCCCTCCTTGCTATTGGTTCCTATGTCTCTGGCTTCCTCAATGCCTCTATCCATACAGCAGGCACCTTCAGACTCTCCTTCTGTGGTTCTAATGAGATTAATCATTTCTTCTGTGACATTCCCCCACTCCTGTCTCTCTCATGCTCCAACACACGCATCAGCAAGTTGGTGGTCTTCTTCGTGGTGGGCTTCAACGTCTTCTTCACCCTCCTAGTCATCCTCATTTCTTACTTCTTCATATGCGTCACCATTCAAAGGATGCGTTCTGCTGAAGGGCAGAAGAAAGCCTTCTCCACCTGTGCTTCCCACCTCACTGCTGTGTCCATCTTCTATGGTACAATAATCTTCATGTACTTACAGCCCAACTCCAGCCAGTCCATGAACACAGACAAAATAGCCTCTGTGTTTTACACAGTGGTGATTCCCATGCTGAATCCCTTGATCTATAGCCTTAGGAACAAAAAAGTGAAAAGTGCTCTCTGGAAAATACTCAACAAACTTTACCCCCAATATTAAGTGTGAGTGGGATGTAGGCAAGCAATTAAGGGATAAACTTTCTCTCACTCCTAAATGCCATCATGACTTTTAAGATTTGGCTGGTTTCAGTTCTTTCTTCCCCAAGAACAGTGGTTACTTCTGCTATCAGGAGATGTAAAAAGCAGCACATTGAAAAGTCTTACAAAGATAATCTTGTATTTAGTGAACAGCAACATGAGACAGTAAAGCTTTTCTTGATTTAGTTTTTTCATGTGGTTCAAAGCAGAAGGTGGAAGCATACAACTGAATGTGCTGAATTTTCCTAACCATATTTTTAACTGTAAGAATTTTTCATTCACTATTAAACTTGGTGGAGATCCCACTTTCATTTATAATATTTATCAACTAAACATGCAGTATTGTTCTTTTTAATTCTTTGTTCTGTGAGTTTGAAAGTTGGACTTTCTAATGCAGACAAAGGATGTTTCAATAGTTTAAATGATATTTCAGAGAAAGTTGTAATTTAAAGGACAGAGCACTAAATCGAGTCAGGTGGCTGAAGATTAAATCCTTCCAACCTCATGCTCTCCCTCCCCTACCACATTCCTACCCTTACTCACTGGTCATGTGCCTTTGCAATTGCCATTCCCTTTTGCTAAGGTGTTGGGAAAACAATAAACCTTGTCATATACAGATGTATGAAAACATTTTAATAGATAAATGACTTAAACTTTAACCTTTCTTCGGAGAGCCTACACTATCTTCTGTGTTTCTTGTTTCTAACATAATTACCAACACTTCCAGAAGGTTGAGAGAAAAAAAGAGCTATTTTCTCTAGAACTATGAAAAAATATATTTATCTTCTGAATTAAATGCTTGCATTTCTTAGCACCCTTAAGTTTGGTGAATCTATTATGAAGATATGTAATAGCTTTCTGGGCTATCTTTGCTTTTATTTTTTCAATAATTCAGCTTACCTCTGGGTCTCCATTGCATTCTGGTGTTCTGTAATTAGATGCTACAATAATAAAAAAGCCTGCCTGGAAATTTGCTTCTTAAGATAGGAACAGGATGATGACTCACAGTGCTGGTCCACCTTCAGGTCTTGTTTCATGTGCTAGATGGTGTTAGTGAATGTGTGTGCTTGGGAAGGGACTGGTGATTAATTCCACTTCTCACATATCAACTGCTTGATGGTGTTTATAACTATAATTAATCTAAGTCACCACAATGGGTCATGATTTCAAAATCTCCCCAGACAACTCAAGAAATTAATTTTTACTTTATAGATGAAAACCAGAAATCTTGGTTGGCTAACTCAGGTGGTTTAAAACATCAATTTAGTTTTGAGATTATTCAGCTACATTATGCACAGGGCAGCCTCTGTCTGAGGTGGATAAATCATAAGTCTTCTGGGAAAAAGAGCAAAGAAGGAGTCGTGGAACATGAGGAACATGGGATAGCTTTCTCTGGCACATGGTTGCCAACACCTGAAAAGATTAGGAGGTACTGAGCCCAAGGCCTGTAAAACCTGTATCTGCTCAATTCACCCTCCTCCCTCCCCTCTTTAGCAATGAGGCCCATCCAGCAACACACAAGGAAGAACAGCCTTTAAAGGCTAGGATCCACTACCTATAGGAATCTTTCTCACTGAAATCTACAGAGCTCAATAGTGTCTGCATTTGGAGAAGAGCCTGGGAAACAGCTATTCAAGCACTGGGTGCATTCTAATCTCAGCTACACAGTTCTCCTACTTGATATAATTGACTTTTTTCCCTCCTCTTCCTGCTCCTCCTTCTTTACTTCCTTCCTTTCTTTCTCCTTCTCCTCTTTCTCCTTCCCAACTTCTTTCTATGTCCAGCCCAAGCAAGAACTTTTCTCACCAATAGGCCTCATAGAGCTCTACAAAAAATTAAAGTCTGGAGTCTGTATAGCTATTCCAGCATATATTAAGATGTGTATCTGTGCATGTTTCTTTCTTTCATAATTTTAATTTTTCTTTCAATAGTTTTTGGGGGTACAGGTGGTTTTTGGTTACATGGATAAGTTCTTCAGTTACATGGATACATGGGTAAGTTCCTGCAAGAAGATTTTAGTGAGCCCATCACCGGAGCAGTGTGCCCAATATATAGTCTTCTATTCCTTCCCTCTCTCCCAATCTTCCCTCATCGAGATCCCAAAGTCCATTTTATCATTCTTATGGACATATATCTTTATGTCTCTATACCTCAGTTCAGGCAGGAAAAGTGTGGGTCTCCTAACAGTCAAGGGCCCAATGCTTACATATTTATATTTTATGTTGAAATCACCTCAAACAAGTGTTCCATCTGACTACAAATAGGTATAAAAGAGTAGTATCAAAAGCTGGATGAAAATTCTAATTATTCTTCATCAGTTGTATGACCTCAAGAAAATCATTTAGTTTCACTGAGCCCAATGTACAGGATAAAGTGTGAAGATAACATGAAATTAAGTTTGTAGATGTGCCCATGATAATGAATGTGTATTTCATACCATTGAGATTCCTATATTAGCTCTTTGCCTAGCTGTCCTTGGACTTCTCATTTTGGCTCTTGAGCTGCCTGAGCAAAAATGGCAAGGACAGCTAGGTAAAGCCCGTCCCATCCAAGTCCTAGCTTTTATTTTCATTTCTTGTGTAACTTCCTGCCCTCCAAGTTCCCAGATCTACAGCAGACACATTTCAAGCTGACATTACCAGGTATTCATTTATAGAAGTTACTCAGAAGGAGATGTCTTGTCAGCAGCAAGACATCAATTCACAAACTATACATTACTGTGGGGAGCTCTTCCTTTCCACATAGGAAATCTGCCAGATGGAGACTAAATGCACATTTGGTTAATAACAACACCCACCCTCTCCCTGCAGGAATGGCCCGATGAATGAGAGACCCTGTGTGTAGGGCCTGCAGCTCAATGCAGTGCAATAAAAACACAGGGACTTCCTACCTGAAATGTTCAAAAGAGAATGTGAAAACTCATAAATCAGCGCCGTTATTTATATCAGGCTAGATTATTCTTTTAAAAATGGCTTATGATTGAATTATTCAAAATAGAATGTTCCCTTTGTGCATTAGAGGACTCGTTGAGGTTTATGTATTGGGAATGAAAAATTAAAATGTTAGGATTCCTTGGCAATTGAAGCTGGAATTTCAGAATTATAGACTCTTTAGCCAAAGGCTAAAAGAATTTAAAAATTATCTAAACCAATCGTCTCATTTCACAATTGAGAACCCTAATTTTTACAGTTTAGCTTGCTTAAACTCACTAAGGGCCAAATCTGGTTTGACACTTTTTCATATTTTATAAAGTTCTTGTTGTATAAAAGACATTTGATACTTTTGTTTGTTCACCGTGATATAGTTATTTGTGCTTTAGTTTTGCAGTGAAGGAAATCAAAACTTTGAGAAGTTAACTTACCTGTCTCCTGTAAAAAGAGAAACCGAGATCTGAAACTGAGTCTTTGCCTTCCCTGACCAAGGCTCTGAAAAAATAAATCACCGTGTATGTTAGTAAATTTCAATGGAGGTCTTATTTCATGTGTAAATCACTTATAACCTTTCATGATGAGTCCTTGTCACGTGGAAGGCACTCTGAAGAATACAAACAAGCACAACTCTAAGATGTAATTCCTACTTCCACAGAATAAAGCCTCTTGCATATATGTTGACTGAGGTAATGCATTTTGAAATAAAGTTTTTGAAAAAAATATATTTTATTGTGTTTTAGGTTTTGGGGTACATGTGAAGAACATGCAAGATTGTTGCACAGGTACATACATGGCAATGTGATTTGCTGCCTCTCTCTCCATCACCTATATCTAGCATTTCTCCCCATGTTATCCCTCCCCAATTTCTCACCCTCTGCTGTCCCTCCCCTAGTTCTCCCCCACAGACCCCAGTATGTGATGCTCCCCTCTGTGTGTGTGTGTGTGTGTTCTCATTGTTCAGCACCCGTCTATGAGTGAGAACATGTGGTGTTTGATTTTCTGTTCTTCTGTCTGTTTGCTGAGAATGATGGTTTCCAAGTTCATCTATGCTTTGCAATAACTTTACCAGCAGGAATTTTCCCAATATTCCACAAAGCATGAATGGATCAGGGCATATTTCTTTTCGGTCCTGTTATGTAGAGTAAGCTCTTTGAGTAATGCAGCCCACAGTGATAGGCAAGCCTCAGCCAATGTTGACTGGACACAATTTGCAGAAAAGACATGGTGTGAAGTTGATGAAGAAGCCAATTGATATTCAATATTGTTCCTGCTTCAGGAGCAACTTACAAATAATGTGGTGGAACAGAGGTTATACCTCTAGGTAGGTGATAGTTCAAGGTATTTGTGGCCATTATCAAATGAGTAGTATAGAAAATAAAAATTAGAACTCATCAGGGACAAGGAAGAATCCTGTGTGAAGGGGAAGATCCTCAGAGGAAGTGAGACTTGAGACCACCTCTGAAAGAATAATGTAGATAGAACCCAGAATTTCAAGATTCCAATCTTATTTTCCAGTCAAAACTATACAAATTGCCGGTGGTGAAGCTGATATAAGCCACTTATGTCTGAGCCAATTTTCTTATCATCAAAGTAAAGATGATAGCACAGCCATACCTTCCTTAGGGTGTTTCGAGGGCAAAGGAGATAATGGGTAAGAAAGCATCTTCAAAATTGCCACCCTCTTTTTAACTATAGTGTTTCCATTAGTAATAATATTATAAGCAGAGCTAAATGGTGAGTTCCTAATCAACCATCAGAACTCAGTTATGGAGGTAGGATTGTACATGCCATATTGGCAGGAGCTGGTAAGAAAGTTGACCATTCAGATTAGAAGAGGGTGAACCACTAATGTCTCAGTCCATTATTTCTACAGGCAACTGGAACTTTTTGTCATCAAACAAAGTGAAGAGACTGGACCTTTGAGAGTAATTGCATCCCTATAGAGAAATCATACTTTTACAGATAAATTCCTGTAGGATCTCACCAATCAGGTATCCAGATCCAAGCTCAAGAATTCTGCCTTCTGTTCATAACATAGAATTTCTCAGTTGTTAGTCTGTGATTATTTCACCAAACTTGTGTGGGGATAAGATATTTGTAGCATATTTAATCAAAGAAAAAACTTATTGTATGTGCATATGCATACATATGTGTGTGTGCATATATATGTGCCTATATATACACATGTAAGTGTGTGTGTGTGTGTGTGTGTGTGTGTGTGTTTTAAATTTTCCAGGTACTGGTAAGAAAAAGACAGATAACCCAATAGAACATACAAAATTTAATTATCCAATCTATTTTTTCATGTTCATTTATATGGCCTATCTACAGTTTGGGGTAGTGACAAATTATGCCGATAGGAACATTTTGGTCATGTATCTTGGTGCACAAATGCATTACTTTTTCTAGGCAAAGTAGAAAATACCTGGAAGTAGAATTGCTGAATTGTAGGGTTTATTCATTTTCAACTTTTGTAAATAATGTGACAGTATTTTTCAAAGTAGTTATACCAATTTTTACTCCTATGAACAGTGTGTGAGAGTTCTCACTGCCAGTACTTAGTATTACTGGAGTTATAAATTTTGCCAGTTTGGTTAGAGAATAGTGTCTTTAATTGTTGTCTTAATTTGTACTATCTTGATTACTGCTGAAGTTTAGCACAATTTTGTGTTTTTTCCCCAAATCTTTCACATTTTTATTTGCGTAAAAATGAACCACAAATAAATACAAACAAAATAAATGGAAATGAATATATGGGGAGTTAATTCCTAACCAGATGATAGAAATCTTGGTGTTTGCTTGGTAACTGTTGTTAAACTGAACCTAGAGTTTTCTTTTTGATATTTGAAAGAGCTTTCATTTTTAAAATACACTCATAATAATAAGAATTTAGTGGTAATTTTACAGTGTGCAAGCTATGAGGCCTAGTAGAAGAACACTGTGGTCTCTGAAATTAAAAAAAGAAAACTAGGTTTATGTGCTGCTATCATCTACTCTCTGGACACTCTACAAGCTTCACTTTCCTAATCTGTAAAAGACAACAATAAATTCTCAGAAAGCTACTAGGAGTAATAAATTAGTTAAGGAATGTAAAGTATCTAGCAAAACACATGGACTAAATAAATATCAGTTCCCTTCCCTCTTCCCCCAACCCTCACTTATTTAAACAATATTCACTGAGTGCCCACAGTGGACTATTTCTTACATAGGTAGCCTACGAATCAAGCAAATATAATTAACACATACTTTGGATCCTAGGTCAAAATGTGCTAGCTTTGAAGTGGGGATGGACAATGGAGTGAAATAAAGAGCTCAGAAGAAACCCCACATTTATATATACATACGTGTGTGTGTATGTGTGTGTGTGTGTGTGTGTGTGTGTGTGTGTGTGTATGCTGAGGCCAGCACAGTGGTTCATGGCTGTAATCCCAGCACTTTGGGAGGCTGAGGCCAGCAGATCACCTGAGGTCAGGAAATCACCTGCGGTCAGGAGTTTGAGACCAGGCTGGCCAATATGGTGAAACCTCGTCTCTACTAAAAATACAAAAATTAGCCAGGCATGGCAGTAGGTGCCTGTAATCCCAGCTACTCAGGAGGCTGAGATAGGAGAATTGCTTGAACCTGGGAGGTGGAGGTTGCAGTAGCTGAGATTGCACCACTGTACTTCAGCATGGGCAATAGAGCTATCTATCTATATCTATATCTATATCTATATCTATATCTATCTGTATCTAGCATACATATGTATGCTGCATCCTTGGGCCAACATTAGTGAAGTCCATATCAGTTAAAGGAATATGTTGGATTTTGCCTGATTGGTTTGAAACAATTGTGATGACATGGTCAGAAATAGCAAAGAAGTGCTTGTCCACACTGCCATGTGTGTACCTATGCAACAATCTTGCATGTCCTTCACGTGTACCCCCAAACCTAAAATGCAATTAAAAAAAAAGGTGAGAAGTTTGTCCCATAATATGTTGTATTTTAGATGCTAACATGTCTCATATCTGGGGATGTGCCTCAACACTTAGAAACCCGAACTGGGAGCTCAGAAGAAAGGTGAAAGTTGAGACTGGGTAGATAAGGAAACCAAATCAACCTACATATTTTATGTACCTTTTTTGGCATACCAAATTATACACACACACACACACACACACACACACACACACACACATATATATATATATAAAATTTGTATTATACATATTTATGTACACACATATAAGCATTATATATACATGTATGTATAAATAAAAATATATATATATACACACACACACCAAAATATATATTGCAGTAAAAATGTTAAAAAGGTAAATCAAAGATAGTTCATATATTTTAGAAAGTTATATAACTAACTTTCCGTTATAAACTTTTCTGTATATGTTATATTTCACACTTCCAAATGTTTAGAAACAGATAGACCCAACAGAGCTCCTGTATTATAAGAAAAGAAATCAAACGGGAGACAAGACCTATACATAAGTAATTTTAATTCTATGTAGGAAATAATAGAAACCAACAAGAGATACATATAAAATGCTATAATAATAGATGAAGGGTAGATTCTAGGGTTGGGAATTGAGGAAGATAACTTTACTCTGGACAAGAAAGAGAGATACACTAAAACAGAAAAGATATCACACAGATGCATTTAGCAAACAGTGGCTGGCTGGAGTATATCTGTGGAGAGAAGCAATGGAAAACAAGTTTGAAATGGTACATTGGTGCCCAACAGTAGGGATATTATCTTTCAAATTGAGGTTTTCAAATTTAAGCTATAGATTCAAACTTCACTAAAGAAATTCTGCATGTCGTACAGATTGATGCCGAAGTTAAGGCAGAGTCTCAACTACTGTAGAATATTTAAAACAGCTTGCCTTATGCACCTATGTTAAAGTAAAGCATTTGTTTGCTTTAGAGGAAATTTTCAGCATTTTATGTATGAGCACATATCCACCTAAAACATTGTTTGAGCACCTGCTCTAGCAAATATTGGTATTTTGTGTATCCAGAATCCATTTTCCTGCTTAAAATATCCTGACTTTCTCGGAGAATAATCTCTTTCTTGAAGAATAGATTGGTGGGAGAAGAATGTCTAGTTCCTTTACCCTCTCCACCCACAAGTCTATGGAAGCTGAGGCAAGGATAACCTTTCCTGCCCTGTCCCCTAAGGGGATTCATGGAAGTACAGAGAGATTCATGGAAGTACATAAAGAGGAAGGCTTGAGTCCTAAGCTCAGCCAATAAAAAAGTTACAATTCCCATGAGTTTTAATCTGCAAGGGATGGAAAGATAGCATCAAGGCTTGGAGCTCATTTGCTTTAGCAAGGAAATTCTGGTGGGGCCATTCTAAGACACGACATGGTTCTTTGCTTCTGAATTCTGTTCCTCAGCCCTCTGAAATGCTTCTGGTTCCTCCATTTTGCCCAGTTTCTCCTTGCTTTTGCAAATGTCTTGATATCCTTTCAGTTACCTCTTTTTCCCCTTTAAGTTAGTGTCTATAATGAAACAAAACTGATACTTCTAGCTTATGAGACTTCCATGGTCAGTACAGTGAACAAGAGAGAAGTCACTTACTGAGAATGATGGTTTCCAGTTTACAGAAAACCAAACATTGAGTGTACTTTGTTCAACACTACTCGTATTGAACAATGAAAACACACAGACACAGGGAGGGGAACATCACACACTGGGGCCTGAGGGGTGAGGTTCTAGGAAAGGAATAACAGGGGGTTGGGGAGATTGGGGAGGGATAGCATTAGGAGAAATACCTAATGTGGGTGACACAGTGATGGATGCAGCAAACCACTACCATGGCACGTGTATACCAATGTAACAAACTTGCACTATCTGCACATGTACCCCAGAACTTTAATTATGATAAATAAACAAACAAACAAATAAATAAATAAACTTAGCAGAAAATGGAGTAATTACCAAGGCATCCATTTTGTAATTATTTTCCTTCTTGCTAAGAATGATAATAAAGATCTGGAAATTTGGTAAATAGGATGAAAGAGATCTTAGGGCTGTTTTTGTTCCACTGTTGCATGCTACTGACTAGGAAGTTGAGGCCTGGGTTGGAGAAGTGGCCTCTGAATTGTGGCCTCTGAATTCTCACATCCAGGAAGTGACAGAGTGAGACTTTATACAGCATTCTAACTCTGCATACCACCTCATACACCACAGCTGCTCTGGCTGGTGGCCACAGAAGCATTTTTATTACAAACATATTTGTCCTTATAAACCCATTACTGATTCTCTGTTTAGATAGTGGTCACTTTCTATCTGACTAATAGATGAGCCTGGCCAAAACTGGGCAATGTTGTGTCCAGGAGCCAGTATGTTGACTTTCAAGTTAACTGCAGCAACCACTTCTTTTTAGGTGCCTTGTTGGCTGCTCTTCAGATTTCTCTCTTCAATTCCAAGCACGTCTTATGTAAATAATAGTGTCTCTTACAGTGGATGCCATGGTGTGCTACCTGGATCTCATAGCTGAACTCCTTCCAAGAATTGCCTTAAGTCGATGGGGCCACCTCCCCTGAGTTTATGGCTCCAGGTGAAGATTAAACAGCTGTAGAAGTGTCACCCAAGATTGGCCAGTGAGTAGTACAAAGGCCTGCTTCTCTGGTCCCATTTCCTTGGCACAGCCCCTAAGGACAATCTCAGCTCCCAAGCACCCTGAAGGACTGGCTGAGGCCTTTGCTGAGACTGCATCGCAGCCCGGTTTCTCCCTCTGTCTGATGCTGCTGCCATCTCTCTCTTGCAGATACTGTTCCTGAGAGTCCTTGCTGGACAGCCAAGGTCTGCACATGCATCTATCTCAGAGTCTATTTCCCACTGAATCCAATCTGCGAGATCTCCTCACTCACTCTTTTTTCCCATTTGAAATAGTTATTTTGTTGTACTTTATTTTATTAAGCTTAGTGGTACATGTGCAGGTGTGTTACATAGGTGAGCTGCGTGTCATGGGGGTTTGGTGTACAAATTATTTTGTCACCCAGGTAATAAGCATAGTACCTCATAGGTAGCTTTTTAGCCCTCTTCCTCCTTCTCATCCTCTAGCTTCAAGCAGGCCCCGGTGTCCTTTGTTCCATTCCTTGTGTTCCAAGTAAGAACATGCAATATTTGGCTTTCTGTTCCTGTGCTGGTTCACTTAGAATAATGGCCCCCAGCTCCATCAAGGTTGTTGCAAAAAACATGATCATGTCTCTTTTTATGATTGCATAGTATCCCATGGTACATATGTATCACATTTTCAGTATCCAGTCTACCATTGATAGGCATTTAGGTTGATTCCATGTCTTTGCTCTTGTGAATAGTGCTGCAATGAACACAAGAGTGTATGTGTCTTTATGATAGAACTATTTCTTTCTTTCTTTTTTTTTTTGAGATGGAGTTTCGCTCTTGTTACCCATGCTGGAGTACAGTGGTGCGATCTCGGCTCACTGCAACCTCCGCCTCCTGGGTTCAAGCAATTCTCCTGCCTCAGCCTCCTATAGAACTATATTTCTATTCATCTTGGTATATCCCCAGTAATAGGATTTCTGGGTCAAATGATAATTCTGTTTTCAGTTATTTGAGAAATTGCCATACTGTTTTCCACAATGGCTGAACTAATTTGCATTCCCCCCACAGTGTATAAGCATTCTCTTTTCTCTGCATCCTCACAAACATCTGCCATTTTTTTTTTTTTGACTTTTTAGTAGTAGTCATTCTGACTGGTGTGAGGTGGTATTTCATTGTGGTGTTGATTTTCATTTCTCTAATGGTCAGCGATATTGAGCATCTTCCCATATGCTTGCTCACTGTATGTCTTGTTTTGAAAAGTGTTCATGTCTTTTGACCACTTTTTAATGGGGGTTGTTTGTTTTTTGCCTGTTAATTTAAATCCCTTATAGATTCTGGATATTAGACCTTTGTTGGACGCATAGTTTGCAGATATTTTCTCCCAGTCTGTAGGTTGCCCTTTTTATTCTATTTGTTTCTTTTGCTGTCCTCACCCACTCTTAATTCTATGATAATTTCTGATGGCCAAATAACGTTTTACTTTTTTTTAAGATTGTGATTTGTGTTGCTAAGAACATCAGAGATAAAATTTTAAATCTTTAGACTTGTTTCTTGTAGTAAACAGTAAACAGTGGCTGGTGTGCACAAAATTCACATTTCCTAGAGAGGTAAAGAGGCTTAGAAGCTGGTCGCTCCTCAAATACTTCCTGAGGGTTTTCTATGTGCTGTGAGCTCTGGTGGGCATTGTCACCTTTGTCGTTTCTCACAATTACCCTGTTAACGTTCAGTTTGTTATCCTAGTTTTATAGTTGATAAAACCAAGGTCCAAAAATGTGAAGCAACTTATCAAGGATTAAGCAGATGAAGAAGTGTCATCATTTTCTACTAAATGATAACCTGTGACTTATGAATACAATTTTCCATTTTACAGATGGTTAAACTGAGGCTCAGGAACAAAGATACTAAGTGATAGATCCAGGATATCAATCCACTCTTTTGCTGACTCTACAAGCCTTTTACTCTATTCATCTCCCCATCATGCTCTACTTTTTTCAGATGAGAAAACTAAGGAAAAAAAAAAAGATTCTCAAATGGCTTTTCCCATGCCATATAGCTAGCCTGGTGGTGTTGAGTCTAGACTCCAGATTTTCTATCTCCCACTCCACACCACCAGCTAGCTCTCCTGCTCAGCATGCTCAGAATCTGTAGGACTCCAGCTGCCTTTTCCAAACACGGTCAGTGCAATGGCATTCTCACTTTGACAGCAAAATTCCTCACCAAATATAAAACTGAAAATGTAGGCCACCTGTCCATGTGATTGTATTTCATAACTTAGAGCTAAAAATAGCTCTCAGCTTGCTTGGCCTGTATATAACATATTAAAAGCTCAAATTCAAATTCACTTGCTTCTTGGATTACTGTTAAGATTATGGCTTTCCAGACTTCTTTCTCTCACATTCTATCTCACCCAGCAGGGAATGGATTGTGCTTGTCCACATTATTTTCTATGTGAATTACTGAGCTCTTATTTTCAAAGATGAATTGCATGACCTTATGCTCTTTGCTGTACCTGCAGAATTCATTTTTGAGGGCACAGACTCTAGAACCAGTCAGTGGGGGAAGGCTGTGTATCTGTGGGCAAGGCATGAAACCTTTGTCTTAATTTCCTCATCTGTGAAATGGAGATAAAATCACATATTTTCTGAAGCTGTTTTGAGAAGTAAACAAACTAATTCATGGCCAGTGTTTAGATACATTCTGGACACACACAGAGAATGCACAAATAGGATAACTAAAAACAAAAATCAGCAAAATAAAAAATCGCCACCGCATAGCATAACCAATTTGTCCTAGTTTGCCTGGGACAATCTGTTTTATTATTGGAAGCCCCGAATCTCAGGAAATTTCTTAATTCTGGGCGAATTGGAACAGTTGTTTACTCTGTTCACCATCAATGAAACAAACAAGAGGTTCTGAGTAATTCACTTATTCAAAAAGTGTTTATTTGTAACTAATAAATTCTAGATAGTTTGATGGTATTTTAAAGGTAAACATGACAGAAATGTATTCTCATGGAACACTCAAGCTAATGAGAATCATGAAAATTGGCCAGTTGTGTATGTGCTGCCCTGAAAATTAGCATGAAATGGACAAAGAGTATAACTGAGATTCATTGTATCCAGAGGGACACAATACAGGAATTTCATGGATTACACCCTTCTGTCTAATACTGGCATTGTTCCCCCCCAAGCATAAATGCTATGGTGAATTAACAGGGTTGCAAAGGAAAAAGCTTTCTATAAGCAGGTAAGTTAAACAGCTTGCTGTTACATTATTACAGTACTTCTCCGCATCTTTAATAGCCTAATGAACACTTACATCTCTTGAATGGGGATGTTTTAAGTATTGTTTCCAAATGTTTTAGGCTTTTCAACAACAGAATTATTTTAAAGCTCATGTGATGGTATCAATATTCCATAGGGCTTTGACAGAAGAAAAATCGAAGTGGTATTGGGCATTGAACATAGAAAGCTCAGAGTAGGAAGAAAAGTGCCAAACCCCAACTCCTCATAAATAGAGACAGTCATCATGCTTCTGTCATCAGAGCCAAAGCTGTGGTTCTTAACCATTTTTCTTTTGGTTCATGAACCTCCTTTCAGAATTTAATGAGCACATGGATGCACAGAGGATAAGAAGCTTCAATGCAGAGCCTTGAACTTTACAGAGCATACTGAAGAGATGCTGAGTCTTTTTAAGAACTTAAAAATCGCTAAGTGAATTTTCATCCTTCCTATTAGCAGAGATGGAAAACAACCTGCAGACTGAAGTCAATACTAACACAAGAAAGAAATTCCAAGTGTGGACTAGCATGGGATAATAGTGTAGAATGCATAGAAGCAGGACTTAGACAAAATATAGTCACTTTCATATATAGACTGCTTACTATATGCTTTATCTTATTTAATCAAGAGATATTTATCATGGCATTTAGGCTGTGGCTTCTGAAATCAGACTTCTTGGTTTTGAATATTGTTTTTGCCATTACTAAAATATAATTGCTAAAATGTCTCTAAGTCTTATCATTCCTATCTATAAAGTAGCAATCATAAGACAGTGATATCTTTTCCATCAGGCTTGTAGAGGTTACATGAAATAATTATCGCAACCTGATTTCTAACTCATAGCAAAGTTCAGTAAACATTACCTAATATTATTCATGTTATTATTAGGTAGACATTATCCTTAGCATTTTCATCTCACAGAAGAAGTAATTGAGAACAGGAGTGATCTACAGCAGATTCTTCCTATCAGCCCCATTTAGGGGTTCATTACTGACGAGAAGCTGGAAAGCAGTGTCATATATTTCAGCCTCAATTTTTTTCTCAGAAGAAATTATGTTAATAAAATAACGTTCTTGGTCTCTTTCTAAATTATTTTTCTCTGAGTCACCCTTTATGCAAGTGATATTTATATCTTTGTGAATCACACCCAGATTTGTGTGGGTTCTCTACTTGGGTCATATATACTTTAAGTGTGTCTTTACATTTTAGGGGCACCGGGAGATTTTTTTTTTCTTTCTTTCTTTCTTCTTTCCTTTCTTTCTTTCTTTCTTTCTTTTTTTTTTTTTTTTTTTTTTTTTTTACAACAGATCTATAACCTTAAGATACTCTCTTCTGATTTAGGAGGGACCTTCGTATCCCCAGGACGTGCTGCAGAAGTCATTTCTCACAGGCCTCTGATCTTTCCACTGTCCCACTTAGAGAGCAGAAGTAAAAAGGAGAGAGAGAAGCCACTGAAACAAAAACATTCTGTATTTTAAAGTCAGAAGCAAATATCTTTATATCCTTTTTCTTTTTTAAGATTTTGATAAGAACACATGAAATCTATCCTCTTCATAAATGTGTAATAAATATTTACTTATATTTTATTTATATATAATATATACTATTTATAAATACGCTTCATGAATTTGTAACAATACTATATTGTTAACTATAGATAAAATGTTGTATAGCAGATCTTGCATAACTGAAGTTTGGTTTTTTTTTTTGGTTTTTTTTTTTGAGACAGAATCTCACTCTGTCCCTCAGGCTGAAGTGCAGTGGTGCTATCATAGCTTACTGTAACCTTGAACTTCTGGGATAAAGTGATCCTCCTACCTCGACCTCCCAAAGAACTGGGATTGCAACTGTGACTGTAACTAGCCACATAATGGAGACTTAATACCCTTTGAGCAACCCACCGTTGACCCCTCCCCCACCCCTAGCAACTGACATTCACTCTCTATTTCTGTGGGTTTGGCTATTTTAGATACTTTATAAAACTGGAATCAAGTGTATTCGTCCTTCTGTGATTGGCTTGTTTCACTGAGCATAATGTCCTCCAGGTTTATCCATGTTGTTGCATATGGCGGAGTTTTCTTCTTAAAGGCAGGTAGTATTCTAACAGGTTTCAGCTTCTGATTTTTCCTCTGTCCAGCCTATGCAAGAGAGCAAGAGAAAGGGAGAGGGAGAGGGAAAGAGAGAGTAGCCAATGAAGCATAAACGTTCTGTGACTATTTTTAAGTCAAGAGTGAATGTTTTTATTTATTCTTAAATAAAACAGAAAAACACCTCTAAAACCCTTGGAAGGTTCATGATTATCTGCCGACCAGTGTTTGTTTCATTCGTGAAGTATTTAACTAAGTCTACATTCAAAAGAAATCTTTAAAGAGCACTCCAGAATGTGTGTAACTCTGCCACAAGAGGGCTAGTTTGACTTGGCCAGGCAGCCACTTGAATTCCATCATTCATTGATTGATAGGCTTATTATTTCAATATACATTTGTGAGGCACCTGCTATATGCTAGACCCTAGCATGCATATTGGCTAGCTCATAGTGTACATACTGGTGGCTGGATATGAAGGGTGACTTTTATTCTCTATGCAGTCACAGATGTCATTTTGTCATTTCTGTGTTTCCTTCCTGCTTTGCCATCTCTCTGGTGCTCCATGCCACAGGACGCTCACTTTAGATCATCTGGACTCTCTTTCCTTGTGGCTTCATGGATTTGGCCAGTTGGTGATTAAAAGCCAGGAGGAAAGACAAGTTGAAGTCTTCATTCCTTCAACTCTCTGCTTGCTGGGCCAGAGATTTCTAGTAGCTGAATTTTTCTACTGAAACTCACACCCCTGCCAGGCTGCCCCTTTCTTATGGCTACCTTTTGCTGCATAAGAAATAATGTTATTTCTATATAGATGGTTATCATTATTTGAACTTCTTTATATCACATATAAATCTACTAAGATTGCAAATAAGATTTTCTATCGGCATGTGATTTAAATTACAGGATAAATATTCTTTAACTGTTGCTTTTTTTGTTACAAGAAACATTAACACTAAAATGGAAACTTAATTGTGACTTCCTTATTTCTTAACTGTTTACTTCATGATTTTTGTATTTTAGATATAGTTGAAGGCACAATATTAGTAATAAGGTCAAATGTATAACTATAAATAATAATATGTTTTAAAATCTTTTTTATGTGTGAAAGGGACTCTTTTTATGTTTTTTAATTGCATTTTAGGTTTGGGGGTACATGTGAAGAACATGCAAGATTGTTGCATAGGTACATATGTGGCACTGTGATTTGCTGCCTTCCTCCCCCTCACCTATATCTGGCATTTCTCCCCATGCTATCCCCCAACTCCAACTCCCCACCCCCCACTGTCCCTCCCCTATTTCCCTCCAACAGACCCCAGTGTGTAGTGCTCCCTGCCCCATGTCCATGTGTTCTCATTGTTCAACACCCGCCTATGAGTGAGAACATGTGGTGTTTGATTTTCTGCTCCTGTGTCAGTTTGCTGAGAATGATGGATTTTTAATTGAAGAATAATTATGTGTATATATGAGGCAAAATGTGATGTTTTGATATATGTTTACAATATGGAATGGTTAAATTAGGCTAATTAACACATCTAGAACTCACACACTTATTATCTTGTGGTAAAAATGTTCAAAATTGACTTACTTAACAATTTTAAAATATGAAATGCATTATTGTTTATTATAGTCACCATTCTATGCAATGATTTGCTAAACCTTATTCCTCTTCCTTAACTGAAACTTTGTACCCTTTGATCAATATCTCCCCTTTTCCCATTCACCTCTGTCCCTCCTCAAACTCTGATAACCTTTGTTCTGCTTTCTGCTTGTATGAATTCAACTCTTTTTTTGATTCCACAGATAAGTGATCATATGATATTTGTCTTTCTGTGCCTGGATTATTTCATTTAGCATGATGCCTTTCAGGTTTATCCAGGTTGTCACAAAAAAACAGGATTTGCCCCCTTTTAAGGTTGAATAGTATTCCATTGGATATATAATTATCAAAAAGATGAGTGGTAATGTGTTGGTTAGGGTGTAAAGAAAAGGGAACCATGGTGCACTGTTGGTAAGAATGTAGTATTATTTGCAAAACCTTCTGGAAACAGTATAGGAGTTCCTCAGAATATGAAAAATTGAATTACCACATAACAATAGGTTTTAAATTCTGTATTTACCATGCTCTGAGTCCTGCCATTTGTGAGTTAATCATTTTCTTTCTGATGGGTTTCAGTGGCTGTCTCTGTATTTTAAGTGCCATGATCATATATCTGTTTTCATTAATTGATCTCCTCATCCTCTCACCCTATGCATAATTGCAGAAGGACTATTCTACATGTGCTTCCAACTTCACTGTAGTGTAATGAAGGTTAGGATCATCCTCCTCCTGTCTTTACAGCTCAGAGGCAGCCCTTCCATGGACACAGACAAAATTACATTCCTACTTTGCCATAGTCATTCCTAGCCTGTACCCTCTGCCATAGACTAAAGAACAGGGAAGGTCAAAGGGCCCTTAGGAAAATTCTTGGGAGAGCAAAATCTCAATTAAGGTACAGCTTTCTGAGAGCATAACAACCAGAATATATTTTATTTCACTTTTTCACATTTGCAATGGCATATTCTTCAAGATTCATACACCATTTCTTCAACTGCTGGGGAGAGCCTGAGAATTTGCTGAGCATTGACTCTGGTCAGGCATTTTTAATTTTATTTAATTTTTATAAAATCTATCTTAAGTTTGTGCTATAATTCTCATTATTTAAATGAGGAATCTAAAACTTAAAGGGACCAAAAGCCTTGCTAAATAGCTGATAGAGGCAGATTCAACATCCAAACGTGTTGTCTGTCTGACTTCAAAGTGTATTTTTTGAAAACTGCATTCTTCTAGTTTTACTTTTTTAGGGGTGGGCTTTTTATTTTTAAAATTTTTATTCTTAATTATTATGTACTCATTATTATGGGTACACAACAATATATATTTTTGATATTTTGATACAGGCATACAATGTGTAATGATCAAATCAGTGTAATTAGGGTATCCATCATCTTAAGTACTTATCACTTCTTTGGTCATTGCCATCTGACAATATAAGCTCTTGAGGTCAGAAACAGTGCAGTTCATCTCTCCATCTCTAGCACCTAGCTGGATGAAGATGTTGAGTAAGTGTTGGAATGGATGTATGCAGTCAAATACCAGTTTGGACAGTTTCAGTTCTCAGCTGAAAGGTTTTGGAACATTCGCTTTGCCTGATCCACTGATGTCTCCCAAGGCAAATATCTGTGGCTGCTTCTGTTGATGTATTTCTGTAGTGTAAGCAAACCCTGAATTTGGAAAAAATGCCTGAGAGATGAAGGAGACTTCACCAGAATTTGCTGTTGGATTTTCCTCTTTCTGGATAACATGGATGAACATTCAATGGAATATCATGGCTGAGCTGAACCTATGTTGAAGTATTCCTTTCATATCTGCTGTCTTATTCATCTTGGGCTGACTTTCTCAGTTTTGTTGAAAGAAAGAAACATTTGTTTCTTGTCTGCCATTTGAACTGCATTCTATAAGGTATTCCATCTATTTTTTTGGAGAGAAATGCTTTTTACTCAAATAATTATGTGGTATGTGTGCTCATCTGTTTATCAAGTGTCAAACACTGTTGTAAAACAGTAAGCTCTCAATAATTTCTGGAGGCTGAGTATCATGATTGATTGCTTGAGTTTTGCATGCTAGGCAGAGTAATGATAATTTAGAGATGAAGCTAATGTGGTAGACTGAGGTTGAATCAATCTTCAACAAAGGCCTGCACTTTGAGGGAATGGAAAACACAGGTTCATAAGGTTGAGTTTGTTATACTCCATGGTTTATTTAGATGGGTATTTGTGATGATTAATCCTGAGTGTCAACTTGATTGGATTGAAGGATACAAAGTATTGTTCTGGGTGTGTCTGTGAGGGTGTTGCCGAAGGAGATTAACATTTGAGTCAGTGGACTGGAAGAGGCAGACTCAACCTCAATTTGGATGGGCACCATCTAATCAGCTGCCAGCATGGCTAGAATACAGAGGCAGAAGAAATTGGCAAGATGACTTGCTGAGTCTTTCAGCCTTCATTGTTCTCCCATGCTGGATGCTTCCTGCCCTTGAACATCAGACTCCAAGTCCTTCAGCTTTTGGACTCTTGAACTTACATCAGTGATCTGCCAGGGACTCTCGGGCCTTCGGCCACAGACTGAAGGCTGCATTGTCTATTGGCTTCCTTACTTTTGAGGTTTTGGGACTCAGATGGCTTCCTCGCTCCTCAGCTTGCCACCTATTTTGGGACTTTAGCCTTTTGTGATTGTGTGAGTCAATACTCCGTAATAAACTCCCATTCATATATACATTTATCCTCTTAATCCTTTCCTTCTAGAGAATCCTGACTAACACAGGCATTTAAGAGGTACAAATAGAAAACTCAGTATCTTATTAAGGAACCATGTTTCTTGGACCTCAGCTAATCTAGACTACCGTTCTCCACTTTTTCTTTTTTGGCCTCAACTATATTTTATCTCTTCAGAGATTTCATAGAGTTTTTATATTATGTTCTAGAATCTATCAATTTCCTTATCACTCTTCTAGTATCTCCAGGACTGGCTGGAGAGAAAAGCAGCAGGTACTTGCTGTTTGACTTTTGGCCTTAAGATGTACTTTAATATTTTCTGTAATAACTTTATTTTGGGTTAATGAATGGCACAGTGACGTTTGAGCACACAATTTTTTTGTTAAGTGGTGACTACAAAATAAGAAGCTATTTTAATTAGTTTAAAAATATTTGTGTGTAATATATTTATGTTACAGATGTTTCTTATATTTCAAATTGTAAGGAAGGAAAAATTAATTTTCCAATTAGAGAAACATGGAGCCCTGTGGGAGGTTCTCTTTGAGCTTGAAGGTGGTCTTGGAGAAGTCATTGGGAATTTATGACCATTGGTCAAGACATGTTTGGGAATGCCTGGTTGCTGGCAAAAATGTTTTGCTGCTTTCAAGGTAAGGCCATTTGAGTCATGCCCAGGACCTAGAAAAAAAAAACACAAAACTTCAGAAAACGATTTTCTTTATCCAGTTGGAGTAGCAGTTAAGGGAACTTGTTCGCTATTAAGCTGCCAATAAGAGGGATAGCTCCAGACAAATAAAACAAAGATATCTAGCCAAAGAAGATCAATGGACAATCAATAAGTGGCTGGCAAGTTTGAAAACAGAATATAGAAGACCAAGTGCCAAGTCTATCTGACAGGGCACCAGCCAATGTTTTAGGGTGGCTATGTTTGATGCAGCCTCCCAATAACTAAGACATTGTGCATAGAACTCGTCAGGCCTATTAGGATTTTCCTAATAAGATACTCAATTTTCACTACAGAGTGAGGGTCAAAATAATTCAATTAACTCAATAATTTTTGTTGAGTACTGTTATTAGTCCATCTCACACTGCTATAAAGACATACCCGAAACTGGGTAATTTATGGAGAAAAGAGGTTTAATTAACTCACAGTTCTACAAGCTGTATAGGAGGTATGGCTGGGGAGGCCTCTGGAAAATTACAATCATGGCAGAAAGTGCAGGGGAAGGAGGCACAATCTTTACATGTCAGGGCAGGAAGAAGAGAGAGCAAAGGGGGAAGTGCTACACACTTTGAAGCAACCAGATCTTGTAAGAGTTCATTCACTATCACAAAACAGCATGGGGAAATTCACTCCCGTGATCCAATCACCTCCCTCCAGGCCTTTCTTCCAATATGTGGGGATTACAAATCAAATGAGATTTGGGTGGGGACACAGAGCCAAATCATATCAAATACTTATTGCATGTACTGTTTAAGGGTGCTGAGAACACAATAGTAGACAAAATAATAAATATACCTGCTCTTATGGAGTTTATGTTCTAGCAGTAGGAGAAAGACAAAACAAATAAAAAATGTTTGTGAGAATGTTGTACATACTATGGAAGTCAATAAAGAAGGAAGGGTAGGGGGTACTTGATGCTGATGGATTTTCAATTTCAACTTGATTGTAGTAAAACTATAGAGCTATGTGAACTGATGCTAAAGGGAATGCTTTCAACATTTTAACTTTATGTATGATATTTGCTCTAGGATTTTGTAGATACGTTTTATCAGACTTAGGATATTTTTCTTTTTTCTCTGTTTAATGCTTTAAAAAACACACACAAATAGATGTTGAATTTTACCCAGTGATTTTTGTTTTCATCTATTGAGATGATCATAATGTTTTTGTTCTGTTAATGTGGTAAATTATATTGATTGATTTTCTAATGTTAAACCAAGAAAGAGCATTTATGGAAATAGTCCAATGTGTGTGTGGTATTTTATCAATTTTTTTTATATCGATGGGATTTGTTTGCTAATATTTTATTTAGAATTTTAACCTCTAGTTTTGTAAGAGAGATTGATCTTCCCCCTACTCCGACTCCTAGGCAACCACTAATCTACCTTCTCTGTGTATTTGCCTATTCTGGAGATTTCCTATGAATGGTATCACATAACAAATGGTCTTTTGTTACTGGCTTCTTTTGCTTAACATAACTTTTTAAAGGTTCATCCACACTGTAGCATGTGTCAGTACTTCTTTTTATGGCAGAATAATATTCCATTTCATAGATATGTATACTACATTTTGTTTACAACATTCATAAACTGATGGAAATGATGGAAATTTGGGCTAGTTGTACTTCTGGGTTTTCATGAATAATGATACTATAAACATTTATGTATATGTTTATAAGTATATATAGACACACACACACACACACACACACACACACACACACACACACACATATATACGTGCATCATTTTCCTTGTCCAGTCTATCACTGCTGGGCATTTGGGTTGGTTTCAGGTCTTTGCTATTGTAAACAGTGCTGCTTTGAACATAAGTGTACATGACTCTTCTTAATAGAATGATTTACAATCCTTTGGGTATATACCCAGTAGTGGGATTGCTGGGTCAAATGGAATTTCTATTTCTCAGTCCTTGAGGAATTGCCATACTGTCTTCCACAGAGTTTGAACTAGTTTATACTCCCACCAACAGTATAAAAGTGTTCCTATTTGTCCACGTCCTCTCTAGCATCTGTTGTCTCCAGATTTTTTAATAATTGCCATTCTAACTGATGTGAGGTGGTATCTCAATGTAGTTTTGATTTTCATTTCTCTAATAATCAGTGATGATGAACATCTTTTCATGTGTTTGTTGGCTGCATAAATGTCTTCTTTAGAAAAGTGTCTGTTCATATCCTTCTCCCACTTTTGGATGGGTTGGTTTGTTTGTTTTTCTTATAAATCTGTTTTAGTTCTTTGTAGATTCTGAATATTAGCTCTTTGTCAGATAAGTGGGTTGCAAAAATTTTTTCCCAGTCTGTTGGTTGCCAGTTCACTCTAATGATTGTTTCTTTTGCTGTACAGAAGCCCTGGAGTTTAATTAGGTACCATTTGTCTATTTTGGCTTTTGTTGCCAATGCTTTTGGTGCTTATTCATGAAGTCCTTGCCTATGCCTATGTCCTGAATGGTTTTGTCTAGGTTTTTTTCTAGGCTTTTTATGGTGTTAGGTCTTATGTTTAAGTCTTTAATCCATCTGGAGTTAATTTAAGTGTAAGGTGTCAGGAAGGGATCCAGTTTTTGCTTTCTGCACATTGCTAGCCAGTTTTTCCAACAGCATTTATTAAACATAGAATCCTTTCCCCATTGCTTGTTTTTGTCAAGTTTGTCAAAGATCAGATGGTTGCAGATGTGTGGCATTGCCTACAAGGCCTCTGTTCTATTCCATTGGTCTATATCTGTGTCTTTGTACCAGTATGGTGCTGTTTTGATTACTATTGCCTTGTAGTATAGTTTGAACTCAGGCAGCATGATGCCCCAGCTTTGTTCTTTTGTGTTAGGATTGTCTTTGCTATGCGGGCTCTCTTTTGGTTCCATATGAAGTTTAAAGTGGTTTCTTTCAGTTCTGTGAAGAAGGTCATTGGTAGCTTGATGGGAATAGCATTAAATCTATAAATTACTTTGGGCAGTATGGCCATTTTCACCATACTGATTCTTCCTAATTGTGAGCATGGAATGTTTCTTCATTTGTTTGTGTCCTCACTTATTTCCTTGAGCAGTGGTTTGTAGTTCTCCTTGAAGAGGTCCTTTACATCCTTTGTTAGTTGTATTCCTAGGTGTTTAATTCTTTTTGTAGCAATTTTGAATGGGAGTTCACTTATGATTTGGCTGTTAGTTTGTTATTAGTGTATAGGAATGCTTGTGATTTCTGCACATGGATTTGGTATCCTGAGACTTTGCTGAAGTTGCTTATCAGTTTAAGGGGATTTTGGGCTGATATGATAGGGTCTTCTAAATATACAATCATGTCATCTACAAATAGAGACAATTTGACTTCCTCCTTTCCTAATTGAATACTCTTTATTTATTTTTCTTGCCTGATTGCTCTGGCTAGAACTTTCAATACTATATTGAATACTAGTGGTGTGAGAGGTGGCATCCTTGTCTAGTGCCAGACTTCAAAGGGAATGCTTCCAGTTTTTGTCCATTTAGTATGATATTGGCTGTGGGTTTGTCATAAATAACTTTTATTATTTTGAGATATGTTCCATTGATACCTAGTTTATTGAGAGCTTTTAGCATAAAGGGCTGTTGAATGGACTTTAGTGAGTTTCTTAATCCTGAGTTCTAATTTGGTTGCACTGTGGTCTGAGACACTGTTTGTTATGATTTCCAATCTTTCGCATTTGCTGAGGAGTGATTTATTTCCAATTATGTGTTCAGTTTTAGAGTAGGTGCAATGCAGTGCTGAGAAGAATGTATATTCTGTGGATTTGGGGTAGAGAGTTCTGTAGATATCTATAAGGTCCACTTGTTCGAGATCTGTGTTCAAGTCCTGGATATTCTTATTGATTTTCCATCTCATTGATCTGTCTAATATTGACAGTGGAGTGTTAAAGTCTCCCACTATTATTGTGTGAGAGTCTAAGTCTCTTTGTAGGTCATAAGAACTTGCTTTATGTATCTGGATACTCTTGTATTTTTGAAAAGATCAACAAAATAGACAGATTGCTAGCCAGATTAATGAAAAAGAAAACAGAAGAATCAAATAGATACAATTAAAAAAAAAATAAAGGGGACATCACCACTGACTCCACAGAAATACAAACTACCATCAGAGTTTACTACAAACAACTCTATGCACGTAAACTAGCAAACCTGGAAGAAGTGGATAAATGCCTGGACACTTGCACCCTCACATGCCTAAACCAAGAAGAATTTGAAACCCTGAATAGATCAATAACAAGGGCTGAAGTTAAGGCAGCAATTAATAGTCTACCAACTACAAAAAGTCCAGGTCCATATGGGTTCACAGCCAAATTCTACCAGATGTACAAAGAGAAGATGGTACCATTCCATCTGAAACTATTCTAAAGAATATAAAAAGAGGGAATCCTCCCTAACTCATTTTACAAGACTAACATCATCCTGAAATGAAAGCTTGGCAGAGACTCAACAACAAAAAAAGAAAACTTGAGGCAAATATCCATGATGAGCATAGATGCAAAAATCTTTTATAAAATACAGGCAAACCAATTGCAACAGCACATGAAAAAGCTTATCCATCATGACCAAATAGGCTTCATTACACGATAATTAAAATGGAACGTATGTCAAACCCACAGCCAATATCCTACTGAATGGGCAAAAACTGGAAGCATTCCTTTGAAATCTGGCACTAGATAAGGATGATCTCTCTGGTCACTCCTATTTAATATAGTATTGGAAGTTCTAGCCACAGCAATCAGGCAAGAAAAAGAAATAAAGAATATTCGATTAGGAAAGGAGGAAGTCAAATTGTGTCTATTTGCAGATGACGTGATTGCATATTTAGAAGACCCCATCGTCTCAGCCCAAAATCTCCTTAAACTGATAAGCAACTTCAGCAAAGTCTCAGGATACAAAATCAATGTGCAGAAATCACAAGCATTTCTATGCACCAATAACAGACAAACAGAGAGCTAAATCATAAGTGAACTCCCATTCACAATTGCTACAAGGAGAATAAAACACCTAGGAATACAACTAACAAAGGATGTAAAGGACCTCTTCAAGGAGAACTACAAACCACTGCTCAAGGAAATAAGAGAGGACACAAACAGATGGAGAAACAGTCCATGCTCATGGTTAGGAAGAATCAATATCAAAAAAAAAATGGCCATACTGCCCAAAGTAATTTATAGATTCAATGCTATTCCCATCAAACTACCAATGACCTTCTTCACAGAACTGGAAAAAAACACTTTAAACTTCATATGGAACCAAAAGAGCACCTGCATAGCCAAGACAATCCTAAGCAAAAAGAACAAAACTGGAGGCATCACACTGCCTGACTTCAAACTATACTACAAGGCTACAGTAATCAAAACAGCACCATACTGGTACCAAAATAGAATTATAGACCAATGGAACAGAACAGAGTCCTTGCAGGCAACACCACACATCTGCAACCATCTGATCTTTGACAAACTTGACAAAAACAAGCAATGGGGAAAGGATTCCCTGTTTAATAAATGGTGTTAGAAAAATTGGCTAGCAATGTGCAGAGAGCAGAAATTGGACCCCTTCCTAACACCTTACACTAAAATTAACTCCAGATGGATTGAAAAGTTAAACATAAGACTGAACACCATAAAACCCTAGAAGAAAACCTACGCAAACCATTCAGGTCATAGGAATAGGCAAGGACTTCATGACTAAAGCACCAAAAGCATTGGCAACAAAAGTCAAAATAGGCAAATGGGATGTAATTAAACTTCAGAGCTTCTGTACAGCAAAAGAAACAACTATTTGAGTGAACCAGCAACCAACAGCATGGGAAAAAATTTTTGCGATCTACCCATCTGACAAAGGGCTAATATCTATAATCTACAAAGAACTAAAACAGATTTACAACCCCCCCCCCAAAAAAAAAAACAAAACAAGCAAACCCACCCAAAAGTGGGAGAGGGGTATAAACAGACACTTTTCAAAAGAAGACATATATGAAGCCAACAAACATATGAAAAAATGCTCATCATCACTGAGTATTAGAGAAATGCAAATCAAAATCTCATTATGATACCATCTCATGCCACTTAGAATGGCAATCATTAATCTGGAGATAACAGATGCTGGAGAGGATGTGGAGAAATAGGAACACTTTTACACTGTTGGTGGGAGTGTAAATGAATTCAACCATTGTGGAAGACAGTGTGGCAATTCATCAAGGATCTAGAAATAAAAATTTCATTTTACCCAGCAATCCCATTACTTGGTATATACCCAAAGGACTATAAATCATTCTACTATAAAGACACATGCATACATATGTTGATTGTGGCACTGTTTACAATAGCAAAGACCTGGAACTCACCCAAATGCCCATCAATGATAGACCTGACAAAGAAAATGTGGTACATATATACCATGGAATTATACACAGCCTAAATAATGATGAGTGTGTCCTTAGTGACATGGATTATTCTGGAAACCATCATTCTCAGCAAACTGACACAAAAACAGAAATTCAAACACAGCATGTTCTCACTCATAGGTGGGTGTTGAACAATGAGAACACGTGGACACATGTAGGGAAGTGTCACTGGGGTCTGTTAGGTGGATAGGATGGGACAGCGGGGGGTGAGGAGGGACAATGTGGGGAGAAATGCCAGGTATAGGTGATGGGGGGTGGAGGCAGCAAAGCACTTGTCATGTGTGTACCTATTCAACAATCCTGCGTGATCTGCACATGTACCCCAAAACCTAAAGTACAAAAAAAAAAAAAAAGAAAGAAAGAAATAGAAAACATTATTGTGGTACAGTAGTGCCACAGGAGTTGTGATTTGACTCTATGACCATTTAAAATTAAAATTTTTTCTTTTTTTTTTTTGAGACAGAGTCTGACTCTGCCACCCAGGCTGGAGTGTAGTGGTACAATCATCTCTCACTACAGCCTCCACCTCTTGAGCCCAGGTGATTCTTCTTCCTAAACCTCCTTGGTATCTGGGACTACAGGCATGTAAGAAAGTTGTATTTCTTAGACACTACATGGAAATGAACCACAAGAAAAGCTACACAATATGCCTGTAATTGTAATAAGTCCAAGATATAAAATTTCATATGAAATTGTGCAATATACAGTGCAGGAAAGAGAGCAAAGATTAATATTCAAAGAGTATAAAGTACCAGCCATGTGCCAGATTTTAGTTATCAGTCTGGTGATGGCTTCAGAAGTCAAGGGACACAATCAACAATCAACGCATACAAAAAGTTGATTTGCAAAAAGAAAGCAGAAAAGTCCCACTTGACATGGAAATTATATTGTCTAAAGTCTTTGTGACTATTTGAAAGTCCCGGACTATGTTCCTTTCACTGTTTCAGTGACCACATCCATTGCTGCCAAGAAAATTAATAGCCGCTTTTTCTTTATTTTTCAGAACAGATAGGCATACTGGATTAGAAATAACAATTCACATACCCATGACTTTCCTTAGCAAATTTCTTTAGAAGTTGATCCCTACAAGCAAAATTTAAATTAAAATATTCAGTACATGAGACATGGAGCTGTGGATGTGTTCCCAGGAGATATTGTCCCCTAAGATCTCCATGTCTGTATAATTCCCTTCAAGACATAAACCACCAGACCCTTAAATCTCAATCTGGCTTTATTCAAGCTCACTGTAGTGGGAACAACCTGGTGTCTGAGCAATCTTGTTTACTTGATTTGTTTTTATTTTAACAAGGTCTTCGAGGGCTTCCCTACTGAGTGCCCTTGCTCTCTTAGTGATATTGCTAAATTGCTTCAGTCAGAATTATCTCAGGTAATACTCTGTGATAATAAGAGTGATGCTATTAAGTAGGTTGAGTGCTTTGCCAAATTTTGGTTAATAGCAATAAAATGCTAGTGGTTTAAGTAAGACAGAAGATTATTTCTCTTTTACATAGAAGAAAATCTGATCTGTCTGGCCTTTATCTTGGTTTCTGGTATGGAGCATCTGAAATCCTTTGAATTTCCCAAATAATAAAAGGGTCTTTGTTATTCATGATCCCTTCAGATCCACTTGACTTTATGCTAACGAGATCTTTGAAGATGAGGGCTGGTCACCAGAAAGACCACCCATGTGATTAGAAAGTGGGGGCCTCCAGTGATCCTGCCTCCAGTGAGAGAAGTGTGACTGGAAAATGAGCTTAATTGTGTGGCTGAAATAAAGTTAATTATGCTTATACCATGAAACCGCAATAAAAACTTAGAATGCCAAAACCCAGTGAAGCACCCTGATTGGTGAACACATTTATGTGCTGGAGTGTGTCATGAGAAGAAGCTATGTTTGAGACCTTCTCAGACCTCACACTTCGTATCTTTTCCTTTAGCTGGTCCTTATCTATATTCTTTATAATAAAACTGTAATCATGAGCACAGTGCTTTCTCGAGTTCTATGAGTCATTCCAGTGAATTATTAAACCTTACAGTATTATGGAACCCCCTGAATTTATTAGCCAGTCAAAAGTGTGAGTGATCTGGGGTGATCTGATGTGCTTCTGACATCTGAACTGAGGGCAGTCTTGTGGAGGAGGACTGAGCTCTGAACTTGTGGGATTTGCACTAACTCCATATTGGATGTGCAGTAACTCCAGGATTGAAGTACACCAGTTGGTGACAGAATATATGGCATCATCAAGAAAAAATTAAGGACTAAAGTTCTTTTCAGATCTCTGCCCTACATCTCTACGTGTTTTTCATCCTATGGTTTAAAATGGTTGCTATTGCTCCAGTTAATAGATCAACATTCCAGGGTAAAATTTAAAATGAATAACCTCTCCCTCTTGAAAATAATTTTTGAACCCATAATTTAATAGGCTTTCTGAAGTCAGAGTGTTTGGAATTGGGTTATCATTAAACTGTAAAATTATAAGAACACTTTTAAAGTTTACACCAGTAACTGTAGACTTCACAGGGATAAACTTTTGATTAGCTGACTTTCGGAACCACAGTCATGGCAGTAAAGCTCTCATTTTTTTGTTTTGTTTTGTTTTGTTTTTGTTTTTGTTTTGGCCTGTATTTTAGATTTGGGGCTATAACTAATTAGCTGTTTTTATAAGATGTATTTTTCATTAATTGGTACTGCATATTAGTGATTCTGTTTCTGGACTCTCCACTCTATTTAATTGGTCTATATACTTCTCCTTGTGCCAATCAATATACAATAATGTTTTTGCTTTATAAAACGTTTTGATATATGGTTGTGTATGTCTTTCAGACTTCTTTATTTTTTTCAAAGTTATCATGAGTATTCTTTCTTTATATTTTCATAAAAGTTTTAGAATCAATTTGTACATTATCTTCAAAAATACCTGCTAGGGTTTGGATCGCACTGCATTGGTAGATTAGTAATGGGAGAAAAGACTTTTTCTTTTCAAATACACAATACTATGTCTTTTGATTCATGAATATGGTATATCCTTCCATCTACTATAGCCTCTTTATGTTCTCTCAATAATGTTTTGTAGTTTTTTTGTGCAGAAGTCTCGTACAACTAAATTTTTGAGATTTATTTTTATATATTTGGTTATTTTGATGCTAGTGCTATTTATTTTTTCTATTTGTTGTTAGTGTATATAAACATAATTACATTAGTATATTGATCCTGTAACCACTAGCCTTGTTAAATTTATTTATTAATGCTAATATTTTCTCTTTAAATTATCTCAGAATATAAACACTATGATGACCTAATAAAATAACTTGAGAAGTTTTCTTATTTTTCTATTTTTTGCCAGGACTTGCTAAGATTGGTATTATTTCCACATTAAATGACTAGGTTTAACCATTGAAAATATGTGTGCCTTGAGGTATCTTTTTATCTTAGAGAGAAGGTTTAAAAATTTTTATACTTAGAACTAAGTTTTCTAAGTAAATAGAAGACTGTTAAATTTTTTCTTGATTGTTGTGCTAGTTTTGGTAAGTTTTAGGAATTTGTAAATTTTATATACATTAAAAAATTTACTGACTTTAAGTAATTCACAACAGTCTCACCTTAAATTCTTCTTCTTCTTCTTTTGAGATGGAGTTGCACTCTTGTTGCCCAGGCTGGAGTGCAATGGTGCAATCTTGGCTTACCACAACCTCCACCTCCAGGGTTCAAGTGATTCTTTTGCCTCAGCCTCCTATCTGTAATTACAGGCATGCTTCACCACTCCCAGCAAATTTTGTATTTTTAGTAGAGATGGGGTTTCTCCATGTTGATCAGGCTGGTCTTGAACTCCCAACCTCAGGTGATTTGCCCGCCTCAGTCTCCCAAAGTGCTAGAATTACAGGAGTGAGCCACCATGCCTGGCTGCATTAAATTTTTAATGATACTTTTTTTCGTTGCAGATATTGGTAATTTGTGCCTTATCTATTCCTTGATTAGTTTTGTTAGGGTTTTATAAACAATTAGTATTTTAAAAATACCAAGTTTTGGCTTTGATTTTTAAAAGTTATATGCTTTTTATTATTTCATTAGTACACAATGTAACCTTTAATATCATTTCCTTGAAAAACAAACAAGCCCATTCAAATGTGGGCAAAAGATATGAAGACACTTTTCAAAAGAAGACATGAGGCCAACAAACATATGAAAAAATGCTCACCATCACTGGTCATTAGAGAAATGCAAATCAAAACACACTGAGACACCATCTCACGCCAGTTAGAATGGCAATCATTAAACAATCTGGAGACAACAGATGCTGGAGAGGATGTGGAGAAAAAGGAACACTTTTACACTGTTGGCGTGAGTGTAAATTAGTTCAACCATTGTGGAGGACAGTGTGGCAATTCTTCAAGGACCTAGAAATAGAAATTCCATTTGACCCAGCAATCCCATTACTGGGTATATATCCAAAGAATTGTAAATCGTTCTATTTAAAGACACATGCACACATATATTCATTGTTGCACTGTTTACAATAGCAAAGACCTGGAGCCAACCCAAATGTCCATTGATGATAGACTGGACGGGGAAAATGTGGTTGATTCATTTCTTGGCTATTGTGAATAATGTGGCAGTTAGCATGGGAGTGCAAATATCTGTTTGACATAGTGACTTTATTTTCTTTGGAGATCTACGTAGCAGTGGGATTGTCAGACTGTCTGGAATTAAAAAAAAATTTTTTTTGAGGAAAAAATTCTTCATACTATTATCCATAATGTCTGAACTAATTTATATTACCACCAACAGCGTGAAGGTGTTTCTTTTTCTTCATATCTTCATCAACAGTTGTTATCTATTATGTTTTTCATAGTAACCATTCTAACAGGAGTGGGGTGATATATCATTGTGGTTTTGTTTTGTGTTTTTCTGATGATTAGTGATGTTGAGCATTTTTTATATACCTGTTGGCCATTTGTATGTCTCTTTTGGAAAAAAAAAATCTTTTATCCATTTCTTAATCAGTCTATTTGTTTCCTATTTTTATTAACTCTTGATCTCATTTTAGTAGTTAGCAAATATTTTCTCCCATTTTGTAGGTTGTGTCTTTACTTTGTTGATGTTTACCTTTACAGTGCATAAATGTTTTAGTTTCACATAATCCTATTTGTCTATTTTTGCTTTTGTTGCTTGTGCTTTTGAGGTCATACTGAAAAATTATTGTCAAAACCAAAGTCAAGGAGCTTTTCTCCTATGTTTTATTTTTGGATTTTTAGGGCTTAATATGTTATATTTCAGTATTTAACTCACTTTGATGGTGTTTTTGGTGAGTGGCATAAGATAAAAGTCCAATTTTATTCTTTTGCATGTGGCTATAGAGACTTCTCAACATTATTTATCGAAGAGACTATTCTTTCCCCATTGTGTACTCGTGGTGATTCTGTCAAGTATTAGCTGACTGTATAATTCTGGATTCATATCTGAGTTATACTCTATTCCACTGGTATATATGTATGTTGTTATTCTGGAACCGAACTTTTTAAATTCCTGTATGTTTGTAATATAGTTTGAAATCATGAAGCCTGATGCCTCCAGCTTAGTCCTCTCTAAATATTGTTTTAAGTATTCAGGGTCTTTTGTGTTTCCATAGAAGTTTAAGGATTGCTTTTTCTATCTTTGTGAAAAATGTTATTGAAATTTTTATAGAAATTCTACTGAATCAGTAGATCACTTTGAGTGTGCAATCATTTTAATGATATTATTTCTTCCAATTCATGAACATATGATATTTTTCCTTTTTTTTTTTTATTCTTAGGTTTCTTTTAACAGTGAGTTTTCAGTGTACAGATCTTTCACCTTTTTGGTGAAATTTATTCCTGAATACTTTTTATTCTTTTTTTTATGCTATTGTAACAGATTTTAAAAATTTCTTTGTTAGACACTTGATTGTTCATGTATTGAAACACTACTGATTTTTTTCTTAGTTTTTAATTATCTTCACTTTTGTTTATTTTTGAGTAGATGTTTTGAAGTTTTTTTTCTTTTTAAGTTATACTTTAAGTTCTTGGATACATGTGCAGAACGTGCAGGTTTGTTACATAGGTATACACATGCCATGATGGCTTGCAGCACTCATCAACCTGTCATCTACATTAGGTATCTCTCCTAATGCTATCCCTCCACTAGCCCCCCACTTCCCAACAGATCCCAGTGTGTGATGTTCCCCTCCCTGTGTTCATGTGTTCTTATTGTTCAACACTCACTTATGAGCGAGAACATGCGGTGTCTGATTTTCTTTTCCTTTGTTAGTTTGCTGAGAATGATGGTTTCCAGCTTCATCCATGTCCCTGTAAAGGATATGAACTCATCATTTTTTACAGCTGCATAGTATTAAATGGTGTGTCTGTGCCACATTTTCTTTGTCCAATCTGTCAATGATAGCCATTTGAGTTGGTTCCGAATCTTTGCTATTGTGGATAATGTTTCAATAAACATATATGTGCATGTGTCTCTATAGTAAAATGATTTATAATCCTTTGGGTATATATCCAGTAATGGGATTGCTGGGTCAAATAGTATTTCTGGTTATAGATCCTACTGCCATCCACAATGGTTGAACTAATTGGCACTCCCACAAACAGGAAACGCTACTGATTTTTATATGTTGCTTTTGTATCCTACAACTTTACTGAACTATTTTTTATTACTTCTAAGTTTTTTTTTTTGGCAGAGTCTCCAGGGTTTGTTTTGCTTTTCTTTTTGAGATGGAATTTTACTCGTCACCCAGGCTGGAGTGCAATGGTGCAATCACGGCTCATTGCAACCTCCGCCTCTCAGGTTCAAGCAGTTCTTCTGCCTTAGCCTCCCAAGACACTGGGATTACAGGTGTGCACCATCACGCCTGGCTAATTTTTGTGTTTTTAGTAGAAACAGGGTTTCACCACGTTGGCTAGGCTAGGGGACACCATTGACCATTAACAGATTAAGATGTGCTCATTTTACACATGGAGAAGCAGCCCAGAGTTCACTGCCCTTCCTCAGGGCAGAGACCAAGTTGGGGAGCCAGGAACTGAAAGCTGTCTTAGCCAGTTTGGGGGTAGGGTGAGGTCTTAGGCCTTTGGCCCCTGTGACTTCAAGTATAGGGCATGTTTGAGGACTAGTTGGCTGGGGTTGGATGCAATGGCAGAGTGAAAGGTCAACATCTTCCTGCCTGCAAACCCCTCTCCCGCCTTGATTCCAGGTCAGCAGGCTGCGGAGGATGGTCAAACTCCTGACCTCAAGTGATCCACCCATCTCAGCCTCCCAAAGTGTTGGGATTACAGGTGTGAGCCACCATGTCCAGCTGAGGGTTTTCTACATAAGATCATGATGTTTGTAAACAGAAGCTTTACTTCTTCCTTTCTGATTTGGATGCATTTTGAGTTTTTTGTTGTTGTTGTTGTTACCTAATTACTCTGGCTAGGACTTTCAATACTACATTGAATAGTAGTGGTGTGAATGGATATACTTTTGTTTCTGATATTTGATGAAAAAGTTTCAACTTTACCAATTGAGTATTGCATTAACTGAGGGCTTGTCACATATGGCATTTATTATGTTGAGGTACATTGGTTCTATATCCAATTTTTAACGGTTTTTATCATGAAAAAAATGTTGAATTTGTCAAATGCTTTTTCTACATCAAGATAAATATACGATTTTATTCTGTTAATTATTTTCTTAATGTGGTGTGTCACATGTACTGATCTGTGTATATTAAAATATCCATGCATTGCAGAAATATTTTGTCATCGTATATGAACTTTTTGATGTGTTGTTTAATTGATTTGCTAGTATTTTGTTGAAGATTTTTGCATGTTTTATCATCTGGGGTATTGGCCTCTAATTTTCTTTCTTTTTTTGTAATGTCATACTCTGGCTTTGGTATCAGGGTATCATAGCTTCATAAAATGATTTTCAAAGTGTTCCCTCCTCTCTAATCTTTTGGAATAGTTTGAGATGAATTGGCATTAATTCTTTACATGTTTGGTATAATTCACCAGTGAAGCTATGTGGTGCTAGATGTTTATATGTCTGCAGGGCTTTATTATGAATTCAATGTCCTTACTGGTTATTGGTCTGTTCAAATTTTCTTCTTCTTAATGAGTCTTTGTAGGTTGTATATTTCCAGAAATTTATCTACTACTTCTAGGTTATTCAATTTGTTAGTGTATAATTATTCATAGTTGTCTCTTATTATCCTTTTCATGTCTGTGATATTATTTATAATGTATTATCTTCTATTTATTCTTTATAAATTATAAATTATTTTTTATTTATTGTACTTAAAGTTTTGTCAAGTGTTCATCTTTTCAAAAAGCGAACTCTTAGTTTCATTGTTTCTTTCTTTTGTTCTTGTTGTCTCTATTTTATTAAATTCTGCTCTGACCTTTTTTTATTATTGCTATCATTTTAGTGACAGAGTCTCACTTGGTTGCCTAGGCTGGAGTTCAGTAATATGATCATGGCTCACTACAGCTCCAAACTCCTGAGATCAAGTGAACCTCTCATCTCAGTCTCCCTAGTAGCTGGGACTATAAGTGCATGCCATTATACCAGGTTAATTTTTAAATGTTTTGTAGAGAAGGGGTCTTGCTATGGTGCACAGTCTGGTCTCAAACTCCTGACCTCAAGTAATTCTCCTGCTTTGGACTTCCAAAGTGCTGGCATTATAGGTGTTAACGATTATGCCTGGCTTGATTTTGTTGTTCCTTCTTTCTACTAGCTTTCTTTTCTTTCTTTCTTTCTTTCTTTTTCTTTTTTACTAATGTTTTATTTTTCTAGTTTGCTGAAGTGTATACTTAGGTTGTTTATTTTACATATTTCTCTTTTCTTCATGGGGGCATTTATCACTAAAACTTTCCTCTTATAGTTGTTTTTCATGCATCTCATATGTTTGGTATCTTGTTTGTTCATATCTGTCAAGATATTTAAAATTTCCCTTGGATTTCATGTTTGACCCATTGGTTGTTTAAGCATGTGTTCTTTGATTTTTACGTATTTGTTAGTTTTCTGAAATTTCTCCCATTGTTTTCTAATACCATTTTCATTGGAAAAGATACTTGATACAATTGCAATTCTCTTACATTTTTAAGACTTGTATTTTAGCCCAACATATAATCTATTATGGAGAATGTTTCACATAAGCTGCTGTGGGATGAAATGCTCTGTAGGTCTGCAGGGATGAAATGACCCTTTTGGGTCTACTAGGTTCGTTTGCTCTAAAGCCTAATTTAATCCAATGTTTTCCTGTTGATTTTATTCCTGAATGATCTATGCATTGTTGAAAGTGAGGTATTGAAGTCCCTTATATTATCATGTTGCTGTATATTTACCCCTAAGCATCTATTATTTGTTTTATGTATTGCAGTATTCTAATGTTGGGTGCATGTATATTTATAATTTATATAAAGTAGTCTCTTGATGGATTGTTCCCTTTATCAGTTTGTAATAACCTTCTTTGTTCCTTTTTGCAGTTTTTGATTTAAAGTCTACTTTGTGTGATATAAGTATAGCTACTCCTTCTCTCTTATGGTTTCCATTTGCATGGAAAATCTTTTTCCATCCCTTTACTCTCCATTTATATATGTCCTTAAAGCTGAAGTGAGTTTCTTTTGGCAGCATTTAGCTTAGTCTTTTTGTTTTTTAATTCATTTAGTAACTCTTTCATAGGATAATTTTATTTAGTTGTAAATAAAATGGTTATTATTTTATATTAACTATTTTAAGTTATTAACTTAAAATAACTTATTTACTTAAAATAACTATTTTAAGTAAAATAGTTATTAATAGGTAAGAACTTACTATTGTCATTTTGAAAATTGTGTTCTGGCTGTTTTATAGATCCCTTTATTCTTGTGTTGCCATTTTTCTCTGCAATTTGCTGATTTTCTGTAGTGGGATGCTTTGATTTCTTTTTATGCTTTGTATATTCATTATAGGGGTTTGATTTTGGTTACCATGAGGCTTACTGAAAACATTTTATAGTTATATCAGTTTATTTTAAGCAGATGACAACTTTGATTGCATATAAAAACCCTACACTTTATTCCCTCCCCACATTTTAGGTTTATGTCACAATTTATTTTGTTTTATATTATGCATCTTTTTACAAATTATTATTGTTATAGTTTTTGATTATGTTTGTGTTTTAACTTTTATACTAGAGATATAATTGATGTCCAAACTATCATTACAGTATTAGAGAAATTTGAATATGACTTTGTACTTACTTTTACCAGTGAGTTTTTACTTTCATATACATTTATGCTACTAATTAGCATCCTTTTATTTCAGATTGAAGAGCTCCCTTTATCATTTTATGTAAGACAGATCTAGTAGTTATGAACTCCCTTAATTTTTGTTTGTTTGGGAAAGTATATCTCCTTCATTTCTAAAAGACAACTGTGCCAGGTAGAATATTCTTCATTGACAAGTTTTTGTTCTTTGACTACTTTGAATGGATCATCCACTCTCTGCTAGCTTGCAAAGTTTATTCTGGTAAATACACAGATAGCTTTGGGTGGTGGGTATTCCTTTCCATGTGAGTATATTTCTTTCCTTTGCTGCTTTCAAAGCTCTCTTTTCTTTGTTTTTTGACTATTTGCTTATAGTGTGTCTTCATGTGTTTTTCTTTGGGTTGGATCTAACTGAAGACCATTGGCTTTTCTATACTTGGATATTTATATCTTTCCCAGATTTGATAAGTTTCCTGCCATTTTGACTTTAGGTTTCTGTTCCCTTTCTCTTTCTTCTTATTCATTAAAGTTTTTAACACTAAAGTTAGCTCTATTGATTCTGTCTCATAATTCCATAGGCTTATTTATTTATTTTCCATAAGTTATTGGAGTATTTGGTTACATGACTAAGTTCTTTAGCGATGATTTGTGAGATTTTGGTGCATCCATCATTTAAGCAGTATACACTGCACCATATTTGTAGTCTTTTTTCCCTCGCTTCCCTCCCACTCTTTCTCACAAGTTCCCGAAGTCCATTATATCAATCTTATGCCTTTACATGCTCATAGCTTAGCTCCCACATTTCAGTGAGAATATATGATGTTTGGTTTTCCATTGCTGAGTTACTTCACTTAGGATAATAGCCTCCAATCTCACCCAGGTCTCTGCAAATGTTATTCATTCATTCTTTTTTATGGCTGAGTAGTATTCCATCATATGTATGTACCACAATTTCTTTTCTATTCTATTCTTTTTTTTTTTTTTTTTTTTTTGAGAGGGAGTTCAGTTCTTGTAGCCCAGGCTGGAGTGCAATGACGTGATCTCAGCTTACTGCAACTTCTGCCTCCCAGGTTTAAGCAATTCTCCAGCCCCAGCCTCCTGAATAGCTGGGATTATAGGCACCTGCCACCATGCCCAGATAATTTTCATATTTCTAGTAGAGACAGGATTTTGCCATGTTGCCCAGGCTTGTCTCAAACCTGACCTCAGGTGATCTTCCTGTCTCAGCCTCCCAAAATACTGGGATTATACCATACTTTCTTCATCCACTCATTTATTGGTGGGCATCTGGGTTGGTTCCATGATTTTGCAATTGTGAATTGTGTTGCTATAAACATGTGTGTGCAAGTATCTTTTATGAATAATGATACTCCTTTCCTCTGGGTAGATATCCAGTAGTGGGGTTGCTGAATCAAATGGTATTTCTATTTTTAGTTCTCCAAGGACTCACCACACAGTTTTCCATAGTGGCTGTACTAGTTTACATTCCCACCAGCAGTGTAGAAGTGTTCCCTGATTACTGCATCTACACCGACACTTACTGTTTCTTTATTTTTTGATTATGGCCTTTCTTGCAGGAGTAAGTTGGTGTCACATTGTGGTATTGATTTGCATTTCCCTGATCATTAGTGATGTTGAGCATTTTTTATCTGTTGGCCATTTGCATATCTTTTTTTGAGAATTGTCTATTCATGTCCTTAGCCCACTTTTTGATGAGACTTTTAAAAAATTTATTTGTTTGAGCTTGTTGTAGATTCTAGGTATTAGTCATTTGTCAGATGTATAGGTTGCGAACATTTTCCCCCATTTTGGGAGTTGTCCATTTACTCTGCTTACTTTTCCTTTTGCCATGTAACAGTTCTTTAGTTTAATTAGGTGCCAGCTATTTATCTTTGCTTTTATTGCATTCACTTTTGGGTTGTCAGGAAATTCTTGCCTAAGCCAATATCTAGGAGAGTTTTTCCAAAGTTATCTTCTAGAATTTTTATAGTTTCAGGTCTCAGATTTAAGTCCTTAATCTATCTTGAGTTGATTTTTGTATAAGGTGGTCTATGTGCCTATTTTAAATGCCAGTACCATGGCGTTTGGCTGACTATGGCCTTATAGTATAGTGTGAAATCAGATAATATGATGCCTTCAGATTTGTCCTTTTTGCTTAGTCTTGCTTTGGTTATGCAGGCTCTTTTTGGGTTCTATATGAATTTTAGAATTGTTTTTTCCAGCCCTGTGAAGACTGATCCTGGTATTTTATTGGGAATTGCATTTATTTGTACATTGCTTTTGGCAGTATGGTCATTTTCACAATATTGATTCTACCTATTCATGAGCATGGGCTGTGTTTTCATTTGTTTGTGTCATCTATAATTTCCTTCAGCAGTGATTTGTAGTTTTCTTTGTAGAGGTCTTTTATCTCTTTGGTTAGGTATACTCCTAAGTAAAGTTTCAGGTTTTAGTCTTAACTCCTTAATCCATCTTGAGTTGATTTTTATATAAGGTGAGAGATGAGTATCCAGTTTCATTTTCCTACATGTGGCTAGGCAGTTATCCCAGCATCAGTTGTTGAAAAGAGTGTCCTTTCCCCACTTTATGTTTTTATTTCCTTTGTTGAAAATCAGTTGGCTATAAGTAACTGGGTTTATTTCTGGGTTCTCTTTTCTGTTCCATTGGTCTATGTGCCTATTTTTATAACATTACCATGCTGTTTTGGTGACTATGGCCTGAGAGCATAGTTTGAAATCAGGTAGTATGATGCCTCCAGATCTGTTCTTTTTGCTTAGCCTTGCTTTGGTTATGCTGGCTTTTTTTTTTTTTTTGATCCACATGAGTTTTAGAATTTTAGATCTATATAAATTTTATAATTGTTTTCTCTAATTCTGTGAAGAATAATGGTGGTATTTTGGTGGGGATTGTATTGAACTTGTAGATTGCTTTTGACAGTATGATCATTTTCACAATATTGATTCTTTTGATATCCATTTGCATGAAATGCCCCTTTCCACCCTTTACTTTAAGTTTATGTGAGTCCTTATGTGTTAGAGCAATCATCTGAAGGCAGCAGATAGTTGGTTGGTGAGTTCTTATCCATTCTGTGGTTCTGTTCAACGTTAGTATTGAAATGTGAGGTACCATTGAATTAATTTTGTTTTGTTTTGTTTTACTTTTTAACTTGTATTTTTGTTTTATAGGTCCTGTGTGATTTATGCTTTAAAGAGGTCTGTTTTGATGTGTTTCCAGGATTTGTTTCAAGATCTTTATCTCCTTTTAGCAGTTCTTGTAGTGGTGGCTTGGTAATGGTGAATTCTCTGAGCATTTGTTTGAAAAAGACTGTATCTTTTCTTCATATATAATTATTAGTTTCAATGGATACTAAATTCTTGGCTGATAATTGCGTTTGAGGAGGATGAAGATATGGCCCCAATCCCTTCTAGCTTGTAGGGTTTCTGCTGAGAAATCTGCTGTTAATCTGATGGATTTTTCTATATATGTTGCCTGCTTCTGTCTCACAGCTCTTCAGATTCTTTCCTTCATCTTAATTTTGGATAACCTGATAACAATGTGCCTAGATGATGACCTTTTTGTAATGAATTTCCCAGGTGTTTGTGCTTCTTGTATTTGGATGTCTAGGTCTCCAGCAAGGCCAAGGAAGTTTTTTTCAATCATTCCCCCATATATGTTTTCCAAGCTTTTAGAATTCTCTTCTTCCTAAGGAACACCGATTATTCTTAGGTTTGGTCATTTAACATAATCCCAGACTTCTTGGATGCTTTATTCATATTTTATTATTCTTTTTTCTTTATCTTTGTTGGATTGAGTTAACTCAAAGACATTGTCTTTGAGCTCTGAATTTCTTTCTTCTATTTGTTCAATTCTATTGCTGAGACTTTCCAGAGCATTTCACACATCTAGTTTGTCCAGTGTTTCCTGAATTTTTTTTTCTTTAAGCTATCTATTTTCTTCAGTATTTCTCACTTCACTTCTTGTATCATTTTTGGATTTCCTTGCATTGGGCTTTGCCTTTTTCTCATGCCTCTTTGATGACTTTAATAACTAACCTCTGGAATTCTATTTCAGGTAATTAAGGATTTCTTCTTGATTTGAATCTATTGTTGGTGAACTAGTGTGATTTTTTTTGGAGGTGTTAAAGAGCCTTGTTTTATCAAATGACCAGGGCTGGTTTCCGGGTTCCTTCTCATTTGGGCAGTCTCTGTGATGTGAACCATCTATGGGTCTCTCAGCCAGGGATAAAGTGCCTGTTCCAGTGCAGATGGTGGGAGCTGGGGGGTGGGGCAGATGCAATGGGCTCTGTGAGTGTTCTTAGCTTTGGTATTTTAATGCTCTATTTTTGTGATGGTTGACCTTCTGCCAGGAGGTGGCACTTTTCAGAGAGAATCAGTTGTGGTAGTATGGAGAGGAACTGGTGGTGGGCAGAGCCCTAGAACTCCTAAGATTATATGCCCTTTGTCTTCATCTACCATGGTGGGTAGGAAAAGACAACCAGATGGGGGCAGGGCTAGGTGTGTCTGAGCTCAGACTCTCCTTGGGCAGGTCTTGCTGTGGCTTCTGTGGAGAATGGGGGTGAGATTTTTCAGGTTACTGAAGTTGTGTACCTAGGAAGATTATGCCTGCCTCTGCTGAGTCATGTAGATTGTTAGGGAAGTCAGAGAAAGCCAGCAGTCACAGTCCTCACTCAGCTCCCACACAAACTTGAGAACCAGTCTCATTCCCCCCATGCCCCATCCCCAAGGGCCCCGAATCTGTTCCTAGGTGGTGGGGGAGACAGGTTTGAAAACTCACCCCAGGCAACCTGTCTCCCATCTGCAAAAGAAAGGGGCTTGGTTGTTCCCCTGCCTGTGGAATCTGCACACTAGACTTGATCACTTCCCCGAGTTCTGGCCAGGAGGCTTCTTGCCCCATTCAGATTGTTATAGAGCTCAGCAAAAGAGTTCCTTCTCCCTGTGTAGTTTTACTTCTTGCTCCTCTGGCCACCCTCCCAATGGATCCCTGTGGTATCAAGGAGGAATGGGCTGCTTGGGGACCCAGAGAGCTCCCAGGACCTTTCTGCTCCTTTCTTTATCCCTGTATTTCACTCAGCTCTCTAAATTGACTCAGCTCCAGGTAAGGTTGGAACTTTCTCCAGCAAACAGACCTTCGATTTCTCCAGTAGGAGTGTGTATTTGGGACAGGAGGTCTCCCTTTCCCACTTCTGCAATTGGGGCACTCTAAGTATTTGAAGTGTCTCCTGGGTCCTGCTGGAGCAATCCACTTTTTTTCAGAGGGTCTGTGAGTCCTCTCAAGATTGCTGGTTTGTTCTTGCTGCAGTCAATCTGGAGCTTAAATTCAGAATGGCAGCCTCCATATGCTGCTCTGTCCAGAGCTATAATCTAGTCCTGCCTCCTATCTGCCATGCTGATCTCCACAGGCTTTCTTTGTTTCTTTTTATCCTTTTCACTTTTACTTTTACTCTTTTTTTCTCTATTGCATTTTTTCAAATAATCTGTCTTCAAGTTTACAAATTCTTTCTTCTGTTTGATCAATTCTGCTGATGACCTTCTCTATCGCATTTGTTATTTCATGCATTGTATTCTTATACTCCAGGCTTTATGGGGTCTTAAAAATTTTAATCTCTTTGTTAAACTTCTTATTTTACTCCTTTATTGTTTTACTTGTTTCAATTTGTTGTCTCTCTGTGTTCTCTTTTAGTTTGCTGAGCTTCCTTAAAACAGTTATCTTGAATTCTTTTTCAGCCAGTTTGAAGTTCTCCATCTCTTTGGGGATCATTACTGGGAAATTATTATTACTTCTATTATTTGAGACAAGGTCTTGCTCTGTCCCCAAGGCTGGAATGCAGTGACACAATCATGGCTCACTGTAGCCCCAAACTCCTAGGCTCAAGTGATTCTCCTGCCTAAGCCTCCTTGGTATCTGGGACTACAGGTATGTGCCACTATGCTCACCTAATTTCTTTATCTTTAGTAGAGACAAGGTCTTGCTATGTTGCCCAGGCTTGTCTTAAACTCCTGAACTAAGCATTCCTCCTAATTTGGTCTCCCAAAGTGCTGGGATTACAGGCATGAGCCACTACACCTGGCTGATATTATTGTTTTGGTGGTAATGTTTCCTTGTTTTTTCATATATTCTTTTGTCCTTCATTGATGTTTGCACATTTGGTGGAGCAGGCATCTCTTTCAGACTTTATGTACTGGTTTCATTGGGAAAAGCCTTTCCCTTAAGGGAGAGTAATAAGGCACTGACTGGGACAGATGTGGCAGTTTGGGCTCTGGCAAGGGTGCAGTGATATAATCTTTGCACTGCTCTGTCAACTTAGGTTGGTGTTGGTGAAGACTACAAGGATTTTTAGAAGCCAAAAATATAGGTATCATTAGCAGCAGTATGAGTTATTGGGGTATTCAATGGTGGAGGCCACTGAGATCCTCTCAATCTCTTTTTGTTCCAACAGAGAAATCATGGCTCAGGGAATCACTTTTGGCACAGTGTCCAGTGGGTACACTTGTAGTTGTGGTGACACTGATATCAGATGCCTGGTGCTTGTGCAACAGTCATGGAGCCAAGATCTGAACCATGGACATGCACAGAGGCACAATCACTTTGAAGTCTGAAGTGTTCGTGACATCAATGCCTTGGGCATAGATGCCCCACTGCTGCGTTGATAACTTTGTGTGGGGCACAGATGCTTGTGAAGCAGCTGAGAAGTTGATAGCCAAAGTCTAAGCATGTGCAGAGCTATACTGGCTTCAAGGTCCAGAGTGTGGCTCTGGGCTCTGGGCCTCAGGCTGCTCAATATTGTAGTGGAGTTGGTGCATGGAGTGTGTATGCACACACAGCAACTGGGGCTCTAAGGTATGGGGTGGGGCTAACCTATAACAGTAGTGACTCCAGTGTTTGGGATATGCGCAAAGTTGGAAGGAATGGTGGCTTCAGCCATGGGGTAGCAAAACAGTGGCTCCTTCTGGGAGCATTGGTGCAGCAGTGTTTCCTTTTCTGGGGGTGCCACTGTGGGGATGGTTGTTGATTGTCTTGGTAGTGAAAGATGGCAGTGTTCTCTGTAGAGCAGGTTGCTGGGAAAAATGATGGCACAAATAAATGGTTGATAATGCTAGAAACTGATTTTCTTTGTTCCTAGACATCTCCAGACATCTCAGATATTTACATATCTCCAACAGTCTTATCTATGTGGTTATTCCACACACCCCCAAACTTTTTTGTTCTACTATGTTGCTAAAGATTTTTAAATAGACCCTTGAGTCCTACTAAGGCTATTATCATTCATGGATAATTATTGGTTGACTTTGTTGTGAGGGAAAGAGAATTGCATCTCCTATTCTACCATCTTGTTTATATGTCACTTTGTTTCTGTTTTGTTTGTCAAGGTTTTGTTTGGGGAGGATGCTGAAATAGAAACTGACAAGGAAGAGATCTAGTTATGAAGAACACATACTGGCTTCTTTTGGATTCTGCTAACCTTCTTGAAACTTGGGTCCTTTACTACTTACATTTCATTTAGTTTGGAATGATCTTTCCCACACTAGTTCTTTGACATTTTTAAACTTGGCTGAAATCTTAATTTTCCAGAGAAAACATTTTGACCAATCAATATAAAGTAAATTTTTTTCTCTCATTTTTATGTATACTTATTCCACACATAATTATACATATGTACATATGCATGTATATATGTATATATGCATATTTGTGCATGTTTCTTATGGGTTTTATTTGCTTACTGTCTATCTTCTCCATTAGATTTAAACAACATGGGCACAAGAATGATGTTTATTTTGCATGAGTCTATGTTCTTAGGTCTCATCACTATGGCCAAAACCCATTTGCAATAAATAAACAGTTGATGAATTCGTATTTCTTCTCAACAGTTCAAATATTTAAGATGAATTAAAAGAAACACAAATCCCTGAGGTCCACATCCCTTATTTAGTGATAAAATGTATGTCTCTGTCTCCTAGTATTTACATCAAATCACAGTCTTGAAGGACATGCTGTGGCTTAATTTGTGCATTACCCAAGAGAATAACTGAAAGTAACATAAATATACTCATGATTTTTCACAACAAGCAGAGCTAGATCCCATAGATACTTTAATCACCTGGTTTCCAGTTATGTGAGATAAAGTATTTTGTGGCCTTCATAGAGTATGTGTCCCCTGAGAGCTCCACAATCATATATTTACCTCCTGGTTCCCTCTTTTCAACTGTTCAAGTATTTATATGATTCCATTTGGCTTCACATTAAAGGGAGCAGCCCCGGAACCAGAGTCACTTTGACCATTTATTTATTGATCTGATTGTTAATAGTCATTAGTTGTAACTATGACCTTCTCTGAAACTGATACATAGCAAAGAGGCTGCAACAATTTTCAGGAAAAGAGCCCCAATAATAATTATATTAATTGTTGTTATGATTATTACCCCTTACCAAGTATAAGAAATTTTAGGATTTCTATTCTTTTCCTACCATAGCAGGAGTTTTCAGGCTGGATTTTGTTGGGGCTATCTTTTATTACTTTATTTTTTATAGATTCAGCTATTGATCCTCCAATGGGGTAAGTGACTTATCTACAAAGAAAGAGCAGTAAATACAGGAGTAGAGCTCTTGTTAGTTGATTATAAAGCCAATAGCATTTTTCTTTTAATTTCTCTTTGCCTCTAAAGAACTTTAAGCCTTTTGGACAAACATTCAATAGGAGTCTCCAAAAAGTTGTTTTCCTTCTTTAAAGGACTGAATTTCTGATGTGACCTTTACTTATATATGAAGGTGCTAGACTTGAATTTTGTATTTCTCAGGGAGAAAGGTAAGTCTTTGGATCAAATCTATTGTCTACACAAAGTTGCAGGGGCAGAGGTAACTAGAAAAATGCATCAAGGTACCCATTTCTCCTTTGGTTTAATCAGAGATTTGGCTTGACTATTTTGAATATTTATTTTATCTGTTTCAGACATCCAGAGACTACATATGTTGAGTCTCCCTAATCTAAAACATTTGGGAACAGCTGTGTTTTGGATTTTAGATTTTTTTGAATTTTGGAATATGTGTCTGTTTATAATGAGATATATTGAGGATGAAACTCAAATTTAAACACAAATTTATTTGTTTTATATACATGTTATATCCATAGCCTAAGTAATTTTATATAATATTTATAATAATTTTTTGCATGAAACAAAGTTTGTGTTACACACTTATGTGTGGAATTTTTCATTTATAGCATCATGTTGGTTTTTAGATAGTTTTGGATTTGGGAGCATTTTAGACTTTGGATTTTTGGATTAGGGATGCTAAACTTGTATTTCTAAGCAATAATGAATTTCTATTAGAATATGTATACTTACCATGTGACACAAAACAAAAGTACAAGAAGCCCTTGAGTCCCTGCTTTACAAAGAATAAGCTTACATTATTTTGAACAAGTTATTTAAACTATTTATTTCTCAGTTTTCTGTTTCAAGAAATATAGTATTAGTTCTCCTGATAATCCTAGAGTTGTTGGGATAATCAAGTGGGATATTAACATAAAATTTTACTGTAATCTGGAAGCCCATATTAATATTTTAAAAGAAGAGAGAGACCAAAGGAATGGTGATTAATAAATGAGGAAGAAATCAGGCTTAGAAGCCAGTTATAAAATGCTCTGAAATATAGATGTGCAAAATTACATAAGGCACAACTAACTATTGGAATGAGGAGACCTGATTTCGAGTTCTAATTCTGCCACGAAAACATCTGGTCATTGGATGCATAATTTATAAACTATATTATGGACTGACTGATGGTCTGCAGTGTAGATGTGATTAACATCTATCACACAGTTCTGAGCAAATGAGAAAGCAATTCTCTGTCCTTGGGAATGGAGACTAAGAATATTATGAACTTAAAACATGGTACTTATCAGTTTAGATGTCTGTCTCAGTCCTCTAAATATCCCAAGGTTAGGGAATGTATCTTGTGCATTAACGTAAGCCTGGCAATTAGCACACAACGTGGTGCTTCATTAGAAATTAGTGCTTGTAGAGAAAATGAAGAAATGAACACATTCAGAAATTTACGTTGATTGGTCGATTGGTTGATATTACTAAAGATTTATGTTCCTTTTTAACTATTTGAAGATGTTTAATGTTTGGAAGTGGTTATAAACATTTGTGGATGCAGTTATTATCATTTAACTGAGATCCAGAAAGGTATGTTATTTGCATGAAGTCAAGAAAACTGGTAAGTATATTTGATTCCTAATTTAATCATTTTTCATTTTTGAAATTTTCCATTCTTCACATTGACTTCCAATGATAAATTTAATTATTTCATCAGGCAGTTAGTCAATTAAATGAATTACTATCTTGTGCCCAGTTTAGGTTGAATGTAAAAGGTTTAAGGGAATTTTTCTTTGTGATGAAGAGGTAAGGCTTTAATTCAAAGTGACCTGGCTTTACATTTCACCTGTTCCAATGAATTAGTCTGATGATCTTGTATGAATCTTTCCTTCTCTACCTTATTTCACTAATCTATGAAGTTAGGAGATTGAAATGGATTATCTCCAAAACCATTTTATTAAGAATGTTCTATGAATTATTTTAATTTAAAGTTGCATTTTGTTGTTATGGGGATGTTTTAGATCCAGGACTCCTGGAAACAAATAATTGCAATACTGAAATAAGGCACAAAATGAGCATACTGACTGATCTGAGTAGTACTCCCTTCATTTATCATTCTGGTTCTGTCTTCTTATTTCTATAGGGCAGCTACACAATCCCCAATGGAGAACAACACAGAGGTGACTGAATTCATTCTTGTGGGGTTAACTGATGACCCAGAACTGCAGATCCCACTCTTCATAATCTTCCTTTTCATCTACCTCCTCACTCTGGTTGGGAACCTGGGGATGACTGAATTGATTCTATTGGACTCCTGACTCCACATCCCCATGTATTTCTTCCTCAGTAACCTCTCTTTGGTGGACTTTGGTTATTCCTCAGCTGTCACTCCCAAGGTGATGGTAGGATGCCTCACAGGAGACAAATACATATATACAATGCTTGTGTCGCACAGTTCTTCTTCTTTGTAGCCTTTATCACTGCAGAAAATTTTCTTCTAGCATCAATGGCCTATGACCACTATGCAGCAGTGTGTAAACCGCTGCATTACACCACCACCATGACAACAAATGTATGTGCTTGCCTGACCATAGGCTCCTACATCTGTGGTTTCCTGAATGCATCCATTCATACTGGGAACAGTTTCAGGCTCTCCTTCTGTAGATCCAATGTAGTTGAACACTTTCTCTGTGATGCTCCTCCTCTCCTGGCTCTCTCATGTTCAGGCAATTACATTAGTGAGATGGTTATTTTTTTTTTGTGGTGGGATTCAATGACCTCTTTTCTATCCTGGTAATCTTGATCTCCTATTTATTTATATTTATCACCATCCTGAAGAGGCACTCATCTGAAGGACGCAAGAAGGCCTTTTCCACCTGTGCTTCCCATCTTACTGCTGTTTCCATCTTTTATGGGAAAGGCATCTTTATGTACTTACGACCTAGCTCCAGCCATTCCATGGGCACTGACAAAATGGCATCTGTGTTTTATGCTATAGTCGTTCCCATGTTGAATCCACTGGTCTACAGCCTGAGGAACAAAGATGTTAAGAGTGCCTTTAAAAAGACTGTAGGGAAGGCAAAGGCCTCTATAGGATTCATATTTTAATTATATAGAATTTACAATAAGACAATTTCTTCCACCTCATATTTATCTTTGTCTGCTAAGTCCAATATTTGGGCTTCCTCCTGTACAGTTTCTATTCACTGTTTTCTTAAACATGTGAATTGGCCATACTTTCCCCATTCTTCAAGTGACACACTTTTTGTTGTTAAAATCTGGACATTTTAAATAATTATTATTATTTCAGGTAGCATATTCTCAAATTCATGTCTTCCCTCTCATCTAGGCTTTGTTTTTGTTGGTGGTACTTTTGTTTGTTTAGTGATTTTCCTGAGTTACTTATGTTACTTCTGTATTTCTTGTGTGTAGGCACTGAAATTTCTACTCACAATTGGACAGATTTTTTTAAGTGCTTGAAATTGCTAATTCTCTGAAGCCTTATGCATGGTATTTACATATGTGTGTTGGAGCATGTTTTCAGTGCTCCAGCAGTTCCAATTCTACCGTTAATCTTCATGGCCTCTTTGTTCAGAGCCTCAAGGTTAGCCAAAAATGAAACATTAGGTCTTTCCTGTGCATGCATAGGGCCTTGCCTATGTACATGTTCTTTGTAATACCCAGGAATATATGGGAGCTTTTCAAAGCCCTCTATGGATTTCTAATGCCCTCATACATTTTTTACGAGTTTGGTTAGATTATTGTTTGTGCCAACTGATATTTACATTTTCAGGCAATTGCTGCTTAATACTTTAACAAACACTCTAAGAATAAACATTTCTCACTGAATGAACTGAGTCTAGTGAAATAAAGACAAAATTGTAAATGGGGTTTTCCTAGGAAGCTGCCAAAACAGTGACAATTCTCTGGGAAGCAGGCCCTTTAGCAATCTCCAACATTTTTTGTTCACTTTAATGGTTGTTAGGCCAATATTTTTCTCAGCTACCATAGTTCCGTGTGTGCTAGTTTTTAAGGTTACCACAGAGCTGGGGGATAAAGCAAGTTAACATGCCACAAAACTCACCATTGATACTGAGATTCAGTCATTGTTCTTGAATGAATACTTTTTGAATTGTTGTATGCCCTTGATTAGTTTCTAGAGTTTCAAATATTTTTATTATAGACACTTTTGCCTGTGTTATCATTGCTTTTATGGAAAAGCAGATATTTGGAGGTCCTTTCTTTGTCATTCTGGAAATGTTTATTCAACGCTTTTTGAAATTAAACAAAATTTTTTTTTATAGAGTCTCACTCTATTACTCAGGGTAGAGTGCCGTGGGACCCTCTTGGCTTGCTGCAACCTCCACCTCCTGGGTTCAAGCAGTTTTCATGCCTCAGCCTCCTGAGTAGCTGGAATTACAGGCTCACGCCACCAAGCCTGGCTAATTTTTTGCATATTTTTAGGGGAGATTAGGTTTCACCATGTTGACCAGACTGGTCTTGAATGCCTGGCCTCAAGTGATCTGCCTGCCTTGGCCTCCCAAAGTGCTGAGATTACTTGCATGAGCCACCATGTCTGGCCTTATTCTATCCTTTTAGATTTAAGCTTCCTTTATTATGTCCTCTCTAAGAAAAATTATTTTATTTTTCATAATAATTATAATTTACAATTATATATTTATCTGTGAGTTTGTTTTTAATGTCTCCCATTAGACCAAAGTCTATTTATGTAGGTACTTTTTTGTTTTGCTCTGTATACTATGGATTTAATACAATGGCTAACACCTACACATTTCATGTTCTAATTGCTGAAAACCAAATATAAGAAGAAAACTATATATACATTCAAAGGAAAGAAGACACATTATATACAGAGGAACAAAAACAAAGTTCACTGCTGTTTTCTCATCAGAAACAGGATAGGACAGAAAACATCGGTCAAATGCTGAAATAATAAAGAAAAGACCCTGTTAAACCAAGTGAATATATTCAAAAATCAAAGAGAAATAAAGACATTTTTCAGACACACATGCTGAAAGCTCATTGTCAGCAGCCCTTCATTGCAAGAAATAATGAACTTCTTCAGGCGTAAGAAATATGATGCCAATCAATAATTTACATTTGTGCAAAGAAACGAAGAGCAGTGAAAATGAGATGGACAGACTGAAGACCTACTCTTTTTGTATTTTTAATTCCTTTAAAAAGTGATTGTCTAAATCATAATAGTAGGAATATACTGTATATTTACTTATAGAATATGTAAAGGAAAATGTATAATAATAATATAAAATATTAGAGTGCATAATTGTCAGTGTATGTTTGCAACATCCTTAAACTACTTGTAAAATGGCACAATATTATAAAGAAGCATATTTTCATGAATTCCAGACATATAAACTGTAGGGCAATAACTAAAACAATTTTTAAGAGGGGCATTTAATAAGTCAGTGGAGATAAAATGGAATCATAAAGATATTTAATAATTTAATTAGGAAAAGAAGACAAAAAAAAGAAAACATGGAACAAATAGAAAAAAACTAGGAAGATTGTAGGGCTTTTTTGGTTTGCTTGTTTTGTTTTTGCTTTTTGAGACAGAGCTGCACTCTGTCACCCAGGCTGGAGTGCAGTGGTGTGAACTCAGTTCATGGCAACCTTTGCCTCCTGGGTTCAAGTGATTCTCCTGCTTCAGCCTCCTGAGTAGCTGGTATTACAGGTGTGTGCCACCGTGCCTGGTTAATTTTTGCATTGTTAGTAGAGACGGGGTTTCACCACGGTGGTCGGGCTGGTCTTGAACTCCTGGCTTCAAGTGATTTTCCTGCCTCGGCCTCCCAAAGTGCTGGGATTATAGGTGTGAGCCACTGCACCTGGCCTGATGGTAGATTTTAATTCATTGTGTCAATGAGTACATTAAATATAATTTAAACTTAGCAAATTGAAAAAAAGTGTTAGGTAATATTTAAAAAAAAAAAAAAAAATGACCCACCGCATGCCATCTACAATAAATTTTCTTTAAATATGAAGGCATAAAATTAGTCTACTTGAAATAAGCCACCGATATACTGGAGCTTTTTTTTTATTATTTTGTCATTTTCTACTATAATCAACTACTATTATGAATTGGTATTTAATAAGGAAGCCTTAGAACCAAGCCATATATGCTCCTCTTTCATGGCTTTTCTTTTTATTTTCTTTCCCAGCTAATTGAGTTGGAATTCCTGTAGTGAACATGGTTGATATAACATCATGGCCAGTGCATAAGCAAGTCAAGACAACGTGAATAAGCAGAGACAAAGAAGGATGTCTCTTTTCCCCCATATTTAAGACATGACATTACAATGCTATCTCTTTGATGTTTGGTGTGTGGTGTCAAGGAGTCTAGTTATGGCCTGTTTGGGAGGTTAAGGGATGTGACAAGGCATCTCATAACATAAAGCAGAAGTGGCAGTGGAACCTAATAAGTGTCTCTCCACCATCACTATCCCTGCCTATCATGAATGTGGGTGGTATGTGGAGAGAGAGGTGATAATCTTGGATGTTTACAACAGAAATAAACTCTGGCTAACTTAAACAAAAAAGAATTTATTGGAAGAATAATAGTGTGCTCCCAGAACCAAGAAGAAAATTGGATAATTAGACTGGAAATAATTCGTTACAGGAAGTGAGAGTGCAGAAACCAGAGGCAAGATCAAACCACTGGAATAGTTTGGTTAAGACAATTCTTCCAGCACAATTACTACTTCTATCTTTTTGCACTAGTACCTTTGGTCACTGATGTCAGTGGTGCTTTTAGTCTTGCTAATGCCACAGCCACAATATCCAGTACAAATAAATTCTAACTATCCTGACTTCTGGGTGTTACTCATTGCCTATTGTTGACTGAGAAAAGTTTGTTTACTGGCAGCTAAGATGTGAGCATGGTAAGCAGAATTACAAAAAGAACTGTTCTCATTTATATAGCATCCTACTACAGTTGCACTGTTCTTTGTGTTTTACATACCTTAACTCATTTGAGCCTGACAACTCCATGATAGGTAGTATTGTTATTATTACTGTTTTACTAATGAGGAAAGTATGGCTTAATGACATTAAGACATTTGCCCATGTTCCAGGACAGTTTAGGCAGAATTAGGATTCGGATCCTGAACACTGTTTTCTTGTTTGTTTCTTTGTTTTTGTTTTCTTGAGATTGAGTCTTGCTCTGTTGCTCAGGTTGGAGTACAGTTACCATCTCAGCTCACTGCAACCTATGCCTCCCAGGTTTAAGTGATTCTCTTGCCTCAGCCTCCTGAGTAGCTGAGACTATAAGCAGGTGCTAGCACACCCAGCTAATTTTTGTATTTTTAGTAGAGACAGCATTTCACCATGTTGGCCAGGCTGGTTTTGAACTCCTGACCTCAGTGATCCACCCACCCCAGCCTCCCAAAGTGCTGGGATTATAGGCATGAGCCACTGTGCCTGAATATTTTTCAAAAGACATAGAAATGGTCCACAGGTACATAAAAAATATTCAACATCACTAATCATCATAGAAATGCTAATTAAAATCACAGTGAGATATCATTTTACACCAGGAAGAATTGCTATTGTTAAAAAGTTAAAAAAAAAAAAATGACAGATTTGGGTGATGCTACAGAGAAAAAAGAACTTATACACTGTTGTTGGGAATGTAAATTAGTACAAGCTTCATGGAAAACAATGTGTAGATTTCTCAAATAACTAAAAATAAAACTAGCATTCAATCCAGCAATCCCACTACTAGCTATCTACCCAAAGGAAAAAAAAATGCTTGTATGAAAAATATACCTGCACTTGTATTTTTATCACAGCACTGTTCATAATGCCCAATATATGGGCTCAAAGTAAGTTTCTATCAATAGAGAATGGGATAAAGAAAATGTGATATATCTATAAATATATATGCACACACACATATGCACATATATACACACACATATATGTACACACACACATATGAACACACATATATACACACACACCATGGAATACCACTCTACCATAAAAAAGAATAAAATCATGTCTTTTGCAACAACGTGGATGAAACTCGAGGCTGTTGTCTTCAGCAAAATAACTCAGAAAGTCAAATACCACATGTTCTTAATTATAAGAGGAAGTGAAATAATGTGTACACATGAACATGAAGTGTGAAATAATAGACATTGCAGACTCAGAAGGGTAGAAAGGTGGGAGCAGGTGACAAATGAAAATTTTGTTAATGAATACAGTTGCATTATTCAGGCGATAGTTACTCCAAAGGCCCAGACTTCAACACTACACAATATAGTCATGTAACACAATTCTACTTGCACTCATTAAATTTATATAAATAAAATAAAACAAAATGAAGATGATGGTAGTACTTACTTGATATGGTTGGTAGGAGCACACAAGTTAATAAAGTGCTTAAAATAGAGCCTGGTACATACTAAACAGTCAACAAACACAGTAGCTATAAAGAGCAATTATAAAGTCTTGCTTCTTTATGAGAGAGCCTCCACTCATTTCCAAGAGTGTTCATTATCTCCAAAATAAATAATATATCCCTTAGAGGCATTGGAGAAAGCCAGAACAAGTTAATTCCAAATATCTTGCCACATAATTATGAGGTTGGAGTTGTATTAAATAATTAACAAGCTAAAAATAAGACAGAAGAGAATTAAAATATGCACTGTTTAAGCTGACAAAGCAAATTGGAGACCACTTTCATCTGTAGTGTACTGAATTTACCCAGAGATATAAAGTTGAACAACGCTAGTACTTATCAAAAACTTTCCAGATGTATTTTTATGCAGAGACAGTCTATAACAAGGACACCAGAGCAGATGTATAACTTTTTTCTGGCAGTCCTTTACCCCAACTCTTCCTATTTTGTAGAGTTTCCCACTATAGTTTCAAATGATTGCTATTATTTCTTTTATGTTTGGTAGATTTTGGCTGTGAATTTATCTGGTCCTGAGCTCTTTTGTTGGTGTTATTGGGAGGTTTTTTTTTTTAATTACTAATTTAATCACTCATTATTTTCTATTCAAGATTTTTCTTTCCTGTTCAATCTTGGGAGCTTGTTTCCTGGAATTTATTCATTTTCTCTAGGTTTTTTAGTTTGTGAGTGCATAGTTGTTCATGGTAGCTTCTGATGATATTTTGTATTTCTGTGATATTAGCTGTAATGTATTCTTTTTTAAATTTTGGATTATGTTTATTTGGATCTCTTCTCTTCTTTTTCTTAGGTAGTTTAGCTAGTGATTTGTCTATTTTATTTATTTATTTTGGGTTCAATTTCATTTAGTTCTAACCTGGTCTCTGTTATTTGTTTTCTTCTGGAAGCTTTGGGTTTCATTTGTTTTTGTTTTACTAGTTCATTGAAGTACAATGTTATGTTGTTAATTTGTGATCTTTCTATTTTTTGATGTAGGCATTTAATGCTATAAACTTCTCTCTTAGCACTGCTTTTGCTGTATTCAACATGCTTTGGTATATTTTGTTTCCATTTTTATTTATTTAAAACATTTTTAATTTAGGACTTAATTTAGTCAATAACCTAAATATTGTTTAGGAGTATATTGTTTAATTTCAATGTATTTGTATAGTTTCCAGAGTTCCTCTTGGTATTGATTTCTACCTTTATTTTACTATGCTCTGAGAAGATACTTGGTATAATTTCAACTTTAAAAATGTATTGAGACTTGTTTTGTGACATATATTGGAGAATGTACCACGTGCTCATGAAACGACTATATTTTGCTTTTGTTAGTTTTTTAAGACTATATTTTGCTTTTGTTAGTTAGACTGGTCTGTAAATGTTCATGATGCCCATTTGGTCAAAAATTTAAATCCAATGTTTCTTTGTTAATTTTCTGTTCTGACAATCTGTCTAGTGCTGTCAGTGGGGTGTTACATTCCTCATTATTACTGAATTGCTGCATGTTTTTTTCTTTATGTCTAGTAATTTTTTTTTATGATTCTAGGTGTTGCTCCATTGTTGGGTGCACGTATATTTAGAATTTTTATATGTTCTTGTTGATTTGGTCCCTTTATCATTATATAATGACCTTATTTATATTTTTTATCATTGTTTATTTTAAGTCTGTTTACCTGATATAAGTGTAACTACTACTACTCATTTTTGGTTTCCATTTGTGTGGAATATCTTTTCCACCTGTTTACCTTCAGTCTGTAACAGTTTACCAACCAGTAAGGTCAGTTTCTTTTAAGTAGCATAATAATGCTTCATGTTTTTATCCATGTCATCAACATATATCTTTTAAGTGAAAAATTTTGATTCATTTATCTTTAAGGTTAATATTAACATATGAGCTTTTGTTTCTGACATAATGTTAATCGTAATCTAGCTGTTTTGTAGATTGTTTCTTTTTTCCTTTGTCTTTGTGGTTTAGTGGAGTTCTGTCATGTAGTCATTGTATTTCTTTCTTTTTCTTTTTGTAATTTTCTGTTTTTTTGATGATGAACATTGGCATTTTCTATCCACATTTAGAACTCATAAAGAATTTCTTATAGGGCCAGTCTAGTGGTAATAAATTCCCTCAGCATTTGATTGTCTGAGAAGAACTTTATTTCTCTTTCATTTCTGAAGCTTATTGTAAATAAGATATAAAATTTGTGGTCGACAGGATTTTTTTCCTTTAAGTACTTTAAAAATTGAATCTCTATTTTTTTTTCTGACTTGTAAGGCTTCTGCTTAAAAGTCCACTGTTAGTCTGATGGGGCTTTCTTTATTATAGATGGCTAGACACTTTTCTCTTTTTGATTTTAGGATTTTTCTTTCATGTTGACTTTAAACAATCTGATGATCATGTCATGGTGAGGTCCTTTTTGCAGTGTATTTTCCTGTAGTTCTTGGTCTTCTTGTGTCTGGATTTGTAAATCTCTTGACAAACTAGACAAGCTTTTTGTCAATTATTTCCTTAAATAGAGTTTTCGAACTTTTGGTTTTTCTTCTCCCTTGTAATTCTTATAAGTAATTATAATTCATATGTTTGGTTGCTTTATGTAGTCCCTTGCTTCTCAAAGGCTTTGTTTGTTCTTCTTTATTCTCCTTTCTTTATTTTTATCTGATTGAATTAAATCAAAAGAACTGTCTTCAAATTTTGAGATTCTCTTCTCTGTTCATTCTAGTCTATTGTTAAGGCTTTCAACTGTTTTCATAATTCTTTCAATGAAATTTTCCTTACCAGAAATTGCTTGGTTATTTGTTTAAGATCTCTACCTCTTTGGTGAACTTCTAGCTCATATCTTGAATTGATTTTCTGATGTCTTTGCATTGGTGTTCAGATTTCTCTTGTATCTTATAGAACTTCTTTATGTATTTTGAATTCTTTATCTGACATTTTAAAGATTTCTTATTGGTTTCAAATCCACTGTTACAGAATGACTGTGCTCCTTTGGAGGTGTCATAGCACTTTTTTTTTCATTCTACCAATATTATTGTCCTGATTTCTTGGCATCTGGGGAATTTAGTCACTTCTATTATTGAATTTACTTTTATTGGGGTATGACTTATTTTTCTTGAGAATGTGACAATGATGTGTGCTGAGTAGGGTTATTTGGCTTTGTTTCTGGGTGTCATCAGTGGTGTAGACTGTATGATTTTCTTGTGTCCAAGGCAAGGGGGCAAAGCTAGGCACTGCTGGGATGTGCAAGCTTGAACTTGAACCCCACAATGGCATGTATAATTGCATGTAAGGGCCGGCCCTTACAGGATTCAGAGAGCAGTCCTCAGGCCTCTGAATAAACACTTCTTCAAGGAGCAGAGCAGCTGCTGCTGTATGAATGACCCCATGAGGCAAATACTGCATTTTAGGTTCCACAGCCTATCAAGAGGTAGCAAGACCCAATTTGCTCTCAGACAACCCATCAGGATTCCCTCCCACAGCTCAGCTGGACACCAGTAGTGAATTGGGATAGTTAGCCAATCCAAATGCAGTTTTCCTTTAGACTGTGAAAATCTTCCAGGGTGCAAAACTTGCTCCCTGGTCAAAACCACTCCTCTCAGACTCAAACCCTTCCGGCCTGGTCCTGCAAGGTGAATGCCCAATTTCATTGCCCACAGCTGAAGCCCATGCTATTCTTGCCTCTCCATTCTGGTCATGTGGATTTCTCTTCCAGTCAAGTTAAGATCACAAGTGCCTGGTTAAATACTCTACAAACCAGTGACTGCCACCAGTGCTGGCTGGCAGGTTCCTGTGCAACCCACTATGAGTTAGCATCAGGAGTGACCTCCTTCCACTGGTCCTTAAGCCTGGTTGTGCATGTGGGGTACTTCCAGTGCTCTTCACAGTCTCTTGACTGTTCCCCAAGACTGATCCAGGTTTTGGGTAGCTCAAAAAGTTCCCTATGGCCTAGATTGCCTACCTTCCTGGTGGGAATGTGTATTGTGGGGTACTCCCCCTCTCATGTATGGAGGGATTGATTCACAGTTTTCCATGTGGGCTGCTGTCTGTCTTGTTTTTAGCAGTATCCAACGTTTTCTTTCACTTTATGTTGAACAATCATGTTTCTTCCTGAATACAAGTTCACAGTGTGAATCTCTACACACAACTTGCTATTTCCAAGTGGGTAAGGATGCTGGCAAATCCATCTATTCTACTAGCTTAGAAAAAAAGTACTCATCTCTATTTTATTAATGAGAGAACTGAAGTGCATATGTGTTTATATAACCTATAAGCTCAATATGAATTTTGGGAAGTCATGCTGCCATGGGCAACACAACTTATCTAACACTTTAGCCTAGTCTTCATTATGCCACTCATGATTCTGTCTGATTTCTGCCAGGAAAGTTAATGCTGAATCTTTTCTGAAGATGTTCTGCGTTACCAAGAAGAAATAACCCCAAGTAAAGTAAATATACTAGTGTTCTTCCTGAGAACACTCAACCAGGTTTCCATAGGCAGTTAAATTGTTGTTTCTCTAGATGATTGGAGTGAGAGACTCTGGATATTGTCATGGGTAACTTGTCCCCTGAGATCTTTATGTATGTTCAAATCCTTCCATTATTTTTGGTTTCCAGTCATTGGTCTCTAACATCCCAACATGACTCTATTTAACATATTAGAGGTTCACCCTGTGTGTCTACCTTTTGGTGATCATTTATTGATCTCAGTGTAAAAGGTTGCCTATTGTACTAAGTGGCCTTATTTCACACTGGTATATTACTCTGAGCCTGCAACAATGGCCAGAGGTAAAACGCCAAGCTAAAAATGTTCATTGTGGGTATGATGATCTTTGCTTAGAGCTCTTTAGCACTTTACAGAGTGTATTTAGAGACTTCTGTTTTTCCTCACAGCAGCAGCCCTGTGTGACAAGTTGGAGAATATTTTTTAATCCCCATCTAATCATTACTTTTCCTTATATCTCCCTTCCTCTAGAGAACTTCAATATTTGTGACTAGACAGTAAAGAATATTTTCTTTCTTCCTTGAGTAGGACTTGCAATTTGAAGATATCAGCTGAAAGTGTGTCATCTTCCTTGAAGAGCAAGGTAAGTTTTTAGCTCAGTTCTATGGTTTTTTTATGCTGTAGTAATAGAATATATGTTATATAAAAGTTCAAGGGCAAAAATTTTCCCATTGAGTATTCAGAGTCTAGTATTCCAGCTTTTAATATTTTCATGCTATCACGCTGTTTAGCCACAGTCCAGGTATTACAATAATCTCCATTAATTAGGAAAATGGTGGTTTTATTCGAATAATGGAAGATGGTATTATTCCCATGATTTAAAATTCATATGCTTAGAGGGAAACAGACATTGGGGCTTATTGAAGGGTGGAGGGTAGGAGGAGGAGGATCAGAAAAAATGACTAGTCGGTCCAGGTTTAATATCTGGGTGATGAAATAATCTGTAAAACAACCCCCCATGATGCAAGTTTACCTATGTAACAAGCCTGCACATGTATTCCTGAACTTAAAAGAAAAAAAAAAACTTTACACACACAAAAATCTGTGTGCTTACAAGAGCACTTAGAAAGTAATGAACACTAAATATTTGTTGAGGCAATGAGTGAACGTATATAAATGAATGTCAGTGAATGATCAGTGAGCACATTATAAAATACATGGTCCATGTTACTGAAGCACAGTCTCATGCCTAACTTTGCACAAGCTATTCAGAGGCTCTTGATGAAAGGTTTTAGACTTTTTAAAATAAGGGATCCACATGATTTACATCATGACCCATAATATGTGACCGCATGCATGTGTACACACATACATATACACACAGCAAAATTAAAACTTAGTGAAATCGTATTTTTCACCTACAATGCACCTTTACTTTCTATTTTTTATGCTAAATGAGCTAATATATGAAAAATACATAAAAGAGAATCTGCACATAGTAAGCACTTTATGTGTTAGAGATCATTCCTAGCAAAAGCCATTATATTTAAATCAGTTTATTCATGCTACTGTTTTTATCTTCTGTCTTTCCTTGCCTCAGAGAACTTGGAATCTTTTGACTACTACCTGAGACAGAGCTTTTTCTAATGGTATTTATGCATTATTCACAAATGAATTTCCAATTTTAGACTTATACTCAAGACTGACTATCTCTTCTTTTCCAGATGCAAGGTAAGCTTCTGTGTTCCATATATACATTTAGTAAAATGGGGAATTTGTGCAAAAGCAGTGGGACAGCTATAGATACTGTATTATTTCAGAACAGAAGCAGATGCTTTAAATACTTTTTCCTAAAAACATATGCTGAGACTGGAGTACAGAAATGTCAAAACTTCCATTGGTAGTGTATGCAGTGATACTTGTAAAATATCATACTGCTTCCCTAAAGAAGATGAAAAAAGTAATATAGATGATGCTCTGATTAAGTAGGTACCAATTTCATCTTATTCACTAGCAGGCTTCTGCTGGAAGTGAAACAAACAAAAATAACAGAAGTGTGAATTGACAGCTCTCCAAACCACAAAAAGAACTAAATAAATTAGCAAGATGCAAACAGAATTGTATCCTTCCCCTCATAATCTCATCCTATGACTAGCACATCTATGCTCATTGTGAAGTAGCCAATTGCACAGATTTTAACTAGGTTGGAACTCAGTTTCAATTGTGAATCTTGAATATTCTCCACACTAGTTGTATAATTGTAGAATATCACATAACTTTTCGAATATCCAATTCTTGTAATGGTAAAATAGTAATAATAATAATAATGCTTATCACACACAAACACACACATATCAACATTTATATAAAAAGTTCTTAACATCAGTTGCAGAACGTAGTATATTCTAAAAGTGGTTATGTGAGTTCAGTTTGGCAAAAATAATGCTTTTATGGGCTAAACTTATGCAGTGTGGAAAGACAGTAGGCAATAGTAGTTAGCAGATGAATAGTAGTTAGAGGATGAATGCCCTTTCTAATTCAAAACACTGTCCATATGCAAGAACTGATCTAAATAATAATTTTACAATCTGCAACTTGCCACCAAAACAGATCTGCAGACTAACGGAAATCCTCAAATGATGCATTTTCAACTATAAGGATCTGTATTAACTAAGAAATGACAAAAATAAAAGAAAAGAATGAGTTTAAGGAAAGGAGATTCATGCCTATAATCCTAGCACTTTAGGAGGCTGAGGTGGGCGGATCACGAGGTCAGGAAATTGGCACTATCCTGGCTAACATGGTGAAACCCCATCTCTACTAAACATACAAAAAAATTAGCCGGCATGGTGGCACATGCCTGTTGTCCCAGCTACTTTGGAGACTGAGGCAGGAGAATTGCTTGAACCCAGGAGGCAGAGGTTGCAATGAGCTGAGATCACGCCACTGCACTCCAGCCTGGATGACAGAGTGAGACCATCAGAAAAGAAAGAAAAACAAAACGAGATGCTGTGAAATCAAGCTAAAATGTAAGTTTCAAGGAGGAAATTATACAAAAGAATGGTTCACATGGAATCACTAGAGAAGCCAATTAAGTCAGAATGAGAATTATTGGAAGACACAGAAAATCTCAGTAGCCCTAGTATGTGAGGAAAGACAATTTGAACAGGGGCTACAAGACTTCAAAATTTACTCACACACAAAGCCCTGCCATCCTCCTTTGTGAAACTAACAAAGATCATCGATTCCATCCTAATAATAATATTATAGCTAGCTCTCATCAGAATGTGTTGGACATTTAACATTTTGTTCATTGTTTTAAAGTGTATTATTTCACTGAATTTTCAAAATAATGCCTTGAGGTAGGTCTCGTTAATATTTTCATTGTGCAGATTAAATAAATCAGGTTTGGGGAAGTTAGTTTGGGATCAATGTCGCCTAGGTAGTAAATGGTAGGACTGATAGGCACAACTTCCCAATCCCAAGCTCTGTATCTGATGCTGCCTTTCCCTCAGAATTGTCTTTGCTGGTTGTACATTTATCTACTTCTCCAGTTGTCCTGAGACCCTTAATGTGCATTTACTTCTCAGTTACCTCACTGTAAACCTGCCTAAGTTTGCACCAACAAAGACAATGAATAATTGTAAATTGCTTCACATTCAATTTGCTTTAGTTTCAATTTAGATCATTGAACTTGAGAACAAATCTCCTGGGCCCAAAGAGAGGCTTGACTATTAATATTTGTGTATATACAAATAAATGACTTAATCTTGTGAGCCTCATAATTTAAATAAATGTAATAACTAATCAACTGCATTATATTGTTGAGGGGAATCGATAAATATACGTACAAATTGCCTAGAACAGTTCCCAGTATGTGAGCAACATAAATATATAAGTTTTACTAGATTAGGGAAAACTAAATTGGCAGAAAAAATAATTGCAGATGAGTCATCTTGGACACATCATTAATTAAATACACTACACATCAGTTTATAAATTTATAAAATGGAAATATTGGGATATTATTTATAAAGATCCCCTGGATTCAACAGATTGTAACTCTGTAGATAATGCACTAAATATTGTTGTGAAATTTATGCTTTAGATCTATAGAATTTTGAAGTACAAATCATTGCTATAATTACATAATGAACAGAGTATTTATACATTTCTAAATCTCTTTTTTGTTTATCACTCCATTCCTTTATTTCTCATTACTACAGGACATCTTGTGATTTCCAGATAATACTGATGGAGAATTGTACAGAAGTTACAAAGTTCATTCTTCTAGGACTAACTGATGCCCCAGAACTACAGGTCCCTCTCTTTATCTTGTTTACCCTCATCTACCTCCTCACTCTGTGTGGGAACCTGGGGATGATGCTGCTGATCCTGCTGGAGTCTTGTCTCCACACTCCCATGTACTTCTTTCTCAGTAACCTGGCTCTGGTGGACTTTGGATACTCCTCAGCTGTCACTCCCAAGGTCATGGCTGAGTTCCTTACAGGGGACAAGGTCATCTCCTACAATGCATGTGCTGTTCAGATGTTCTTCTTTGTAGCCTTGGCCACTGTGGAAAATTACTTATTGGCCTCAATGGCCTATGACCGCTATGCAGCAGTGTGCAAACCCCTACACTACGCCACCACCATGACAGCCAGTGTATGTGCTTGTCTGGCCCTAGGCTCTTATGTCTGTGGCTTCCTAAATGCCTCATTCCACATTGGGGACATAGTCGGTCTCTCTTTCTGTAAGTCCAATCTGGTACATCACTTTTTCTGTGATGTTCCAGCAGTCATGGCTCTGTCTCGCTCTGATAAACACATTAGTGAGGTGATTCTGGTTTTTATGTCAAGCTTTAATATCTTTTTTGCTCTTTTAGTTATCTTGATCTCCTATCTGTTCATATTCATCACCGTCTTGAAGATGCATTCAGCTAAGGGACACCAAAAAGCATTGTCTACCTGTGCCTCTCACCTCACTGCAATCTCCATCTTCTATGGGACAGTCATCTTCATGTATTTGCAGCCCAGCTCCAGCCACTCCATGGATGCAGACAAAATGGCATCTGTGTTCTATGCTGTGATCATCCCCATGTTGAACCCTGTGGTTTATAGCCTGAGGAACAAAGAAGTCAAGAATGCATTCAAGAAAGTGTTGAGAAGGCAAAAATTTCTGTAAGCTTGGAATTTTAACATTGCTGTATACATAAAAATGTTTCACTCATCTCAGACCTTCCTCATGCAATAAATTACATTTGAAACACCACAATACATATGTTTATGAGGTGATATTCTTACCTCTTTAGAAAACAATTATTTAATAAAAAGAAAACATTCTCAGAAATGTAACACCTGAATGTGGAAGACTAAAGGGAATTATTAGAATTTTTGGAAGTTGCCAGTCACAACTTACTAATGACATTTGGTTTACTCACTTGTTCCACTTGCATTTTCTCTACCATGTTCCAATGCAAGCATACTTGTTAAAGAGGAACACCAACAAGTCCTCTTGCGGACACATTCTCATCTTGTTTGAGATCTTAGAGAAAGAGCTTTTAACTCTTTCTCATTCAATACAATGCTGGCTGTGGATTTATTATATGTTGCCTTTGTTATGTGAAGTTATAGTCCGTCTATTCCTGATTTGTTGAGGTTTTTATCATGAAGGGATGTTGAATTTTGTCAAATGCTTTTTCTGCATCTATTGAAATAATCATATTTTTATCATTTTTTTTGTTAATGTGATGTATCATATTTATTGATTTGCATATGTTAAGCCATTCCAGCATCTCTGGAAAAAAAATCCCACTTGATCATGGTGAATGATCTTTTTAATGTGCTGTTGAATTTGTATTGCTAGCATTTTGTTGAATATTTTTGCATCTACATTCACCATGGATATTGGCCTGTAGCTTTCTTTCTTTCTGAGTCCTTGTCTGGTCTTGGTTTTAGGGTAATTATCACCTCAGAGCATGAATTTGGAAGTGGTCCATTCTTTTCAATTATTTTCTATAGTTTGTGAACAATTATAAAAAACTTAATTTTTTTTTGGGTAGAATTCAGCAGTGAAGCCATGAGGTCCCGCACTTTTCTTTGATTGGAGACTTTATTACTGATTCAATTTCATTAATCATTGTTGTTCTCTTTAGATATTCTATTTTTAAAATTCATCCTTACTAGGTTTTCTATGTCCAGGAATTTATCTATTTATTCTAGGTTTTCCAATTTGTTGAAATACAATTGTTTACAGCAGTTTCTTATCATCTTTTATATTTCTTTAGTATCAGTTGTTACATCTTCTTTTTCATCTCTGTTTTTATAGATTTACTGATTATTCGGATTTGGTCATTCCACAGTGTACACATATAGTGAAATATAATTTTGTACCCCTTAAATATATACAATTATTGTTTTTCAATTAAAAATAAAATAATAAAAAATAATATATGTCGAGACAAATGAAAACAAAAACACAACATACCAAAGCTGATGGGATGTAGCAAAAACATTACTAAGAAGGAAATTTCTAACAATAAATGACTACATTAAAAGAAGAAAGATTTCAAATAAACAACCTAACTGTACACTTCAAAGAACTAGAACAAATTAAGATAAAAATTAGAAGGAAATAATAAATATGAGAGCAGAAAAAAACTAAAAAATATAAAAACAATAGAAAAATCAGTGAACATAATAGTTTTTTTTGAAAGATAAAATTGGCAAATGCTTAGCTAGACTTATTAAGCAAAAGAGAAATGATTCAAATTTTTTTAAATGAAAGTTGTGAAATTATAACTGATGTCACCAAAGTAAAAAGGATTGTAAGAGACTATTATGAACAATTTTATATCTAGAGACTGGATAACCAAGAAGAAACAAATAAATTCCTGGAATCATAAAACATACCAAGACTGAATCATGAAAAAATACAAAGTCTGGACAGACAAATAATGGGTAAAGAGATTGAATCAGTAATCAGAAATCTCCCCCGAATTAAATCCCAGAACCAGATGACTTCGCTGGTGAAATTTACCAAACATTTTTGAAAAGAGGAATGGCCAATTATTATCACATTCTTCCAAATAACTAAAGAGAAGAGAACACCTTTCAACTAATTTTATGTGACCAGAATTATTCTCATATTCAAAATGAGAAAAAGGTACCATAAGAAATTGAAACTACAGACCATATTTCTGATGACTATAGATAAGACATTCTCAATAGGGGATTGCTTCATGTTAATCCTTCTTAAGCTTTGTGAGCTTTTTCTAAGTGCAGATTTATGAAATTAGTCAAGTTTGGGAAGTCGGTGATCATAATTTTTAAAATATTTCTTCTGAACTTTTTCTTATTTCGCCTCTCATTCATGTACTCTACTGTACTACTGTTGGTATACTTGACAGCATGCAATAGGTCGCAAGTTCTTTTCATTTTACCTTCGGTCTATTTTTCTTTCTTCTCCTCGGACCAGATTATGTTAATTGACATGTCTAGAAATTTATTGATTTGGTCAGACATGGTTCATTTCTACAATACCAGCACTTTGGGAGGCTGAGGCAGATGGATCACTTGAGTGCAGGAGTACAAAACCAGCCTGGGCAACATGGCAAAACTTTAACTCAAAAAAAAGAAAAAAAAAGGATGAAGAAAATGTAGCCAGGTGTGTTGGTGTATGATGCCTGGGTCCCCAGCTACTTGGGAGGCTGAGGCAAGAGGATCACTTAGAGCCAAGAGTTGGAGACCGTAGTGAGCCATGATCATACCACTGTACTACAGCCTGAGTGACAGCCTAAGACTTTGTCTCAAAAAAAAAGTGAAAGAAGGAAGGAAGGAAGGGAGGGAGGGAGGGAAGGTGGGAAGGAAGGAGTTCACTGATTTTTTCCTTCCCTCGTCAAATAATTGTTACAACTCTCTGATGAATTTTTTATTTCACTCATTGTACTTTTCAGTTCCAGAAATTCAATCTGGTTTATTTTAGTAAATTGTATTTTAATTGATATTTACTACATATTAAAATACCATTGTCCTTGTTTTCTTTAGTTCCTTGTCAGTTTTTTTTCCATAATATTTTTGAACCCATTTAAGGCAACTGATTTAAGATTTTTGTCTTCTAGGTATAACATTTGTGCTTCCACAGAACAATTTCTGTTAATTTCTGTTTTCTTGTAAATTGGACATTGTTTCTTGATCCTTCATATGTGTCTTATTTTTGGTTGAAAGTTTGACATTTTAAAAATTATAATATGGTAACTCTGGAAGTCAAATTATCTCCCCTTCACACCCCCTGTTTCATTTGTTGTTCCTTGCTCTAGGTGCAGTTGTTTATTAAGTTTTATTAAAACATTTTAAAGAATGTATTTATTGTCATATGTGGCCTCTGATGTCTCTGTTTCTTTACTTGCGGTCACATAGCAGTTTGACAGATACTTTCTAAAAATGTGATGTGAAGTAACCTTTTTCTTTATTCATCATTCACTTTGTTTCTGTAGATCCTTGACTATTTTCCAGAGTTCAAATCAAGTTGATTGTTCCAGTTTTTGCTTGCTCTTTTAGTGTTTCTATGGAGTAACAGGCCTTTAAATATTCTAATCTATCATTTTTCCTGCCCCTGTCTTACAAGGAACTGGTAATTGGATTTAGAGCCCACCAAATAATTCAGATTAATCTCCATCTCACTATCCTTAATTTGATCATAACTGCAAAGCCTTGCCATATAAAGTTTACAGGTTCCAGGTATTAGAATCTGATATTTTGGAAAATCATTATTCAGCATCCTACAGATTTGTTTCTCACTTATGCTACTACATGTCTATCAGTCAGGTTGTCTGGCTAAGTGAAAAGCTGTATGTGGTCACTCAAAGACACCTGCTGATGAAGTTATCACCATCTGTTGCTGCACCTGCTGGGACATTAAGCCTTTTGATTATCATAGCAGGAGACGAAATAACTGGAGAATAAAGTGTATGCTTCAACCAACATTACAATTCTTTTCATAGTTCATTATCTGTAACTATTACATGTCCTGCCTTACTGGAATGGGACACACACATATAGAAAAGCAAGTGGATTGTTTGTGTACCACTATTTTTGTGACCCATCTACAGACATTTTTATAAATAATAAATAGTAATATTTATCCCATGGGACATCTGATATGTGGTAGAAAGTGTGCTGTGCTCTATAAATATGTTGTGTGATTATCTTCTTGACATTCTTATGAGAATGACAAGATAGTATTTCCTTCTTCCCTACAGAAGAAGTTTGAAAAGGGTGCATTTCTCACTCAAATTTGAAGTGAAGTAACCTTGGTGCACAGAACAAATGTTTAACCATGATACTTGCTTGTGCTAAGGGAGATGTGATAAGTCTGTTTGGGGTGTGGTGTAGGCTCAAAAGCAGCAGTGCAAAGTGATTAATCTGTGCAAAAGCATGAATATGTCTTCTTTGTTGGAAAAGAAAAGCATTCCTGGGCCAGAATTGTGTTGATAAAGTGGATAAGTGTTAAGAAGATTTCTAAGGAGATTTCTCAAGATGTCTTAGAGAAAAATAAAAAATGAAAGTAAAATAAAAATTAAATTTAAAAAACCTTTAAACTATAAAATGATAAAGAAGTGAAACAGTTTTAATCAATGCTAGTGGGTATTCAAAATAGTAGAGTATCTTCAGAAAATATATTGGCAGTTTCTTATTCAGATAAACCTGTGCTTACCATATGACAATTCAATCTGACTTGTCAATATTTATTCAAATGAAATGAAAATTTATGTTCACCTCAGAAATCTTTTTTTTTTCTCTGAGACAGAGTCTCACTCTGTCACCTAGGCTGCAGTGCAGTGGTGCGATCTCGGCTCACTGCAGCCTCCGTCTCCCAGGTTCAAGTGATTTTTCTGCCTCAACCTCCTGACGAACTGGGATGACAGGTGCCTGCCACCATGCTTGGCTAATTTTTGTATTTTTAGTAGATACAGGGCTTCACTGTGTTGGCCAGACTGGTCTCAAACTCCTGACCTCAAGTGATCCACCCACCTTGGCCTCTCAAAGTGCTAGGATTACAGGCATGAGTCAGTGTGCCCGACCCAGAAATCTTTAATGAAAAGTTTAGATCAGCTTTATTTCTAATCACCAAACACCAAAACCAATATAAATGTTACTCAGTTGCACAATGAGAAATACAATCTATAGTATCCACATAATGCAATATTCTATAATAAAAAGGATTTAACTCTGACATAGGCAACAATATGCATGAGTCTTAATTGCTAAGTGAAAGTGAAAGATGCCAGACTCAAAGACTACATATTCCAGGATGATATTTAAAGACATAAGATTATATTTAAAGACATTCTAGTAAAGGCAAAATTATTTAGACAAAAAATAATTTACTTGTTGCCGGGGTAGTGGGTGGGAAAAGAGGTTACCAAAAAGTAGGTTCAGATAATTTTTTTAATGTGATTGTTGTAGTCATTATGTAACCATATATTTGACAAAATTCTTAGAACTATACAGTAAAGTGTGTGTTAATACTGGGCATTGCTTAATATGAATTATGCATTAATTAGAGAATGGAAAAAAGAAATAACAAATTATGTGTGCATATTAAAAATAATCAGCTTGTTTCCCACAGGCATTTTAATTGGTTCTTCACCAGTAAAGTAGAATGAGGAGTTGTAGATCTTCTCATAGGGGACATCTCCAGAGATCTCCATGCCCCTATAATTATCTTTATGTCTCCATATATTAGCATATGAAATCCCAACATGACTCAACTTGATGTAGTTTTAGAGAGAACTCACTGTGTACAGTGCTCCACGGATCATCATGTAGTCATCTAAATGATAATTGCTGTTAGTTCATGTATGCCTTCTGACCATTCTCAGGGAAAACATCCCAATTTAAAAATTACATTGACTGACTTTCACATGATGACCCCTTAACAAGATGTTTCACAGGGCTCCCTTATTTGTTATTTACAGATGCAATTCTATGAATTATGTGAGAGAGGTAATATTAACATGTTTATTTTCTCAAGAAAGGAGAAGATAAGTAACTCCTTTAAGTGCACAGAAAGATTTAAAAGTAGATTCAGGACTTATTCCATGTTAATGTTCTTCCCTTTATTATCCTATGCCTAAGAGATCTTGAAACCTGTTGACCACTATCTGAAAGCAAGCTTCTCTAAACATATTTATGCAATATTCCACGGCTGATTTTCTGATTACGGATCAACTATTCTGTATTGACTTTTTCTGCTCATCCAGCTGTATGGTAAGCTTCTGTATCTAAGAAACATTTTAGAGAGAAGTGTAACTCATGCAAAAGCAGTGGGGCAGCTATACCTACTATAAGTCAAATATTTGAGAGCAGAAATAGATGTTTTCAACATTTTTTCTAAAATACTGAGGTGAGTGTAGGGCATAAATGTTCCAATATAGGAAATTTAGTTCTTATGAAATATACTTCTTTCTCCAAAGATATGAACCAAAAAATAAGGTAGATGATGTTCTGATTGACTAGGTGGTAATTTTATCAGTTTGTTATATATCAGCTTCTCATTAGCTGTACAAAGACAAAAACCAACAAACAAAATGAGTGAAATGTTTATTCTTTAAACTAAAAAAGGGTGTTAAATGAATTAACAAGCTATCACCTGTGTTTTAACTTTTCTTTATAATCTCATTCTTATTACTGTTAGCACATCTACATATGTTGACAGTGATGTGCTGCTGAAAGGTTTGACTTTTGATTAGATTGAAGATGGATTTATTCAACTCTTGAATCTTAACTCTCAAATTAGCCATGGGATTTTGAAGCATCACATCACTCCTCAAATTCTAAATGTTCTTAATGATAAAGTAATAATACCTAACTCTCTGTCTCTGTCTCTGTCTCTCTCTCTCTCTCTCTCTCTCTCTCTCTCTCTCTCTCTCTCTCTGTCACACACACACACACACACACACACACACACATACACACACAATTTATATACAAAGTTTTTATTATTGGGTGTAGAACATAATGTGTGCTAAAAGCAGTCATGTATGTTAAAGTTAGCAACATAACATCTTCCTAAGTCAGGCTTGGAAAGTGAAATTGCCAAGTGTTTAAGAGAAAGACAGTAGGAAACAGTAGTTAGTATTGGTTGGATACCCTTCTAAAGACCTTAATCCAGGTACAAAGATTTAAAAGTATTGTTTCTGATTTCATTCTTTTATCATGGCTATGTAGTATTCCATGGTGTATATGGACCACAGCTTCTTTATCCAATCTGCCATTGATGGACACCAGGGCTGATTCTATGCCTTTGCTGTTGTGAATAGTGTGCTGATGATCATACAGATAAATGTGACTTTTAAAAAAAATTTCCAACTTTTAAGTTCAGGGGTACATGTGCAGGATGTGCAGGTTTGTTACATAGTTAAACATGTGCCATGGTGATTAGCTGTACAGATCATTCCATCACCTAGGTATTAAGCCCAGCACACACTAGCTTTTCTTCCTGATGCTCTTGCTCCTCCTACCTGCCACTGTCTGACAGGCCCCACTGGGTTTTTCTCCACCAGGTGTCCATGTGTTTTTATCATTCAGCTCCCACTTAAAAGTGAGAGCATACAGTATCTGATTTTCTGTTTCTGCATTAGTTTGCTGAGACTAATGGCTTCCAGATCTGTCAGTGTCCCTGCAAAGGAGATGATCTCATACCTTTTTATGGCTGCGTAGTATCCCATGGTCTATATGTACCATATTTTCTTTATCCAATCTATCATTGATGGACATTTAGGTTGATCATGTCTTTGTCTTTGTAATAAAATGACTTATTTATTTTTGGGTATATACTGGGTCAAATAGTAGCTTTGTTTTAAGTTCTTTAAGAAATCTGTACACTGTGAAATACTACATAGCCATAAAAAAGAAATCACGTCCTTTGAATCTGGAGGCCATCATCCTAAGCAAAGTAACACAAGAACAGAAAACCAAATACTGCACATTCTCACTAACAAGTGAGAGCTAAATGATGAGAACACATGGAAGTGAATATGGTAACAACAGACACTGCAGACTACTAGAGGGTGGAGAAAGGGAAGGTGGGGTTAAAAACTACCTATCATAGTATGCTTACTAGCAGGGGACAGAATCCCTGCTCCAAACCTCAGCATCACACAATGTTTTCATGTAACAAATCTGCACGTGTAACTCTTGTATCTAAAATGAACGTTGAAATTTAAAAACATTAAAATAAATACGGCCGGGGGGTGGGGAGGTGGGAAGAGATAGCATGGGGAGAAATGACAGATACAGGCAAGGGGACGGAAGGCAGAAAACCACACTGCCATGTGTGTACCTATGCAACAATCGTGCATGTTCTTCACATGTACCCCAAAACCTAAAATGCAATTAAAATAAATAAATAAATAAATACATACATAGTAAAATATTGTTTCTAAACAAGAATAGATTAAAATAAAATATTTTATCACATGGAATTTGCCACCAAATCAGATCTGTGAGCTAAATAAAGATACCACAATATGTAGGAAATTTTAACCCTTAATCTTTGATTTGACTACGGAATAACACAAATAAGAATGGGTTTAGGAAAAAGGGACTTTTTACCACACTAAAATGTGGATTTCAAGGGAGAAATTAAGAAAAAGAATGAATCCCATGAATTTTCCGGAGCAGACAATCATTTGCTTGGAGGAAGAACAAACTGAGACTCACTGAAGAACACAGAAAATCTCAGTGGTCCTAGTATGGAGGAAAAAGAAAATTGGAGATAGGAGTCTCAAGATTTCAAAACTCACCCAAGCCTGAAGCCCTGCTTGTCACCATCCACCTTTACCAAACCAACAAAAAGATTATCACCCATCCTAATAATAATATTTAATATTATAACTAGCACTCATTAGGCTGTGCTTAACATTAGCATTTTTAATGCATTATCTTATCTAATTCTCACAATAATACCTCAAAGTAGGTCTCATTACTGTTCTAGTTTTACAGAAGAAAATGTGATGTTTAAGGGAGTTAGATTAGAACCAATGATTCCCAGGTGGTAAGTAGTGGACTGATATGCATCTTTTCCAAGAACTCAAGCTCTGTATCTGATGATAGGCTTCTCTCAAAATTGTTTCTGCTAGTTGAACATGCCCCTAACACCCCAGTTATCCCGCCACATTAACTATGCATATGTTACTCACTTACTTCATTGTGAAATCTAAAACACTGAGTTTGCACCAAAGAAGACAATGAGTGATTGTAAATTGGGTTGTCATCAATTTGATTTAAATTCAGTTTAGACCATTAGACTTAGGAACCACTCAGCATGGGTTCAAAGGTTGGCATGGGTCCAAAGCACATCTTGCCATTTACTAGTTGTGTAAGTATTAATACATTATTCCACCTCCTGTGCTTCATACTTTAAATGAATGCAACAACTAATCAAATTCACAATAATGTTGCAAGGAAATAATGAAAGTATATCTAAAATGTCTAGAGAAGTTCTTGGTAAATTAGTAACATGTGTCAGCTTTTCCTGTGCTCAGGAAAAGTGAATTGACAGACGCATCTGGACAAGTCATCTTGATCACGTTAGTAAATTTTCTTCACATGAGTTTACAAATTTATAAAATTTGAAAGTTGTGTAGATAATCTATTAAGATTCTTCAGATTCAACAGTATGTAACTGTATAATTAATACACTAAATTTGGTTGTCAAGGCCATGCTTTTTCTAGGGAATCTTAGAAATCAAGTACAAGTTATTGCTACAATGAAGGAATGCATATTTACTTATACTTTTCAATTTTAATTCAATTATTTAAGCACACTGCTCCTTTTGTATTGCTACAAGCATCCTATGAGTACCCAGAACAATGATGGAAAATAAGACAGAAGTAACACGGTTCATCCTTTTAGGACTGACAAATGACTCAGAACTACAAGTTCCCCTCTTTATAATGTTCCTCTTCATCTATATTATCACTTTGGTTGGAAACCTGGGAATTATTGTATTGATATTCTGGGATTCCTGTCTCCACAATCCCATGTATTTTTTTCTCAGTAACTTGTCTCTAGTGGACTTTTGCTACTCTTCAGCTGTCACTCCAATGGTCATGTCTGGATTCCTTATAGAAGACAAGGTCATCTCCTACAATGCATGTGCTGCTCAAATGTACATTTTTGTAGCTTTTGCCACTGTGGAAAATTACCTTTTGGCCTCAATGGCCTATGACCGCTATGCAGCCGTGTGCAAACCCCTATATTACACCACGACCATGACAACAAGTGTGTGTGTGTATCTGACCATAGGCTCCTACCTCTGTGGTTTCCTGAATGCCTCCATCCACACTGGGGACACATTTAGTCTCTCTTTCTGTAAGTCCAATGAAGTTCATCACTTTTTCTGTGATATTCCAGCAGTCATGGTTCTCGCTTGCTCTGACAGACATGTTAGCGAGCTTGTTCTTGTTTATGTTGTGAGCTTCAACATCTTTTTTGCTCTCCTGGTTATCTTGATATCCTACATATTCATTTTTATCACCATCCTAAAGATGCACTCAGCTTCAGGATACCAGAAGGCTTTGTCCACCTGTGCCTCCCACCTCACTGCAGTCGCCATCTTCTATGGGACTATTATCTTTATGTACTTACAGCCCAGCTCCAGTCACTCCATGGACACAGACAAAATGGCATCTGTGTTCTATACGACAGTCATCCCCATGCTGAACCCCCTGGTCTATAGCCTGAGGAACAAGGAAGTGAAGAGCGCATTCAAGAAAGTTGTTAAGAAGGCAAAATTGTCTCTAGGATTGTGAGTTTAACATTGTAGGATTCACCACAACCTAGCTTCATTTCGCTCGGATCTTCTCCATGTTCTGAATCACATTTAAGGTCCACAATAATGTTAAATTCCTGATGTGATGGTCATGCCTGTTTAAAATTCTATTGTCTAGATAAAAAGAAATATTATGTCCAGAAACATAACACCTGAACAAGAATGTCTAAGACATCTTGGGGCTTCCTTGTCAAAAACCTTAAAGATATTAATACATTCATTTATTCTACATGCATTTTTTTCCTACCACATGTCAATGCAAATATACATAAACCAGAGCAAAAACAAGTCCATTAATAGAAGTATATGGAAGCTTCCCATGAAATGGGAAATTTTCCCTGGGTGTGGAAAATGCATCTGGATTAAATGTAATGTGGCAAGTTCTGATGGTCAATTTTATGTGTCAGTTTGGCTGGATTAAGGGATGCCCAGTTAGCTGCTTAAACATTATTCTCAATGTGTCTGTGAAGGTGTTTCCAGAAGAGATTAATATTTGAATCAGGCGACTGAGTAAGGAAGATCTGCCCTCACCAATGTGGGTGGCCATCATTTAATCTATTGAGGGCTCTCCTGAAAAGAACAAAAAGGTGGAGGAAGGATGAATTTTCTCTCTTCTTGAGCTGGGACAGTCATCTTCTCTTGCTCTTGGACATTTGAGTTCCTGGTTCTTGGGCCTTTGGCCTCCAGGCCTTATACCAGTTCCACAACCGTGTCTTGACCTTTCTCAGGCCTTAAACTCTGAGTTACTCTACTGGCTTTCCTGGTTCTCCAGTTTGCAGTTGTGAGACTTCTCAGCCTCCATATTCACATGAGCCAGTTCCCATAATAATGTTCTTTCATTTATATGTATATTTTTATTGGTTCTGTTTCTCTGTAGAACTGTGCGTATACATGAATATTTAATGAAAATAATTTAAATATTTAATTTGGGCAGCAGAATATAAAGTTAAGCCTAATACTTTCAAATTTACTTAGCTGAATACTGTTCCAGGAGTCCTGATTTTATTTAAAAAACATATATTGTTAAATGAAAGTATATGCTTTTCCTTAGCACATTTGTTTTGTTTTTGTTTTTGAAACAGAGTCTTGCTCTGTCACCAGGCTGGAGTGCAGTGGTGCAATCTCAGCTCACTGCAACCTCTGCCTTCTGGGTGCAAGCGATTCTCCTGCCTCAGCCTCCTGAGTAGCTAGGACTACAGGTGCATGCCACCACCCCTAGCTAATTTTTTGTATTTTTAATGGAAACAGGGTTTCACCATGTTGGCCAGTCTCTTGACTTCGTGATCCGCTCGCGTCAGCCTCACAAAGTGCTGGGATTATAGGTAACAGTCACCGTGCCCGGCATCCCTGGCACATTTTATCCAGAATATGTAAATATAGCACTTTATATGAATTAATACTTGTGTCATTACTGAGTAATTTTATAGAAGCAACATGGTCATGTTTAAAATTTTAAAAGGATAAAATAGCTAGAGTATTGTGGGTGGGTGACCCCGCAAATGCTGAGGCAAGGTTCTGAAGCCTCAGCCTTTGCGGGATCTGAAGCCTCAGTTTCCATATAAATGATGAAATTAGAAATATAATCACATAAGTAATCATAGGTATACATACTTAAATATATATACACTCATTATAATCTTTTAATGTTACTAATGCTTCTCAGGTTGCAAAGTATGAAGCTAAGGTGACATTGTGAAAGAAGTGACCCTAAAGTAAAGGCTTTAAGCCCTCTGTCATGCCTGTGTAAGGGCTGCTGGAGGGCGCCTTGGCTGTACGGCAATGCTGGGAAAGTGCCCCTTGTTAAGCCCGCTGTGGAAGGAGACATCTTGGATGGAGTTAGGAGGAGTTAGGAGAAAACTCTGCTCCCCCAAGCTCTTGTGGTAGGCCTGACAGCTGTCAGGGACACCCACGCACATCAGGGGCTTAATTGTCTCTATGTGATGCTGTGCTTCGTGGTCACCTTCCACGTCCGCTTTCGTGTTCTGCTCCTGCACCCGGTTCTTCTTTTTCTTAGAAGATATAATCTGTAAAAGTAACGCAAATCTTAATCTTTGTTCTTTCTTTACAAGTATGGAAAAAGTGCTGATGCGTTATGCTCCTTACCTTATTTCGGCTACTTGAAAGACCTGGGCCCCTATGTCCTAGACACGTGATTTACCTGACCCGATCACTGACCACCATTACTTCACCTAACCTGTCCCCTGCTTCGTACTCAATAAAAGCCAGAGCATGCAGGCACTTGGTGCCACTGCCGGACTCTGCAGTTTGGCTGGCAGTGGACCCCTGGGTCCAAACTCTCTTTCTCTCCATCTCTGTGTCTTGTGTCTTTATTTCCAGTTTCTCATCTCCACACCAATAGAGAGGGGCTCACAGGACCCAGTAGGGCTAGACCCTACAGAGTACCAGAAAAATTGAGTGAAAATAAAGACATTTTTAACTTTCTTTGTATTTTACTACCAACTTTTACAGTTTAAAAGTGCACTGAGAAACAAAACACATGCATTTTTCTTTCTGCAAATGCTATGAAATGGTTAAATCTGCTCCTTCATTATTTTAGTTGACGTGCATCGCCTTTTGCTACTTCACCTGTATTTACTCCGTTTTGTTCAGACTGCTCTCCTTGCCGTTTTTCACAGCTCCAAGCATGCTCCAAACTCAGGGCCTGTGTACTTGCTGTTTTCCATGTGTATTTCCTCACTCCATTCAGGTCTTTTTAAAAATGTGACCCAGTCATAGAGTCCTTCCTTCACCACCTTTGTAAAACAATCACTCTCCTCACCCCCTGTACACTGTCCCCTCATCTTGTGTTATTCTTCCTCATTCTTATTCACACTCTTGTATATTTATTCACTTGTTTGTTATATATCCTCCTCTCCAACTAGAGTGTACACTTCATTAAAGCAGTGAGTTTTTTGTTTTTTAAAATAAGATCTTTAGTACCTAAATGAGTGTGTTTCATAGGAGATTCTCAATAAGTATTTGTTAAATGAATGGATAAAATAATAAGCTTTGATTCTAATTGTATCAATATGTTTAAACTTTGAACCATTCATGATTATAGTAAACTATCTTTAATATAAGACTTCTAGATAGATGTATAGTTCATTTCAAAAGACACAGATAATTTCTTTGCTGAAACATTTTTTATCTCTATTCTAAGCACCTTTTCTCCCAATTTTGGACACAATCATTTCCTGAAAATTCTATCATCAAGTAACTCATTTGAAGCCATCTCATAATTTTTACTTAGATGCGATGTCCAATGAAGTAGAAAATAATACATCAAATAAATACTACATAGCAAATAATAAAAATACATTAAATGTGAAATTACCTAAAGTTTAATATCTAATTATATTTGAAAATTACCTTATACACATAATTTACAGAATTAACTGAAATGATTCTAAACATCTATGTAGAATATAAACATGACAACATCTTTCAGTAGCAAACATAACATAAATTCAATATGTTATTATGATCCACAATCTTTATACATCCTAATTCCTGGAACCTTTTAATGTTACCTTATATTGCCTAAAAGGACTATATAGAGGTGATGAAGCTTGAGATAGTATTGTGGATTATCTGTGTGAACCCCAAAGGCTCATATATGTCACTATCAGAAGAAGATAGAGAGATGTGATGACAGACAAAAGAGGAGTCTATGCAAGGTGAGCATGGAGGTAGAGACTAAAGTGATGTGGCCCCAAGCCATGGAATACCTGCAGCCACCACAAAATGAAAGAGGCAAGAAATAAATTCTCACTTACAGTTTATGAAGAAAGCAAGCCTTGCTAATGTGTTGATTTCAGTCCAGTGTCACTGATTTAAGACTTCTGGCTTCCAAACTGTGAAAGAATAAACACCTATTGTTTTAAGTTTCCTGGTATGTGATGTTTCGTCACAGCAGCTGTACAAATCTAATACAAACACTTGCCTGATTTCTCCTATGTCATAATCTTATATTATGATTTTATATTTGTCAATGCTACAAAAAAAAAAAAGAAAAGAAAAGAAAAAAAAAGATTGACACACTATTACTTTTTTTTTTTTTTTTTTTTTTTTTGAGATAGAGTTTTGCTCTTATTGCCCAGGCTGGAGGGCAATGGTGCTATCTTTGCTCACCACAACCTCCACCTCCTGTTCAACAGATTCTCCTGCCTCAGCCTCCTGTGTAGCTGGGATTACTGGCATGCACCATTAAGCTTGGCTAATTTTCTGTTTTTAGTAGAGATGGGGTTTCTCCATGTTGGTCAGGTTGCTCTTGAACTCCTGACCTCAGGTGATCCTCCCACCTCAGCCTCCTAATGTGCTGGGATTGCAGGCATGAGCCACTGTACCCAGCCTTACTTTCTAAACTTCAGACCTTATTCCTATCTCATTCGTTTGTCCATGCTTTTCCTCTTTTTGCATTTAGTTGTTAGGTTTCCTTAGTCTCTTATGGTTATGACAGATTGTCCATCTTTCCCTGTGTTTTGAGGGAGTGCTGGGGAGACATTTCTTAGAATGACTGAAGTGAAAATTACGTTTTTCTGAGGTTTTCTCATATTTTACTGGGGCTATACTGTTTTTCAAGTAACATCAGTGATAAATTTCTCTTCTAGCACCTCGTATCAAGGATACATGCTATCAACGTGACTTATCAGAGATGAAGTTAACATGATCACAGATCCTAGGTAAAGTCTGATTAATTTCTCTCACATAGAGTTACTTTTTGTTTCCCCTTCTACATTCTATTCTTTGAAACAAATTGTTCATTCCAGCTCACACTGCTGGTGTTTGAGAACTAAGCTCCAACTCCTGCTGAGGTCAGTGTTTAAACAACTTATTTGGAGTTTTTCTGTAAGCAAGATTTGTCTCTTTTCTCACTTATTTATTTACAATCATCATTTATATTAGTGTGTTCTCATTTGTTTACTTTATACTTGGAATTATAAAGCAATACTAGGTTTTTGTTTTCATTTTTTTGGTCTAAGTGTTTCCACTTTCATCCTTTGAAGCTCTTTTAGAAGGCCCTTAATGTTCCTTTGACATTGTTCATCCTTTGTGTTTTTATTTTATTTAGAGTATGTTCTTACTTTAGGGCATTACATGATGCTCTAAGCTCATCTTGTATTTTTCCTGCCACTGTCACAGAGTCAACTACTTCTACAAAGAGCCTTCTTTATTTTGATAGAGAATGGTGTTTACAAGCCAAGATCTGGACACAGATATGCTTGCTGTTACTGCTATTTCACTTCTTCTAGGCTCTTTCATCAAAAGAACTAAACATATATTTATGCACCCTGTATACACAGCAAACCATATTTATTTCTAAATGTATTCATTATATTGAGCTAAATATGAGTTCATACTGATGTCTCTGTTGGGGCTCAGAAAATGACACCACAAAGTAAGGCACTTTGGCATGCCGAGTACTTTGAACTAAAGGACATTGGAAGGCTTCAGAAGCAGCCTCAGAACCAAGGTCTTTCTGATCTTCTCCTTTCCTCCTGTCTCTTTTCCCTCTTTCTTCCCCAAAGTTAGTCAGAAACCAGAACTACTCTTTCCCATGGTGGATCATAAAACACTAGAACATCAGGAGAAATTAATGTAGGTGACGGGGGGATGAAGGTAGCAAACCACCATGGCATCTGTATACCTATGTAACAATCCTGCAAGATCTGCACATATACCTCAGAACTCAAAGGATAATAATAATAAATAAATAAAAATTAAAAAATAACAACAACTAGAACTCCCTTTCCCCAGAGCAAGCCATGAAACCTAGAAATACTACTCTAACCTTCTCCCTCCTTTCTATCCAGGAGCTTGCCATTAAAAAATGGACTCGTATGCTTTTTTGGCCATATGTATGTCTTCTTTTGAAAGGTATCTGTTCATGTCCTTTGCACACCTTTTAATAAGGTTGTTTGTTTGTTTCTTGCAAATTTGCTTACGTTCCTTATAGATTCTGAATAGTAGACCCTTCTCAGATGCATAGTTTGCAAATATTTTCTCCCTTTTCATAGGTTGTCTGTTTATTCTGTTGACAGTTTCTTTTGCTGTGCAGAAACTTTTAAGTTTAATTAGATCCCATTTGTCAATTTTTGCTTTTGTTGCAATTGTTTTCGCTGTCTTTGTCATGAAATTTTGCCAGTTCCTATAATCAGAATGGTAGTTCCCAGGTTGTCTTCCAGGGTTTTTATAGTTTGGGGTTTTACATTTAAGTCTTTAATCGATATTGAGTAGATTTTTGTATATGGTGCAAGGAACACATCCAATTTCAGTCTTCCATATTTGGCTAGCCAGATATCCCAGCACCATTTATTGAATAGGCAGTCAAAAAAAAATGCATGTTCTAACTTATAGATGGGAGCTAAATGATAGGAACTCACGAACACAAAGAAGGGGACAACAGACACTGAGGTCTACTTAAGAGTGGAGGGTGGAAGGAGGGAGAGGATCAGAAAAAAATAACTATTGGGGACTAGTCTCAGTACATGGGCGATGAAATAATCTGTACAACAAACCCCCATGACATGAGTTTACCTATATAACAAACTTGCCTATGTATCCTCAAACCTAAAATAAAAGTTAAAAAAATCATTGACTCTTATTCTAGAGAAGTCCTGCCCAATACCTGGAAGGAAGAAATGATACACCAGAGAGACCAGGAAGAATCTGAAAAGACAGGCCTTGCTGGGTTTTCTCACTGTCTATTACCATTAGGTCATATACTTTGTCCAATCACATTTCTACATGCAATCATGCTTCCATGAATCTAAGCATAAAAACAAAAAATTTTTTCCCAGATCTTTGGATCTTCATTCCTGAAGGCTCCATGTCACATAGAATTTTTATTAATCTGTTATGCTTTTCCCTTGTTAATCTGTCTTTGTCAGTTTTATCTCAGACCTAGCCAGGGACCCTAAGAGGGTTGAGGAAATGTTTCCTCCCCTATGTTTCTGACTCTAATTCAGTTTATTCCATCTCCAGCACAGGAGTAAAGCAGTTCCATAATTGTTAATCCATACCTCCATGAGAAACAACTTTAGCAACTAAAGTACAGTATTTTCATATAATTTCGTATTTTTGCTTTAGGGCTTCTGGTTAGCACATGGTGTTTCCAACATTACTTAGCTTGACTTTTTTTCCCTCCCTTGTCTCCTTTCAGTGAAGTAAAGTCATACATTTACAATAAAATTGGATTATTTTTTCACAGTCTGTTTAATCCTGGAATTCTCCTGTACTCTTAGTTGATCCTTTTTAATTTGCATGCGATACATTCACTCTTTGCTACGTGTAGTTCTATGAGTTTGGACAAATGCGGGCATGTGTTCACCAGTAGAGTACCATAAAGAAAATCTGATTCATCCTAAAATTTCCCTTTGCATACTTTTTATAGACAGCCACTTCCAACTTCCTCAAACCTTGGAAATCAGTGATGTTTTTACATTTCTATGTTGCATGAATGGAATCACAATATGTAGCTTTTGGGTTTTCCTTATTTCATTACTAAAAACCACTGTCCCACTGCTGGCTGCTGCTGCCAGGGCCAAATCACAAGCCATTGGCAGTGACCCCCTACCCTGGTCACCTCAATAGCAGGGCCTCTGTGTAGAGTGACCCCCAGTTGCCACCTGGGTTTTGGAATCAGGATGATGTTGATCTCATTAAATGATTTGGGAAGGATTCCCTCTTTTTGGGTTTTTTGGAATAGTTTCAGAAGGAGTGTTACCGGCTCCTGTTTGTACGTCTGGTAGAATTTGGCTGTGAGCCCATCTGGTCCTTGATTTTTTTTGGTTGGTAGGTTATTAATTGCTGCCTCAACTTCAACCCTTGTTATTGGTCTATTGAGAGTTTCAACTTCTTCCTGGTTTACGTTTGGGAGGGTGCAAGTGTCCAGGAATTCATCCATTTCTTCCAGGTTTACTGGTTTATGTGCATAGACTTGTTTATAGTAATCTCTGATGGTAGTTTGTATTTCTGTGGAATTGGTGGTGATCTTCCCTTTATCATATTTTATTGCATCTATTTGATTCTTCTCTTTTCCTTTTTTACTAATCTGGCTCATGGTATGTCTATTTTGTTGATCTTTTCAAAAAACCACCTCCTGGATTTATTAATTTTTTGAAGGGTTTTTTGTGTGTGTGTGTGTGTGTGTGTGTGTGTGTGTGTGTGTGTGTGTGTGTCTATCTCCTTCAGTTCTGCTCTGATCTTAGTTATTTCTTGTCTTCTGCCAGCTTTTGAGTTTTTTTTGATCTTTCTTCTCTAGCTCTTTCAATTTTGACGATAAGGTGTCAATTTTAGATTTTTCCTTGCTTCTCATGTGGGCATTTATTGCTATAAATTTCCATATAGACTCTGCTTTAAATGTGTCCTGGAGATTCTGGTATGTTGTGTCTTTATTCTCATTGGTTTCAAAGAACATCTTTATTTCTGCCTTCATTTCATTGTTTATCCAGTCAACATTTAAGAACCAGTTTTTCAGTTTCCATGAAGCTGTGTAGTTCTGAGTTCGTTTCTTAATCCTGAGTTCTAATCTCATTGCACTGTGATCTGCGAGACTGTTTGTTATGATTTCCATTGTTCTGCATTTGCTGAGGAGGGGTTTACTTCTAATTACTTGGTCAACTTTAGAGTAGGTGTGATGTGGTGCTGAGAAGAAGGTATATTCTGTGTATTTGGGGTGAAGAGTTCTATAGATGTCTATTAGATTTGCTTGGTCCAGATCTGAGTTCAAGTCCTGAATATCCTTGTTAATTTTCTGTCTTATTGATCTGTCTAATTGACAGTGGAGTGTTAAAGTCTCCCACTATTACTGTGTGGGAGTCTAAGTCTCTTTGTAGGTCATTAAGAACTTGCTTTATATATCTGGGTGCTCCTGTATTGGGTGCTCCTGTATTGGGTGCATATATATTTAGGATAGTTAGCTCTTCTTGTTGCATTGATCATTTTACCACTATGTAATGCCCTTCTTTGTCTTGTTTGATCTTTGTTGGTTTAAAGTCCATTTTATCAGAGACTAAGATTGTAACTCCTGCTTTTTTTTTTTTTTTTTTTGCTCTCCATTTGCTTTACAAATCTTCCTCCATTCCTTTATTTTGAGCCTATGTGTATCCTTGCAGGTCAGATCAGTTTCTTGTACACAGCACATCAGTGGGTTTTGACTTTTTACCCAATTTGCCAATCTGTGTCTTTTGATTGGGGCATTTAGCCCATTTATATTTAAGGTTAATATTGTTATGTGTGAATTTGATCTTGCCATTTTGATGCTAGCTGGTTGTTTTGCCCATTAGTTGACACAGTTTCTTCATTGTATCAATGGTCTTTACCATTTGATATATTTTTGGAGTGGCTGGTACTGGTTGTTCCCTCTATGTTTAGTGTTTCTTTCAGGAGCTCTTGTAAGGCAGGCCTGGTGGTTATGAACTCTCTCAACAATTGCTTGTTTATAAAGGATTTTATTTCTCATTCACTTATGGAGCTTAGTTTGGCTGGATATGAAGTTCTAGGTTGAAAGTTCATTTCTTTAAGGATGTTGAATACTGGCCCCCACTCTCTTCTGGCTTGTAGGGTTTCTGCCAAGAGATCCATTGTGAGTCTGATGGGCTTCCCTTTGTGGGTTATCTGATCTTTCTGTCTGGCTGTTCTTAGCATTTTTTCCTTCATTTCAACCCTGGTAAATCTGATGATTATGTGCCTTGGGGTTGCTCTTCTTGAGGAATATCTTTGTGTTGTTCTCTGTATTTCTTAGACTTGAATGTTGGCCTTTCTTGCTAGGTTAGGTAAGTTCTCCTGGATAATATCCTGAAGAATGTTTTCCAGCTTGGATTCATTCTTTCAGTCACACTCAGGTACACCTATCAAATGTAGATTAGATCTTTTCACATAATCCCATATTTCTTGGAGGCTTTGTTCATTTCTTTTTTCTCTAATCTTGCCTTCTCGTTTTACTTCATTGAGTTGATCTTAAATCTCATATATTTTCTTCTGTTTGTTCAATTTGGCCATTGAAACTTGTATATGCTTCACGAAGTTCTCATGTTGTGTTTTTCAGCCCCATCAAGTCATTTATATTCTTCTCTAAGCTGTTTATTCTTATTAGTATTTCATCTAACCTTTTTTCAATGTTCTTAGTTTTTTTTGCATTGGGTTAGAACATGTTCTTTTAGCTCAGATAAGTTTGTTATTACCCACCTTCTGAAACCTATTTCTGTCAATTTATCAGACTCATTCTCCATCCAGCTTTGTTCCCTTGCTGGTAAGGAGTTATGACATTGGAGGAGGAGAGATGTTCTGTTTTTTGATGTTTTCATCCTTTTTGTGCTGGTTTCTTCCCATCTTTGGGGATTTATCTATCTGTGGTCTTTGTAGTTGGTGACATTTGAATGGGGTCTCTGAGTGGATGTTTAAATAAGAAAGAGAATAATAAAATTACTCCTATTTGCAGATGACACTTTCAGTTGATTTTTGTGAAGAGTGTAAGTTATCTATGTTTAGATTTTTTTTTTTTTTTTTTTGCAATAGAGTTCAGTTGTTCTACCTCAATTTGTTGAAAAGATATTCTACCCATAATAGTGCATTTGTTCCTGTACCAAAGATTTAGTGTATCGTATACCTGGAAGAATAAATAGAGTAATTCGGACAAAACATTGACCACTCTTATTATATCTGAGGAATGAAGAAATTAACTTCTTTTTAAAACTAATTGCGATCAGGTACATATGTTTATGTGTTTGACCTCAAGGAGCAATTCATGGATGGAAGGTGGCTCATGGTCACTAGGATATTATGGCACATTCTGAACATTTTCATAGTGATCAAATAACATTTTTTTATTATATGATTTATCACTACATGATTACCAGTTTGTGGAGTTTGCATTTATTATCTACATAAAAAGTAAATATTTATTTACTTTGTGAAAAAGCAAAGTAGCTATCACAGTTTCTGGAACACCATTTGAATTCAATATACTTAAATGAGTAAATTAGATCAAGGTGTTTCAGGGTATGTTTTATGTTTCAGAGCTAGGAAAACTTTATTTTCTAATTCTGTGCACATATATAGAACACGTTTATTATAAGCTGATCATTAGTTTTAAAACTTGGTATATCTGCAAAGTCATCCAGGAGGAATATAAGAGGGGGCCAACAAGCTGAATATGTTTCTTATGTCACACGTTGTGTTATCCTGGTGCCATAAATGTTTAAATTTAATCTTTACCGCTCTGTAAAATAAGTACTCTGGAAATTATATGAACTGGGTTTTCACAGACCATGAAACAGATCCAATTGGTGGATATAATGTTCCTAAGACTATGCTCATCTAAAATAGTTTCTATCTAAAATGCTAATCAGTTACACTTATCTGTCTAATCTGGGCAAGTTACTGGACAAATGTGCCCTTGTAATACCTTGGTGTAAATAATCTTCTGGAAGTCTTTTAAATGCTTTTATTGTATCCGTACTCTGACACTTCTGCTTCTGCTCTTAAATTTCAATCCTTACTCTCCCTGTCTTTCTCATTCTCTCTTGCAGTCTATTTCTTGCCCTGTTACTCTTGCGCTTACATTCCTACATTTGCTTTTTAGCTTAGGATTTTTATTGTGCCTATTTTCCTTGTCATCATTAGATAATATTTTTTGTTTGTATAATTTTATTTGTCACTTCCTATCTTTATCAGTATGAAGCTGCTGTCTACTATAATGGTATTAACAAACAGATATTCAGTAGTGCTAGTAGCAGTAGATATTAATTTTCACTATAAAACAAATATTACACTAAGTATTCAAAATGACATAATTTATTACATTAATATATTTAAATAGAGAAAATGTTATGCCAATAATATAGATAAGTACAGTGACACATAGAAAAGTTAGTTAAGTTGACATAATTTTTTGGAGAGTGATGAAGATTATGGCTCTTCTGTCATTTTCTATGTGTTCTAATTCCATTTAAGTACTGGAAATAAATAGAAGAAAAATAGTGGTTATTAATGCACAAGAAATTTGAAAAAAAAAGAGAACACTGAAGGTAAAATATAAGTTCTAATGTTCTGTAGCACTGTAGGGTGCTTATAGTTAACAACAAATTATTTTATATGTTCAAATAGCTAGAAGAGAGAATTTTTAATGTTCCCAATGCATAGAAATGATGAATATCTGAGGTGATGGATTTGCTAATTACCCTGATTTTATTGTTATACCAAATGTACCCCATAAATATGTACAATTTGTATATGTCAAGTAAAAATAATAAGGATAAAAAAATACATAAATGTTTTATAAAATTTTTTAGTGGGTGGGATAAATGTTAGATGAGTAAAAGTTGAATTCATATCTAGAAAATAAAAGTTGGAAAATAAAATATTACACATATAGCTTTGAGACTAAAGAGATAGAAAACAAAAAACTCAATATGAGAGACAGTCAATATATAGATTGATAAATTCCAACATAATATTATGTCAACTCCATAAGAAAGAATAGGGTTATACATGACTCTAATGCTGTATTTATCCTATTGCATCTACTGTGTATTTATTTGTGAATTCCTGTACTATGCAGTTCCATGCACTAAGCTTGGTGTGATGGAGACAAGTAAATGTAAACTAAATAAAATTAAATTTAAAATCAGTCCAATTTTATTAATAGCATTTGGATGGAAACCACTCTGGGTATAAAGTTTAAATTTTTAAATCAATAAATGTATAACCTTGAATAAATTACTCATTATCTTTGTTCCCAAATTACCAGATACAGTAATAACTGCTCAATCTAATGGAGTTGATGAGAGGATTAAATGACAATATACATATAAATCACCTAGCACTACAGAAGTGTAAAGCTGTTAGAAGACTCAAAAGATCTGATTTGGGTGGTGGATTTATTTCAGGCACATGACCTTGGACAACTCATTAGCTCTTCTGTAACTCAATTTACTCATATATAGAATTAAGAAGTTGAGAAGGTGATTCATGAAGATCATTTCTCTTCAAAAGTCTATTGCTGTTTACACAAGTTATCCACTAATTGCATTGCCATTTCTATGTTTCAGATATGTGAAATAATGGAGAACAAATTATTGCTATTACAACATAAGGCCACACATTTCCATTTCTGTGTAAGTCTTTGTTGCTCATCACTCTATTCCATCATCTCTTTTTCCTACAGATCATCTCATGAGTCTCAAACCACACCTGCAGAGGATACTACAGAGTTGAATTCATTCAACTAGGACTAACCAAAGCCCCAGAACTATAGATCCCCCTCTTTCTCTTGTTCACCTTCATCTACCTCTTCACTCTGAGTGGGAACCAGGAGATGAGGCTGTTGATCCTGCTGGACTCTCATCTCCGCAGTCTCATGTACTTTTTCCTCAGTAACCTGTCTCACGTGGACTTCCGCTACTCGGCAACTGTTACTCCAAATGTGACGGCTGGATTGCTGATAGCTGACAAGGTCATCTCCTACAATGCATGTGCTGCTCAGATGTTCTTTATTGCAGTCTTTGCCACTGTGGAAAGTTACTTTTTGACTTCAATGGCCTGTAATTGCTACTCAGTAAATGTGTAAACCCCTGTATTACACCACCACCATGACAAGTGTGTGTGCTTCTCTAGCCATACATGTATGTCTTAGGTTTACAGACTACTGCTGTTGACATTGGAGATGTGTTCACTCTCTCTTTTTGTATGTCCAATGAGGTCCATCACTTTTTCTGTGGTGTTCTGGCAGTTATGACTCTGACTTGCTCTGATAAACAAATTAATGAGTTGATCCTTGTTCCTATTTCAAGCTTTAATGTATTTTTTACTCTCCTAGTTATCTTGATTTCCTGCATATTCATATTTATCAACATTTTAAAGATGCTCTCTTTAAAAATGCAAGGTTTTATCTGCCTGTGATTCTTACCTCATTGCAGTTTCCTAATTTTATGGGACTGTCCTCATCACATATGTGCAGCCAAGTTCTATTCATTCTATGAACACAGAAAAAAATTGTATCTGTGTTTTATATTATGATTATCCCCATGCTAAACTCTGTGGTTTATAACCTGAGAATGAGGTCAAGACTGAATTCAAGAATGTTGTTGAGGAGACAAAATAGTCTCTGTGTTCAGTTTTTTAATAGTGTGAAATCCATAAAAAGTCATTTTATCCCTCTTAGATCCCACCTTATGCATTAACTTTCTGTATAATATTAATGTCTTTAGTTGAGAAACAGCTCTAAGCATGCAAAATAGAGAAAAATGTAATACTGGTTTTAATAGAGTATAGTTTTTGCTGACATATTTTATCTAAATATAAATAATTACAATATTTTAATATGAATGTTTCAGGCATTGTGCAGTGATTTGTTAAGAGAGAGCATATTCACATGACAACCTAAGAAAACAGTCAAATTTGAACAAAAGCAGAGAAAATATTGTCATCTTTTACCTTACTCATATGACTACCAATGCCGTATTTTGGTTTTTTAAAAGAGCATTGCCATTAATAATAATAATAATAATAATAATGCTATTCTCTTTTTTGGCAGTAAATGCTTTGAAATTGTTGTGCCACTCTACTTGGTCTGGTTGAGTCTTATTGTATCTTAGCACTCTCATACCCATTCACCCCACAACCTTCACACTATTTCTTACTATTATTGGACGTCTCCTGACATGCTCCTGAATTAGGAGCTCTTTATTTGCTGTTTCCTCTGCCCAGAAAATGTCCACACTCATTTCAGATTGTTGCTTAAATGTTACTCCACCCAGAGAGTCATGCCTTTCCTGAACTACTTTATAAAATAGCCTCTCCTCTCCCATGGATCTTCTTTCCTCGGCCTACTTCATTCTTCATAATCATTATCTACATTAAACTCTGGTATCATTTTTTCACCTGTTTATCTGTACCTTCAACTTGAATGGCAATTCCCTATGAATAGTCACCTAATCTGGTTATTTTACTGTAACAAAGCCAGGAGGCTTGAATTTAAAATTTAAAATTATTGCATTGAGTATTAAAATAACTTTGAAAATTCCACATGGGTAGCTATAAGCTGTAAGCATTCTACAAACTTCAAAGGGAATATTCCCTAACATTTACTCAATAATGGCTTTAACTTTTCCAAGAAATTGGCAGTTCTAAAACAAATTATTCACTCATAACATTGAACAACCTTTCCTCCTTTGAAATTTTCTAAACCATCAGGACAAATAGCTAATGCATGCAAGTCTTAAAACCTAGGTGACAAGTTGATAGGTGCAGCAAACCACCATGGTACACATATGCCTCTGTAATGAACCTGCATGTTCTGCATATGTAACCCAAAACTTAAAGTAAAATTTAAAAAATAATTTAAAAAATTCTCTGAGCCATTTGCTTTTTACCTTGTAGCCAACTAAGGACTGACAAATGTATCCGAAGACCGATTATTTTTTCTAAGCCTTCCAAAGGTCACATCTTAATAGAATGGTTGCCAATTATTCGCTGGCTCAGTATTTATTTAATTTTACTCAATAAACTTACTCTCCCTTCTAACACCCTGAAATCCTGCTGAAGTAAAATAATAGAAGATGGTTTCCTTACTGCAAGTTTATTAATAAACTGCCTTTGTTTATTTTGTGCTAGACAGAATTTTGTCTTCAACACACTTCAGAAATGGTAATGAAGAATAATATATAAGAAAAGAAACCTGAAGAGATTATACCAGCAGAGAAGGAAAACAATGGAAAATGGAGTTTTCCTTAAGAGAGAAAAAATCAGGGTCTATCTCATTTCCAGGATGAGAGTCTTTCATGATGTCAATTCTTACCACATGGAGCCACATCCTGATTATATGCAGGTGACCATTTAACCATTTAACCTGAGCTTCAGCTTGTATGGTGATTGACTGGGATTTAGGTGGTCTTCTTGATGGAGGCAGATAATATGTTCTTTCTGTGGTAGGAAAACAAAGTGGATATTGGATGATCATGAGCATTACAATGGAAAAGACTGGTAATTGTTTCCTAAACTGTTTTAGTTTTACTGTACTCATAGCTAGGCTGTTTCTTGGCCTTTATGCTGTACATTGTGGCTATGTGATTGTATTTTCGACAGTACAGTTTTAGAAGTCGTATATGTCACTTCAACTCTGGCCCATGATACTCCCCATGTAGTCCTCTGTATGCTCTCTTTGTCACCATTTGGAGAGACAAAATTCAGACTATAGGGGATAATGGAATCACTAAGTGAAAAGACCTGGGTCATTAAATCTCTATGTGAATTCCTATAGAACAATTAATTGAAAAACCTGTAAGCAAGAAAATCGACTATGAACATGCCACTGCAATTTCAGAGTTTGCTTGTATGGCAGCTAGCATTATTTATCCTAACTAATATAGAGAGACTTTCATAATGCAATCCAGAAATTGGGTGGGGTAGCACACAATGGAAAAACTGTCAAATTTCTCCATCACAATTTAATTCCACAATTGTCTATTTTGAATTCTTATCAATTCTCTAAATCATTACTAAAATGGCAAGCAAAAATAAAAGTAACACAGGTTTGAAACACAGAATAAAGCTACATATGAATTCCATTCCAGCAAAGCTTTGTGACAAGTGTCAAGTTAATTAAATGTTCTGAGATTCTACTTGTGAAAATACTACCTAGTCATAGAATTATTTTGAATTGTCCTGAATGAGCTGGAACACAGTACAGTGCCTGAAACAGAATTGATGCTCAAAATATGTTAGTAATTATTTCTCTCTGATTCTTTTCTTATTCTTAGGTCATTTCACCACCTAATTTGTCATCCTTCTCCATAGAACTATTGAAACACTTATTAATTATATATATATATATATATATATTCATTTTTATAAGTTTAGCTGTGCTACTGAATTGTGAACTCTTTGTAATAAAAGATGTTATCTCACTTAGGTCATAACTGTCGATATTAGTCTAATGTTTATTACATAGAAGGACTCAAGAGTGTCTAATAAAATGGCAATTCAGTGAAGGAACAAATTTACATATTAAATAGGCCTAAACAATTTTATCTCTATTATCTGTTTCTTCATAATATTGATCACAATACAAAGTTATCTATTTACTTTTGTGTGTGTTTACTTAAATTTGTTTTTCCACAAGAATAAAAGCTTGAAACATACAGGAACAATTTCTGATTTGTTCACTAACAATTGTTCATGACTGGAACAGAAACGGAGCTCATTAAAAGGTTCTAGTGAATCAGTAAATAAATAATAAGGAGAACTAACAGGATAAACTCATCATCTGTTTGTAGAAAACAGATCCAGGTGATAAAAGATGCTAGATTTTACTGCAGTAACACATTAAAGTGAAAACTCAATGGTTTAACACAACAAAGATTTTGTATTAGTTCCCTTTGGTTGTGACAAATTACCACATTCTTAGGAAATTAAAACACGTTTTATTTTCTTACAGTTCTAAAGGTTAAATGTCCAAAATCAGTTTCACTAGAATGAAACCAAGGTATCAGTATCCAGAGACTCTAGGAAAGAATCAGTTCCGTGCATATTTCACTTTCAGGGGGCTGCCGACATTCCTTGATTTTGTCTATATCAGTCTAATCTCTCTCTTCACAGTCAAATTCTTTTCTCCAAAATTGCATTTTTTCCCTGACTCTACCTTTTTAATTTATATGAAATGCCTATAATATAAAATTGACTATTTAAAATATATAATTCAGTGGTATTTAGTACATTCATAAAGTTGTAAGACCATCACATATATCTAATTTAAAAAGACTTTTTCACTCACAAAGATTTCATATCCATTAAGCATTAGTCCTTCATTCCCTCAGTCCCCTGGCCCTGAGGACCAATGATCTGATATCAGTCTGTATGGATTTACTCATTCTGTATAGATCATATAAATGTAATCTCATAATATGTGACCTTTTATGTTTGACTTATTTTACTTTGCAGAATGTTTTCAAGGCTCATTCATATTGTAACATGTATTAATATTTTATTTTTATGGCTGAGTAATATTTCATTGTACGTATGTACTGCATTTTGCTCTTCCATTCCCAGATGATGAACATGGGGGTGTTTTCATCTTTGAGCAATTGTTAATATTGTTAATAATAATGCTATGAAAATTTGTGTAAAAGTATCATTTGAAGACCTGCATTTGTTCTTTAAGTATATAACAAAAAGTAGGAGGGCTTATTCCTGGCAATTTGAGTTTAACTTTTGAAGACTAACAAATTATTTTTTCTATAAGCTCTACAATTTGACACTTCCACCAGCAATTTATAAGGGGTCCAATTTCTCTACATCCATGCCAACATTTGTTAGTTTTCATTTCTTTTACAATAGCCATCCTAATGGATTATAAAATAGTATCTCCTTACACTTTTTATTTAAATTTCTCCTGATAAATAATTATACTGAGAATTTTTTTCATGTATTTATATAATTTGCAAATAATTGTTCTAAGTCTGTAGATTTCCTTTTCACTTTTTGATAATGTACTTGGATGCCCAAGTTTTAAAATAAAATTTATCTATTTTTAAAAACATAACTGCAATATCTCACCTTATCAAAGACCCTAGTGAATCTTTTGATTCTCTTGACAATCACACAAGATACAATTTTTAAATACCCATTTTATGGATAAGAAATTTGAGACACAAAAAAGCTAAGACACTTGCCTAAGGTTGCACAGTGTATGTGATAGAGCCTCACTTGTGAATATTTACTCTATTGACTGTAGAAAGAACATACTACTTTATTCCCTTGACATATTTTTAATAGTATGATTTTCATGATTTTAATCTTTAATTTTTATTTATTTTTGAGACTTGATGTGTCACTTTCTATTATTAGTATTTTAGGTGAAACACAACAATAATACATTTTTTTTGGATACAGTGTATTTTGATACATTTATGCAATGTACAATGATCATATCAAAGTAATTAGCAAATGCAACATCTGAAACATTTATCATTTCTTTGTGTTGGGAACATTAAAATATCATTTCTTTTAGCTCTTTGAAAATATACAATAAATCTTTGTTAACTGTAGCCAAGCCAGAGTGCTATAGAACACTAGAACTTTTTTCTCCTACCTAGCTGTAATTTTGTGTCTATTAACCAACCTTTCCTTATCTTCCTTCCTCTCTAGATTTCCCAGCCTCTGGGAACCACTAATTTATTATCTAATTCTATGAGATAAACCATTTTTGATTCCATATATGAATGAGAACACATAATACTTATCTTTCTGTACCTGGCATATTTCACTTGCCATCCTTCAGACTCATCCATTTGTTGAGGCAAATGACAGAATTTTGTTATTTTACAGCTGCATAATATTCCATTGTGCATATGCATCACATTTTAAATTCACTCTTCTGTTGATAGACACTTGAGTTGATATTAAATCTTGACCATTAGAAATAACATTATAATAAACATGGGGGTACAGATATTTTTTGACATACTGATCTCCTTTCTTTTGGATATATACCCAATAGTGAAATTGCTGGATCATATCACAGTGGTATTTTTAGAGTTTATTTTCAAGAACCTTCACATTACTTTTTATAATGGCTATACTAATTTACATTCCCATAATCAGTGTGTAAGAGTTCCCCTTTCTTCATATTCTTATCATTTTTATATTTTATCTTTCTGATATCCTAACTAGGGCAAGATGATATCTCATTGTGGTTTTGATTTGCATTTTTCTGATGATTAGTGATGCTGAACATTTTAAAATATATATGTTGACCATTTGTATGTCTCTTTTTAATAAATGTCTATTCAGATTTTTTGTCCATCTTTTATATTGGATTATTTGTTTTTTGGCTATTGAGTTGAGTCTTTGTATATTCCAGGTATTACTCTATCATTGAATGAATAGTTTGCAAATACTTTCACGAATTCTTCAGTGTCTTTTTACTCTGTTGATTGTTTCTTCTACTGTATAGAAATATCTAGTTTACTATAATCCTGTTTGTCTAATTTTGTTTTTGTTACCCATGCTTTAGAGGTCTTCTCTATATGATCTTTGCCAAGATCAGTATCCTGAAGCATTTCTTCCAAGTTTTCTCCTAGTAGTTTCAGAGTTTTCAGTCTCACACTTAAGTATGTTATCAATTTTGAGATGATTTTCATATGTGATGAAAGATAGATGTCTAATATTAACTTTTACATAAGGATATCTAGTTATCCCAGCACCATTTATTAAGGATACTATACTTTCTCCCAGTAAGTGTTCTTGGTGTCTTTGTTGACCATTAGTTGGCTATAAAATTCTGAATTTATTTATGTGTTGTTTATTCTGTTACCTTAGTGTGTGTATCTACTTTTATGCCAGTAGTACCATACCATTTTGTTTATGATAGCTTTGTAGTATATTTTGGTGTCACATACTGTGATGTCTCTAGATTTGTGCTTTTTGTTTAGGACTGCTTTCACTGTTTAGGGTATTTTGTGGTTCCATATAGGATTTTGGATTTGTTTGTTTGTTTGTTTCTGTGAAAAAAAAAAACATTAAAATTTTGATAGGCAATGCATTAAATATGTACAGTGCTTTGGGTTGTGTGGTGATTTTAACAATACTAAATTTTACAATCATTGAACATGGATTATCTTTCCATTTATTTGTGTCCTTTTCAATTTTTTCATCAGTGTTTTATAGTTTTTCTTGAAGATTTTTTTTTATTATTTTTTTCTTTTTATTGCATTTTAGGTTTTGGGGTACATGTGAAGAACATGCAAGATTGTTGCATAGGTACACACATGGCAGTGTGGTTTGCTGCCTTCCTTCCCCTCACCTGTATCTGTCATTTCTCCCCATGTTATCTCTTCCCACCTCCCCACCCACCGTCCCTCCCCCATTTCCCCCCAACGGACCCCAGTGTGTAGTGCTCCCCTCCCTGTGTCCATATGTTCTCATTGTTCAACACCCGCCTATGAGTGAGAACATGCAGTGTTTGATTTTCTGTTCTTGTGTCAGTTTTCTGAGAATGATGGTTTCCAGGTTCATCCATGTCCCTACAAAGGACACGAACTCATCGTTTTTGATGGCTGAGTAATATTCCATGGTGTGTATGTACCACATTTTCCCTATCCAGTCTATCATCGATGGTCATTTGGGTTGGTTCCAGGTCTTTGCTATTGTAAACAGTGCTGCAATGAACATTCGTGTGCATGTATCCTTATAGTAGAATGATTTATAATCCTTTGGATATATACCCAGTAAAGGGATTGCTGGGTCAAATGGGATTTCTGTTTTTAGGTCATTGAGGAATCGCCACACTGTCTTCCACGATGGTTGAATTAATTTACACTCCTACCAACAGTGTAAAAGTGTTCCTATTTCTCCACATCTTCTCCAGCATCTGTTGTCTCCAGATTTTTTAATGATCGCCATTCTAACTGGTGTGAGATGGTATCTCAATGTGGTTTTGATTTGCATTTCTCTAATGACCAGAGATGATGAGTATTTTTTCATCTGTTTGTTGGCCTTCTGCATGTCATCTTTTGTAAAGTGTCTGTTCATATCCTTCACCCATTTTTGAATGGGCTTGTTTCTTTTTTTCTTGTAGATCTGCTTTAGTTCTTTGTAAATTCTGGATATCAGCCCCTTGTCAGATGGGTAGACTGCAAAAATTTTTTCCCATTCTGTTGGTTGCCGATTCACTCTACTGACTGTTTCTTTTGCTGTGCAGAAGCCGTAGAGTTTGATTAGGTCCCATTTGTCTATTTTGGCTTTTGTTGCCATTGCTTTTGGCATTTTGGTCATGAAGTCCTTGCCTACACCTATGTCCTGAATGGTTTTGCCTAAATTTTCTTCTAGGGTTTTTATGGTATTAGGTCTGATGTTTAAGTCTTTAATCCATCTGGAGTTAATTTTGGTGTAAGGTGTCAGGAAGGGGTCCTGTTTCTGCTTTCTGCACATGGCTAGAGAGTTTTCCCAACACCATTTATTAAAGAGGAAATCCTTTCTCCATTGCTTGTTTTTGTCAGGTTTGTCGAAGATCGGATTGTTGTAGATATGTTGTATTTCCTCTGAGGCAACAACCCTTTCTGCTAAAAACCCTCAATAAACTAGGTATTGACGGAACATATCTCAAAATAATAAAAGCTATTTACGACAAACCAACAGCCAATATCATACTGAATGGGCAAAAACTGGAAGCATTCCCTTTGAAATCTGGCACTAAACAAGGATGCCCTCTCTCACCACTCCTATTCAATATAGTACTGGAAGCTCTAGCCAGAGTAATCAGGCAAGAGAAAGAAATAAAGGGTATTCAAATTGGAAAGGAGGAAATCAAATTGTCTCTATTTGCAAATGACATGATTGTATATCTAGAAGATATACATTGTCTCAGCCCAAAATCTCCTGAAACTGATAAACAACTTCAGCAAAGTCTCAGGAAACAAAATCAACTTGCAAAAATCACAAGCATTCCTATACACCAGTAACAGACTTAAAGAGAGCCAAATCAAGAACGAACTGCCATTCATAATTGCTACAAAGAGAATAAAATACCTAGGAATACAACTAACAAGGAACATAAAGGACCTCTTCAAGGAGAACTACAAGCCACTGCTCGATGAAATAAGAGAGGACACAAACAGATGGAGAAACATTCCATGTCCATGGTTAGGAAGAATCAACATCATGAAAATGGCCATACTGCCCAAAGTAATTTACAAATTCAACGCTATTCCCATCAAGCTACCAATGACCTTGTTCACAGAACTGGAAAAAAAAACACCTTAAACTTCATATGGAACCAAAAGAGAGCCTGCATAGCCAAGTCAATTCTAAGCAAAAAGAACAAAGCAGGAGGCATCACACTACCGGACTTCAAACTATACTACAAGGCTACAGTAATCAAAACAGCATGGTACTGGTACCAAAACAGAGATACAGACCAATGGAACAGAACAGATTTTTAAAATTATATTTTAAGCTCTGGGATGCATGTGCAGATCTTGCAGAATTGTTGCATAGGTACACACATGCCATGGTGGTTTGCTGCCTCCATTCCCCCCATCATCTACATTAGGGATTTCTCCCAATGTTATCCCTTCCTCACCTCCCCACCCCCTCCACTGTCCCTCCGCTAGCCCCTGACCTCCCAGCAGAACCCAGTATGTGATGTTCTCCTCCCTGTGCCCATGTGTTCTCATTGTTCAATACCTGCCTATGAGTGAGAACACGTGGTGTTTGGTTTTCTGTTCTTGTGTCAGTTTGCTGTGAATTCTGGTTTCCATACACTTTTCAAAAGAAGACATATATGAGGCCAACAAACATGAAAAACTGCTCGTCATCACCAGTCATTAGAGAAATGCAAGTTAAAACCACATTGAGATACCATCTTATGCCAGTTAGAATGGTGATCATTAAAAAATCAGGAGATAACAGATGCTGGAGAGGATGTGGAGAAATAGGAATACATTTACACTGTTGGTGGGAGTGTAAATTAGTTCAACCATTGTGGAAGACAGTGTGGTGATCCCTCAAGGATCTAGAAATAGAAATTCCATTTGGCCCAGCAATCCCATTACTGAGTGTATACCCAAAGGATTATAAATCATTCCATTTAAAGATACATGCACATGTATGTTCATTGCAGCACTGTTTACAATAGCAAAGACCTGGAACCAACCCAAATGCCCATCAATGATAGACTGGACAAAGAAAATGTGGCACATATATATCATGGAATACTATGCAGCCATAGAAAAGGATGAGTTCATGTCCTTTGTAGGGACATGAATGAATCTTGTAGAGATTTTTTTACCTCCATGGTGAAATTTATTTTGTAGGCTTTTTTGTTGTTATTATAAATAAAATTACTTTCTTCATTTCTTTTTCCACTAGTTTCTTATTAGTGTATAGAAAACACTGCTATATGTTGATTTTTTTTATCCAGCAACTTCATCAAATTCATTTATTAGTTCTAGGGTTTTTTGGTGGAGTCTTTAGGTTTTTCTCTATATAGGATTATGTGACTGCAAACAGGGACACCCTTCTTTCCAATTTAGATGCCCTTTACTTCTTTCTCTTGCCTAACAGCTCTGTCCAGAACTTCCAGTAATATATTTAATTGGAGTGGTTAAAATGGGCATTCTTGACTTTCAGTTCTTAGAGGAAAAGCTTTTAGCCTTTCTCCATTCAGTATGATGTTAGCTGTGGGTTTGCCATATATGGCTTTTATTGTGTTGGGGTACATTTCTTCATACCTAATTTGGAGACAGTTTTGTCATGAAAGGATGTTAAATTTAATCAAATGCTTTTTCTGCATTTGTTCCAATTATCACATGGTTTTTGCTCTTTATTCTGTTGATGTAATATAACGTGTTTATTGATTTGCTGTACAGTCATTCCACTGACTCAGGGGCTAGTCAACCATGGGAAGGTCACTGAATTCTTTCTACAACTAGTGACACTGGTGGCATCTTGGTGGGGACAGGTTTACTGAGCTGTTTGGTGTGGTCAGCCAGGGGTTGGCTTCTTCACTGTGCAGGACTGATGTCACAGCCATTCTTAGATTCAGTTTCTGAGTACCTAGAATCATAGCTTTTCAGCCCCTAGTGTAGGCTTGGTGAAATGAGAGTGGAGCCCCAAGGCTGGAGAGGCACAGTGCTACTGACCCCTTTAGCAGGGCTCACTACAGCAATGACTCTGGATGAAAACCTGTGCCATGCCACAGCAGATTGGGTCACAAGTGAGGAGGGGGAGTAAAGAGTGGATGTTTTCTCCTTCTGTGGAGTAATGGAGCCATGTACATTCCAAGCAGTTACCTCCAAACTGGGTTTAGAGCTTGTGAAGACTGTGGGATTCTTCTGTGGTATGAACTACAGCTGCTGGCAGTGGCAATGGAAACTTATGGGAAGTCCTTTTTTGCCTTTTAGCTGATCCTGATGGGGTAGCAAAGACAAAGTCCCTCATTTCTTTATGTTGCTATCCTGGGCTTCTCTGCTCACCAAGAATGTTGCCAGTCCCTTGCTATACTTCATATTATCCTCGGAAGCTGTAATCAATTTTTAGTGGTTTATTTATTGTTTTGTTCCCTTTTTTGTAGGGGAACAAATGCCAGAAGACACCTTTAGTTAGTCATCATGTTGACATACCTATTTATTTTTGTTTTATTTCTTGTGTTTTTGATGTCATACATCAAGTTGCCAAATCCAAAATCTAGAGAATTTACTTTATTTTATAGTGGTTTTACATTTTTAGCTCTCATATTTAGGTCATTGATTGTTTTGAATTGATTTTGTATTAGGTGTGAGGTAGGGGTATAACTTTATTTTATCATATATATCTTATGTATTAAATTATGTTGTTTAAATCACAACAATATAATTTTGGTGAAATTATTGCTACTGCCAAACAAATTAACATATCTATCATCTCATATAGCTACCTTTCTTTTCTTTCCTTTCCTCTTTCTTTTTTTTTTTCTTTCTTTTTCAGCATTTTTATGGAGGGCAGAGTGTTGGAATATCCTAATTTGCAATTTTTTTTTCTACTTCTCTCTTGTAAGTACATTGGTTATAACATTTAAGGCCCACCAAATAATCAAGATACATACCCCATCTCATTGCCTTTAATGTAATCATAACTGCAAAGCCATTGTCATACATAGTTCTATTTATGTTTCAAGGAATGAAATTTGACATGTTTAAGGACCATCATTCATCCCCTACAAATTTGTATCTCACTTATGCTACCATTAGTATATGTCTACCACACAAGTTGCCTGTTCAAATAGAAGCCTCTCTCTTTGAGGTCATTCAAAACATAGCCTGATGACAGCTTTACCATCTTTAATGTACCTACTGGACTACAAAGCCACCTTACTCACCATGGCAGGAGAGAAACAACTGGAAGTTCACATGTATGCTTCAGTCCACCTAGAAGTGACACATATCTAATCTTCTACAGTCAATTGCCTGCAACTAATACATATCTTGGTCTAGCTGTAATGAGGTAGGCATTTGTAAGAAAGTAGATAGAATGTTTGAGGACCACTATTTTTGTGATCTATGCTGTATCAATATTTATAAATAATAAAATATTAATATTAATAATCTAAAGAACAGTTGTTATGTGCTAGAAATTGTTCTTTGCTTTGTAATATGTGATCTGATAATCTTAGCAATCTTAAAAATAATGAGATGATATTATCTCCTTTCTTACAGATGAGAAATTTTAGTAAGGTGAAATTGCTTATCCAATTTGAAGCAAAATCACCTTAGTACACAGAACACGTTTGTAATCACTACACACGTCTGTGATAAGAAAAGCATGATGTCTGCTATGGAATGAGGACTCATTCATAGTCTGGGTAGGGAGAAGAATGAATCTATTTTATTTAGGGGATAAAAAGATGTTCACAGGCCATAAATGTGGCAATAAGGAAAAAGGGTTTGTTTTTTTTAAAAAATATTTTTCTTAGAAAACTCTTGAAACATCTTTGAGAAAGAGCAAACACTGTAACTAAATTAAATTGAAATGGAAAAAAAAAAGCCTAAACATTTAAAATACCAAGTGATGGCAAATATATGAAAAAATTGAAATGTTTTTCAGAATAAAAATGATAGAATCACCTTCATAAACAATTTGAGAGTTTTCTATTCAATTAAGGATATTTACCATGTGAACAAACACTCTAACTTCCAGGTATTTAGCAAAATGAAATAAAAACCTATGTTCACACAAAAATGTTAGCCAACACTTAGATCAGTTTGATTCATAGTCAGCAAGCACTAGGAATGAAGCAAATAGTCTTCATCCCAGAATTTAAAAAAAAAATATAGTGTTCACGTTATGAAATACTATTAGGCAATTAAAAAAAATTCACAACAGACTCTGGTAACAAATGGATGGATCTCAACTGAACTAATGCTAAGTGGCAAATGACATTAAAAAGTCTACATATTCTAAGATTCTAGTAAAAGATAGTCTTGCAAAGACAAAATTATATGCACAAAAGCAGTTTAGTGGTTGTCAGAAGCAGTGATAGGAGAAGGCATTGATCGAAAAAACGCTTGGGAAATTAGGTGACTATGACAGTGGTTACATGACTATATATTTAACAAAAGTCTTAGAAATATACACTATAATGTGGGCATATTATTGTTTGGCACTTATATGTTGATTTAAAAGATACAAGAAATATGAGACAATAAGTAACACAAAAACACATGTACACACTAAAAATATCCAATTTGATCCCCAAAGGCAATTTAGTTGTTTCTTCTCTGGGAAAGTGAGAAGAGGTGCTGCAGATGTTCTCATGGGAGACATCCCTTGAGAGGACCATATGTTTATAATTCACTGCTAGTTCCTATTCATTAGCTTCTGAAATCTATCATGACTCCAGGTGACTTTATTTTAGAGGGACATGCTTTGATCCTAGTCCCTTTGATCATAACTTATTCAACTGAATATTAATATTTGTTGTTTCACATAGGGCTTCTCCTGATTTTAAGTTTTTCTATAAGCCTGCAGCCATAGCCAAGGGAACATCCCAAGATAAAATTTATATCAAATGACTTGAAAATGAGAATCCTTTAGTGAGTTGTTATATAGGCATTCTATCATTTGCTATTTATAAGCACAATTCTGTGAACTGTATGAGAGAGGTAATTTTGTTATGTTTATTTTACACTTAAGGAGGAGGTAAATGTGTCATTGAAGGGCACAGAAAAATGCATGATAGATTCATGATATGAACATGAATTAGTGTTTTTTCTACATCTTTCTCTGCCTTAGAGACCTTGAAACCATTGACCACCCCTGAGAAAGAGCTTCTCTAACAGAATTTGTGCATAGAAACATTTCTTATATCAAACACACTCTTCAAGACTGACTTTCACTGTTTTTGAGGAGCAAGGTAAGCTTCAATTCAATGTACACCTTTAGTGAAAACTGTAATTTATACAAAAGTAGTGGGATAGCTGTGCCTACTATGATGTTTTGAACACAGAAATAAATGTTGAAAACATTTTTCTAAAAAACTGAGGAGAAGCTGGATTATAAACCTCAAATCTTTAATTAGTAGTGAATTGGATGATACTTATAAAATATCATTGTATCTCCTAAAAATACAGAAAACCAGTACAGGTGATGTTCTGATTAATTCAGTGGTAATTTCATCTTATACATTAATCTTATACACCATATGTTAACATCTTCTTGGAGGTAAAGAAAAAAAAAACAGAAGAGTAAAATGACCCTTCTTTAAAATACTAAAGGTACTGGCCAGGCACAGTGGCTCACACCTGTAATCCTTGCACTTTGGGAGGCTGAGACGGGTGGATCACTTTAGGTCAGAAGTTTGAGACCAGCCTGGCCAACATGGTGAAACTCTGTCTCTACTAAAACACAAAAATTAGAGGGGGGTGGTGGTGTAGTCCCAGTGACTTAAGAGGCTGCAGTCCCAGCAACTTAGGAGGCTGAGACACGAGAATCTCTTGAACCCAGAGGTGGAGGTTGCAGTGATCAGACATTGTGCCACTGCACTTCAGTCTGGGTAAGAGGGTAAGACTGTCTCAAAAAAGAAAAAAATACTAAAATACCAAAGGGAAATAAGTTTCAAACTACTTTTTAATATTTTCTCCATAATTGTATTCTTATTACTTGTAGTACATATCTATACACATGGACAGTGGTATCACTGAAAACACTGGCTGATGATTAGGTCCAAAGTGGGTTTAAATTTTGAATCTTCCTCATACTAGCTGTATAATTGTACAGCATCACAAAACTTCATAAATTGTCATTTACATTAATGGCAAAATAAAAATAATACTACTACCTACTTCATACTACACATACATGCATATCAAACATACCCACTTATCACTGGTTGTAGAACATGGTATATGAGAAAAGCGGTCATGTGTATTAAAGTACATAAACATAAAGGCTTCAAGGGGTTGGCTTGTAGAGTGAAGTTGCTAAAGGTGAAGGAGGAAGATGGAAGGGACTAATAGTTAGCATTGAATGGGTATCCTTCCAAAGACTTAAAGTTAAAATAGTTAAAATGGTTTCTACACAAGAACTGATTAAAGTAAAATGTTTTACAACATGAAGTTTGTCACAAAAACAGATCTGCAGGCTAAAGCAACACAAAAACTGAGCTTTCAATCCTCAATTTCTGTGATTCAAAGATGGGATGACACTACTGAAAGGAGGCATGAGTATAAGAAAAGGAGACTGAATGCAAGCTAAAATGTGGATTTCAAAAAAGATACTAAGCAAAACAACTACATGGGATGGCTAGGGTAGTCAATTGTATGGATGCCGCAAAGAAGAGTCACTGAAAGGCACAGAAAATCTCAGTGGCTCTACTGTGTGAGAGAATAAGCAAAATGATGAAGGACTTCAAAACTCATCCACACCTAAAGCTCTGAATGCTACCACTCACTTTTTCATCCTAATAATAGTGTAGCTGGCACTCATAAGGCTGGCTAACTATACCACATTTATGCTTTGTTTTATCCATTTCACGTTTAAATCTAACATTACTACCTTCAGTTAGATATAATTAGTATCTTCATTATGCAGATAGAGAAAATGAGGTTCAGAGGAGTGAGGTAATGATCAATGATTCCTAGATAGCAAATAGTAGGGCTGATAGGCACCTCTTACCACAGACCAAGCTCTATATACAGTTCTGTGTCTTCCCTTCAGAATTACCTTTACTGATTATACATGCCCCTACAGTCCCAGTCATCACAATACATCTGCTGTGCAAATATCTCTCATTCACTGTGAAACCCCGAACACTGAGTTTGTATCAATGGAAGCAATAAGTAACTGTTTGATTGAGTTAAAACAATTTGATGTATAGAAAATTATGAATGTTGTGCTTTTGAACCACTCTGCTTGTGTCCAAAGCTTGGCTTGCCATTAATTTTTATGTTAACATGAATAAATTACTCAACAATTTGTGCCTCTAGATCTAAAAGAAAGTAACAACTAATCAAACTTATTGTTGAAAAGAATCAATGAATATACATGCAAAGTATCTAGAGTAATTCTGTCAGGTGGACAATATAGAAGCAAAAGTTTTTACTAGAATAAGAAAAACTGAATTGGTCCACTCTGCTTGCATGCGTGTATACACACACATGTACTCACCTTTCATATATATATATATATATATATATATATATATATATATATATATATATTATTCCACACATGTTGAAAATTTTATATAATTTTCCAAATATTGGTTATAATGTTAGAAAGGTGAAAACTGGTGAGAGATAATCCATGCAGATCTTTTCAATTCAGTCATTTATAACTCTATAGCTATTTAATGCACTAAACTTTGTGGTTAAGTTTATGTTTAGAAATGTAGAGTCTTAAAATGTGTGTTAGTACAATAATGAAATAATGCATGTGGTTTTTGACATTTTCATTTCATTGCAATATCTACTCCACAATCTGTTTAACATTCTTTTCCTTTGTTTCTCACTTCTACAGGCATCTTCTGATTCTCAAATAACATTGATGAAGAACCGTACAGAAGTGACAGAGTTCATCCTCCTCGGACTAACCAGAGCTCCAGAGCTCCAAGTCCCCCTCCTTATCATGTTCACCCTTGTATACTTTGTCAATGTGGTTGGAAACCTGGGGGTGATCATTTTGATTCTTTGGGACTTTCATCTCCACACTCCCATGTACTTTTTCCTCAGTCACCTGTCTCTAGTGGACTTTTGTTACTCTTCAGCTGTCACTCCCACGGTCATAGCTGGGCTCCTCATAGGAGGCAAGGTCATCTCCTACAATGCATGTGCTGCTCAAATGTTCTTTTTTGCAGCCTTTGCCACTGTGGAAAATTTCCTCTTGGCCTCAATGGCCTATGACCGCTATGCTGCAGTGTGCAAACCCCTGCACTACACCATGACAATGACAACAAGTGTGTGTGCGTGTCTGGTCATAATTTGTTATGTCTGTGGTTTCTTGAATGCCTCCATACACATTGGGGAAACATTCAGTCTCTCTTTCTGTATGTCAAATGAAGTCCATCACTTTTTCTGTGATGTTCCACCAGTCATGGCTCTGTCTTGCTCTGATAGACATGTGAATGAACTAGTTCTTGTTTATGTAGCCAGCTTCAATATCTTTTCTGCCATCCTAATTATCTTGATCTCTTATCTATTCATATTTGTCACCATCCTAAAGATGCACTCAGCTGCAGGATACCAGAAGGCTTTGTCCACCTGTGCCTCCCACCTCACTGCAGTCACCATCTTCTATGGGACTATTATCTTTGTGTACTTACAGCCCAGCTCCAGTCACTCCATGGACACAGACAAAATGGTGTCTGTGTTCTATACGATGGTCATCCCCATGCTGAACCCCCTGGTCTATAGCCTGAGGAACAAGGAAGTGAAGAGTGCATTCAAGAAAGTTGTTGAGAAGGCAAAATTGCCTTTATTATTGTGAGTTTAACATTGCAGGATGCATAATACCTAGTTTCATCCCTCTGTCCTGAATTACATTTTAAGGTTCACGTGAAGTTTTTGAAATAATATCATTTCTTCTTCCAAAGTCTGTTCTCTAGGAAAAAAAGAAATGTTATGCCCAAAAATATAATACCTAAATGAGAAAGCTAAGGTGAATAACAAGATATCTTAGGTTTTACTTGTCAAAACTTTATATATTTGATTTATTCACTCATTCTTCATGCATGTCTGCTACCAAATACTAGGAAAAGCATACGTGTAAAACAGGTGCATAAATAGGCCCATGAACATATTTATTCATGTGGGAACATATACACAGGAGTGGGAAATTTGCCAGATGTAAATTCAGTATAGCTAACTTTGATACAAATAATTCAGGTAATTAATTGAGTTATCTGAATTTCAGTTTATGTATAATATTGTTTATTTAGTCGAATAAATGTTTTAGAGTCCTAATTTGAGAACAAATGTGACTTAATTTAAATAAAAGTACAATCATCTCTCTCTATCTCTGCTATGCATCTGCGGATCAGATTTAACCAACCATGGATAGGTAAATATTTCTAAAAATAATAATAGCAATGCAACAAAAAAGTACAAATTTAAAAATTCAGTATAATAACTCCACATAGCATTTACATTGTGTTAGGTATTACAAGTAATCTAGAGATTATTTAAAGTATATGTGAGGATTTGCATGGGTTGTATTCAAATATGATTATATACCATGGATCAGTATCTAGATTCAATAGTCTGTCCATTGATTTATGTGTCTCTTTTTTCAATACCACACTTATGTTGGTTATTACAAGCCATGAAATCAGGTAACGCTTCAACTTTATTATTATTTGTATCTACTAGCTTTGCCCTTCCATATGAATCTATAATGAGTGTGTTCATATTTATTTTTTTAAGTCTGCTTGGATTTTAATTGTGATTGCAAGAAGTCTTCAGAACAGTCAATGTAAAGTCTCTTAATTCATTAATATAGTATTTCTCTACACTAATTTAGATTATTAAAATTTCATTCATCAGTATTCTGTATTTTCAGCACTTTTAAGACGTATATCTTAAATATGCTCAAAGAGCTAAATGAAATCTTGAACAAGAAACTAAAGGAAGCTAGGATAAAGATATGTCAAGCAATAGTGGCATATCAATAAAGAAACAGAAATTATAGAAAGCAATTAGATAGAAATTCTGGAGAAGAAACCAAAAAGAGGTAAGATAGACTATGGAAAGTAATGGCTTAAGTTTCTTGACTTTTAAGTATAAGTATTTTTTACACTTATAAAACCTTTTATATTTGTTATTTCATCAGAGAAAAATAACAACCCATGAGGAAGATTAAAGATTTTTTCTCCTTGTGAATCAAGATCAGAGCTTGACAGGTTTATAACCATCTGGCTATTAACAAAACCAGCTTTATATTTGGTCTTATGTTAAACTATTATTCACATCCCTACATTCTGAAGTACTGGACAAAAAGAATATTTTGGGTCACTTTATATGTGAGTATAAACAAATGAATTTGGAAAATTTATTGATCACTATTGAAGTATGAGCAGAATGTAGAAATTAACTATTTTCAAAAATAGCTAGAATCACATGCATATGTACATACATTAGGGTCCAATTTGGCAACTTAGAGGAAGAAATTTCATAGTTACTTAGATACTCTGGCACATTCTGAGCACTTTCATGGTGATTTTAATACTTTATTTTTATTATAGCATTTATTATTTTTTGAGTGGTGGTTTGTAGAGCTCACTGTATTTTCCCCCGTAATAGGAAAGGAAACATTATGTACTTAATAATGATGGTAACAAAGGTGATTCAAGTTATACCTTGTGTGTTAGAGTTGTGCCAACTTTATTTTCAATTCTGGCACATGTGATAGAACGTATTTATTAGAAAACGATCATTTGTTCTAACTCGCTACATGTGCAAAGCCAGCTAGGAGGAAAATGAGAATAGGAAGAAAACTAATGCTGAATGCATTACTTGTGTCAGGCATCAAGTTGGTAGGATTCTGTGTAGCATCCAATGTAATCTAATACATTGCAGCTCTGTGAAATAAGTACACTGGGCATTATATAAACTAAATTTTCACAGAACATGAAACTGGGATTCAAGGAATAGTGGTAATATTCTCAAAGCCACATTTAAAGCCACCTGATTACATTTAATGTAATCAAAGCCACACTTGATTGGCATTCGGTTGCTAATGAAATATACCCCTTTGTACAATCCAGTTAAGTTACTGGAAAAAACTATCCTTGCAATATCCCAATATCCTTGGTGTTAATGATCCTCTAGGAGTCTTCTAAATGGTCACATTATACTTATAATCTGACATGTTTTTCATTAATTTTTCTTTTAGGTTGAATTTTTTCTCTTTATTCCTCTGTCTTTCTCTCTCTCTCTTTGTGTGTGTGTGTATGTGTGTGTCTGTGTGTGTGTCTGTGTGTGTGTGTGTGTGTGTGTGTGTGTGTCTCCTCTCTCTTCCATTTCCATGTTCAGTCCTTAAATAAATTTTTGATTATGTCATATATTTTATCAATTAATATCACAATATTATTTCCTGTTTATGGTTTTACCAGTGTACAGATGCTCCTCTACTTATGATGGTGTACACCCTGATAAACCCATCATAAAGTCAAAAATTACAAACTGAACCATCACACACTGGGGATCATCTGTGTTGCCACTCTCTACTACAATAATAGCAGCAAGAATTACACTAGTAGTAGGAGCAATAGTAATAATAGCAGTAGTAAACATTAACTAGTATCTATTGTGATACATACATTGAATTAAGTATTTTTCATGACCAAATTTAGTCAATTCAATTACTTTAAATAAAGAAAAAGGTTAGCCCTCCAATTACACAAATTATAACAGTGATGTATAAAATTAATTAACTTCACCCAAAACTTTTGAAAGAATAGTAGATTAGGGTTCTTCAGAGAGAAACTGAACACGTGGAATAAATACAGATACATAGAAAGAGATTTATTATTGAGGGACTGGCTCATGTGATTATGGAGGCCAAGCAGTCCTAAGATCTGCCCTTGGCAAGCTAGAGAGGCCTAGGAATGCTGGTAGTGCACGTTCACTTCAAACCCAAAGGCCTGAGAACCAGAGGCACCAGTGGTGTAAGTCCCAGTGCAACTCTGAAGGTCTGAGGATCGGTTGTGCCCATATCCCAAGGCAGATGATGGGTGGCCCAGCTGAAACAAGGAGAAAAAACTCAAATTCATCCTTACTCTGTCTTTTGGTTATATTTAGGTCCTCAACAGATTGGATGATGCCAGCCTGCATTGCTGAGGGTGATCTTCACTCAATCTACCAATTCAAAGGCTGATTGCTTCTGAAAATAACTTCACATACATGCTCATATGTAATATTTTACCAGATGTCTGAAAAGTATGGAAGTTCCTCGAAAAACTGAAAACAGAACTATAACATGATCTAGCAATTCCACTGCTGGATATGTATTCAGAAGAAAGGGAATCAATATATCGAATAGATATCTGCACTCCAATGTTTACTGGAGCACTATTCACAGTAGCCAAGACATGAAATCAACCTGTGACCATTAACAAAAAAAATGAATTTTTAAAATGGTACATATACACAAGGAATATTATTCAGTCACAAAATAATTAATTCTAGGCTGGGTGTGGTGGCTCATGCCTGTAATCCTAGCACTTTGGGAGGCCCAGGCAGATGGATCACCTGAAGTCAGGAGTTCAAGAACAACCTGGCCAACATGGTGAAACTCCATCTTTACTAAAAATACAAAACCTAGACAGGCATGATTGTGGGAGCCTGTAGTATCGGCTACTTGGAATGCTGAAGCAGGAGAATCACCTGAACCTGGGGGTGGAGGTTGCAGTGAGCTGAGATCACACCACTGCCCGCCAGCCTGGGTAACAAAGAGAGACTCCATCTTTAAAAAAATAATAATAAAATAATAATTATTAAATTATGTCATTGGCAGCAACACGAGTGGAACCAGAGGACATTATGTTAATTAAAATATGCCAGGCCCAGAAATACAAATATCACATGTTCTTACTCATACGTGGAAGCAAATATCTCTTTGAGGTAGAGAATAGCTCTCTACCTGGTGGTTTTCAGAGGCTAAGAGTAGCGGGGAGTGGAAGATAAAAAGAGGTTGGCTAATGGATACAAAAATACAGTTAAATAGAAAAGAATAAGTTCTAGTGTTCAACAGCACAATAGAGTGACTAGAGTTAACAATAATGAATTCCATGTTTCAAAATAGCTAGAAGAGAAGGTTTGGAATGTTCACAACACAAAAAAGTGATAAATGTTTCAGGTAAGTGATATCCCAATTACCCAGATTTGACCATTACACATTGTATGTTTATTTCTATTTTTAAGTTCTGGAGTACATGTGCAGGATGTGCACGGTTGTTACATAGGTAAACATGTGCCCTGGGAGTTTCCTGCACCTGTGAACCAATCACCTAGGTATTAAGTCCAGCATGCATTAGACACCTTTCCTAATGCTCTCCCTCCCCAGACCCCACACCCTGACAGGCCCCAATGTGTGTTTTCCCCTAAAACCTTATTGTCTCAGCCCAAAAGATACACATTGTATGGTGTTTATATCAAAATATCATATGTACCCCATAAATTTGCACAGCTATTATGTATCCATAAAAATTAAAAATATTTTTTTACAAAAATAAATTTGCGAGGTAAGATGTCCTAATTACCTTGATTTTGTCCTTACACACTGTATGCATTTATCAAAATAACACATGCACTCCAGAAATACAATCATTAGGCAGCAATAAAAGAAAACATATTACAATGAAATAAATATTACAAGGAACATTGCAATAAAACAAACCATTAACACATACTGTTAATAAAAAATGGTTACTAGTCAGCAACATGAAAGAGAAGATATAAAAAGCAAGCCAACACAATCACAAAAATTAAATATATATTAAGAACAGTTTTATAAAATCCTCTGATGGTTAACATAAATATTAAACTAGACAAAATTGAGTTTAGAATGAACATATATGTTAGAACTTTAAAATATTCAAAATACAACTTAGAGAACAAAGAAATGTAAATTATGCAAGACAAAACAGGAAGGATACACTGAGGAACTCAAATTATTATGTAAACTCCATATGCAAAGGATAGCAAGAACAAGAAAAAAAAATAAATGTTCAAACAAAAAAATGGATAAAATTTTGCTAAATTGAAGAAAGTTAAGTCTTGGGATTAAAGAACTCTACCAATTTGTGTTAGAATACAATTTTAAAATTCTAATATTGAATTACATTCTTGTGGAAGTGAAAAAACAAGGCCAAGAACAAACTTTTTAGATGCCAGGGACAGAAATATATGAAGTAATGATGATCAGCCTGACACTTGGCCTTTGATTAGAAAAAAAAAGTAAGTCCAAATTGGGAGTTGGAAGAAGGCATACAGCACAGTCTGTCCTTCTGTTCCTCTTTTGGTCCTGCTTCTCTGCAGCAGAGGTGCCTTCTGTCCTTTGGTCCAGCTTTCTTTACACAGTAAGGATAATGGCAGAGGATTTGCATGTGCAAAGGAAAAACCTATCATCTTGGGATGCTTATTAGATTAGGTACCCCAGAAGCAAGCCTAAAGAAACTGATTTTAATTCAAGTAGTTTATTTGCAAGTTAACAGCAGAAAGCACTGATGAAATGATTGGAAAGTGAGTCAGAGAAGGAAAGGAGGCCAATAAAGGATTTCTTTAGTGAATAGGTTATGCCTGAAAAAAACAAACAAACAAACAAAAAAAACAAAAACCTCGTCCTTAATCTACTAGGAACCACTAGAAAACTATCAAGTCTGTCTCAAAGTTATACCACTTGAAAAAGAGGAATTGGGTACTTATCACTCTACTTCTATCTCTCATGTACTGATTGCTGACACCAGAGAAATTAAATGTTTCACACATGGAATGAACATACTTTTATAGCAAATTCTAAGCCCTAAGTCTGCAAAATGCAAATTCCTCTTTCTTTATTTCACAATAAGCATTGGATTGCCCATGGACAACTCAGGTGAAGAGGGAATGGACTAACAATGTCTTAGCAAACTAACAATGTTTGCTAAGAAATAGTAATTTGAGATAGAAAAGAAGCTCATCAGCCTATATATCTGAATCAAATTTTTGAATTGAATAAAAATATTAAGGAATATTCTAATCTTCATTTCTCTGACACCTATGTTATATTTGTCAGTTGATTGTAAACATAAGAAAGAAAAACAGGAATTATGTTTATCAATCTACAAATTCAGTTGCCTATCAGTTAGATGTAACAAGTCACAAAATTCAAAGTAGAAAAATGAAATTAAAAAGGTTTAAAAAACAAGATAAATATTTGGAATGTATTATACATATCAATAATACAGTAAATATAAATAACACACTGCTCATGTATGTAATAACAACTTAATAAAATTTGGGGAGAAAAAAGGCATGACAGCAATTACGGCAAATAAACATGTATGTGACCCAACATAACAAACTGCATCACCGGATGCTGTTTAATTGCTTCATCCCTAGACAAGTGAGATAAAGGAAAGCTATTGCCCTCACAGGGACCCTGTTCCCTAGATAGTTCCATGCTTGTGCACTTTTCTCCTGGCTCATTAGGCTCTGAAATCACAGTATGGCTGCACATTACATTATTTAAAATGGAGAAGACTCTAACGAGAGACACTTTAATCCGTATTTATCCGAATGAATGCTATCACATTTAGTGCACACTCTGGTTTTTACCAAAACTGAGAATTTGCAGTGATTCTGCAATGAAAAGCAGAAAAAATACTTCCCAAGATAAAAACTGTATTGGTTCATGCTGAAGGGATAACAACTTACTAAGGTCTGTATAGATCCACTGTCCATTTCTCTATAAAGATACAATTGTGTAAAGTCGTGGAAGAAACCATTTTCTCATTTATATTCTACAAATAAGAAAACTGAGCTTGGCAGAAGGCAAATAAGTTTTTCAAGTTCACAGAAAAATACACGGTACATGTAAGAACTGAACCCAGACTTTTATACCACAGCAAAATGATACAACATTAAAAAACGTTAAATGTTTGAGCTAGCACTCCACATTAATGATTCTTTCTCCACTTCTTTATTCCTCAAAAAACTTGAACATTTTTGAAAAGTACATGACAGAGAATTTCTCAATGTTATTTAGGCATTCTTCTAAGGATAAGTTTCTGATTTCAGACTCACAACTGAGAACAGCCTTTTTCTTCTTTTCAAAGAGCAAGGTAAGCTTTTATATTCAATATATACTTTTAGTGAAATATGTAATTGATGCAAAAGCAGTGTGGCAGCTACATCTTGTATAAGTTTTTGAGCTCAGATCTACTTGTTTGAACATTTTTTCTAAAACACAGAAATGGATCTAGCATTCATTGTAAGAAACAAAAAGAAAAAGAAAAAAGAAAAAAAAAGAAAGGAAGAAAGAAAAAATTTAACCAGCAGACAATATAGTGATATTTATGAAATGCCATGCTGCTTTCCCTAAGATGATAACAAAACCTTAGGATAAATGATGCTGGGATTGAATGGGTGGTAAATTTATCTGGTTTATTATGCATTGGTTCGTCATTGAAGGAATAGCTCCCTCAAACAGGATGCAACAACACTTCCATAGACCTCGGAAAAATTATGACATTACCAAGATCCCTATTCCATTTTTACTATCATTTCTTTACAGTCTCACTTTTTCAATACTCGCTAATCTAGAAAATCTGACATTGCAGTGATTAAAGGCACAGAAACATGCAGAATATGAGGAAGATGAAAAACTCCTCTAATCTCCCAATATTTAACAGCAAATGGGGTTCTATAAGTGTGTATAAATACTCTCTTCCTCCATCCTGTGATATCTATGTCTGTTAATCTATCATCTATCTATCATTCATGAAACAAACTGGTTCATAAGTACAAAGGTTAAGCTGCTAGTAGTTTTAGAAGATCTGATTTAGAAAATGAACGTATTCCAGATATGTGAATTTGAGAATATAATACTTTCCCTGATCCTCTGTTGATTCATATATACAATTAAGAAGTTGGCTATGTGATGATCTGTGAGTATATCTCAACCATCTCTGATTCTAGCAATAATTTACCTAGAATATATTAATATTCACACTCAGTATGGCAGCCTTAATAATGTTCCCCAAATGTGGTCATATCTTAACTCCTGAAACCCATGAACATGTGGCCTTACATGATTTTTTTTAACTGCACAGTGATTAAATTAAGGTTTTGAAATGGTAGGATTATCCTAGATTATCCAGGTAGGTTCAGTGAGAACCTGTTAGTCATCACTGAACATAGTATTTAAAAAAAAAAACACACACACAAAAATTATCGCTCATATAATTACGTGGGTAGTTTTTTGGCAAACAAATAATTTGAAGTCTAGAAGTATCAATTGATATGTACTGGGGGCAGGAGGAAGATGATAGACAATAGTGGTTATCAGGAAATGAATGTCCTTCCAACAGATTCAAATTCAAATAAAAAGATGTGTGCATAAACAGATCTGCAGCCTAGAGACAGCCCCCCAGACTACGAACCTCCAACCTTCAATATCTGATATCCAGCTGAGTGTTGAGAGTAGTGATAGGAAGGAAATGTCTAAGGTAAAAGGGGATTTTTTTTAACACACGGTAAAATATGAACAACCATGGCCCGTGTATACCTATGTAACAAACCTGCACATTCTGCACATGCCCCAGAACTTAAAGTATAATTTTTTAAAAAGAGAGAAATTAAAGAAAACAGGACTTGAAGATCCCTGGGTTTTCATGCAGGATGGCTGACATGGCCATTCATCTGGGAAAGAATGGATAGAGTAAGATATGTTGAAGGAAATGAAAGACTGGACATACTGTGTAAGAAAACACAGATCAGAGTAAAGTTGCCACACTTCAAAACCCACCCACACCTTGAGACCTGTGTATCATCTTTACCTTTCCTACACCAACATCATCATTCCGTCCTAATAATAATATCATAGCTAGCACTCATCAGGACTGTACTGAATGCCCATGTTATGCTGAGCGTTATCTCATTTAGCTCTCAAAATAATCTCTTGACATAAGTCCTAATACCATCTTTATTTTACTAATGGATAAAATGAAACTCAAGGAAGTTAGATTAAGGCCAGTGTCTCCCAAGTAGTAAATGTTAGGTCTTATGAGTTAATACAAATCTACCTCTTTCTAGAGCCCTAGATTGTATACCCAATGCTATATCTTCTCTGCAGAATTGGCTTTGTCAGTTGTACATGACATTAATGCTGCATTTATTCCACTTCACTTACTATGCATTTATTTGTGCATTGTTCTACTATGCAACTTCATATGTTAAGGTTGGTATAATAGAGAGAATGATTAAATATAAATTCAGTAACATTTAAAATAATTCAAATTCATTAAAAGCATTTAGGTCAGGAACTACCCTAATTTTGTCTAAAGCTTGGTTCTATCTACTGGTGCTTGTGTAATCTTCAAACTCTTTTTTTAACCAAGATACTTCATATATAAATTGGTATAATAACTAATCAAATAATAGGATTAATGAGAGCATTCTATGAGGATATGTATATATATAAGGCATCTGGCATGGGACAACTATAAGTGAGCTTGAGATGTTAGATTCAAAAACATACTATTTAGGAGACAGATTAATTTCAGGCATCTGACGTTGGACAACTCATTATCCGCTTCTTATGACTCCATTTACTCAGACACAAAACTAAGAAGTTGGGAAGATAATCCATGAAGACTCTCTTTCTTCAAAATTCTATTACTGTGTAGATAGGTTATCCACTAAATTGTGTTTTCATGTACATATTTTTGATCTAGGAAATATAGAAAACAAATTATTTCTGTAATAAAATAACACATACATTTCAGTTTTGTGCAACTCTGTTTTGTTCATCACAGGGTTTTTCTTTTTTTTTTCTTTTTCTTTTTTTTTTTTAACCTCTCTTTGCTGCAGAGTATCTTGTGGTTCTAAAATAAAATCCATGGAGAATAATACAGAGGTGAGTGAATTCATCCTGCTTGGTCTAACCAACACCCCAGAACTACAGGTTCCCCTCTTTATCATGTTCACCTTCATCTACCTCATCATTCTGACTGGCAACCTAGGGATGTTCATATTAATCCTGCTGGACTCTCATCTTCACACTCCCATGTACTTCTTTCTCAGTAACCTGTCTCTGGTGGACATTGGTTACTCCTCAGCTGTCACTCCAAAGGTTTTAACTGGGTTGCTTATAGAAGACAAAACCATCTCCTACAATGCCTGTGCTGCTCAGATGTTCTTTTTTGCAGTCTTTGCCACTGTGGAAAATTACCTCTTGTCCTCAATGGCCTATGACCGCTACGCAGCAGTGTGTAACCCCCTACATTATACCACCACCATGACAACACGTGTGTGTGCTTGTCTTGCTATAGGCTGTTACATCATCAGTTTTCTGAATGCTTCTATCCAAATTGGTGGCACACTTCGCCTCTCTTTCTGCATGTCCAATGTGATTCATCACTTTTTCTGTGACATACCAGCAGTCATTACTCTGACCTGCTCTGATAAACACATTAGTGAGCTGATTCTTGTTCTTATATCAGGTTTTAATGTCATTTTTGCACTTTTTGTTATCTTGATTTCCTATCTGTTCATATTGATCACCATTCTTAAAATGCACACAGGTAAAGGATATCAGAAGACTTTTTCCACCTGTGGGTCTCACCTTATTGCCATTTTCTTATTTTATATAACTGTCATCATCATGTACATACAGCCAAGTTCCAGTCATTCCATGGACACGGACAAAATTGCATCTGTGCTCTACACTATGATCATCCCCATGCTGAATCCTATAGTCTATACCCTGAGGAACAAAGAGGTGAAGAATGCATTCAAGAAGGTTGTTGAGAAGGCAAAATGTTCTCTGGATTCAGTCTTTTAATGATGTAAAATTATCATAAAGTTATTTTATCACTCTTAGATCTATGTTACGCATGATTCCAAATGTCGAAATGCTATATGGTGTATAGAATGTAAAATTTCATCTAATATTTTTTCTGTCTTTACTTGAGAAACAGTTCTAAGTATCCATAAGTTAGAAAAAATAATGATAATTTCTCATGAAGTTTAATGAAATATGTGTTATCTATTGTTATATTTTAGCCAACTATAAGTCATTACTGTTTCTTAATAAACTAATGTTTCAAGCATTTATAATTTCAGTTTGTTCATATGACAATTTATAAATAGTAAATAACTATTCGAATAATAATAGATTCGAATTAAAGGGCAGAGATGAATTCTTTTTTTAACCTTTGCCTATGACTACCAAAGACATTTGAACTGAAAGGAAGAAATAAAACAATCTCTGTTTGCTATTTAAAATATAAAATCATGGCTGGGCATGGTGGCTCATGCCTGTAATCCCAGCACTTTGGGAGGCTGAAGTAGATGGATCACTTGAGGTAGGGAGTTCAAAACCAGTCAAGCCAACATGACGAAAATTTCTCTCTATATATAAAAAATACCAAAAATTCACTGGACATAGTGGCTGACACCTGTAATCCCAGTAACTCAGGAAGCTGAGGCAGGATAATTGCTTGAACCTGGGAGGCAGAGTTTGCAGTGAACTGAGATCATGCCATTGCACTCCAGCCTGGGCAACAAATTTAGACTCCATCTCCACAAATAAATAAATAAATAATCCCCTAAAAATTATCAGAACTAATAAATCAATTCAGCAAAATGTCAAGATATAATAGCAACATACAAGAATCATTGGTATTTCTATCTAATAGCAATAGGTAATCTGAAAATAAAATGAGGGGAATTTACATTCTCACCAACAACGTATAAATGTCCCCTTTGCTCTACAACCTTACCAACATCTGTTCTTTTTTGATTTCTTTATAGTAGCCGTTCTGCCTGACATGAGAAGGTATCTCATTGTGGTTTTGATTTGCGTTTCTCTGATGATTAGTGATGTTAAGCATTTTTTCATATGTTTGTTGGTAGCTTGTATGTCTTCTTTTGAAAAGTGTCTTTTTCTCATTTTTAAATGGTATTATTTATTTTTACTTGTTTACTTGTTTAAGTTTCTTATGCATCCTGAATATTCAACCTTTGCCAGATGCATAATTTGCAAATATTTCCCTTCACTCTGTAGATTGCCTGTTTACTCTATTGATAGTTTATGTTGTTATGCAGAAGCTCTTTAGTTTGATAGTCTCTTTGCAGTATAAAGTCTCTCAAGTTTAATTAGGACCAACTAGCCAAATTTTGGTTGTTTTTGAGGACTTAGTCATAAGTCCTTTTCCAAGGCCAATGCACAGAATAATGTTTCCTAGGTTTTTTTTCCAAAATTCTTGTAGTTTGATGTCTTACATTTAAGTCTTTAATTCATTTTGAGGTAAATTTTGCATATAGTAAAATTAGGGGTCTAGTTTCATTCTTCTGCATATGGTTAGCCAGGCCTCCCAGCTCCATTTATTGAATATGGAGTTCTTTCTTCTTTGCTTATTTTTGTTGATTTTGTTGAAGATAAGATGACTGTAGGTAAGTGGCTTTATTTCTGGATTTTCTATTGTGTTCCATTGGTCTGTGTGTCTGTTTCTATATCATGCTGTTTTGGTTACTGTAGCCTTATAGTATAAACTTGGGAAATAAAATGCCTCTGGCTTTGTTGCTTTTGTTTACGATTGCTTTGTTTTTGTTTATGATTGCTTTGGCTATTTGAGCTCCTTTTTGGTTCCAATTAATTTAAGAATAGTTTTTTTCTAGTTCTGTGAAAAGTGATGCTGGTAGTTTGATAGGAATAGCATTGAATCTGTAGATTGCTTTGAGCAATATGACCATTTTGACAACATTGATTTTTCTAATCTGTGAGCATGGATTTTTCCCTGAGGAACATAGACAAAAATCCTCAACAAAATACTATCAAATTGAATCCAACAGCATATCAAGAAATCAATTCACCATAGTCAAGTAGGCTTTACCCCCTGGAATGCAAGATTGGTTCAATATATGCAAGTCAATAAATGTGATTTACCACAAAAACAGAATTAAAAGCAAAACACATATGATTAATTCAATAGATAGCAGCAAAAAGCTTTTTATAAAATCCAACATCGATTCATGATAAAAATTCTCAACAAAGTAGGCATTGAATGAACATACCTCAAAATAATAACAGTTATTTATGACATACCCAGAGGCAACATTACACTGAACAAGCAAAACCTGGAAGCATTTCACTTGATAACTAGAACAAGAAAAGGATACTGACTGTGACCAATCTTATTAAACATAGTATTGGAAGTTCTAGCCAGAACAATCAGGCAAGAGAAATAAATGAAAGACATTTATATAGGACAAGAAGTCAGTTAACTATCTTTTTTCAAAGTTTATATGATTCTATAGCTATAGAGCCCTAAAGATTCCACCAAAGGGTCCTACAACTGATTAATGATTTCAGTAGTTTCCGTATACAAAATCAATCTACACAAATCAGTAGTATTTCTATACATGAATAATGTTCAAACTCAGAGTCAAATCAAGAACACATCCCATTTACAAAGCAAAAACAAAAGATATCTAGTAATATATTTAACAAAGAGGTGAAAGATCTCTACAGGGAGAATTACAAAACACTGCTCAAAGAAATCATATATAGTATGTTACAGTTTCAGAAGAATAAAATAGCCAGAGCATAAAAAAATGAAGGAAAAATGAATACATTTTAAATGTATCCATACGTGACTACTAACATTCACATTATTTATGGCCTGAGATAACAATTTTCTACATATTTTCTCTCTGAAAGGGCTTTGAAATAATATTGCTTATTCATTTTTAATTTAGTTGAGTTACATTATCTCTTGTCATTTCTCCAGCATTTTTCTCTATTCATTCACTTTAATTTCCTTGATATTTATTCACATCTCCAAGCACACCCCTGCCTCAGGACATTTGCACTTGCTGTTCTCTCTGTGTGGAAATTTTTCTTCCTCCTCATAGATCTTTGCTCAAACAAATGTTAACAAATCATGGAAGCCTTCCCTGATCATCTTTATATAAGTCGCTTCACCTTCACAATGTGTACTGTTCTGTCAACTTGCATTATTCTTCATAGTCCTTATCAACATTCCCTACTACATGTTTGTTTGATCACTTTTTATTTATCATCCCCAATTAGAACTTAAACTTCTTAAGAGAAGTGACTTTTGTTTTGTTTGCATGATCCTTCTCAGTATATAAATAGATACCATTTCATTGTATTCACAATAATTATTTGTTAAGTGAATGATTAAAATAGTCAAGCTTTGAGTCCAATCATATCAATGTATTGAATATTTGAGTCATAATGTAAGCCTTCTTCAGAGGCATGTAGCACATTTCAACAAGCACAGCTTATTTTCTGCCTTGCTGAAATTTTTAAATCTACATTCTCAGTGCTTACATGCCCCACTTTTATATCCAATCGTTTCCTGGGAATCTCGTCACTAAATGAATCATCTCATAATTTTTAGTTTGAAATAATATGTCATTAAGTGGCAAGTCACACATCAAATAAACACTATTTAGTAAATCATAAATAGAAATTAAATCAGATCATATAAAAGTATAATGTATGATTATATTTGTAAAACTACTTCATACATAAAAATCGCACAATTAACTGAAATGTTTTTTAAACGTCCTGATAAAATATAAACATGACAATTCCTATCAGTGAAAAAGATAACAAATTCAAAATGTTAATATAATGCACAATTTTTTATGCTTTGCCTTTTGATTCTCAGGGAGAGCTATACTATATAAAAACTACGCATAGGAGTGTGCACCTATATCTTCTTTTTTGCCTCTGTACAATCAGATGCTTGAACATCTCAGTGTTTGTAAGATTGCACCTGGATGTGCTAAGATGCTGGAGTTCATGGTGCAGTATAGTACGACACAGATATTTACTTCTGTCTTATGGAAGAGGCAATAAATGGATTGTACCTTACAGCCTCCTGTGGGAACATATCTCTGCCAACAATTAATTTTGGCCCAGTGAGACTGTTTCTGAACTTCTGAAGTTCAGAGGTGTGAAGTAAATGTGTGTCATTTAGTTTCTAAATTTGTGACAATTTGTCACAGCAGTCATGAGAATCAAATAACCCTTCTCTGTTTCTTCCTATGTTATAATCTCATATTATGGAATTTGTCAAAACTAAGAAACCAAGATTACCATAATGTTATATTTTAAATTTCAGACTTTATTCAGATTTCATTAATTTTCCATTAATACGCTTTTAATCTACTTGCATTTACTTGTCATGCCTCTTTAATCTCTAATACTCTGTGACAGGTTCTCAGTCTTTCTCCACTTTTGATGGTCTTGACAATTTTAAGGAGTACTAGCCAGGAATTTCAGAGAATGCTTACCATTTGAAATTTTCTGAAGTATTTTTGTTAATAATTTAACTGGGGTAATGGGTTTGGGGGAGAAATACCTCTGAGGTAAATTCGATTCTCATAACATCACATTAAGAGTATATTCTATCAACATGGCTTAATCACTAATGTTAACATAATCATATGTGCTGGATAAAATTTACTAAGTTTCTCCATTGTAGATTTCTTTTGAAAACTTTTCTGTACTCTAGAAAGAAATCATTAAGTCCAGCTCACACTCCGGGTGTTGTGAAACTAAGCTACATCTAGTTCTTCTGCAGCAAAATTTGTCTCTTCCCTTCATTTGTTTATTGGCTCAATCAACAACACACTGCAGGGTGTGTCTGCAGCTTTTGGAGTTTAACTTCTTCTAGGTCCTCTTAGAGATAGAGCTAGTATATATAGAATGCATACATATTAATATGTGCACATAACTATACTTATTTCTATATCTAGAAAGTGTATGTGTGTTTGTATCTCTATCCTATTGATATTAAGCTAAACATGATTTCATATCAATATTTCTGACTCCAATCCAGTTCATTAAATCTTCCTCCTTTCTTATCTATGACTTCCCTTTCTGACAGTTAGAAACTTAGCTCTTGACAATCCCTATTTATAGACTTATATTTTGACTCCAATATACAAGTAAAGCAGTTCCATAATTATTCATCATAATGAGAAGCAATTTTAGCAAAAACAGAACCATATTTTTGTATAATTCCTTTGCTTTTACACAGTTTTTGGTCAACACACTGTTTTCCAATATTACTTAGATCAACTTTTTTTCTCGCCTACCTTCAATGAGATTATGTCATACATTTGTATATAATTAAATTACTTCATCATCATCTGCTTAAAGGTTAAGTAATTGTTATTCTCAATAAAGATTTTTATAAACAATTTCAAAGAGGTTTATAGGAACATACAGTTTCAGTTTACACTTTACATTTAGTTTCATTTTTTTGCATATGGACAAAAAATTGTGTGGCACAGTTTGTTGAGAGAATGTATTTCGTCTTTGTTCATTTGTGCTGCCTGCTATAACCAAATAGCATAGACTGGATAATTAATTTATAATGAACAGAAATTTATTGGTTCACTGTTTTTGAGGCTGGGAACTCCATGATCCAAGAGGCTAGCACTTGGTGAGGTCCTTCTTGCTGTATCATTTTATGATGGAAAAACAAAGAGAGGGCAAGAGACAGCAAGAGGGGGCAATCTCACCTTTGCAATAGTGAACCCATTCCAGTGATAATGGCACTAGTCTATTGATAGGTAGAGCCTTCATGACTTAAATATCTCTGAAAGATAACACCATCCATTACCATCAAAATGGCGATTAAATTTCAACCTGGGTTCTGGAGGAACAAATACTCAAAACATAGCATATTTTCTCCATTGGTGTGTCTTTCCATCTTTCATAAAATTCAATTTATTATCTACCAGTGGATCAATTTCTGTATCCTGTGATCAATTTCTGTATCCTGTAATCAATTCCATTGGTTTATGTATCTACCTTTTCCCCAATCCCATGCTGTCCTGACTGCTATTATAATGGTAAGACATGAAACCAGGTCGTGTACATGCTGCAGCTTTGTTCTTTTATAATTATTTTGTCTATTCTGCTATATTTGCTGTTATGCATAAAGTTATAATCAGCTTGTATTTACACACAAAAAAGCTCACGAGTTTGGTCGAGATCACATAAAGTCTGGAAAAGAATCATCTTGAAGTTTGCCAATCCATGAATATATCTTTATGCTCATTTAGATGTTTTATTTTTAACTGGTGTCCTGTACTTTTTGGAATTATTAAGACAAATATCTTAAATATGCTCACAGAGCTAAAGAAAGTCTTGAAGAAAGAACTAAGTGAAACCAAGAAAACAATGTGTCAAAAAATTTTAAAAATTTAATAAAGAGAATTATAAAACATTACCATAATAGAAATTCTGGAACAGTAACCAATAAGAGATTAACTATACCATGAAAAGTAATGGCTCAGATTGCCTGAATTAAAAATATTAATATCTTTTATGCTATCAAAATACTGCCATTTTCATGTGAATTAAGAAGCTGCAACCATGGCAAATCTATACTCAGCTCTTTATGAACAGAGCTAGGATTATAATTGACCTTGTGTTTTGTAGTACAGTTATATCCACATGCCTGAATATCTGAACTTCTAGATGAAAAAGGGCCATTTTGTGTTGCTTTACACCTAGAAGTATATATAAGACAGTGGGCAGTGCATTGGCTTCTTGGGATATCAGTGGAATACAGAAATTATTTTTCAAAAATAATCAGATGAACATTATATATGTTTTATCTCAGTGTGGCAACTCATAGAAGAAAGAAAATTCATGTAGGGTGCTCTGGCACATTCTGAACATTTCATGGTGATTTCATAACACATTACAGACATTTTAATTATATCATTTATTACTATTTGGGTATTTACTTACAGAGTTTACTGGGTCTACCCCCGTAACAGAAACTGTTATAAAGTCAGGACTCAGTTCTCATTAAGTGAATTAGGTCAAAGAGATTCAAGCTATGCCTTTTGTGTTAGAGCTGGGAACACTTTATATTTTAATTCTGAGCACATGATAGAACATATTTATTATAAAGTGATCACAAGTTCTAAAGCTTTGCATATGTGCAAAGCTATCTAGGAGGATAATGAGTACTTAGTCTGAAGCACACATTGCACTAAGTACTCAATATGATCTCTTTTATTTCATTCATCTATTATGTAGGGAGAAAATATTATTTTTAATTGTATGGATAAGGAAACTAATACATAGAAAATTACTGTGACACAGAATTTTGGAAAGATGGTTAAGATTGTGCATTTTAGAACATTCTGCATGGATTAATTTTATTTAGGAGTTGGAAGCAAATGAAACAAAAATAGACAGCAATGTGAAATTTGAAAATAAAACAAGCTAACAAAAAATATGCATGAACAACAGTTTTATAAAATTTTTTATAAAGGGATAAATATTAAACTAGATAAAGTTAAATTGAGAAGTATCTTATAGAATAATTTTTAAATATTCAAAATACAGTTCAGAGAGCAAAGAGATAGAAAATACAAAGAAGAATTTAAGAGTCAGGATAAAGAGATGCCAGCAAGATGGCAGAATAGAAAGGCTCAGGTTTGTCTTCCACGGAAACACCATTTTAGCAGTAATGTGTAATGTGTGGATCAAAATAACTTTATGAGAAGTGCAGAATCTAGTTAAATAGTTGCAGTACCCCCAGACAAGCACAAAACTAAGAACAGTCACATTGAAACATGTAAAAAGAGCAATTTCACTTTACCATATCAGCTCTTTTCTCAAGTTGTCACAGCTCAGCACCAACTGAGATTGCCAACTGAGATTGCCTCAGTCTAAAAATTTTCTCCTGGAGGGAGGATAAAGTGGAGTATATATTCAACCTTCTAGTCTTTCAGCCTGCTGTCAAAGCCAATTTGTAAAGACTGGAAATGGGGGCTTTTCATTAAAACACAGACACGAAAGCAAAGCTACAAGAAAAAGAATCGGAAAAACATGACACAATCAAAGGAATAAAATACATTTCTAGTAATGAAATGTAATATAAAGCTATTCTTTGCTGCCTCAGTGGCTCTAAAGTAGCTGCATTCTCTCTGCTTGTTTTAAACTTTTATCTAGTCATTGTCTGCTACCAAGCACTCACCTCTCAACATATGTAGCCAGACAATATGTCATGTGATGACCTATCCATTTTATGCTCTCCTTTCCTTGTTTTGACCGAGTTACATTTAAATTAACCAACAAAAATACTTCCCTCATGCTATGACTGCACCACCTATGACTACCCCAGTAAAAGTGCTCACCCATGAGTCCTCTCCTCTGTTTTCCTGACAGCCAAGCTCAACCCACAGTTTTTGGTGAACTATGTGATCCCCTGTTAATATAACAAAATGTTAGGTTTTTATGTCTCTCTGAGTGTTTTTTAGCTGTGTAGAGGTGATCCTTGAAGGACCCCAACTAGTGTGCTTAGCCCTGTTTACATACTGACCAGAGTGGTTCCCAAGAGCATGTCATCTGTTCAAAAATATAAAATACATAGACAACAAAATGTGCATAGCTTATTATATATCATATGCTAGGGAGACTAAGTTACATAGCTATGACAAATAAACTCAAAACTCCAATAATTTAAAACTACAAAGATTAATTTATTACTTCTGCTAATATATGTGCATCACAGGTTGTCTAGGAAAGGGACAGTCTCTCTCTACATGTTTACTAAAATACCTTATGAGAGATACACAGCTATTATCATCTCCTTTACATAGGTGACATACTGAAGTCTGGAGAGATTAAATAACTTAGCCAAGGTCACAATGTAAAAGGTAACAGGGCTAGGATTGAACTCAAGCCACGTGACCACACAACTCACATTTATAATAACTACACTTGACTGCATTGATAAAAGAGAGATAATTCTGCCCTGGAATTTGAGATCAGAGGCAACTATGCAGAAGAAAGAATGGATTCATCACTTTAGTTTGAAAAGTAAGGAAAAAGATTCCCAGACTACTCTAGCTGTAAGACAAATGAGTATTTTGTTTTTAAAAAATTTAAAAAAAGAAGAAGAAAAAAATTCTTGGGGAGATCACAAGATATTTGAGAAAAAGCTAAATATGAGGAAGTTTGATGAGATCCTGGCATTGTCTTAGCTAGAGATTTTAATGAGCCTTTTATTTTTGTTGCCTAACATGGCTATGGCACTGCTGATTTGATGATTGGAGTCTCTTCCCTAAGATCCCATTTTACCATGTCTTCATAAGCACTCTCAGGCCATAAGAGTGCTTTTGAATTCATAAATAATTCAAAAAAGCATAAAAATATAAATGATTTTCCAAGTACTAGGGGGTAGATGATCAGTTTTGAGTTAAGAGGAGCCATCCCATGCACCTATACTTTTTCATGATATTTCAGTACCAGGAACTTGCAGATAAGGACTAAACAAATTTTATAAGATGTTGAATCAAGATGTGATTCAAATGCAAATTATCCTCTGCCATCTTCAGTCATGGTCAGACGGGGAGGACCAACCTGGGATCCGGAGTCTCCTGAGATATCCACTGGCAGGATCTAAATATTTCTCGTGAGATTGTTCAATGTTGCTGCCTTGATATTTGCCAGAGCACAGCTCAGATTCTATCCCACAACATAGAGCTCCACAGGTGAGGAAAGAGTTTCTCCAGCCTGATGCTATTCTAGATGTGGACTTCCAGTCAATGGTCTGGACTTGAAGGTTTTCCACACCCTCTTCTTTGTATCCTCAATTTGTCTGTTCCTAGGGCAAAAGTAAGTATCAACAAAACACAATCACAGCCAATTTAGAATTTCAATGGGTGCTGGAAGTCTAATCATTTTCTTTACAAATGCACAAAAGGAAAACAAAGGCTTGAGCAATTAGAGTCTACCACAGGCACCCTGCTAGCTAGCTGTCTTCTGACTCCTTGTCCACTGCTCTTTCCACTCTACTAAGGTGCTCTACAGCACCCAAATTTCCACACTCGTTACAATCCGATGTCTGCTATAAATGGTTGGGATGATGTTTTTACTCAAAAGGGAGTCCACACTTCCTAATTTGCTTTTATGTAGAATGTGCTATAAACATAGCAGTGCAAAGGCTTTACCTCCTTTTCTGAATTTCGGGAGTTATAACGCCTTCAACATATATTTGGGGATATCAAATATTAGGTTATTTATTTTAGAAACATTCAAGTTTGGAAACTCAGTATTGTTGGCTGGTTGTACTGCAGTAACCCAGAAGAGATGCACCGAGCTATAAAAAGTAATGGCTCAGATTGCCTAATGAAAATTGTTAGTACCTTTTATAATTTTCAAATAACTTTCAAATTCATTGTCACATAAGTGCAGAATAGCCTTCAGGACAGATAGAGAGTGATTTTCACCTTGGCTAATATCAAAGACAAGGGCTATATCATCACCTGCCTTGAATATGAAAGATTATTAAACCAAAAGAAGTGACTATGACTCAAGACTGCAGATTCAGAAGGTCTCTTGAATTGAATGGGCCTCTCAATACTATAACCATGGCAACACAATAAGCTGTCACCCGAGCCACCACTGGAGGTAAGCATCACCAGATACACTGTGTAATACAGCAGGAGGTCTGTGACTTGATTGAGGGCACAGAATCTCCAGAAGGAACAGAAGTGACTTTTCTATCTTCCCCTATTCTCCCTCTTCATAAATAATGAAAAGACATGGGTGAAGGTGGGAGATGAAAACATCAGCCCTTAAGAAAAATAAAGATTGTGAGATGAAAACACCTAGAGCTTTGCTTCAACCTCTTGAAAACTGCTCCTTTGGTTTTTCAGTTATTGAGGGACACCAACATATCAGTACGAATGTGCATCACAGAACTTGCAGTTTCCTTTCACAGCCAATGAAGCACCAAATTAAGGGCCCACATAAATTAGGCAGAAAAGTGTGGGTGTCCTTAGAGAAAGGCCCTGAATCTTTGCATGTTTTCAGCTTCTAAGAACAGATTAGTGAGGAGTCAATCAGAGATAGGAAGTGTATGTGACAGGTCTTGTCAGCATCATATACCAAAGAATGACCAAATATTTTCTGTATTTCATTTTCTGTTAATTAAGATTTTTATGTAGACAAGAGGGCTTCAAAGATACAGCAAGTTGTGAAAAAGAGTGCTGTGTGATTTAGTGTAATAGAGTGTACCATACACTAGAAAAGCTGAAATGTGCCCCAGAGATATAACACAGACCACTGTCGCAGTCCTGGTCAGCAGAGACTTTCCAGTACTCACATCATTTCTGAATTAATGGCCTTGCTCAAACCACCCCTACCCAGAATTCGGTCCAGCACCTTGCATACAGACTCCTGCACTGGACAGGAAGCTGACATGTGAGCAAGAGACTTGACCACACTTCAGTTCCCATGATAGTGTTCAATTAGCATAATGCTGTGTATTTTCATCTCATAGGTATCTCTCATGATAATTCCCAAATGGCTCTGATGGAAAATGCTTCAGAGGTGACAGAATTCATTCTCGTGGGCTTAACAGATGTTCTAGAGCTTCAGATCTTTTTATTTATCATCTTTACTCTCATTTATCTCATCACTCTGGTTGGGAACTTTGGGATGATCATGTTGATTCTGTTGGACTCCCGGCTCCACACCCCCATGTACTTTTTCCTCGGCAACCTCTCTCTGGTGGACTGTGTCTATACATCTGCTGTCACTCCCAAGGTAATGGTGAAGTTTCTCACAGGAAGTAAGATCATATCCTACAATGCATGTGTCACCCAGATGTTCTTCTTTGCAGCCTTTGCCACTATTGAAGGTTTCCTCCTGGCCTCAATGGCTTTTGACCGTCATGCTGCAGTGTGTAAACTCCTACATTACACCACAATCATGACAAGTTCTATGTGTGTCCTGCTAGTCACTGGCTCCTACATCTGTGGACTCTTTCAGTCCTCCATCCATGTTGCCTTTACTTTCCATCTCTCCTTCTGTGATTCCAATGTGGTTAATCACTTTTTCTGTGACATTCCACCACTCTTGGCTCTTTCTTGCTCTGATATTCACACAAATGAGATTGTGCTCTTCATATTGGCAGCATTTAATATCTTTTTCACTCTCTTGATTATCTTGAAATCTTATATTTTTATTTTTATTGCTATCCTGAGGATGCATTCAGCTGAGGGACAAAAGAAGGCCTTCTCCACCTGTGCTTATCACCTCACTACTGTTTCCATCTTCTATGGGACAACCACCTTTATGTACTTACAGCCAAGTTCTGGTCATTCCATGGACACAGACAAAATCTCATCTGTGTTCTACACCATGGTCATCCCCATGCTGAACCCTCTAGTCTACAGCCTGAGGAACAAAGAAGTCAAGAGTGCATTCAAGGTGATTACTGGAAAAGCAGAGTCTTCATTAGGCTTATCCTATTAAATTATAAATAGTTTGTAAACCATGTTGAAATTTCATTGGCTCTCTAGTGTCTAATAATTTTTTATTTTAATTATCTCTCATCTTTCATTTCTCTGAGCACTTCCTTCGCACGTGAGATCTCTTCTATCCATATTTTGGGAATATAATTAGGTTGGAGAAAATTTTGGGTGTCTTTTAGCAGAAATAAAATGTCACTTCTATTTTAAGATTAAGACTATAATCCTAGGTATTATAGAATTCCACACTACAACACACTATTAAAGTGTTTTGCAGGTAAACCTCATAGGTATATAATACCAGAATGATATTCTCAATTTCTTTAATTCCAAACAACTCCATGATTCTTGCACACAGCAAGGAGTCATCGTTCTTAGAAATTAGTGCATCTGAGAATCACCCTGAGAGATTATCAAAAGGCAGAATCCTAGGATCTAATCCAAGATAATCTCACTTAGTACATCTGTGGTGAAATCCAGAACTCCATAGTAGTATCTTTCACTATTCACATCTATCTGGATCCTGAGCTTAAAAATTGCAAGAGTTCCAGTGGTGAATTTGGATAATTGGGAATACCGTATAATCTAAATGTATTTAGTTCCTGAATTTCAAAGATCAAAAACAGAGTTCAGAGGGCAATAATTAATCCAAAAACATATCAGTATCTCTTTCTTATTTGAATTCTAGACAGAAGTTTGACCATGTCTAACACTTGGACAGCAACATTTCCTGTCATATATGCTTCTGTAAATTTTCAATAAAAATGAAAAATGAATTTATAAGACTAGAAATTTGTGTCTGGATTAGATCTGTGAATGGAAATATTGAGAGGAGAAAAATGAACTCAAGTTATTCCCCAAACTATTAACGGCGACTCTGACATCTAACAGGACACTGAACTCAAGATCAATAGTGACGGGATATCTTTTCAGGTGAGATACAGGGAAATGAAATAACATCATTGGTCACCAAGAGGGGTTCCATCAGGCATAGTCAAAATCACAGCCAAGAAGGAGTTTTCCATAAGTTAAAAAATGATCTATAGAACTGGCAACTAAAGGAAGTTGTGCACTCCTGAGGACTGGCATCAACTCATATATCGGCCCTCTCATTCTCCACCAAGCTTCTTTTTTTAATACTATAGAAATCATCAAGTGCCCATTTATTAAAAAAAGAAAATGAATTAAATTATTAAATTATTATATAAATGAATGAGGGAATGTACGAGTAGATGATAATGTGGATGAGTAAATGGATGAGTGAGTGAGAAAAAGTGGAATTGAGATGTAACAGAACGAGTCAGCAGCAAACTGGATCCCTAATGGCTAATCACAGGATTCAAGAGCTACTCGCTCTATGTGGCCAGAGGAAGGACACCTCTCAGATCGCCATACAGTATTTTATTTTCCCTTATCTCATTGAAGTATAAACCATGTCTCTTTCTACTAATTAAACCCAGCATGTTTATCTCAGGATACAGTCCACCTGGAACCTGCAGGCTCTTGGATTATCATGAAAATCAGGGAAAATGTGCAGCTTGAGTCAAACCAATCAAGACAAAAAAATCATCAGGGTGCCCAATTCTCATAGGAAAACCTTAACTGGTGAAGATAAAGAAGGAGAAAATGGTCTGCCCTCTTCTCTCTCCATTGGCCTGACAGGAAGATAAGCAGAAGGGATAATGCTGTCTTCCATCGAAGGCACTCACTTGCAAGGTCAGACTGTAGGAAAAGAAAAGTTTTTCTCTAAAGATTTTCATTAGAAAGGCAAATATCTTTAAAAAAAGATCACTAGCTGCCTTATAATCATAAGAAAATTGAATGATGAATTTTTCACTTTGAAGTCTTCTTAAATTGTATTAATGCAATGGTTAAGATCAAAGTCCCCCAAATGAGACAATGTATTCAAATATGTTCAAATTGTGGAAATCTTTCTCTGTTTCAGTTACCCAGTCAGCGAAATGTACATAGCAATAGTACCTACTTCATAGGACTGGGGTGATATTTAATGAGATAGTACATTTTAGTCACTAAGTAGAATGTTTAACCTACTATAAATAAATAAATGCAACATTTTTTATTGCATTTTAGGTTTTGGGGTACATGTGAAGAACATGCAAGATTGTTGCATAGGTACACTCACGGCAGTGTGATTTGCTGCCTTCCTTCCCCTCATCTGTATCTGTCATTTCTCCCCATGCTATCTCTTCCCACCTCCCCATTCCCATCCCTCCCCCATTTCCCCCCAATGGACCGCAGTGTGTAGTGCTCCCCTCCCTGTGTCCATGTGTTCTCATTGTTCAACACCCGCCTATGAGTGAGAACATGTGGTGTTTGATTTTCTGCTCTTGTGGCAGTTTGCTGGGAATGATGGTTTCCAGGTTCATCCATGTCCCTACAAAGGACATGAACTCATCGTTTTTGGTGGCTACATAATATTCCATGGTGTACATGTACCACATTTTCCCTATCCAGTCTATCATCGATGGGCATTTGGGTTGGTTCCAGGTCTTTGCTATTGTAAACAGTGCTGCAATGAACATTCGTGTGCATGTGTTCTTAGAGTAGAATGATTTATAATCCTTTGGATATATACCCAGTAATGGGATTGCTGGGTCAAATGGGATTTCTATTTTTAGGTCATTGAGGAATCACCACACTGTCTTCCACAATGGTTGAAATAATTTACACTCCCACCAACAGTGTAAAAGTGCTCCTATTTCTCCACACCCTCTCCAGCATCTGTTGTCTCCAGATTTTTTAATGATCGCCATTCTAAATGCAACATATTTTTATTATTTTTTTAGCAAAAGCAATAGAGAGAACCAAACCATCCTGTCTCTTTGTTCCTCTTCCATTCCAGAACTGCCTCACTTTTTTTTCTCTATTTCTTTGAGTTCTTAACCTGTGCTAATATTCAACCTCCACCTAGAGACATTTTCCTGGAGCCAAGGACCTTGCAGATAAACCACAATAAGGACAGATTCCTCTGTCTGGCTTTGTTTAATCTGATCAGCAAACCAACGTTTAATGTTGTGACCTCAGTAGCAGATTCCTCTCATTCTTCTCTGAGTTGTCAAGGAAATGTGTTAAATATGGAAGACTTTCATGCCCTTCTCACCAGCAGCACTAAAATGCTAATGACAATTTTAAAAACTTCAAATAATGAGATTCATGATATTCTTGGGACATCTGTCCCCAAACGCATGCACACACCATATAGCCTCTTTAACTCTTTGGTCCTTCCTAATGTTCTAGGAGTCAGATTTACTAACATATGCACATTTTATTAGTGGCTTTCTCAAGACAGTGTTATTCATTACATGAGTAAAGGGTAAAAGCAGAGGAAGCACAGTATAGCAAAGATATTGACTACATGTAGGTACAGGAGAATATCATAATGTTATATCACAAGAGGATTTCATTCTTTTTGTAATACAAAATCCATTTCCATAAAGTTGATGACTCCATCAAGTAAAGTTTATTCTAATTTCATATTCAATCATGAGTGTATGCATCAGCATCATTATAAAGGCAAACATTCCTGAACTTATTGATTGGGTTAAACTTTATTGGTTGGAAAGTTAGAACACTTGAAACCCAATAAAGGTAATCTGCTATGTAATATATCAATATTTTCTATAAAGGCCAAATTAAATTTCATCACTAAGTGACCCATTAAGCAAATGAAAAGAAAGTAAGGGAAAAACATCTTCTTCCACTACTCTAAACACACAGAAATTACATACCATATAATTAGCTGAAACTCTTCTTTTAAGCTTTTAGCTTTTATTTTTACCCTTCCAACTTACCTAATATTTTAAAAATATCTTTATTTATTCTTTTCATGGAAGTACTAGCATAGGTCCAAAGATGTTAGATATGGCTGTCTAATTCATATCTTTAGAAAGTCAGAATGAAACTGTTTTATTTCATACATCCTCTGAAATCTAGGCAGAGGTTCCCAAACCTCAATTCTTGACTTCTGTGCACTGGCAGGCTCAAAACCACATGGAAGCTGCCAAGGCTTGAGGCTTGGACTCTGCAGCTACAGTCTAAGCTCTACCCTGGCACTTTTCAGCCACAGCAGGAGCGACTGGGATGCAGGGCACCAAGTCACTAGGCTGCACACAGCATCAGGACCTTGGGCCCAGCTCAAGAAACCACTTTTTCCTCCTAAGCCTCTGGGCCTGTAATGGAAAGGGCTGCAGTGAAGACCTCTGACATTCCCTGGAGATATTGTCCCCCTTGTCTTGGGGATTAACATTGGGCTTCTCATTTCTTATGCAAATTTCTGCAGCCAGCTTGAATTTCTCCTTAGAAAATGGGATTTTCTTTTCTATTACATTGTCAGGCTACAAATTTTCTTAACTTTTATGCTCTGTTTCCCTTATAAAACTGTATTCCTTTAACAACACCCAAATCACATCTTGAAATCTTTGCTGCTTAAAAATTTCTTCCACCAGATACCCTAAATCATCTCTCTCAAGTTCAAAGTTCCACAAATCACTAGGGCAGTCTCTGCTAAAACATAACGAGTCACCTTTGCTCCAGTTCCCAACACGTTTTTCATCTACGTCTGAGACCACCTAACCCTGGATTTCACTGTCCATATCATTATCGGCATTTTGGTGAAAGCCATTCAACAAATCTCTAGGGAGTTCCAAACTGTTCCACATTTTCCTATCTTCTTCTGAGCCTTCCAAACTATTCCAACCTCTGCCTGTTACCCAGTTCCAAAGTTACTTCCACATTTTCAGATATCTTTTCAGCAGTGCCCAGTACTCTACTGGTACCAATTTACTGTATTAGCCCATTTTCATGCTACTGATAAAGATGCACCTGAGACTGGACAATTTATGAAGGAAAGAGGTTTGTTGAACTTCAGTTCTACATGGTTGTGGAGGCCTCACAATCATGGCAGGAAGCAAGGAGCAAGTAACATTGTATGTGAATGGTAGCAAGCAAAGAGGGTTCTCTACTTCTGCAGAGAAATTCCCACTGTTAAAACCATCAGATCTTGTGAGACCCATTCAATATTACAAGAACAGCATGGGAAATACCACCCCCATGATTCGAACCTCTCCCACCGAGTCCCTCCCACAACACATGGAAATTATGGGAGCTACAAGATGAGTTTTGGGTGGGGACACATAGCCAAACCATATGACCATTTGTTTACTACTACATAGAGTTCAGAAAATATATAACTATTTTTGACAAAAATATCCAATGATTTATTCTTGTCACATCTAAATTAGGCTTTAAAATAAATGGTAAATTTATGTTTTATTCTGGAAAGTTTGAATTTTGGCTTTCAAATCTAGTTTATAATCTAGCTCAAATTTTACAATGTTTAAAATATTGAACATGTTTACAATATTGAAGAATCTCCAACCCATTTATGCTAAATGAGATGCATCTCACAGAGTTGTGGCCACACCAGAACTGGTCTATATTTAACAACATGAGAGGGAAGATTGCTGGATCAGTGGTGTGGCAATGCCAAGTGGCTCTAAAAGTTCTGAAACTTATTCTCAATTTCTATGCATATCTTTTATCAGACAAGCAATAAACATTTCCCGGATTACACTATCCTTATGCAACTTTTAAGTAACAGAGTTTGAGTTGAGATCCTCATTGGAAAGTAAATGGAGAAAACATATTCTTAGAAAAGAGGAGGCTTTAGCATATGGTAGATTTCTCAGTGTTTTGGGGGAAAATGCTTAATTTTGCAGTATTTTTATTAGGACAAATTCTAGCATCAGTTTCTTTTATAGAGAAAATAAAATGAATATACATGAAACCTTCTAATTCTACTCTAAATACATTTCAATAATGGAAAATAATTAAACTTTATGTAAGCACCAGAGTCAAAAATAATATTAAAATTTCTGAAGACCAGAAATAGAATTAAAGCCACAGTGATTACTAATGACTAAAATTAGAAGACTATGAAATATTGAAAAACAGAAGTAGTCAAGGCTGGGTGCAGTGGCTCATGCCTGTAATCCCACCCAGTACTTTGGGAGGCTGAGGCTGGTGGATCATGAGGTCAGGAGTTTGAGACCAGCCTGGCCAACATAGTGAACCCCCCATCTCTACTAAAGATACAAAAAATTAGCCAGCCATGGTGATGTGTGCCTGTAATCCCAGCTACTTGGGAGGTTGAGGCAGGAGAATTGCTTGAATCCAGGAGGTAAAAGTTGCAGTGAGCCGAGATAGTGCCAAGATTGCTTGCACTCCAGCCTGGGTGACAAGGTGAGACTCTATTTCAAAAAATATTGTCAATGAGAATAAGGATTTCAATCCCAGTAGAGAATGAGGAATTAATTTTCCCAATAGTGACAGGAGACAGGAACTAGGTTCCCCACAGATAATAGAAACATACTTATAATCTGAATGTTAGAAGCTGAAAGTACCATGACTACTTAGTTTGGATGTATTCAGAAATAATGTGCTTGCTCATGGCAAAGGCAGCAAGCAAATGCACTCAAATGAGTGATAATTAAGCCAAGCCACACACTTCATGGGACCTTAAATTATAAATATATATAGGAATGTAATATTACATTATAAATGCAGTATCCGTAAAAACAAGGACTCCTAATACAAAACTACATAGCAGAGAGGGGATCTCCCTGTGGACTCCAGATGGTGGTTGTCTGTGATTTTCACATGAAAAGTTGCCCACTAAGTTTGTTCCAGTTTATTAACCCAGGAAATTTTTCTGAAATATGTTTTTAGTTAGATTTGGCTTAAGGAAAGCCACTAGGGAAATTTCTTCTCTTTGGAGACTCATTTGTTAAAAGAGACATCTTATAGGGCACGAAATTATGTGGATAAATCAGGCTAAATCAGAAAATCGCCTCTGAGTAAAAAGGAGAATGCAGAAAAGGAGCCTGGTGTTCCCATTCAGGAGACTGGTTTAGGATAATTCCATGGTATTCCTACTTTCTCGATATCCTTCTTTCTCTTACTATATTCCAAGCAAAGCTTTCTAAAAAACCTCCCTCTTTTCCTGGACACCAGCCTACTCTTTCCCTTTTTATTATTACTACTTTTTTTGATCTTGATGTCACCCAGGCTAGAGTGCAGTGGTGTAGTCTTGGCTCACTGCAGCCTCCTCTTCCTGGGTTCAAGCAATTCTCCTGCCTCAGCCTCCTGAGTATCTTGGATTTCAGGTGCCTGCCACCATGCCCAGATAAATTTTGCATTTTTAGTAGAGACAGGGTTTCACCATGTTGGCCAGGCCAGTCTCAAACTCCTGATCTCAGGTGATCCACCTGCCTCAGCCTCCCAAAGTGCTGGGATTACAGGCATAAGCCACCACACCTGGCTGTCTTTCTCGTTCCTATGTAGATGTTTCAACTTTCTGTTCACTTGTTAAAATATATCTAGAAGATTTTACACATCAAGAGCCCATGTATTCTTACTGCATTTTATCCTCTGAGAACATCATACATAGGGCAGAAAAGCATTAACTCATTCTGAATGAGTTCCCTTAATCATCTATGGCAGAAACTTTTAGCTTTCTGAAAAAAAAGTTTGCCTGTATAAATTTGCTTTGATGGCTGATGAATTGCAAAGAAGAAACCATCTTCAGATACTTTACTTTTTACCAAATAATTGACTATTCTTTTTCCTAACTGATGTCAACTTATAGTGCATAATATTTTATAGCAAGGGTAGGCAGGTTAGACCTAAAATTAAAATTCAGCCTCCTTTTTACTGCCATTTAACAAAGAATATGTTTTACGTTTTTAAGAAAAGAAAGAGGGAGAAAGGGAGGAAGAGAGGAAAGGGAGGAAGGGAGGAAGACACATTATGTTAAGCCACCTGATTTGGCCCATGATGCCTAAAATATTTACAATCTGGCCCTTTATAACAAAAGTTTGCCAATCCCTGCCTTCAGCTGTAGGGAACACTTGGGTCGATTGAAGAATAGTTGAATAACTCAAATAACATAATGGGTTGGGTATCCACACTTCCCAGGTGAGGAAAATGAAGCTTTGATTGTGACCTACCCAACAGAGCCCAAACTCAGATCTTAATTTTCTAGATCCAATATGTTTCAGCTGAATCTCACCTCCACCACTGACCAGCTGTTTGATCTTGGACTAGTTACTTAATCTCTTAGGACATCAGCTCTTTATTTGCAAGAAACAACTGACCCATAGTGTTGCTCTGAAGTGTAACTGAATTAACACGTAAAGATAGCTTACATACTGCCTAAATATCATAATGTAACTTATTATTATATTTGAAATGCTTTCCACAGCATCTAAAGAGCCTTTTATGAAAAGCTAGTTGAACTGTGTGAAAAAGAAAACATCATTTCATACAAAAATAAGTTTTTTTAAAGAGTTAAATTTATACATATTACTCAAGTGTAATACATAATTCTCAAAGGCTTTTAATGCTAATATTCATTGTGGATAACAAAGAGAATTTTTAGTGTTTCTCAAATGTGCTTGACTATGTATATATGCATCTTTGGATCTACCTATGCTTTTATTTGCTAATCTATGTATCTATAGATCTATCTTTCCATTTATCTGTCTGTTGATCTATCTATCTTTCTATTTGTCAGGAGTATTTTATATCTGTTTTTCTAAAAAGATAATTTAGAAAACCTTAATTTAGAAGAATTTTTCCCAGATTTGATTAAATGTCAGATCTCCTTTATATGATTGAGGGCAAGGACTATTTTTAATATAATGTTGTTTCATGTGGCCCCACAGAGCTGAGAATATGATTTCAGCATATTACAGATGCTCAATAAAGGCTGGCTAACTTCCTTGCTTATCTACTTGCTCACTTGTTGGCAATTAGCCTGAAGCAGGGCTAACGGTCTTGTAACTGAGATAAATGCAGAGTTCTACAGTAGTTCGTAGGAGGAATACCTTATCCTGAAGGTGAGGGGAAGATGAGAATGAGGGATGCTTTCTAGATAACTGATTTTTGAGGTAAGTTCTGAGCTGCCAGCTGCAGAAATTAAGAAAATGAAAGAATAAAAAGATTGTCACATTGAGGGATTTTCCATGATTTCAAGGAGATAAGATAGTATTCAAGTGATTGGAGAGAGTAGGGGGCTATGAAGGGGTAAGCCCCTATTGAAAGCTAAACATGCTAAGTGAAATAAGCCAGCCACAAAAAGACAAAAACTGTATTATTTCACTTATCTGAGGACTCAAGCATAGTCAAAATTACAGAGACAGAGAGTAGAACAGTGATTGCCAGAGCCGGGGATAGGGAGAAATGGGAGTCATTGTTTACAAGTTTAGAGATTCAGTTTTGCAAGATGAAAAGTGTTCTGGAGACAGATGGTGGTAAGGTGATGGTTGCACAAGAATATAAATGTACTTAACACTGCTGAACTGCACTTAAAATGATTCAGATGGTAAATTTTATGCTATATGTATTTTGCAATAAAAAACGTTTCAGGGGAAAAAAGCTAGGCACAGCACAGGGCACTTTCCATATATATATTTTTTACTAATATTCACACTAACTCTGCAAGATAGCTAAGAAAATTGCCTTGTAAGCTTTATTTACTAAGTAAATTTCCCAAGGCCAGAGACCTGGTGTGTGGCAGACTCAGGATTAAAACGCAGGTGGGAAGATTTGAAAGCCTGTAAGTTTTCTTGTGGGAATGCTTAACAAGAAATTCCCTCACAGTGCCAGTGTCTTTAGAGTAGCACTGAGGCAGATCTTTTTGGAGGCCTCTCAACTCTCGGTTCATAGAAGACTGCCTCCCTCCCCTACAAGTTTAGACCCATACAGAGTTTGTGCATTTTTGTCAGACACTACAACAGAATTGTTCAACTAGTCTTTTCTATGCATAGCTCTGCAACATCTTGACTAAATTGTAAAGCAATTGATATATGTTAAAAGTGCAAAATCCAAGAACCAAAGATTTCAAGGTGGATTCTACCTTCTAATAATTAAGCTTGCTGGAACGAGGTTTTAATTTGGTCCTTAACTATACAGTCTTCTATTACCTTTATAATTTCAGTTTTTGAGAATATACATTTTGATTATCCAAAATAAATTTCCGTTTATAGTAACAGAAAAATAATGTCAAAACAAATATTAGCCCATTATTCCATAGCTGAGGATATTTGAAAAACAGTAAGTATTGACATTTAGTGGATGTTTATAGGCACTGGCTTTTTTAAAGTGCCTTTTGTTTTCATCATAACATCACAGAAACTCTATTGGTAAGTACATTTATCATTTCCATATTATAGATGAGAAAATTGAAGTATAAAGATTTTGTGTAAAGTGTCCAAGATTACTTTAAACACAAGTAGTCTGATGGCAAAGAGCTCTTAACCATTCTGTTATGCAATCTTGACTATGTGTATTTAAGACTCATATATTCATGAGTATTTTTGTTTTATGGAACTGTCTCTCTACTCCTGCACTTACTTTTTATTTCTGATGCCATTATAATACATTATGTATTTATGAAATATTATAATTTATGCAACAGTTTTTTAGTACAAGTTTCACTTTTGTTCTTTTTTAAACATCTTTCTTTAGATCTTAGTCTCATTTAACATCTAAATGAGCATACATCTAAATATTCTTATTTAACATCTGTTTATTCCCATTTGATTATTCTTCCAGATAAACTTTAAAATCACTTTATAAAGTACATGTGCATGCACATGCACAAATTATCTTGAAATTGTTATCAGATTTTCGGCAAAATTGTGTGTTATTTTGAAGACACATAATATTCTTAAAATATTGAGGTTTACCATCAAAAAAAAGCTTTAACAATTGGCTTAAATTTCTATTAGTTATTACATGTTACATTTATTGATATTTTGTATTTGTGTGACTTTTGCTATTATAATTTTCTAACTAGTTATTGCCAATATGGGGAAAAACTGTTGTGTTTTACATAGAGTGAAAGCCCTTTTAACCAAAGTAGCCAGGGCTTGATCAATTAATTGAAAAAGCAGTTACAAGGAAATTAATTTTTTAAATGTGTACATTATAAAAATTTTCATTTAACTTAAAAAATAAAAGTGAACACTTTTACCCCTAACCTTCTGATGAGTGACCAAGCCTTTTGTGTATGTGTTTTGTGTGAGATAATTATTGCAAATTAGTTTTCTTTCTTTTTTTGTAATTTTATTACACTTTTTACTGTATTCTCCTAGACTTCAATTTTTCTTTTATCTGTTTTATGCTCCCTCATTTTAAAACTTTATATATATATACACATACATACATATATATGTAATAACATATATATGTAATAATATATATACATATATATATTATTACATTTTAGGTTTCAGGGTACATGTGAAGAACATGTAAGATTGTTGCATGGGTACATATATGGCAATGAGGTTTGTTGCCTTCCTCCCCGTCACCTATATCTGGCATTTCTCCCCACGTTATCCCTCCCCAACTCCCCATCCCCCACCATCCCTCCCCTAGTTCCCCCCAACAGACTCCAGTGTGTGATGCTCCCCTCTTTGTGTCCATGTGTTCTCATTGTTCAACACCCACCTATGAGTGAGAACATGTGGTGTTTGATTTTCTGTTCTTGTGTCAGTTTGCTGAGAATGATGGTTTCCAGGTTCATCCATGTCCCCACAAAGGACACAGACTCATCATTTTTTATGGTGGCATAGTATTCCATGGTGTATATATGCCACATTTTCCCTGTCCAGTCTATCATTGATGGGCATTTGGGTTGGTTCCAGGTCTTTGCTATTGTAAACAGTGCTGCAATGAACATTCGTGTGCATGTGTCCTTATAATAGAACAATTTATAATCCTTTGGATATATACCCAGTAATGAGATTGCTGGGTCAAATGGTATTTCTATTTCTAGGTCCCTCAGGAAGTGCCACACTGTCTTCCACAGTGGTTGAACTAATTTACACTCCCACCAACAGTGTAAAAGTGTTCCTATTTCTCCACATCCTCTCCAGCATCTGTTGTCTCCAGATTTTTTATGATCACCATTCTAACTGGTGTGAGATGGTATCTCAATGTAGTTTTGATTTGCATTTCTCTAATGACCAGTGATGATGAACATTTTTTCATATGTTTGTTGGCCTCATATATGTCTTCTTTTGTAAAGTGTCTGTTCATATCCCTCGCCCACTTTTGAATGGGCTTCTTTGTTTTTTTCTTATAAATCTGTTTTAGTTCTTTGCAGATTCTGGATATTAGTCCTTTGTCAGATGGGTAGATTGAAAAAAAATTTTCCCATTCTGTTGGTTGCCGATTCACTCTAATGATTGTTTCTTTTGCTGTGCAGAAGCTCTGGAGTTTAATTAGGTCCCATTTGTCTATTTTGGCATTTGTTGCCAATGCTTTTGGTGTTTTGGTCATGAGGTCCTTGCCTATGCCTATGTCCTGAACGGTTTTGCCTAGGTTTTCTTCTAGGGTTTTTATGGTGTTAGGTCTTATGTTTAAGTATTTAATACACCTGGAGTTAATTTTAGTGTAAGGTGTCAGGAAGGGGTCCAGTTTCTGCTTTCTGCACATGGCTAGTCAGTTTTCCCAACACCATTTATTAAACAGGGAATTCTTTCCCCATTGCTTGTTTTTGTCAGGTTTGTCAAAGATCAGTTGGTTGTAGATGTGTAGCGTTGCCTCTGAAGCCTCTGTTCTGTTCCATTGGTCTATATCTCTGTTTTGATACTAGTATCATGCTGTTTTGATTACTGTAGCCTTATAGTATAGTTTGAAGTAAGGTAGTGTGATGCCTCCAGCTTTGTTCTTTTTGCTTAGAATTGACTTGGCTATGTAGGCTCTCTTTTGGTTCCATATGAAGTTTAAGGTGGTTTTTTCCAGTTCTGTATTCCCAAATCACTGTCTGCAATTTGCAATATCAGTGTCTTTAAAGACTCTTATGAAATAAAATGCATGCTACATTATCCAAGATTTTTATGATTTTTTCCCTCAAACATATATAGTAGCTCTGCCCATCTTAGCTAATTCATCAGTAAGTTATTTGTTTGCAACCAATTTTTATTAAATAATTTCAAAATGTTCGCATTGATATCCATTGAAAGAATCCTCTCATATTCATAGTTCAATCATGTATACAACATTTCATGCATTATTAACTTCTCCAATATTAAGAGTACTTGGCATAAGTATGTATTGAACCAGAGTTTTGCTTTCCTTGCCCAACCTGGAGTGCAATGGAGCAATCTTGACTCACTGCAAACTCTGCCTCCCAGTTTCAAGAGATTCTCCTGCCTCAGCCTCCCAAGTAGCTGGGATTACAGGTGGGTGCTACCACGTCTGGCTAATTTTTGTATTTTTAGTAGAGACAGGGTTTCACCATGTTGGCCAGGCCAGTGTCAAACTCCTGACCTCCAGTGATCTGCTTGCCTTTGCCTCCCAAATTGCTGGGATTACAGGCATGAGCCATCACTCCTACTGGCTTATTGACAGTTGGAAACAAACACAGTTGACTTCACAAGCAAAAATCTCAAATGGTGGGAACAGAAGTGTTCAAATGCACTGGAGTGAAATTTTCTTGTTTAGAAGTGGGTATCCTGATGATACCCAACAGACAGCATGTTCCATAGAGGGAAAGAGAACAAAGTGACTAAATGGAAATTGTTTAATTATTGATCATTAAGAAATTTCCATATTATTTCTAACAAATTCTTAGTTGTCTTGAGGTTTTCATAAGGACAATTAGGTATCTATCATATTTATTGGTTGAAGGACATGGCATATTTCATTTTGTAGAACTTTCTGAAAATATATTGAATAAAAGAGGTAATAGCTTTTCCATGGTGTTATTTCTTGCCTCTTAATAACATTCTTTTGCTTCTTAAATCAATCTGAACATCTTTTTATAGGAGATATATGCCTATCAATATTTATTTTAATAATTGATATGTTTTATTCTCCTGAAAACTTTCTTAAAAATATTTTTGTTCTATATAATTTCTTATCTATTTTTGCTTTTTTTCTTTTGAATAATAGTTTCATTCTTTCTTTTTTTTCTTATTTGGGGGAAAGATAGATAGATACATACATACATATATATATTTGAAAAAGTACATACTATTTGTGCTTACTATTAAAGGAATTAATACTAAAAGTTAAATAATATAAGTAGAATAAATTTTTCTACAAGTATCCACATCTAAGCAATATTGTAATTTATACTGAATAATTTCTTAGACAGTTTGGAAATTAGCACAATATTACCTACCTTCTTCCCTACCCATTTTTCATACTTTTCAAAATCAGTTGATATATTAGATCCAGATTACTATTAAAAACTGTTTTCTTATAATGCATTTTTCAAAAACTTTACTTGAAATTTTTGGTTTTTTATAAAACAATATTTATTTGAAATAATTACTCAGATATAACTCTGTTTTACTATACTTTAATTCCATACTTTTCTTTTGTATCACAAATACCCAATATTTAATTTTAATTTTGATTTTTTTAAACAACTAAATTTTTTTAGTTGTTTTCAGCATAGATATAAAGGACAGAATTCCAGAGCATTGGCAAACCTAAAAAGTTCCAACAACTCAATCGAGCTTAGGATTCCTTGACCAGAATGCTGTATTCTTCTTAAAACATTTTGGATAGTAATCTATCATCTCCTGGGTTATGTCACAAAACAAATATTTTAGATAAAAACTTTGCCTGAAAGTAATTACATTTTAGAAAGCAGAGATTTTTTTTTTCTGCTATGGAATTTTTAGTTTCCTCATCATCTTTCCTTATCTCAGCTAGCTTCACTCTTGTGACTGCCTGTCAAGCATCTAAATGCCTTTACGTGTCAATCTATTTGAATTCCAAACTTTGAATTGACAGTTGAAGTCTTACAGAAAATACGTCAATAAATAAAAAGAAATACGTAAAATATGTCAGAATAAAATTGCAATAAAGTTGTGTTCCCAGTCCTCTATAACACCAAAACACTGGGATTAATAAGAATGATTGAATCATATAATATTGTATCTATAGATATTTTCCATTATATAACTATGAAACTTTAGCAGAAACAGAGACCTATCCCATAAATTTATGTTTGTTACATTTACATTTTATTGTGTATATTTATGGTATAAAACATGACGTTTTGATATACATATACATGGTGAATTATTTAGTATATTCCCGCAAATTAACATATCCATCATCTCACATAGTTAGCATTTTTTGCAGTAGGAACAACTAAAATCTACTCTCTTAGCAGATTTGCAGTGCATACTACAATTATTAACCATAATCCTCATGCTATGCATTAGATGCTGGACTTATCCTACACTCCTGCAAGTTTGTACCTTTTGACTTATCTCCCCTACCTCCTCTCCCTCACTTCCCTAGTAACCACAGTTTTACTCTTAAACTTATATTTTAAAGTGTAATGCTTGAAGCACTTTAGAAATCTGTTTCTTTCTCTTCAAGAAAATACGGATGAAGATTTATGAAGAAAATCATTCCATGTATTTAATTACAATTAGAGTAACAGGTTGGGTGCAGTGACTCATATCTGTAATCCCTACACCCTGGGCGGCTTATGCTAGAGGATAGCTTGAGCCCAGGAGTTTGAGACCAGCCTGAGCAAGAAAGAGAGACTCTATCACTACAAAAAAATACAAACATTAACTGGAATAGTGGAGTGTGTCTGTAGTTCTAGCTATTCAGGAGGCTGAGATGAGAGAATCACCTGAGCCTGGGAGGTAGAGGCTGCAGTAAACTGTGATCACAGCACTGCACTCCAGCCCGGGTGTCAAAGTGAAACCCTGTCTTACCAAAAAAAAAAAAATCTCAATGACAGGTAATTCTCATCTCAGAAACAAAGTCCTACACAGTCCTTCCTCTTTATTTTACTCAGGCAATAAAGCAACTCAGCCAAGGAGGGCTCTGTGCTTCCTATCCTTTTGCACAAGACATGCTTGCATGGAAACCTGTCTTCAACCAGTCCGGCTCCACGGAGTTTGTGTTCCGTGTGTTCACCACAGTCCCTGAATTACAGTTTCTTCTCTTCCTTCTCTTCCTCCTTCTCTACTTAATGATCCTTTGTGGCAACACAGCCGTCATCTGCGTGGTGTGCACACACAGCGCCCTCTGCACCCCCATGTATTTCTTCCTATCTAACCTGTCCTTTGTAGAGATCTGCTACACCACGGTTGTTGTGCCCTTGATGCTTTCCAACATTTTGGGGGCCCAGAAGCCCATTCCATTGGCTGGATGTGGGGCCCAAATGTTCTTTCTCACGCTTGGTGGTACTGACTATTTCCTCTTGGCGATCATGGCCTATGACCGCTATGTGGCCATCTGCCACCCGCTGCACTACACCCTCACCATGACCTGCCAGCTGTGCGTGCAGATGCTGGGCGGGGCCGTGGGCCTGGCCCTCCTCCTCTCCTTGCAGCTCACCGCCTTAATCTTCACCCTGCCCTTCTGCGGCCACCGCTGGGAAATCAACCACTTCCTCTGCGATGTGCCCCCCATCCTGCGCCTGGCCTGCGCTGACATCTGTGTGCACGAGGCTGTCCTCTATGTCGTGAGCATTCCCGTGCTGACAGTCCCCTTTCTGCTCATCTGCGTCTCCTACGTGTTCATCACCTGCGCCATCCTGCGCATCCGTTCTGCCGAGGGCCGCCACCGGGCCTTTTCCACCTGCTTCTCCCACCTCACCGTGGTCCTGCTGCAGTATGGCTACTGTGCCTTGGTATACTTGCGTCCCCAGTCCAGCTCTTCTGTAGATGAGGACCGCCAATTTGCCCTTGTTTACACCTTTATCACACCATTACTCAACCCTTTGATTTACACCCTTAGGAACAAGGATGTCAAAGGTGCCCTGAAAAAATTGATCAGTACCAAAGGGACATCTGAGTCCTGAAGGCTCAGAGATAGTGAAAGGGGCACCTGGGCATGTGATAATGGTAAAACTTCCATGCAAATGCTAGATTTACCTTTATTGTCTCACAATTTGGCCTTTCATCAATTCTCTGTGCCTGATGCACTTAGTTGCTACAGATTATTCTCATTTTTTAAAAAAAGTCTCCTAAAACCTTAAAATTCCCCAAAGTGTAGACTGCTATCATTCACTTAACTCCAAATTTGTACGTTTACATTTCCTCTAAAACAATATACAAAAGAAAATATTTATTTTAAGAAATTGGCTCATGTGACTGTCAAGGTGAAAACACAAAGGGGTCAGGTGTGGTGGCTCATGCCTGTAATCCCAGCATTTTGGGAGGCCGAAGTGGGTGGGTCACCTGAACCCAGGAGTAGTTTGAGACTAGCTTGGGCAACATGGTGAAAGCCTATCTCTATAAAAAATATTATGTATATATATACATACATGTTATATGTTAGCTGGTCATGGTGCCACATGCCTATGTATGTATGTTAGCCAGGAATGGTGCCACATGCCTGTATTCCCAGCTATTTGGGAGGTTAAAGTGGGAAGATCACTTGAGCCTAGGAGGTCAAGGCTTCACTAAGCTGGCATTACACCACTGCACTACAGCCTGGGCAACAGAGTGAGACCCTCTCTAAAGTAAATAAATGAAAGCAAGAGGAGTTGTTGGAGTGGGTTTTGTTGTCCTGTAAGGCATCTGCCTCAGGGGATGCCACTAGAGAAAGAGTTAATCTCAGTCAAAGGTGAAGTGGCTGCTTTACTGGCAAAAGACTCACCAGAATTCAGGTGTTCTGTGTTCTCAGCTTCATCAGAATCATCTCATATGTCCCTGTTCCAATTTTCTAGAGCCCACTTCTTCGCAATTTATGCCCTCACTTTAACAGTACACATCTTGCAAGGATGGGAATTCGATATACATTGTAAATCACCAATTCACAGCATGAGATTCTGTATTTGATTATCAGACACCTCAGTTCTACCACTACAGGAGATATGGGTCTTTTTTAGGACAGACATACAAGTTTTTCACATCATTTATGCAGTGCTTGATCTTAGAATTTGAACTCCTGAACTCTTCTTTTCCACTTGGTCTAGTGCAATAATGTAATAGAAGCAGACAGTCAATTTCACAATATGCATTAGTTTGACAAAGGAATGTGAAAGTATTATATGCTCATTCACCCAGAACTTTGCCTCTTATAAATATCTGACTGGATGTATCCAATAGTGATATTTTACATATCCCTATTGCCACATTACACCATTGACCTTTAGTGCTCTCTCTGCTATCCAGTCAGATTGGAGAACTAATTTTATAAACCCCTTAATCAACTCAGAAATCTTATCCCTAAGATTCTGTTCCTCCAGAACTACTCTCGGTACAAACTGTGTTAATCAGTTCTACAGAGAAGCAGTGCCAATGGTAGGGAGAGAGAAAGAAGGAAGTTTATTCTAGGGAATTGGCTTATGACTTTGTGAGATTCGCCAGTCTAAAATCTTCAGGATATATCTGCAGGCTGACAGCATGGGAAGAATTGATATTATAGTTTGTGTTCAAAGGCTGTCTGGAAGCAAAATTCCTTCTTTCTGGGAAGCTTTTTCTTTTTTCTCTTGGGACCTTCAACTGACTGGATGAAGCCAGTCTTCATTATGGAGGGTAATTTGCTTTACCCAAATCTACTGATTTAAATATTATTGTCACCTGAAAAATAACCTCACAGGAATGTCTAGACTAGTGTTTGACCAAATATCTGGCTACCGTGGCCTAGCAAAGATAGCACATACAACTAACCATCACAGCCCAGAAAGTAACAAAGGATTTGATATAAGTTTAGATCTCAATGGTATTATGTTTCTTCTATACCAAACTCTAAGGAAAGGCTTACAACAATAGTTAACTATAGAAATAGAAACTCATCAGCTGGGTGTGGTGCTTATGTCTGTAATCCTATTGGGAGGTCACAGCAGGAGGATCACCTGAGATCAGGAGTTCAAGACCAGCCTGGTCATCGTGGTGAAACCCCATTCTCCACTAAAAATACAAAAATTAGCCAGGTACAGTGGCATGCACCTGTAGTCCCAGCTATTCAGGGGGCTGAAGCAGGAGAATTGCTTGAACCCAAGAGGCAGAAGTTGCAGTGAGCCGAGATTGTGCCACTGCACTCCAGCCTGGGCAACAGAGCAAGACTCCATCTCAAAAAAAAAGGAAATAGAAACTCATCATGTGAAATATTGCTTTGAAACATACAGCCATCAACTGAGTTAAATACAATATATATTTAGTTTCAAAAAATTCTCATTCTTATTTTTTAATTTTTTATTGACAAATAGTTGCATATATTTACAGGGTACAATGTGGCCTTTTGAGATATGTATACAGTAGTCCCCTATATTCCAAGACCCCCAGTAATTCACAAAACCATGGATAGACAGAATCCCATATATACTATGTTTCTTTTGAATATATATAGATACCTATGATAAAGTTTAATTTATAAATTAGGCACAATGAGAAATTAACAACAATAATAAACAACAAAACAGAAGAATTATGACAATATTCTAGCATTGCAACTCTTGTGCTTTGGGGGCTATTATTAAGTAAAATAAGGGTTACTTGAACACAAGCACTGGGATACAGCAACAGTTGATCTTATACCCAAGACAACTAACAAGTGAATAACAAGTGGGTAGCATGTACAGCGTGAATGTGCTGGACAAAGGGATGATTGACACCCTGGTTGGGAGAAATTCATCATGTTACTCAGAACAAAATGCAAATTTAAAACTTTTCAGTTGTTTATTTCTGGAACTTTCTATTTAATATTTTTAGACTTCAGTTGCTTGTGGGTAACCAAAACCTCAGATAGCAAAACATGTATAAGGGAAGACTATTGTATACAGTAGAAAGATTAAATCAAGGTAGTTAATGTATCCATCATCTCACCAACTTACTATTTTTTGTGGTGAGAATGTTTAAAATCTATTATTTAAGCAATTTGGAAATACATGGTATATTATTATTAACTAAGGTCACCATATACTACAATAGATGAATAAATCTTATTCTTACAGTGTAACTGAAACTTTATCCCCTTTGATCGAAATCTCCCTTTTCTCCATTCCTCCCCAGCTCCCAGCCACTGGTAACCGGAGACAGAGTTTCACTCTTTTTACTCAGGCCGGAGTGCAATGGCGCAATCTCGTCTCACTGCAACCTCCACCTCCTGGGTTCAAGTAATTCTCCTGCCTCAGCCTCCCGAGTAGCTGGGACTACAGGCATGCGCCACCATGCCCAGCTAATTTTTGTATCTTTAGTAGAGACGGGGTTTCACCATGTTGACCAGGATGGTCTTGATCTCTTGACCTCATGATCCACCTGCCTCGGCCTCCCAAAGTGCTGGGATTATTAGCGTGAGCCACTGCATCCAGCCAACCACCTTTTTTTTTTCGATTGATTCCATATCTTGGCTATTGTGGACAGAGCTGCAATGAACATGGGCTTGCAGATATTTCTTCAACACACTGATTTCATTTTCTTTGTATATTTACGAAGAAATGGGATCATTCTCATTAATTTTAATCTTTAGCAAAATATTAAACCCTTAGTCTAATAAGTTATTGAGAGCAGTGTTACATTATTTAAAAGAATGGACACTTGTTCTCCTAAGGATCTTCTGATTCTCTACTGACTTTCTTTAAGGTTCTAAAGAGTCACTGGATTTTATTGCTGCATAGTCAGAGGAAAGTATTTGATAAAATCAGAAGAACAGAGTTGGTTCTATTTTTGCCAGACTTTTTTGGGCACTTCACACAAATCAAGTAATTTCCCTGGATCTCAGTTGCTTCATAAAGATATCTGACAACAGGATTTCCAAGATCTTCATAATCAAATATGCATAATCAAATTTTAGTATTGTGTTGTTTCAGACAGGCTCACTTTCTTCCAGCTTCAAGTCCTTTACAAGTTCTATTCCCTTTCCCCTTTGTTTGAACTGATTTTCTCCACAATTTCAGGGCTGTTTTTATCTTACTTTACAGATTTCATCGCAAATGTCGCTTCTTCAAGGAAGATGCTTTTGATGGACCTCTTCCTCTAATCATTCTCTATCCCATTAACTTACATTTTCTCCTTGGAGTTTATCACTGTCTGATATCTCATTTACTTATTTAACCTGTTTATTATCTGTTTCACTAGCTATAATATAAGCTTCATGAAAGTGGGAATCTTGTCTATCTTATTCCTCTTTGCATCCCAAAACTTAGAACAGTGATAGACACATCATATTACACATAAATGTGTTTAATCATCGATCAATCATGGTGAACCAAACTCTAAAGGGTAAGCCTTAAGACTGTGTAATTATCACCTTAGGAGGGTCGTAATCACATTTCAAATAGTACATATCAAACACATGTTCCATTGTAAAGATCTAATATACCAAGGAAAATGAGAAAAAGAGAAATATAATAAGAACAAAGATTTTTTAAATTAGCGGATTTTAATATGTCAAGATAATATCTGGGCAGGTACATGCTCAAAATCTATGAAATTTTTATGGTATGTTGAGTAAATATGTATGCTTTCTTCAAATTCTGGAAAACCATGATAAGGAAGTTATTTTTAAAGTAACAGAGAAAAGTAACAAAAGAAAAGTAAATGTCTTCCATTGTTCCATTATCTAAGCCAAGATATCAGAGCTTTTACATATAAAATATAAATATAGTCTCAGTTTTCCAGGGCAATAAGAATTTGGGACTTGGGCTGAACCTTGCTGTAACAGACAAAATGGGAATAAACTTGAAATAGGAGGCTCAGAGGACCGTGTTTAGGGAACTTTGTATTTGTCAGAAAAGTATTTTGAGCAGTAAAAATATTCCTAAAATATTTAAGACTGGCCTTTACTTTGACAAACATTCTCCAACACTCCATTGACTGGAGAGGCCAACTGGAGGCCCAGTTTCAGTTGGAGTCAAGCCATAGATGATAAAGCAATATGCTTCTTCCATGGCCTTTGCTTGAGATGTGACATAAAGGCTCAGTCTCACTGGGTAGTCTCTCTTAAGCTCATGGTCTTTCCTCTTTATCTGTCGGAGCAGTCAGATATTACCTGCTAGGCCCTGTCTTTTATGAATCTAACTGAAATGCTGGTTCAGTAAAATCCTCTCCCTATCACACTGGAGCTAAGAGAAAGTCTTTTTCTGTCTTCTGATTTGCAACATTCCAGGCACCTGCTGACAACTGAGTAGGAAAAGTGAATAATGACTTTAGAAGCTGAGACTTCAGGACTTCAGAGCAAGATCAGTCTATCACTTACAGTGCTTTTTTCTGAATCAACTTGTAAGCTCATTTGTTCTGAGTAGAATAGTCATAACAAATCTCAGTGAAAGAAAATGTTGAGGAAATAAATAATACAAATTTAGACAAAGCTTGAGAGTTTACAAAAACTCTCTTCTCAAAAGAGCTGATGCATGCTGGGCTTAATACCTAGGTGATGGATTGACAGGTGCAGCAAACCACCATGGCACATGTTTACCTATGTGACAAACCTGTACGTCCTGTAATTGTACCCCAGAAATTTAAAAATAAAATTAAATAAAATTTAAAAATTAATTAATTAATTAAAAATCCACAAAAACTCACATATGGCAAGTTATTTAATCCTTTGATATAAGTCAGATATTACTAATATTACCTCTTTCATAGATTCAAAGAAAGAAGGAAAGAATTTGCATTTATTATGCAATTTAATAGGTTTCATGCATCAAGTGTTCTAAATATATTATCTCATTTAATTTAATCACGGCTCCATTACGCATTATTATTTATATCTTTTAAACACGAGAAACCCCAAATAATATGGAATGATCTTTGTGCAGAGGAAAATACTATTAGTAGTAGACAGATTCTAGCTCAGGTATGTTTCATGCCAAATTTACTAATTCCCTTCTTAAAATAATGCTAATTCGACAATTGGGGAGCTGGTCTACCCTAAGCTCTATCTACTTCCAGAATGCATGTTCATATTATTTCTCACAATAATATAACATCCTGTATCATCTCATAACATCCTTGCCAAGTTAGGCTGTGCTGGCTGGAGAGGTAAGAAGGCAAAGGAAGGTATGATGTGGAAAGTGACCTAGAGACACTGAAATGAGTGTAGCTCCATGAATAGGTGACAGCCTGAGAGAAATTTCTTTTGGTAATGCTGAAGTGCTTTCATCTTGCCTCCGTCCTATGCAGCATATTTTTAACAACTTGAAACAGTAAGTTGATGATGTATTGGTATAGTAATTTTTAGTCTCTTGAAACCATAAGATCTACTATGTCACCTGTTCAGAAAATGCACCCCACCCTTCTGCTTGCCCTTGTTCTCCTAGTTAATTTCCATTCTTCAGATCTAAGTGTAAATATTACTTTCTTTAATAAATATTTTCAAGCCTGCGCATGCAGTCCAAGCTACTCAGTATGCCTAGGCAAGAGAATCAATTAAGCCTAGGATTTGAGGTTTTCGTGCACTATAATCACACCTGTGAATAGTCACTGCATTCTAGCCTAGGCAACATAGCAAGACCCCATCTAAAAAAGGAAAGGAATCTTTTCAGAATCCCCTGCCACCAGACTATGCCAGAGTCTCATATTGCACAATCTTATAACACATTATTTTCCTTCACAGAACAGAATTGCTTAATTAGAGATTAGATGATATACAGATAGATATAGATAGATAGATAGATAGATAGATAGATACCAGATTCTGCCTCTCTGAACAGGATATAATAACCAGTTAAATATAGACCACCATTTTGTTCACCATTGTATGTGGTGCTTGGCACTTAATATATGAAAATTAAATGTGAGTGAGTGAATTCAATAATTTTTTTTCTCAAATGGAAAAAGATCTTTATAAAATATCTCAACATGAGCAGTCTAGAACAATGGACCATTGTCAAAGAGATAATCATAAATGTTCTGATACTCTGAAAATGACAAAAATAATTAGGAATTTCAGCATCAGGATCCAAATGCTAGCCAAAACATGAAGAGACCACCAAATAAATACAACCCATATGTGAATCTGATTTTGATTATACCAAATAGACTGCTCACAACAAGATAGGCAATGCCCAGATATTTTTAATGTTAGGCATTTCTATAATCTTCTCCATAAAGCACATTTTTAAGGAAGATATTTACAAACAGAGCATTTCCACTTCTCAAATTGTGAAAAGAATCAAAATCAGATCAGGTGAGGAGCAGCTAAATAAACCAGGAGGAAAATGTTGAAGTGGATGACAATGGCTCTTTAGCCTCTGAAGCATTTCATGTAGAAATGGTCTTATGCTATAGAACAGAAGGAATGCATAAAAGGTGCACAGAGGCAGGTTTCAGACAATTACAAGAAAGAGCTCTCAGAGAATTGAGTCTTTCAAAAATAGAGTAACCAAGCCAGCAGGTAATGAGATTCCCTGGGCCTTAAAGGTAACCTAATGTCTAGATACTGTATTAGAAACCCAAGTATCTAATAGGGTACAAACCAGGCAATATCTGAGGTCCCTTCCAGTACTAACAATTCATGACCTAGAAAAGCTCTTATGTAAATATCTTATTATAGACCCTTGAGTGCACCATAAAGATGATATGAGTGTGAGTGACTGTATTAGTCCGGAGAAATAGGACTAGTAGAAATACCTGAGACGAGTAATACATAAAGAAAAGTGGTTTACTTGCCTCACAGTTCTGCAGTCTGTATAGGAAGCATTGCAGCTTCTGCCTCTGGGGAGGCCTAAGGCAACTTCCAGTCAAGAAGCTTCTCCCTCAGAAGGCAAAGGGAAAGCAAAGCATCTCATATGGCAGGTGCAGGAGCAAGTGAGAGCAAGGCAGGGGTGGGGTGCTGCACACTTTTAAACAACCAGATCTCATGAGAACTCACTTTCACAAGAACAGCACCAAGGGGATATTGCTAAACCATTCATGAGAAATCCACTCTCTGTGATCAAACCACCTCCCACCAGGCCCCACTTCCAAAATTGGGAATAACAACTTGACAGGAGATTTGATGAGACACAGATCCAAACCATATCACTGACTACAGTAAAATTCTCACAGTTAATTATTATGACACAGATTGCAAAGACTTCCATCACAATATAGACATAGAATAGGCTTTAAATGTCTTTCATTGTAGCCGTCTATAAACTATGTCCTTGAAGAATAATTATTTTCTCATAGTGCAGCCCAACTGTTGAATGCAAAGTTGTTTTTCTTAAAGGCCCTTAAATAAGTAACTTGATTCAGAAATAATCTTTCACTCCTTTTCTATTTGTATAAATACAACTGGTACAAGTGCAGTTTTGTTGCGTGGATAGGTTGTGTAGTGGTGAAGTCTGAGCAATTAGTGTAACCATCACCCAAATAGTATTTTATCGTTTAGTTTCCCATCCCTCACCCCCTCTCCAGCCTCCTATCCTTCCAAATCTCCAGTGTCTGCTCTGGCACACCCTATTGTCCACTGTACACATTATCTCCCACTTTTAAGTGAGAACATGGGGTATTTGCCTTTCTGTGTGTAATTCGTTTCACATAGGATAATGGCCTCCAGTTCCATCTATGTTCTGCAAAAGACATGACTTCATTGTTTTTTATGGCTGAATATTTTTCCATTGTGTATATGTACCACATTTTCTTTATCCATTGATTCATGATTGGACACTTAGGTTGATTCCAAATCTTTGCTATTGACAATAGTCCTGTGATAAATATAAGAGTTCAAGTATATTTTTTATATAATGATTTCTTTTTTTTTTTTTTTTCCCTTCTTGATTTTTTTAATTTCTTTTTTTTTTTTTTTTTTCTTTTTTTTTTTATTGCATTTTAGGTTTTGGGGTACATGTGATGAACATGCAAGATTGTTGCATAGGTACACACATGGCAGCGTGCTTTGCTGCCTTCCGTCCCCTCACCTGTATCTGTCATTTCTCCCCATGCTATCTCTTCCCACCTCCCCACCCCCCGCCCCTCCCCCATTTCCCCCCAACAGACCCCAGTGTGTAGTGCTCCCCTCCCTGTGTCCATGTGTTCTCATTGTTCAACACCCGCCTATGAGCGAGAATATACGGTGTTTGATTTTCTGCTCTTGTGTCAGTTTGCTGAGAATGATGGTTTCCAGGTTCATCCATGTCCCTATAAAGGACGTGAACTCATCGTTTTTGATGGCTGCATAATATTCCATGGTGTATATGTACCACATTTTCCCTATCCAGTCTATCATCGTTGGGCATTTGGGTTGGTTCCAGGTCTTTGCTATTGTAAACAGTGCTGCAATGAACATTCGTGTGCACGTGTCCTTGTAGTAGAATGATTTATAATCCTTTGGATATATACCCAGTAATGGGATTGCTGGGTCAAATGGGATTTCTATTTTTAGGTCCTTGAGGAATCGCCACACTGTCTTCCACAACGGTTGAATTAATTTACATTCCCACCAACAGTGTAAAAGTGTTCCTATTTCTCCACATCCTCTCCAGCATCTGTTGTTTCCCGATTTTTTAATGATCGCCATTCTAACTGGTGTGAGATGGTATCTCAATGTGGTTTTGATTTGCATTTCTCTGATGACCAGTGATGATGAGCATTTTTTCATATGTTTGTTGGCCTCCTGTATGTCTTCTTTTGTAAAGTATCTGTTCATATCCTTTGCCCATTTTTGAATGGGCTTGTTTGTTTTTTTCTTGTAGATCTGCTTTAGTTCTTTGTAAATTCTGGATATCAGCCCCTTGTCAGATGGGTAGACTGCAAAAATTTTTTCCCATTCTGTTGGTTGCCGATTCACTCTACTGACTGTTTCTTTTGCCGTGCAGAAGCTGTGGAGTTTGATTAGGTCCCATTTGTCTATATAATGATTTCTTTCCGTTTGGGTAGATATCCAGTAGTGGGATTGTTGGATCGAATAGTAGTTCTATTTTTAGTTCTTTGAGAAATCTCCATACTGTTTTCCATAGAGGTTGTACTAATTTACGTTCCCACCAACAGAATATAAGCATTCTTTTTTCTCTGCATTTTCACCAAAATAGACTTTTTATTTTTTTAAGATGGAGTCTGCTCTTGTCACCCAGGCTGGAGTGCAGTGGTACAATCTCAGCTCACCGCAACCTCCGCCTCCCGTGTTCAAGCAATTCTTCTGCCTCAGCCTCCTGAATAGCTGGGACTACACAGCACGCCACCTCGCCCAGCTAATTTTTGTATTTTTAGAAGAGACGGTATTTCATTATGTTGGCCAGTATTGCCCCGCAAAATTGACTTTTTAAATAGCCATTCTGCCTGGTGTAAGATGAGGTCTTATTGTTTGAATTCCTCGTCTCTCATTACTGACTTTCCATTTTGGGAAGGGACCATTGCTGGAGAGCTAGTGTGATCCTTTGGTGGTGGTGTACATTCAGATTTTTCACAGCTCAGAATTCTTACACTGCTTCCCTCTCATCTGGAAAGGCTGACACTTCTGATGTTTGTAATTATTTTCATGCAGATAGAATTTTTTTTGTCTCTTTATATATTTTTTCTTGATGTTCCTCCCCTCCCTAGGGGGTGTGACTGCAGAGTATGCTGGATAGGGTCTTTGGCTATTTATGCACTTCTCTAGGCAGGTTTTATATCAGGCTGTGCAGTTTGGCCTACAGACCAGTAGATGGTGCTTATGGGTAAGGGCCAGCTGTGGCACAAGTAGATGGGTATGTGTGTACCTGATCTTTGTTTACTATGAGGCTCTCTCTGCTGTTTCAGGTGATGGGCTGAACAGTGGTGTGACCAGTGCCCTGAGATTCCTGTTCTATGGGTTAGGAGACACACAGCTTGGCAGAGGTGAGCTCGTGGCCTGTTCATGAATACTCATATGAGTAGTACTCACTGGCCTGCTCATGAATACCCCCTATCAGCAGCACTGATGAAAGTGGATGGGAGGAGCTTCTGGTGAAATATGCTGAAATCTCTCTTGGGAGTGAGAGGGCTGCACTGGCTTTTCATCCTCAATAGGCAAGAACGTGGTCTGTTTTCTTATCATACCCCTGTTCCAGGGCTCTTGGCTCCTAATTCAGACAGAAACTGTAGTCTATCTCTGGACCACAGTGTGGTTGACAGCCTTGGAAAAGGCCTATTTTGGAACTTTCCATGGGAGTGGTTTAGGGGCAGAACTTTGTCACTTAGTCTGATATAGATAGCTGTATGGCTCACCTGTTCCCTGATGTGGTAGCACTGCTACTTCGTGTAGAGTGGGGAGGACTCCACCTTTGGGCCCCACGCTTGGCTTGGCCCCAACCTCAGGGCTAGAGAAAGTGATCTGGTTCTATGCCTGTTATATTGAGTAAACATGTATGCTTTCTTTAACTCCTGGAAAACCACCATAAGGAAGTTACTTTAAAAGTAACAGAGGAAAGTTAAGTGGCTACCAAGTGCTGCCCTCAAATTATTTCCTTCTCCACAGCCAAATTTACCAGAGTTCCCCCTTTTTCAGGTTTTATATTTCCCTGGCTTGAGTATTGCCACTACCTTCTCCCACTTACATGGCAGACGTAGATAATCAATCACTGTGTATATGTTCACAGTCCACAAGTTCATACTCTGTCCACAACATCACTGCAGCTACTGCTTAGCATGTCCTGGACTAGCGTGTGTACCATTGGGGTGTGCTGACTTGACGAAAAAGCCAATTCTAACTATGCAAGTTGAGGGATCAGGATACTGGAACATAGTTTTGAACTGGAAAATAGGATTGTTGCAGACTTGGGAGTGGGTATGTTCCTTTGGCCCTGTATGATCCTTCCTCTTTGAGAAGGAGCTCACCAAGTTAGTGGCTCCTTTGCACAGGGTAATCCTACTTGATGATAACCCACCAGGACTCTCTGGCACTTGCTCACCAGTCATCCTGGACCTGAAATCTTGACCCAGAAACAGCACTGTTGTGGCCATCTTTCTTCTTGTTGAAAGCCATCCTGGTGTTAGCTGCCTACCCCCCTGGATTCCTGCATTTGTCCTCGTCACTCTAATGTATTCCTGGCCTGGACTTATAGGCAGGCCAGACATTGTATAATTAGCTTTGCTTCAGTTTCCCTCCATAGTCATCAATTCATGAAAATAGAGTTCTTCCCTTGATCATAGTCCACCCAAACGGGCTCTAACACCTGCCTAGCATTTTCCAGTTCTTTGCTCTCTGAGAGGAGTTGAAATATCGTCCCAAACCTCCTAATCTGACTGGAGTTCTGAATAAAGGACTGCTTGGTCAAGACCAAACCACAGAATTAATTATCACTTGCTAATCCAAGAGAATAGTTACACAGTCTCCATCCATGCTATCCTAATCCAGTCCACCATTAGCTGTCATGTAAATTTACTGCAAGTATTTTTAAGGAGTCTAGATTTTATTCCTTATAATCTATTGACTGGAAGAGAATGAACAATTAGCCAAGACATGTTATTTCTCCAAGTTTCCACTGCTCACTGCCTGTCTCTCCTCTTGTGTAGTCTATACAAGAGGAAAACTACCAAGCTCCCACTGTTTCCAGACATGGAGTCAGGAAGTAACACCCAGGGCATGTCAGGTATGTTTCTGTCTAATAAGAATGTTACTCTTTCTCTTTAAAGATTTTTATTGCGCAGAAAGTAAGGTCAGAGATTTTATTATCATCATTGTCACCAGCACTAATGTCTTTCCCAGATTCATAAGAACAAGAAAATATCGGCCCACTTCAGAGTTTATTGAAGGAAATTTCTGCTTCCTGGGAATATTACCATAAAACCCTGGGGTATTTTTGTGCCTTCATAAATCAAAGGCCACATTAAGAAGACTTTGAAAATAAGAACAACAAGGGGTCTGGAGTAAAGAACTTTCACAAAGCAAGGACAAGAGGAACGAGTTGATCAGAAGAAGTTTTTTTCCTTAGTATCAGTTCTTTAATGAGGTGGCCCTGGAATTGTGCCACTCAGCTCTCCAGATGAAAGAAGCATATTTGTGGATTTGGATTTCTCCAGATGCTAAAACCAATCCACCACTGTGTCTGTGGCATGGCCACATGGGCCACAGACTGCTCACAGCCAATGATCGTGTTAAGAATATGGAGGCAACCTTATTCCTGGAAGATGTAGGACACTTGTGACTTAAAAGATTGACTAAGGACACTCCATCAGCTCTGTTGAAACTCTTAGAACTATCCCACAGCCTGAGATTCTACTTATTCAATCCTTCCTCTTATATAGGGTCAGATCCGCATCATTGTCCAACAGCTCTCCCTGCCTTCCCTGGGCTCCCCCAACCCCTCTTTAATAGATTTTACCCCAATATCTCTTACACATCTAATCCTGTGTTGGCCTCTGCTTCTCAGAGTATTCAAATCAATGTACTTAATAATAGTGAACTGATAGCTCATATCAGACCTTCTAGTATATCATGTTAGAGTTGTCTGTTCTTTTTTTTTTTATTAATTTTTCATTTGTGTGGGTACATAGTAGGTGTATATATTTATAGAGTACCTGAGATATTTTGATACAGGCATGCAATACGCAATAATCACAGCAGGATAAATGGGGCATCTGTTACCTCAAGCATTTATCATATCTTTGTGTTACAAACATTACAAATTATATTCTTTTAGTTACTTTTAAATGTACAATAAATTTTTGTTGACTGTAATCACCCTCTTGTGCTATCAAATGTTAGGTCTTATTTATTCTAACTATATTTTTGCACCCATTAACTACCCCCACTTTCCTCCCACCCCTTCTATCCTCATGAGTTCAATTGATTTGAGTTTCGTCTCCCACAAATGAGTGACACCATGTAACTTAACATAATGTCCTTCAGTTCCATTCATGTTATTTCAAATTACAGTATCTCATTCTTTTTTTAAATTTTTTAAATAGATATTTTATTGCATTTTAGGTTTTGGGATACATGTGAAGAACATGCAAGATTGTTGCATAGGTACATACATTGCAGTGTTGTTTGCTGCCTTCCTCCCCATCACCTATATCTGGTATTTCTCCCCATGCTATCCCTCCCCAACTCACCACCCCCTGCTGTCCCTCTCCTAGTTCCCCCCCCCCACCAGACCCCAGTGTGTGATGTTCCCCTCCCTGTGTCCATGTGTTCTCACTGTTCAACACCCACCTATGAGTGAGAACATTTGGTGTTTGATTTTCTGTTCTTGTGTCAGTTTGCTGAGAAGGATGGTTTCCAGGTTCATCCATGTCCCTACAAAGGACATGAACTCATCATTTTTTATGGTGGCATAGTATTCCATGGAGTATATGTGCCACATTTTCCCTGTCCCATCTACAGTACACCATTTTGTATATGTACCCCTTTTCTCTCTCTTTCTCATTCTCTCTCTCTCTTTATTTTTGCTGTTGTTGAGACAGAGTCTTACTCTGTCGCCCAGGCAGTCATGCAGTAGCGTGATCTCTGCTCACTGCAACCTCTGCCTCCGGGGTTCAAGCAATTTTCCTGCCTCTGTCTACTGAGTAGCTGGAATTACTGGTTTGCCCCACCACACCCAGCTAACTTTTGTATTTTTAGTAGAGACGGGGTTTCACCATGTTGACCAAGCTAGTTTCGAACTCCTGACCCCAGGTGATTCACCTGCCTCAGCCTCCCAAACTTCTAGGATTAAGGCATGAGTCACCTCGCCCCATCCTATGTACCCCATTTTTAAAATTCATTAATCTGTTGATGAACACTTAAGTTACTTCAAAATCTTAGCTATTGTGAGCAGTGCTGCAGTAAACATAAAAATGCAGATGTCTCTTTGATATATTCATTTCCTTTCTTTTCAATGTATACCTAGCAGTGGGATTGCTAGAGTGTGTGGTAGTTCTATTTTTAGTTTTCTAAGGAACCTCCATACTGTTCTGTAGGGTTGAACTAACTTAAATTCCAGCAAACTGTGTACGAGGATTCCCTTTTCTCCACCTTCTCACCAGTATTAATTATTGTCTGTCTTTTGGATAAAAGTCACTATAACTGGGGTGAGACGATATTTCATTGTAGTTTTGATTTGATATTTCATTGTAGTTTCTCTGATGATTAATGATTTGAACACCTTTTCATATGCCTGTTTACCATTTGTATGTCTTCTTTTGAGAAACATCTATTCAGGTCTTTTGCCCTTTTTTTCACTTATACATATTCAACTTTTTCTTCGTTTTCTTAATTATACTTTAAGTTCTAGGGTACATGTGCAGAACATGCAGTTTTGTTTCATAGGAATACATGTGCCATGGTGATTTGCTAAACCTATTCCCCCGTCATCTAATTTAGGTATTTCTCCTAGTTTTAGCCCTCCCCAACCCCCCACCACCACCTGCTATCACCCCCACCACCTCCCCTACCCGCCAACAGGCTCTGGTATGTGATGTGCCCCCACCCCATGTCCATGTGTTCTCATTGTTCAACACCCACTTATAAGTGAGAACATGTGGTGTTTGTGTCAGTTTGCTGAGAATGATGGTTTTCAGCTTCATCCATGTCCCTGCAAAGGACATGAACGCATCCTTCGTATGGCTGCATAGTATTCCATGGTATATGGTATATATGTGCAACATTTTCTTTATCCAGTCTATTGTTGATGGGCATTTGGGTTGGTTCCAAGTCTTTGCTACTGTAAACAGTGCTGCAATGAACATACGTGTGCATGTGTCTTTATAACAGAATGATTTATAATCCCTTGAGTATATACCCAGTAATTGGATTGCAGGGTCAAATGGTGTTTCTGGTTCTAAATCCTTGAGGAATTGCCACACTGTCTTCCACAATGGTTGAACTAATTTCCACATGATTATCTCAATAGATGCAGAGAAGGCCTTTGACAAAATTCAACAGCCCTTTATGTTAAAAACTCTCAATAAACTAGGTATCGATGGAACATGTCTCAAAATAATAAAAGCTATTTATGACAAACCCACAGCCAATTCATACTAAATGGGCAAAAACTGGAAGCATTTCCTTTGAAAACAGGCACAAGACAAGGATACTCTCTCTCACCACTCCTATTCAACATAGTATAGGAAGTTCTGGCCAGGGCAATCAGGCAAGAAAAAGAAATAAAGCGTATTCGATTAGAAAAAGAGGAAGTCAAATTGTCTCTATAATGCAGACAACATTGTATATTTAGAAGACCCCATCATCTCAGCCTAAAATCTCCTTAAGCTGACAAGCAACTTCAGCAAATTCTCAGGATCAATATGCAACTTTTATTTTACATTTAGGAGTACATGTGCAGGTTTATTGCCTGGGTATATTGTGTGATGCTGACATTTGGGGGTATGGTTGCTCCCATCACCCAAGTACTGAGCATACTACCCAAGAGTTTTCCAACTCTTGCCCAACTCCCTCTCCCCTTTAGTGGTCCATAGTGTCTATTGTTGCTATCTTTATGCCCATGAATAACCATTGTTTAGCTGTCATTTCTAAGTGAGAACACGTGGTATTTGGTGTTCTATGCCTGCATTAATTCCTTTAGGATAATAACCTCCAGCTGTATCTATGTTGTTACAAAGGACATGATTTTTATTTATGGTTGTACAGTATTCCATGGTATAAATGTACTACATTTTCTTTAACCAATCCGCAAATGATGGGAACCTAGGTTGATTTCATGTCTTTTGCTATTCTGAGTAGTGCTGCAATGAACATACTAGTGCATGTGATTTTAGGTAAAATGATTTATTTATTTTTTTCCTGCAAAAATCTAGTTTTGGTATTGCTGGGTCAAATGATAGTTCTTTTTTTCAGCTTTTACTTTGGTCATTTTATTTTTTTTTATTTTTATAGTTTATTGGGAAACACGTGGTGTTTGAGTACATGAGTAAATTCTTTAGCAGTGATTTGTGAGCTGTTGGTGCACTGATCACCCGAGCAGTATACACTACTCCTAGTTCTTAGTCTTTTATCCCTCAAGCCCTTCCCACCCTTTCCCCCTGAGACCCCAAAGTCCATTGTGTCATTCTTACCCCTTTACATCATCGTAGTGTAGCTCCCGCTTACGAGTGAGATTTAATGTTTGGTTTTACATTCCTGAGTTACTTCACCTAGAATATAGTCTCCAGTCTCATCCAGGTCACTGAGAATGCCATTAATTCATTCCTTTTAATGGCTGAATAATATTTCCTCATACACACACACACACACACACACACACACACACACACACACACACACGTATCTATATACATATCTCACAGTTTCTTTATCTACTCATTGATTGATGAGGATTTGAGTTGGCTCCACATTTTTGCAATTGCCAATTGTGCTGCTATAAACGTGCATGTTCAAGTATCTTTTTCATACAATGACTTCTTTTCCTCTGAGAAGATACCCAATAATGGAAATGCTGAATCAAATTGTAGTTCTACTTTTAGTTCTTTAAGGAGTGTCCACACTGTTTTCCATAGTGGTTGTACTAGTTTACATTAGCACAGCAATGTAAAAGTGTTCCTTGTTGGCATCCATCTATTTTTTTTTAATGGCCATTCTTGCAAGAGTAAGGTGGTATTGCATTGTGGTTTTGATTTTCATTTATTTCCCTGATAATTACTGATGTTGAGCATTTTTTCATATGTTTCTTGGCCCTTCGTATATTTTCTTTTAAGAATTGTCTATTCATGTCCTTAGCCCACTTTTTGATGGGATTGTTTCTTTTCTCCTTGCTAATTTGTTTGGATTTGTTGTAGATTCTGATATTAGTCCTTTGTCAGAGGTATAAATTGTGAAGATTTTCTCCTACTCTTTGGATTGTCTGTTTATTCTGTTAATTGTTCCTTTCACTGTGCAAAAGCAATTTGGTTTAATTAGGTACCAGCTATTTATCTTAGCTTTTATTGCTTTTGCTTTTGGGTTCTTGGTAATGAAATCCTTGCCTAAGCTAATGTCTAGGAGGGAATTTCCAAAGTTATCTTATAGAATTTTTATAGTTTTAGGTCTTAGATTTAAGTCCTTAATCCATCTTGAGTTGATTTTTGTATAAGGTGAGAGATGAGGATTCAGTTTCATTCTCCTACATGTGGCTTGACAATTATCCCAGCACCATTCATTGAATTGGGCATCCTTTCATTACTTTGTGTTTTTGCTTCTTTTGTCAAAGATCAATTGACTGTAAGAATTTGGGTTTATTTCTGGGTTCTCTATTCTGTTCCATTGGTCTTTGTGCCTATTTTTATGCTAGTATCATGCTGTTTTGGTGACTATAGCCTTATGGTTTGAAATTAGGTAATGCGATGCCTCTAGATTTCTTCTTTTTGCTTAGTCTTGCTTTGGTTATGTGGGCTCTTTTTTGGTTCCATACCAATTTTAGAATTGTTTTTTTCTAATTATGTGAAGAATAATGGTGGTATTTCAATGGGAATTGTATGGATTTGTAGATTGCTTTTGGCAATATGGCCATTTTCACAATATTGATTCTACCTATCCATGAGCATGGGATGTGTTTCTATTTGTTTGTGTCATCTGTAATTTTCTTCAGCAGTGATTTGTAGTTTTCCTTGTAGAGGTCTCTCACCTCCTTTGTTAGGCATAGTTCTAAGTATTTTATTTTATTTTATTTTATTTATTTATTTGCAGCTATTGTAAAAGGGGTTGAGTTCTTGAATTGATTCTCCACTTTATGACTGTTGCTCTATAGAAGAGCTACTGATTTGTGTACATTAATTTTATATTCTGAAACGTTGCTGAATTCTTTCATCAGTTCTAGAAGCTTTCCGGAGGAGTCCTTCGGGTTCTCTAGGTAAACAATTATATCATCCGCTAACAGCAGCAGTCTGACTTCCTCTTTACTGATTTGGATGTCCTTTATTTCTTTCTCTTGTCTGATTGCTCTGTGTGGGACTTCCAGGATTATGTTGAAGTGGTGAGAGTGGGCATCCTTGTCTTGTTTCAATTCTCAGAGGGAATACTTTCAGCTTTTCCCCATTCAGTATTATGTTGACTGTGAGTTTGTCACAGACAGCTTTTATTACATTGAGATATGTCCCTTGTATGCCGATTTTGCTGAGAGTTTTAATCGTAAAAAGATACTGGGTTTTGTGGAATGCCTTTTCTGCCTCTATTAAGATGATCATGTGATATTTTGGTTTTGATTTTGTTTATGTACTGTATCACATTTATTGACTTATGTATATTAAACAATCCCTGAACCCCTGGTGTGAAACCCACTTGATCATGGTGTATTATCTTTTTGATATGTTTTTGGATTCAGTTAGCTGGTATTTTGTTAAGGATTTTAGCTTCTATGCTAATCAGGGTTATTGGTCTGTAGTTTTTGGGTTTGTTTTGTTTTGTTTTGTTTTGTTTTGTTTTGTGTTTGGTTATGTTCTTTCCTGCCTTTGGTATTACGGTGATACTGGCTTCATAGAATAATTTAGGGAGGGTTCTCTCTTTATCTTGTGGAATAGTATCAATATGATTAATATCAATTCTTCTTTGATTGTCTGGTAGAATTCTTCTGTGAATCTATCTGGTCCTAAACTTTTTTTTTCTTGGTAAGTTTTTAATTGTCATTTCAATCTGACTGCTTGTTACTGGTCTGCTCAGAGTATCTAATTCTTCCTGATTTATAATAGGAGAGTTGTCTCTTTCCAGGAACTTATCCATCTCCTCTAGGTTTTCTAGTTTATGGGCATAAAGTTGTTTGTAGTACTCTTAAATAATCTTTCATATTTCTGTGGTGTTAGTTGTAATATCTCCTGTTTCATCTCTAATTACACTTATTTGGATTTCTCTCTTTTCTTGGTTAATCTTGCTAATGGTCTATCAATTTTATTTATATTTTCAAGAAGCTAGCTTTTGGTTTCATTTGTTTTTGTATTTTTTTGTTTCAATTTCATTTAGCTCCACTCTGATCTCAGTTATTTCCTTTCTTCTGCCTACTTTAGGTTTGGTTTGTTCTTGTTTCTCTAGTTCCTTGAGGTATGACTTTATATTGTTTGTGTTCTTTCAGACTTTTTGATATAGGTGTTTAGGGCTATGAACTTTCCTCTTAGCACTGACTTTGCTGTATCCTAGAGGTTTTGATAGGATGTGACTCTACTGTATTTCACTTTGAAAATTTTTTTAATTTCCAACTTGATTTTATTTTTGATCTGATGATGATTCAGGAGCAAGTTATTTAATTTCCATGTATTTGCATGGTTTTGAAGGTTCTTTTTGGAGTTGATTTCCAGTTGTATTCCACTGTGGTCTGAGAAGGTGCTTGATATAATTTCAGATTTCTTGAATTTATTGAGACTCGTTTTGTGGCCTATCATATGGTCTATCTTGGAGAAAGTTCCATGCACTGTTGAATAGAATGTATATTCTATGGTTGCTTGGTAGAATGTTCTGTAAATATTTGTCAAGTCAATTTGCAGGTTACAGTTTAATTCCATTGTTTCTTCATTGACTTTCTGTCTTGATGATCCATCTAGTGTGCTGTCAGTGGAGTATTAAAGTACTTCATTATTATTGTGTTGCTATATATCTCATTTCTTAGGTCTATTAGTAATTATTTTATGAATTTGTGAGCTGCACTGCTATGTGCATGGATGTTTAATATTGTGATTTTTCCTGCTGGACAAGGCCTTTTATTATTATATAAGGTCCTTCTTTGTCTTTTTTAACTGCCGTTGCTTTAAAGTTTGTTTTGTCAGATATAATAAGTACAGCTACTCCTGTTCCCTTTTGGTGTCCATTTGCATGGAGTGTCTTTTTCCATCCTTTTACCTTAAGTTTATGTGAGTCCTTATGTGTTAGGTCAGTCTTTTGAAGGCAGCAGATAGTTGGTTGGTAAATTCTTATCCATTTTGCAATTCTGCATCTTTTAACTGGAACATTAAGGCCATTTATGTACAACATTATTATTGAAATGTGAGGTACTATTCCATGTATCATGCTATTTGTTGCCTATATACGTTGTGGGTTTTTTTGTTTTGGGGATTTTTAAATTGTATTTTTGTTTTATAGGTTCTGTGAGATTTATGCTTTAAAAACGTTCTGTTTTAATGTGTTTCCAGTATTTGCTTCAAGGTTTAGAGATTAATTTTTAGCATTTTTTTTTGTAGTGTTGGCTTGCCAGTGGCAAATTCTCTCAGCCATTGTTTGTCTGAAAAAGACTGTATCTTTCCTTCATTTATGAAGCTTAGTTTCCCTGGATACAAAATTCTTGGCTGATAATTGTTTTATTTGAGGAGACTGAAAATAGGGCCCCAATCTCTTCTAGCTTGTAGGGTTTCTGCTGAGAAATCTACTGTTAATCTTACAGGTTTTCCTTTACAGGTTACTTGGTACTTCTGTCCCACAGCTCTTAAGATTCTTTCTTTCGTCTTACCTTTGGATAACCTGCTGATGTGCCTAGGTGATGATCTTTTTGTGATGAATTTCCCAGGTGTTCTTTGTGCTTCTTGTATTTGGATGTCTAGTTCTCTAGCAAGGTCAGGGAAGTTTTCCTCAATTATTTCCCCAAATATATTTTTCAAACTTTTATATTTCTTTTCTCCCTCAGGAATACTGAATATTCTCAGGTTTGTTTTTTTAACATAATCTGAGATTTCTGAGAGGCTTTGTTCATATTTTCTTTCTTTCTTTCTTTTTGTCTTTGTTGAATTGAGTTAATGCAAAAATCTTGTCTTTGAAGTCTGAAGTTCTTCCTTCTGCTTGTTCAATTCCATTGCTCAGAATTTCCAGAACATTTTGCATTTCTATAAATGTGTTCATTGCTTTCTGAAGTTTGGAATTCTTTTTTATTTATGCCGTCTATTTTACTGAATATTTTTCCCTTCACTTCTATCTTTTTTTTTTTATTTATTTCCTTACATTGGGATTTGCCTTTCTCTGATACCTCCCTGATTTGCTTAATAACTAACCTTCTGAATTCTTTTTCAAGTAAGTCAGGGATTTGTTCTTGGGTTTGATCCATTGCTGGTGAGCTAGTGTGATTTTTGGGAGGTGTTAAAGAACCTTGTTTTTTCACGTCCAGAATTGGTTTACTGGTTCCTTCTCATTTGGGTAAGTTCTGTCAGAGGGAAGGTCTAGGGCTCAAGGCTGTTGTTCAGATTATTTTGTCCTATAGGGTGTTTCCTTGATGTGGTATTCTCCTCCTTTTCCTAGGGATGTGACTTCCTGAAAACTAAGTCATACTGATTGTGATCTCTTTTCTGGATCTAGCCACCCAACAAGTCTAAAAGGCTCTAGGCTGGTACTGGGTGTTGTCTTCACAGTCTTTTGATGTGAACTGTCTGTGGGTCTCTCAGCCATGGATACCAATACCTGTTCCAGTGGAGATGTCAGGGTGTGAAATGGACTCTTTGAGAGTTTTTAGCTTTGGTTGATGAGTGCAATATTTTTGTGCTGGTTGACTTCCTGTCAGGAGGTGACACTTTCAAGAGAGCACCAGCTGTAGTAGTATGGGCGAGGAACAGTGGACAGGGCCATAGAACTCCCTAGAGTATATGACCTTTCACTTTAGTTACCAGGGTGGATAGGGAAGGACCATCACGTGGAAGCAGGGTTAGCCAGTCTGAGCTCAGACTGTAGATGGATGGGTGTTGCTGTGGCTGCTGTGGGAGACAGGCGAAAGGTTCCCAGGCCAATGGAGTTATATTCCTAGGAGGATTCTGGCTGCTTCTTCTGTGTCACGCAGGTTGTCAGGGAAGTGGGGGAAAGCTGGCAGTCACAGGCTTCACCCAGCTCTCATGCAACCCAAACAGCCTGTGTCACTCCCACTGTGCCCCCACCACAGCACTGAGTCTGTTTCTAGGCAGTGGGTGAGCAGTACTGAGAACTTGCCCCAGGCTACCCACTTCCCAGCTGTGAAAGCAAATATGGCTTGCCTTCTTTTCTAGCCTGTAGAGTCTCCTGGATTTCTGCCCTCCCACAAGTTCTGGCCAGGAGACTTCTCTATGGGTTCAAAGTGTTACAAAGTTCAGCTGGAGGTTATTTCCTCCCTGTGACATTTTCCCAGTACCTCTGGCAGCCCTCCTCAAGGACCCCTGTGACATAAGGCAGAAATGGGTTGCTAGGAGACTGAGCAAGCCCACAGGGATTTTCCTGCTGCTTCCTCTACTCCTGTATTTCACTTACCTCTCTAAATTGACTTAGTTCCAGGTAAGGTCAGAATATTTTCCCATAATCTAGACCTTCAGTGGGATGTGTGTTCAGGAGCAGATGATCTCCCTTTCTCACTTCCACAGTTTGGGCACTTACAGTATTTGGGGTGTCTTCCAGGTCCTGCAGCAACAATACACTTTCTTCAGAGGGTCTGTGGGTTCTCCTGGCTTTCCTAGTATATTCCTGAAGCTGTTCTGGAACAAAAGTTTACAGTATGGGAGTCTACATGCTGTTCTGTCTGTCTGAGTGGGAGTTGCATTCTAGTCCTGCCTTCTGTCTGCCATGATCTCCAAATGATAGTTTGTCCATTTTTCAGTCAGACTATTAGATTTACTGCTACTGTGTTTTTTAGTTCATTATATATTCTGGTGATTAATCCTTTGTCAGAGGGGTAGTTTGTAAATATGTTCTCCCATTCTGTGGGTTGTCTCTTCACTTTGTACATTGTTTCCTTTGCTGTCCAGAAGCTTTTTAACTTGATGTTGTCCCATTTGCCAATTTTTGCTTTGGTTGTATGTGATTTGAGAGTATTACTTAAGAAATCTTTGCCCAGACCAATGTTCTGAAGAGTTTCTTCAATGTTTTCTTATAATAGTTTTATAGTTTGAGGTCTTATATTTAAGCCTTTAATCCATTCTGATTTAATTTTTATATATGTGAGAGGCAGGGATTTAGTTTCACTATTCTGCATAGTCAGTTTTCTCAGCATCATTTCTTGAAGAAACCTGTTCTTTCCCCAATGTATATTCTTGGCACCTTTGTTGCAAATGAGTTCACTGTAGATGTATGTATTGAGTTCTAGTTTCTCTATTCTGTTTCATAGGTCTATGTATTTTATGGCAGTACCATGCTGTTTTGGTTATTAAAGCTCTGTAGTAAAATTTGAAGTCAGATAATGTGATGATTTCAGTTTTTCTCTTTTTGCTCAGATGGCTTTGGCTATTCTGGGTCTTTTGGAGTGCCATTGAAATTTTAGGATTATTTTTGTCTGTTTTTAATTAGGCATAAGATACCTCTTCAGCAAATTATATAGAACCCTCACTAAAGTGTGTATTCAATATTTTCTAGTTAGACCTTTTTTCTCAGTAAAATTATTTCATAAAGAACCTCTTCAATGATCTGGCAAGATGGCCAAATAGGAAGAACTCTAGTCTGCAGCTCCTAGTGAGACCAACACAGAAAACGGATGATTTCTACATTTGCAACTGAGGTACTTGATTCATCTCACTGAGACAGGTTAGACAGTGGGTGTAGTCCATGGAGGGTGAGTAGAAGCAGGGTGGGGTGTCTCCTCACCCAGTAAGTGTGAAGGGCTGGGGAGCTCCCTCCCCTAGCCAAGGGAAGCCATGGGGTACAGTGCCATGAGGGACAGTGCTATCCAGCTCAGATACTATGTTTTCCCATGGTTTTTGCAACCCACAGATGAGGAGATTCCCTTGGGTGCCTACACCACCAGGGCCATGTGTTTCAAGCACAAAACTGTACAGCTGTTTGAGCAGGCACAGAGCTAGCTGCAGGGTTTTTGTTTTTGTTTTTGTTTTTGTTTTGGTACCCCAGTGGTGCCTGAAACACCAGTGAGACAGAATCGTTCACCCAACTGGAAAGAAGGCTGAAGACAAGGAGCCAAGTGGTTTTGCTCGGTGGGCCAGCAAGCTAAGATCCACTGCTGGAAATTCTTGCTGCCAGCACAGCACTCTAAAGTCAACCTGGAATGCTCGAGCTTAGGGTTAGGAGGGGTGACCATCATTTACTGAAGCTTGAGTAAGGGATTTTCCCCTCATGGTGTAAACAAGCTGCCAGGAATTTTGGACTGGGTGGAGCAGCACAGCAAAGCCACTGTCCCCAGACACCCACTTGAGATTCCTTCTCTCTAGGGAGGGCATCTCTAAAAGACAGGCAGCAGCCCCAGTCAGAGGCTTATAGATAAAACTTCTATCTCCCTGGGACAGAGCACCTGGGGAAAGGTGTGGCTGTGGGTGCAGCTTCAGCAGACTTAAACATTCCTGCCTGCCAGCCCTAAAGACAGCAATGGATCGCCCAGCACAGCACTCAAGCTCTGCTAACGGACAGACTACCTCCTCAAGTGGGTCCCTGACCCCTGTGCTTCCTGACTGGGAGTTACTTCCTAGCAAGGATTGACAGACACCTCATACAGGAGAGCCCCAGCTGGCATCTGGCAGGTGCCCCTCTGAGATGAAACTTCCAGAAGAAAGGGCAGGCAGCAATCCTTGCTGTTCTGCAGCCTCCACTGGTGATACCCAGGCAAACAGGGTCTGGAGTGAACCTCCAGCAAACTCCAGCAGACCTGCAGAAGAGACGCCTGACTGTGAGAAGAAAAACTAACAAACAGAAAGCAATAATATTAACATCAACAAATAAGACACCCATGCAAAATCCTCATCCAAAGATCATCAGCATCAAAGATCAAATATAGACAAATCCACATAGATGAGGAAAAAACAGCACAAAAAATGCTGAAAAGTTCAAAAACCAGAATGCCTCTTCTCCTCCAAAGGATCACAACTCCTCCCTAGCAAGGGAACTAAACTGGATGGAGAATGAGTTTGACAAATTGACAAAAGTAGGCTTCAGAAGGTGGGTAATAACAAACTACTCCAAACTAAAGAAGCATGTTATAATGCAATGAAATGAAGTTAAAACCCTTGATAAAAGGTTACAAGAACTGCTAACTAGAATAACCAGTTTTGAGCAGAACATAAATAACCTGATGGAGTTGAAAAACACAGCACAAAATCTTCATGAACCATACATAAGTATCAACAGCTAAATCGATCAGGTGGACGAATAAATATCAGAGATTAAAGATCAACTTAATGAAATAAAGCGTGAAGACAAGACTAGATAAAAAAGAATGAAAAGGAATGAACAAAGCCTCCAAGAAATACGAGACTAGGTGAAAAAAACCAAACCTATGATTGATTAACGTACCTGAAAGTGATGAGGAGAATGGAACCAAGTTGAAAAACACACTTCGCAGTAATGGGATTGCTGGGTCAAATGGGATTTCTATTTTTAGGTCATTGAGGAATCGCCACACTGTCTTCCACAATGGTTGAACTAATTTACACTCCCACCAACAGTGTACTGGGTATATATCCAAAGGATTATAAATCATTCTACTATAAGGACACATGCACACGAATGTTCATTGCAGCACTGTTTACAATAGCAAAGACCTGGAACCAACCCAAATGTGCATCGATGATAGACTGGATAGAGAAAATGTGGTACATATACACAATGGAATATTATGCAGCCATCAAAAACAATGAGTTCATGTCCTTTGTAGGGACATGGATGAACCTGGAAACCATCATTCTCAGCAAACTGACAAAAGAGCAGAAAATCAAACACCGCATGTTCTCACTCATAGGTGGGTGTTGAACAATGAGAACATATGGACACAGGGAGGGGAGCACTACACAGTGGGGTCAGTTCGGGGGAAATAGGGGAGGGACAGGGAGTGGGGAGGTAGGAAGAGATAGCATGGGGAGAAATGACAGATACAGGTGAGGGGAAGGAAGGCAGCAAACCACACTGCCATGTATGTACCTATGCAACAATCTTGCATGTTCTTCACATGTACCCCAAAACCTAAAATGCAATTAAAAAAAAGAAAGAAAAGAAAAACACACTTCACATATTTTTCAGGAGAACTTCCCCAACCTAGCAAGACAAGCCAACATTTAAATTCAAGAAATACAGAGAATGCCACTAAGATACTCCTCGAGAAAAGCAACCCCAAGACACATAATCATCAGATTCACCAAGGTTAAAATGAAAGAAAAAAATGTTAAGGGCTGTCAGAGATAAAGGTCAGGGTATCCACAAAAGGAAGTTCATTAGACTAACAGAGGGTCTTTCTGCAGAAACAAGTCAGAATAGAGTGGGAGCCAATATTCAACATTCTTTAAAAAATAATTTTCAACCCAGAATTTCATATACAGCCAAACTAAGCTTCATAAATGAAGAAAAAAAAATCCTTTACAGACAAGCAAATGCTGAGGGATTTTGTCACCACCAGGCCTGCCTTACAAGAGCTCCTGAAGGAAACACTAAATATGGAAAGAAAAACCAATACCAGCCACTACGAAAACAACCAAAATATGAAGAACAAGGACAGTGTGAAGGAACTGCATCACCTAATGTGAAAAATAAACAGCTAGCATCATGATGACAGGATCAAATTCACACATAATGATATTAATCTTACATGTAAGTGGGCTAAATATCCCAATTAAAAGACACAGACTGGCAAAATGCCTAGAGTCAAGACCCATTGGTGTGCAGTATTCAAGAGACCCATCTCATGTGCAAAAACACATAGGCTCAAAATAAAGGATTGAAGGAACATTTACTAAGCAAATGGAAAGCAAAAAATAGCAGGGGTTGCAATCCTAGTCTCTGATAAAACAGACTTTAAGCCAACAAAGATTACAAAAGACAAAGAAGAGCATTACATAATTACAAAGGAATCAATGCAACAAGAAAAGCTAACTATCCTAAATATATATGCACCCAATACAGCAAGATCCAAATTCATAAAGAAGTTCTTAGAGACCTACAAAGAGACTTAGATTCCCACACAATAATGGTGGGAGACTTTAACACCACACTGTCAATATTAGACAAATTAATGGGACAGAAAATTAACAAAAAATATTAAGGTTTGAACTCAGCTCTGGACCAAGCAGACCTAATAGACAACTACAGAACTCTCCACCCCAAATCAACAGAATATACATTCTTCTCAGAACCATGTAGCATTTATTCTAAAATTGACCACATAATTAGAAGTAAAACATGCCTAAGCAAATGTAAAAGAAAGGAAATGACGACTAACAGTCTCTCAGACCACAGTGCAATTAAATTAGAACTCAGGATTAAGAAACTCACTCAAAACTATACAACTACAGGGAAACTGAAAAACCTGATCCTGAATGACTACTGGATAAATAACAAAATTAAGGCAGAAATAAATAAGTTATTTAAAACCAATTAGAACAAAGAAACAATGTACCAGAATCTCTGGGACACACCGAAAGCAGTGTTTAGAGGGAAATTTATAGTACTAAATACCCACAAGAGAAAGCGGGAAATGTCTAAAATCAAAACTATAACATCACAATTAAAAGAACTAAAAAAGCAAGAGCAAACAAATTCAAAAGCCAGTAGAAGACAAGAAATAACTAAGATCAGAGCAGAACTGAAGAAGATATCAAAATGAAAAACCTTCAAAATATCAACGAATCAAGAAACTGTTTTTTAAAAGATTAAAAAAAAATAGATGACTAGCCAGACTAATAAAAAAAAAAAGAGAGAAGAATCAAATAGTCACAATGAAAAATGATAGAGAGGATATCACTACTGATACCACAGAAATACAAAATACCATCAGAGAATACTATGAATACCTCTATGCACATAAACTACAAAATCTAGAAGAAATGGATAAATTCTTGAACACATATACTCTCCCAATACTAAACCAGGAAGAAGTCGAATCCCTGAATAGACCAATAACAGGTTCTGAAATAGGCAGTAATTAGTAGCCTACCAAGCAAAAAAGCCCAGGTCCAGTTGGATTCACAGCTGAATTCTACCAGAGGTACAAAGAGGAGATGGTACATTCCTTCTGAAACTATTCCAAACAATAGAAAAAGATGGACTCCTCCCTAACTCATTTTATGAGGCCAGCATCATCCTGATACCAAAACCCGGCAGAGACACAACAAAAAAAAAATTTCAGGCCAATATTCCTGATGAACATTGATGTAAAAATTCTCAATAAACACAGCCAAACTGAATCCAGCAGTACGTCAAAAAGCTTATTCGCCGTGATCAAGATGGCTTCATCCCTGGGATATAAGACTGGTTGAACATATACAAATTAATAAATATAAACCTTTGCATAAACAGAACCAATGACAAAAATCACATGATTATCTCAACAGATGCAGAAAATGCCTTCAATAAAATTCAACACCTCTTCATGCTATAAACTCTGAATAAACTAGGTATTGATGAAATGTATCTCAAAATAATAAGAGCTATTTATAACAAACCCACAGCAAATATCATATTGAATGGGCAAAAGCTGGAAGCATTCCCTTTGAAAACCAGCACAAGACAAGGATGCCCTCTTTCACCATTCTTATTCAACATAGTACTGGAAGTTCTGGCCAGAGCAATCAGAAAAGAGAAAGAAATAAAGGATATTCGAATAGGAAGGTAGGAAGTCAAACTGTCACTGCTGACAGATGGCATGATTATATATTTAGAAAACCCCATTGTCTTAGCTCAAGATCTTAAGCTGATAAGCAACTTCAGCAGTCTCAGAATACAAAATCAATGTGAAAAAATCACAAGCATTCCTATACACCAATAATAGAGAACCAAATCATGAGTGAACTCCCATTGACAATTGCTACAAAAAGAATAAAATACCTAGAAATACAACTTACAAGGGATGTAAAGGACCTCTTCAAGAAGAACTACAAACCACTGCTCAAGGAAATAAGAGAGGACATGAACAAATGGAAAAATATTCAATGCTCATAGATAGGAAAGATCAACATCATGAAAATTGTCATATTGCTCAAAGTAATTTATAGATTCAATGCTATTTCTATCAAGCTGCCATTAACTTTCTTTTCAAAATTATATACAAAAAAAACTACTTTAAATTTCGTATGGAACCAAAAAAGAGGTTTTATAGCCAAGACAATCCTAAGCAAAAAGAACAAAGCTGGAGGCATCATGCTGCCTGACTTCAAACTATATTACAAGGCTGCAGTAACCAAATCAGCCTGGTACTGCTACCAAAGCAGATACTTAGACCAGTGGAATAGAACACAGACCTCAGAAATAACACCAAATGTCTACAACCATCTTATCTTTGACAAACCTGACAAAAACAAGCAATGGAAAAATGATTCCCTATTTAATAAATGGTATTGGGAAAACTGGCTAGCCATATGCAGAAAACTGAAACTGGACCCCTTCCTTACACCTTATAATAATATTAACTGAAGATGGATTAAAGACTCAAATGTAAGACCTAAAACCAAATAAACCCTAGAAGAAAACCTGGGCAACACCATTCAGGAATCAGCCATAGAGAAAGATTTTATGGCTCAAACACCAAAAACAATGACAACAAAAGCTAAAATTGACAAATGAAATCTAATTAAACTAAAAAGCTTTTGCACAGAAAAAGAAACTATCATCAGAGTGAACAGACAACCTACAGAATGCAAGAAAAATTTTGCAATCTATCCAGCTGACAAAAGGCTAATATCTAGAATCTAGATGGAACTTAAATAAATTTACAAGAAAAAAAAAACATCAAAAGTGGGGGAAGGATATGAACACATACTTCTCAAAAGAAAACATTTATGCAGCCAACAAACATGATAAAAGCTCATTATCACTGGTCATTAGAGAAATGCAAATCAAAACCACAATGAGATACCATCTCACGCCAGTTAGAATGATGATCATTGAAAAGTCAGGGAACAACAGATGCCAGAGAGGATGTGGAGAAATAGGAGCACTTTTACATTGTTGGTGAGAGTGTAAATTAATTCAATCATTGTAGAAGACAGTGTGGCAATTCCTCAATGATCTAAAACCAGAAATACCATTTGACCCAATAATGTCCCATTATAAACCCAAAGAATTATAAATCATTCTACTATTATTATATCCTATTATATCCTACTATAATCTACTACTATTACTATATCCCATTATAAACCCAAAGAATTATAAATCATTCTACTATAAAGACACATGTACATGTATGTTTATTGCAGCAATAGCAAAGACGTGGAACCAACCCAAATGCCCATCAATGATAGACTGTATAAAGAAAGTGTGGCACATATACCCCATGGAATGCCATGTAGCCATAAAAAAGGATGAGTTCATATCCTTTGCGGAAACATGGACTAACACAGGAGCAGAAAACCACACAATGTGTTCTCACTCGTAAGTAGGAGTTGAGTATTGAGAACACATGGACACAGGGAGAGGAACATCACACACTAGGGCCTGTCTGAGGGTGGGGAGCAAGGAGAGGGATAACATGAGGAGAAATACCTAATATAGATGACAGATTGATGGGTGCAGCAAACCACCATGGCACCTTTATATCTATGTAACAAACCCGTACATTCTGCACATGTATCCCAGAACTTTAAGGTATAATGAAAAAAAAACCCCATTCACAATTGCTACAAAGAGAATAAAATACCTAGGAATACAACAAACAAGGAACGTAAAGGACCTCTTCAAGGAGAACTACAAGCCATTGCTCAACGAAATAAGAGAGGATACAAACAGATGGAGAAACATTCCATGTTCATGGTTAGGAAGAATCAACATAGTGAAAATGGCCATACTGCCCAAAGTAATTTACAGATTCAACACTATTCCCATCAAGCTACCAATGATCTTCTTCACAGAACTGGGAAAAAACACCTTAAACTTCATATGGAACCAAAAGAGAGCCCGCATAGCCAAGTCAATTCTAAGCAAAAAGAACAAAGCAGGAGGCATCACACTACCGGACTTCAAACTATACTACAAGTCTACAGTAATCAAAACAGCATGGTACTGGTACCAAAACAGAGATATAGACCAATGGAACAGAACAGAGGCCTCACAGGAAATACAACATACCCACAACCATCTGATCTTCGACAAACCTGACAAAAACAAGCAATGGGGAAAGGATTCCCTGTTTAATAAATGGTGTTGGGAAAACTGGCTAGCCATGTGCAGAAAGCAGAAACAGGACCCCTTCCTGACACCTTACACCAAAATTAACTCCAGATGGATTACGGACTTAAACATCAGACCTAACACCATAAAAGCCCTAGAAGAAAATCTAGGCAAAACCATTCAGGACATAGGTGTAGGCAAGGACTTCATGACCAAAACGCCAAAAGCAATGACAACAAAAGCCAAAATAGACAAATGGGACCTAATCAAACTCCACAGCTTCTGCACGGCAAAAGAAACAGTCAGTAGAGTGAATCGGCAACCAACAGAATGGGAAAAATTTTTGCAGCCTACCCATCTGACAAGGGGCTGATATCCAGAATTTACAAAGAACTAAAGCAGATCTACAAGAAAAAAACAAACAAGCCCATTCAAAAATGGGTGAAGGATATGAACAGATACTTTACAAAAGAAGACATACAGGAGGCCAACAAACATGAAAAAATGCTCATCATCACTGGTCATCAGAGAAATGCAAATCAAAACCACATTGAGATACCATCTCACACCAGTTAGAATGGCGATCATTAAAAAATCGGGAAACAACAGATGCTGGAGAGGATGTGGAGAAATAGGAACACTTTTACACTGTTGGTGGGAATGTAAATTAATTCAACCATTGTGAAAGACAGTGTGGCGATTCCTCAAGGACCTAAAAATAGAAATCCCATTTGACCCAGCAATCCCATTACTGGGTATATATCCAAAGGATTATAAATCATTCTACTATAAGGACACGTGCACACGAATGTTCATTGCAGCACTGTTTACAATAGCAAAGACCTGAAACCAACCCAAATGCCCAACGATGATAGACTGGATAGGGAAAATGTGGTACATATACACCATGGAATATTACGCAGCCATCAAAAACGATGAGTTCACGTCCTTTGTAGGGACATGGATGAACCTGGAAACCATCATTCTCAGCAAACTGCCACAAGAGCAGAAAATCAAACACCGTATATTCTCACTCATAGGCAGGTGTTGAACAATGAGAACACATGGACACGGGGAGGGGAGCACTACACACTGGGGTCCATTGGGGGGAAATGGGGGAGGGGCAGGGGGATGGGGAGGTGGGAAGAGATAGCATGGGGAGAAATGACAGATACAGGTGAGGGGACGGAAGGCAGCAAAGCACACTGCCATGTGTGTACCTATGCAACAATCTTGCATGTTCATCACATGTACCCCCAAACCTAAAATGCAATAAAAAAAAACCCAATTGACAAAAAAAGAACCTATTCAATCATATACATAAAAACGAGCACACAAACACATATGAGTCCCCACTATCTATATTATGTATATATACTTACACACATGTATATACACACACAGATAATCTACTTGTACATTAGATATATATAGATACAGATATCTAAAGAGGAGTAGTGAGAGAAATAGCTAAAAATCTGGGCCTTACACATGGCACAAAAATATGAACAGAGAATTTTACGGAATGCTGACTTAAACATAATTTATGCTTGGGTGTAGTAATGGTTCACTTACAATAATGTAATTGTCTTTTAAATTTTCCTCATACTTTGTGTTAATGTGCCTCTGTGCCATGTAGGCATGGAATACATAAATGAACATGCCCACACTTGTCCTAGTAAAATACTCACTTTGTTATCCCTCCTGGATAGTAATTTCTTAGAATAGAGACAGCGATTTGGGCTATAGAAAAGCTTTACAGAGTGCCAAATTCAAAATAGTAGGATGAACAAATGAATTCTGGTACAAACCTGAGTTCCTCTAAAGTAGTATCTTTCTAAGGGCTGTCAGCTGGCTCCCTGCATCAGCGTCACTGGCAGCATTTGGGGGAATTGCTGTCCCAAGGTCCCATACCCAATACCACCCACTCAGATCTGCAAAGAGTATATTTCTACAAAATTCAAAAATAAATATTCAGTGACTCTACGTATTATGTAATATTATATATCTATGTAATAATCCAAAGTTTATATGTCAAACATTTGCAAATCAAATCTTTTTTTCATCGACCCACCTTAAGATACCAAAGCTTATTTATCTTCATTTTTACTAATCTTTCTGAATCACTGTTAATCATGGTTTCAGCTGTTGAGGTCACATCCCCAGTGACCCCTACCCATGAAGCTTCTCTCTGTGAAGTCCTTGTTTTGTTTTTTGCTTGTTTAAACTAGGACATGAAAGTCCCTGAGATATGGTATTTACAAATAATTCACAAGGAGGCTGTCTGCATTGACAATTGTGAACCCCGCTCACATTTTTTGAGTTTTCAATTTTTTTTTTAAAGTTTGGTTTCTTAAAATATTAGCTTTTGAGGAAAGTATGCCAGTAGCCTCCACTCCTTTTTCTCAAATTCTCTTTGGGATTAATTAAATACAGTTTGTAAATCAAGGTTGGGGTTGGAAGTAGAATTATCGCAGCAGCAAATTACTCATTTCATGAAGTACTTGGTTCATTACTACAGTATTTCCCAATAGTTACTTTGTAAAATACAGGACATTAGGATGACATTTTTGGTTGATTGCATATCTGAGTTTTCTTCATCTGCTTCTCCAAGTTTTTCCCCCTGAGAGATGATGAATGGAAATGTGGGTATTTGTGAGATTGGGGATAATGGCTCTAGCAACATATTCATGTATTTACAGATGGCCAGTGGCTGAACCAGGATGCAAACACAGGCCAAAGCCAAGCAAAGCCTTATCATTTTCCATTTTGCTGTTGTCTGGTATTTTATGTGCATGTGTAAATGTGAATACATGTGATTATTTGTGCATCTGTAAGTGTATAGCATTAAAGATGGAGATACTTCTGGACAGATGGACTACTTGATGGAGAAAAACCAAAGAGACTTCCTTGGTGTGGCATATTTTATCCCATTTTAATATATATACCCCCCAAAATTTTATATGTTGAAGTCCTAACCTCTGATATCTCAGAATGTGACTGTATTTGGAGACAGGGTCTTTAAAGAAGTAACTGAGTTAAAATGAGGTCATTAGGATGGACCCTAATCCAGTATGACTAGCGTTCTTCTAAGGACAGAGATGTACAGAAGGAAGAGCATGTGAAGACACAGGGAAAAGACAGCGTTAGCAAGCCAAAGAGAAAAATCTCCAAGGAAAGCAATTCTGACAACACCTTGATCTCAGAATTCTAGCCTCCAGAGCTGTAAGACAATACATTTCTGTCACCGAAGCCACCCAATCTGTGGTACTTCTATGGCAGCTCTAGCAAACTAATACACACATCCACCAGGCAAAAACTTGCAGTACCACTCTCTCACTCCCTAATGTAGCTTAGAGAAGAACAATGTTTTCATAATCTAGTATTCAGAATCATTAAATATGTCATATTTTTCACACATATATGCATTGTAACAGCATTCTCCCTACCCAGCCACCTGAAGATACCTTTTGAAATCATACTACACAATTTCCTATTTCATAATAAATTCTTTAGTCTCTTACTTAAAGTCAGGAAGTAGCAGACCAAGATTTTAATATCATTATTGCCATATAATTCCATGTTCTACTTATAGAGGTACCAGACTATAGGAGAAATTATTGAAGAAAGTACAAGAGGCTCTATATATTTTCACAGTCATAAATCCTCTATGTTACCCCTTGAGTTACATCTAATTTCACAGCATGAATTGTGGGACCATTCACTTGTTTCCTTATTCCTCCAAGCAAGAACCCACATAGACAACTTGCTTCTGAAGAAAAGTTTATACATACAGAAGTTAATCCATATTATTCAACATGGATAGTTAGTAGGGAAGAACTGTCAGTGTTTCCTTAGAACTGATCAAGAAAAAAGATGCTCTCATTCTAAATTAGATTACCATTCTTAATCCATTTAACTGAAGTATCACTACAACTGTAAAGAAAATGCATCAGTGTACCATAGATGGATGAAAAAAAGATGGATATACAGTCCAGACTGCTACAATTCTATGCTCACCTACCAACCTCCCCATCTTTATCTTGAGTTGAAAGATTAATTTCCATAGACTTCCAGACCTGAACCTGAATCTTGAGTTATTTATTTACTTAATCATTTAATAAATAGTTTTGAGTATCTTCTATATGTCTATCCCAATGGTTCTTAACTGGGGGCAATTTTGACTGCCAGGGGACCATTTGGCAATATCTGGAGATATTTTTGATTAATACAACCAGAATCTGGTTACAATGCATGTATGTGTCATCTAGTGGGTGGAAACCAGGATGTTGTGAAACAAATAACTATCCAGCCTAAAATGTCAACAGTGCCCAGGGTGGGAAATCTAGGCTAGCCTTTTGTTGCTCATATTATATGCGTACAAGTTGAAAAACAGAAAACTTGGTCATTGTCTTCACTGTGCTTGTACACTAATAGGAGAGCTAGAAGCTAATCAAATAGTAAACAAATACAAGTAAAATTGTAATGATTGCAAAGATGGAGGGGTCAATGACATTCCAAAATGAACATTCCAAAAGATGCATTTGAACCTGGCATAACCAAGATCAAAAAAGTCTTCACTGAAGAAGTTGTCATGAAACTGGGACAAAGGATAATTAGAAGCTAATTAAGTAAAAAGAGAAGAGAAAGGACATTCCAAGCAGAGCAAATATCCTGTGCACAGGCCTGGTGGTGAGACGAAGCTGGTAAGAAGGGAATGAATAAAGGACAGAGTCACTAGAGAAAAGAGGCAGGAGGAAGCTAGAAGTTAGTGAAGATTAAACCTTATATTGGCTTTGTAATCAGTATTATGGTTTGTCTTTGTATTATAATGTATCCCAGATTTCACTTTCACTAAAAAGCAATTGAGGTTTTTTTAGACCCCAAAAGCTACTGACCTAAAAAACATTTTTTTAAGATATAGAGTCATGTCAGAAAGACTCAGCCACTTGAAAAGTTCCCACTAGTCAAAAACAGGGTAACATCATGATGATAACTACAATGGGAGAGTGGGAAGTTCTAATTAAGTTAGAGCATGTGGAGTGATTTCTGGAGTGGCTGGCAAAGTTCTTTTCTCTTGATCTCAGTGGTGATTACAAGGAGGTTTGGCTGATAATATTTCACTAAGCTATACAGTTGTTTTGTGTGGTCTTTATTCTGAATTTTTGTTTTATTTCACAATAAAACCCTATTAAAATTTTTTTTGAAAAGCACCTGAGGGCAATATGGCTGGATGAAGCTTGATGTAGCAGAAAGAATATACCTTAGAATCCAGCGAACTTCATCTCAGCTACTTGCTGCACCTATTCTTGGACAGCAGGAATAACACTAATTTTGTAGACTTACTACCAGGATTAAATGTTATGATACATACATGTGATACCAATAGTATCTCTTTGTTAGTGTTGTTGTATGAATGAAGTTTTTTAATATGTACAAACTGTGTGAACATAGTAAGTGCAATATTAGACTTAGCTGTTATGATTATTATACTGCTTGGCACAAAGCAAATAGTTAATACATTTTGCTTCCTACCCCTTCCATTCCCTCTCTCCTCCATTTATTGGCACCAAAGATACCTCAGGAGTCTCTGAACCTCTGAGGTTCAGGGATTGCTATTGCTATTGGGATCTGGCCATCCTCCCCAGAGACACACAAACATACACACACAGACACACACAGACACACACAGACACACACACACACACACACACACACACACACACATACACACACCAAAGAGCTACCTTAGTCACTTTAGACCTCTTCGGGAGAATTGCCTGTGAATAAGTGGGCACTTGGATGCATATATTCACACACAAACATGTAAATATAAGTTATAAAAATATAAATATTTTTACAAATGACCAACCAACATTTTTTTTTCAAAAGAATTAAGCTAATTTGCTAAGATTTATAGGAATGTCTCTGCTCAAAGAAAATTAACAAAGAAGGATGTCATGGAAAAGATGAAATGTGATGTGTATTAATTGAGGTGCTATTAATAACATAACACTATGCTAGGCCCCATAGTAGAAAGATAAAAATAAAACAGGGTCTCAGTTCTCTGGGTCAATAATAATTTGGGAATTAGGCTGAACCTAGGTACAACAGATATGGTAGGAATGGACTTAAAACAGAAGGCTCAAATGACCTTGATTAGGAAACTTGTGTTTCTAAGGAAATTATTTTGGGTACTGAAAATATTACTAAACAGTTGAATTCTAGTCTTGTCTTTGACAAGTATACACCAGACCCTCCATGTAACAGAGTATCCCAAGTGGAGAGACAGTTTTACTTTGGACTAATTATCTGGTATCAAGAGAGGAAGGAGGTCAACAATCAGTAGGCTACCTACCTTCTTTTGGGAGATGGAACTTATGAGACAAGACCCTAGATGACAAAACAATTGACTTTCTCCATGGCTTTTGTTTGGGAGGTTACATAAAGGCTCAGTCCCACTGGGCAGCCTCTCCAGGCTCATGACCCTCCCTTCTTGATCTAACAGAGGAGTCGGCCATCACTGCTAGGTCCTCTCTTTTATGAATATACAGATGAGGCTGGCTCAGTTTCTCTCTCTCCCTTTCCAAGCATAAGGTAAGAGAATATTTTTTCTCCCTCCTTCTAGATTTGTAATGTTCCAGCACCGACTGACATTGAGCTAGACAGGTAAAACAGTGGCTTTACAGATAAAGACTCCAGGATTTCAGAACTAGTTCAGCCTGTGACTTACAGTGTTTTCTCTGAAATTCACTTGGAAGCCCAATTATGCTGGTTAGAATTGTAATAACTAATCTCAGTCAAAGAAATGTTGAGGGACTAAATAAATATAAATTTCTATAAGGTTTAAGGATTAATAAAAATCTTTTATTCATATGGTACTTCATTTAATATTCTGCTGTAAAGCAGATATTATTATCATACCCTTAACAGATACAAAGAAAGCAGGGAAGAATTAACATTTATTTTGCAACTAAATAGGTTTCATACATCAGACTAAGTGCTCTATAAATACTTTATCTCACCTAATTTCATTACAACTCCATTACGTAAGTATTATTATTTACATCTTTTAAACATGAGGAAATAGAAATTAATGTGAGATGATCTTCCAGGGGATTATGCTATTAATAGTACACTGGGAATCTAGCTCAAGTTTGTTTAATGCCAAATCCCCTAAACTCTATTTTTACATAATATTTACTAGACATTTGTAGAGCTGTTCTAGTCTAGACTATCTGGATTTCCAGAATGAACTGAAATAATGTTTCTCAAGACATTCTTGCCAACTTGAGGAAGGTTATCTGGATAGGTAAGAAGGAAGGTGAGAGAACGATGTGAAATTTGACCTGGATACACTGAGATCTGGGGGAAGGTTTCTAGGGATGATGAAGTGTTCTTATCTTGCATCTGTCCTGTGCAATATATTTAGTAACAACTTGGAATGGCAAGTTGGTGGCTATGTTGACATGATAATTTTCACTGTCTTGGAACCATGATCTCCACTATTTTATCTGTCTAGATCTTTTTAATGTAACCATCTCTGTGATCTGTCACATGCTGCACACTTTTTTAAAAGGTATTTTAAATGAGAACATTCCCAGAGCATAAATTGTGAGACACATCAAAACCATGTCAGGTGAAAAATAGCAAAAGGAAATTAGGAAGAAAACAAAACATGACTGCAGGATAAGAGCACTTTAGCATATTGCATTTTGTGTAGAAATGGTCATATTGGACAGGGTGCAATGGCTCACACCTGTAATCTCAGAACTTTGGGAGGCTGAGGCAGGTGGATCACCTGAGGTCAGGAGTTCAAGACATGGTGAAAATCCATCTCTACTAAAAATACAAAAAATTAGTTGGCTGTGGTGATGGATGCCTGTAATCCTAGCTACTTGGGAGGCTGAGGCAGGAGACTCTCTTGAACTCAGGAAGTAGAGGTTGAAGTGAGCTGAGATCATGCCATTGCATTCTAGCCTGCGCAACAAGAGAGAAACTCCATCTCAAATAGAAAAGAAAAGAAATGGCCATATTGGGTAGAACAAAAGGAACATGTAGAAGTTGCACAGAGGCAGGTTTCAGTTTATTACAGAAATGACTTTCAGAGAATCCAGTCTTTCCACAGCAAAACAAGCAAACTAGGAGGTAATGGGATTCCCTGAGCATTGAAGGTGATCCAGTGTCCACATACTGTATTGGAAATTCAAGTGTCTAATAGGGGACCTAATTGGCCATTTCTGAGGTCCCTTCCTGCACTTAGAGTTTATGACTTATAAGAGCTCTGATGTAAATATTTTAAAATTTCATTATAGATGCAGTATTTGTATGATAAATATTATAGAGAGCAGTATTCATATAATAAATATATGACATGATGGATATGCTGATTAGCCTGATTTGATCTTTCCCCAATGTGTATATGTATCAAAGCATCACATTATACAATTATTATTTTCAATTAAAAACAAAATATAACTCTTTGAAAAGATGATATGAGTGTAATCGATAAATAAAATACTCAGAAGTTATCATTGTGACACAGATTTCTAAGTATCTGTCTATAATAATATAGATAGTAGACTAGCCTTTAGATGTCTTCTTGTTGTAGACTTCTATATGCTGTGTTCTTGAATGATAGAATTTTTTCCATAGCACAGCTGGAATCTTAGATATGAAGTTGTTTTATATAAGGGTTCTTAAACAAGTGATTTGATTATGAATAATCTTAAGTCTTTCACTGCACTGCAAAGTGAAAGTAGAAATGAAGAAAATGTATAAATAATATTTTCAAGCTGTATTATCCATTCAACATATAATTATTGAGTGTCTAAAATTTGCACATTAGGCTTGCTTATATGGGATGACCAAAATGTAAACAAAGCAAAATGGCTGCCTTTGAATTTACAAATAATAATGATAATTATATTTTATTATGTTTCCATTACTATGAACTAGTCGTGATATCTTACATTACTATCGCTTTTAAACTTACAGCAATTCTTTTATTTAAGTGTAACTATTATTCCCATTTTTCAAACACAGAAATTGAAGCTCAGAGAAATTATGTATTACCTAACATCATGAAACTGGAGATGGAATTATTCAAACCACATCACTTCCCTTCACCACTGATTTCACATTGATACACTGCCCCTCCTCCACATGATACAATATAATGTGCAATATGCTAAGTGGCATTAGAAACCATTCAAAGCATTATTGAAGTTCAGCTGAGGAAAAGAGACCAACTGAAATAGATGCCACTTGTGAGCTGTTGGAAAAACAGCAGAGAGAGCCATTCCTGCTATAGGTGCTCTTAATATTTGTAGCTGCCTACTCATATGTTTTCCCATGCTTGTGACACTGATGTGGGTTTGTATGAATTATTTTTACTGGAAATGGTGCTTCTGGGTAGAGATTTCTTTTCTAAGCTCATATTCAATAACAGGAAATATTAAAATTTGGCACGTTGAAACAAGGTCACATATTATGTCTTTTTCACCTTCTTGAATATGAGTTGGTCTGGGAAAAGAAGTGGAATGGATGCCCTTTGCAAATTATATGTGTTTATTGAAAGGTTTTTGTGGAAGATATATGGCTTCTTCCAGATTTCACATAGCTTCTGAGAAATATGAAAAATAGATTGGCTTAGTCATTCATATTTATGCCCAAATTCACAGGAAGGGTTCTTAAATTTCCAACAGCTTAGGATCAAATATTTTCTCATACCAAATATTCACCCAAGCCAGGAGGAAATATATGATGAAATACCTTGTTTCCTTCAATCCTTATACTTCTCCTGATCAGATGAGGCTGAAGAAACCAAGAGTAAAAAGGGCTTTATTTTCTGAGGTGTATCCCTGACACTGTCATACTTGGGTGTCTGTTAGTCCTTTGCCCCACGGGTAATTTTTTTCTTTCTTCATTTCTCATCCTATCACTGGTTTTGAGAGTTACATTATAAAGAAATGATGACAGAACTATGGTCATGCAAGGAAGAGACAGGGAGGTAAATACCCCAGCTTCTCTCTGCTCAAAATTTTTTATTTCTTGCCCTGTCTCCATGGGCCAATCTCAACTGGAAGCAAGAATATCACTTATGCAATACTCCAGGAGACACTTAACATAAATATTTGGTTGGTGCAAAAGTAATTGCAGTTTTTGCCATTGAAAGTAATGGCATGAAATATATAAATACTTATGAATGAATATGAATATATATGAATGAATAAATGAATGAATATATGAATGAATAAATGGCCTCTCCTCCTTACCTTAATGATTTTTAGTCCTAAGAATTCCTTGACACTTTCTTGTGACTTTGCTGAAATAATTGAATTTTCATTCCACTCCTTCTGAAAATAGTTCCTGAATTCCATCTACTTCCTCAGACATTTTTCTTCAATAGTCTCTTAAATAGTTCGGCCCAACTCTTGGCAGGTAGAAATTGAGGTGCAGATATTAATGTGGAGAAACTAGGTAAAAGTGGAGAAAAGAAAAAGAACTAGTCTTGATCCTTCCAGTTTTTAACTCCAGCCCTGATTACACTAGATTCATGGCTTGGAGTGTAACGTAATTTATCTTCAGCCTGATTCTTCCTTCTATCCTTGTAACCCTCCACAGAGAAATACTGTTAGCTCAATGACCTGGGAAAATCACTCAGTGTTGATGGAATTTGTGTTCCTCGCCTATCCCTCCTGCCTAGAACTGCGTATTCTGTCCTTCCTTGGGGTCAGCCTGGTTTACGGATTGATCATCACTGGGAACATCCTCATTGTGGTGTCCATTCACACAGAAGCCCGTCTATGCACACCCATGTACTATTTCCTGGGCAGCCTTTCTGGGATTGAAATATGCTACACTGCAGTGGTGGTGCCCAATATCCTGGCCAACACCCTACAGTCAGAGAAGATCATCACCCTTCTGGGCTGCGCCACCCAGATGGTTTTCTTCATTGCACTGGGCATTGCTGATTGCTTCGTCTTGGCTGCCATGGCCTATGACCGCTATGTGGCCATTTGCCACCCCTTGCAGTACCCTCTCCTCATGACATTGACTCTTTGTGTCCACTTGATTGTGGCATCAGTCATCAGTGGTCTGTTTCTGTCCTTACAACTGGTGGCTTTCATCTTCTCTCTGCCATTCTGCCGGGCTCGGGGCATCGAGCACTTCTTTTGTGATGTGCCACCAGTCATGCATCTTGTTTGTGCTCACAGTCATGGTCATGAGCAGTCAGTTCTGGTGGCAGCCACACTAGCCATTGCTGTGCCTTTCTTCCTCATCACCACCTCTTACACCTTCATAGTGGCTGCTGTGCTCAAGATCCACTCAGCTGCTGGCCGCCACCGGGCCTTCTCCACCTGCTCCTCTCATCTCACTGTGGTGCTGCTGCAGTATGGCTGCTGTGCCTTCATGTACCTGCGCCCCAGCTCCAGCTACCACCCCAAGCAAGATCAGTTCATCTCACTGGTGTACACATTGGGAACCCCACTGCTCAACCCACTCATCTATGCCCTGAGGAACAATGAGATGAAAGTGGCCATAAGGAGAGTTCTTACCGGGAACTGCCTTTCCCAGAACAGATAGGATAGACAAGCGGACAATCTCTCAGGCAAGTGTTTGGTTCCAGCCCATCAAACCTCTATGAAAATGGGATTTCTATCATTTGATGTTAAAACTCACCTAAAAGATGGTATAGATTTTATGGATACTGTTTATTTGTACCAATGATTTTTAAATGTTTCTATAATTTGACCAAGTAATTTCTCTTCTCAGAAAGAACTACATGAGCAAATGAGCATAAGGTGATCTAAAGTGGCAAGTGTAATACTTTGTCTGTTTACCAGCTGGGAAGAGATAGCTCACTCAGAAGTTTTTAACTAAAAAATATTTTTAAAGGATTATCTGCAGTGGTTATGGGTAAGGAAACCAAGAGAGTGTGGCAAGGCACTAACATTCTAGCAATAACTGGAAGATTTCTCAGCCCTAGACCTAAAAGGCATGCAATAAAAGAAGGGTGCAATATTATCGGAGTCCAGTGATAGCTAGATCTAAGGAGATAAACCACTTGGTAGAAACTGTGGCATCAGAAATAAAAGAAACCATGACAGAACTATGGCCATACAAGGAAGAGACAGAGAGGTTAATACCTCAGCATCTCTCTGCTCAAAATCTTCCATTTCTTGTCCTGTCTCCATGGGCCAAACTCAACTGGCAGCAAAAGGGGAGGATAGACTGGGTGAATCAATCCACTGAAGTCAGTCTCCTAGTACACAGGGAAAGGTAGACAAAAACCTTGAGAACTAGGGCCAAACAGAGAACAATCAGAGCAAAGGTTGTTTATTATAGTATCATACATAAAAACGAAAATAGTGGCTCACACCTGTAATCCCAGTGCTTTGGAAGTCCAAGGCAAGCCGATCACAAGGTCAGGAGTTCAAGACCAGCCTGACCAACACGGTGAAACCTCATCTCTACTAAAAACACAAAAATTAGCTGGGCATGGTGGCATGCACCTGTAATCCCAGCTACTCAGGAGACTGAGGCAGGAGAATAGCTTGAACCCGGAAGGTGGGTGAATAGCATGAACTCAGGAAGTGGAGGTTGTGGTGAGTCAAGATCACACCACTGCACCCCAGCCTGGGTGACAGAGAGGCTGGGTGTGGTGGCTCATACCTGTAATTCTAGCACTTTGGAAGGCTGATGGGCAAATCACAAGGTCAGGAGTTTAAGACCAGCCTGGCCAACATGGTGAAACTCTGTCTCTACTAAAAATATAAAAATTAGTCGGGTGTGGTGGTACACACCTGTAATCCCAGCTACTTGGGAGGCTGAGGCAGGAGAATCACTTGAACCCGGGAGGCGCAGGTTGCAGTGAGCCAAGATCGTGCCATTGCACTCCATCCTGGGCAACAGAGCGAGACTTCCTCCGTCTCAAAATATAAAAAAAGAAAAGAAATTAATCCACTTTCCCCATAATAAAGTATTGGTTAAACAATTACTGTATAAAGGAATATTATTCAGCCTCAAATTTATGTTTTCAAATACTAGTTATTAGTAATAGATTACATTAAGTCCTTTCTGTGTGCCAGGAATATACTCTCAATCTTCAAAAAGCTCATTAAGACTATTATCTCTGTTTTTTGTTTTGTTTTGTTTTTTGTTTTTAACAGAAGTAACTTTTTTTTCTTTTTTTTATTGCATTTTAGGTTTTGGGGTACATGTGAAGAACATGCGAGATTGTTGCATAGGTACACACATGGCAGTGTGGTTTTCTGCCTTCCGTCTCCTCACCTGTATCTGTCATTTCTCCCCATGCTATCTCTTCCCACCTCCCCACCCCCATCCCTCCCCCATTTCCCCCCAATGGACCCCAGTGTGTAGTGCTCCCCTCCCTGTGTCCATGTGTTCTCATTGTTCAACACCCGCCTATGAGTGAGAATATGCGGTGTTTGATTTTCTGCTCTTGTGTCAGTTTGCTGAGAATGATGGTTTCCAGGTTCATCCATGTCCCTACAAAGGACGTGAACTCATCGTTTTTGATGGCTGCATAATATTCCATGGTGTATATGTACCACATTTTCCCTATCCAGTCTATCACCGTTGGGCATTTGGGTTAATTTAGCATATATCTTTTAAAAGCTATAAGAGAGAATGTTGAATGTTCACAAAAAAATAAAATGAATATTCAAGGTGATAAACTTGCTAATTACCCTGATTTGATCAATACACATTGTATATGTATATTAAAATATCACTCAGTATTCCACAAATGTGTACAATTACTACATGTCAACTAAAAATAAAGGTAAAAAAAGAAATATCACGTGATCCGACAATCTCACTATTTGGTATTTATCTAAAAGAAAGTAAATCAGTATAACAAAGAGGCATCTGTGTCCCTACATTCATCTCAGCACTATTCACAATACCCAAGGTATAGAATCAACCTAAGTGTCCATGGTAAAAATACGAGATGGGATAATATTCAGTCATAAAAATATTATAATCCTGTCACTTGTGGCAATGTGGATGATCTTGAAAGACACTATGTTAAGTAAAATGTTAGGCATAGAAAGATAAATGTTGCACATTCTTAGTCATATGTAAAAGCTAAATAACTTCACTTCATCAAAATAGTGAATAGAATTGTGGTTATTAGAGGCTTGTAAGGGTAGGGTGAGGGTAGGATAGGAAGAGGATAATTAATGAATGAAGTACAGCTAGATCAGAGAAATAAGTTCTAGTGGTCTACAGCATTATAGAGTGACTACAGTTAACAAAAAATTACTTCATATTTCTAGTCTAAAGAGAATTTTGAAAGTTTCCAACACAAGGAAATGATAAATGTTTGATATAATGGATACACTAATTAGTTTGATTTTATCATTACACACTGTATACATGTATTAAAAATTACTCTCTACCCCATAAATATGTACAGTTATTATGGGTCAATTTAAATAAATAAGTAAATATTTTACAACGAACAAAAGCAAGAAAAAGTTAATAATGAAAAATGTGACAGGAAGTTTAAACAAGTAAAAAAAATTGTAAAATATATTAAATTTTTAACAAGATAAGGAAACAAATAACATCTCTACAACAAGAACAGGATCTATGAAAAAAAAATATGAGTTAGAAATATAAAAAGGAAATAATGAAAATTAAAAATAACCTTTTTAAAATTTTTAATAGGTGGCATAAACATGTGACAAAACAACTTACATGAAATGAAAATCAGCACATTGAAACTAAGATTGAGAAATCCCACAGAATACAGCCAGTCACACAGGGCTATTTAAATATGAGACAGTTTGGCCGTGTGTGGTGATTCATGCTAGTAATCCCAGCACTTTGGGAGGCTGAGGCGGGAGGATCACAAGGTCAGGAGTTTGAGACCAGCCTGACGAACATGGTGAAACCCCGTCTCTACCAAAAATAAAAAAGTTATCTGGGCATGGTGGCACACACTTCTAGTCCCACCTACTAAGGAGGCTGAGACAGGAGAATCACTTGAACCCAGGAGGCAGCGGTTGTAGTAAGCAAAGATTGTGCCACTGCACTCCAGCCTTGGCAACAGAAGGAGACTGTCTCAAGAAAAAAAAAAAAAAAGAAAGAAAAAGAAAAGAAAAGAAATATGAGAGTTTAATAAATAATTCCATTAAAAAGTAGGCAAATGACATAAATAGACATTTCTCAAAGGAAGGTATACAAATGGCTAAATAACATATGGAAAAAAGTACTCAACATCACTAATCATCAGGGAAATGCAAATTAAAACCACAGTGAAATACCACCTTACCCCAGCCAGAATGGGCATTAGTAAAAAGTCAAAAAACAATAGTTGTTGGTGTAGATGTGGTGAAAAGGGAATGCTTATACACTGCTAGTGGGAATATAAGTTAATACAACCTTTATGGAAAACAGTATGGAGATTTATCAAAGAATTAAAAGTATATCTACCATTTGATCTAGCAATTTCATTACAAGGCATATACCCAAAGGAAAATAAGTCATTAAATCAAAAAGACACCTGCACACATGTTTTATTGCAGCACAATTCATAATTGCAAAGATATGGAGCCAACTTAAGTGCCCATCAACCAATGAGTGAATAAAGAAAATGTGGTATATACACACTATGGAATACTACTCAGCTGCAAAAGAAGAATAAAATAATGTCTTTTGCAGCAACTTAGATGGAACAGGAGGGCATTTGTCTAAGTGAAATAACTCAGGAATGAAAGACCAAGTACCATACATTCTCACTTACAAGTGAGAGCTAAGCTATGGGTACACAAAGGTATACAGGGTGGTATAACAGATACTGGAGACTCAGAAGGGAAGATGGTGGGAAGGGTGAGGGGGGAAACTATATTGGATACAATGTATACTACTCAGGTGACAGGTGCACTAGAATTTCAGACTTTACCACTATACAATTCATCCATATAATCAAAAACAACTTGTACCCCTAAAGCTATTGAAATAATAAAATAAACATGAAACAAATTTTTTTAATATGAGAGCATATAAAAGACAATGAAGATTCATAATTATTTAAATAAATATTTAATGTAAATGCTGTGCACCTCTTAAGAAAAGCATTGTTCTAAACTCTGTAAACTCAGTGATAAAACAAAGTCCCAAATATAGAAAATAAAATGGTAATTAATGAAAAAATCTGTCAGTTTCTTTATATTATGGGAAGAACAAGGAAAAATAAGGGGAATGCAGGATGTCAAAATTGTTTTTTATCAAAAGTTACATGGGAATCCATCTTGAATGAGGCAATATACATCTATTGCAGCAATTTAGGCAAGTATAGTTGACCCTCCATTTCCACAGGTTCCACATTGCAGATTCAACCAACCTTGGATTGGAAATATTTAAAAGACAGTGAGAGAGAGCGTTTACAGAAGGAAAGGTTATATTTGCAAACTATTTTTCTAATAAGGGGTTAATCCAAAATATATAAGGAATTCTGAATCATTAAGCAGAGACAAGAAACTGCAAAAAACAAGCCACGCTAACATCTGTCAGAAAACCTTTTCAGGCAGAGCAAAGAGCAAATACAGATTTCCTAAAGTAAGAGTGTGTTGACATGCTCAATACTGCTGCTACATAGAAAATAAGGAGGAAGAGAATGTTTATGGTAATGTAGTGACAGATGATGATAGTGATTGATGATGATGATGATGGTGACGAGGATGCTGATGATAGTGGTGTGGTGGTGATGATGATGATGATGGTGATGGCAACTGATAATAATAATGTTGATGTGATGATGCTGATATGATGATGATGGAGATAATGATGGTACTGGTATTGGTGGTAATGATAATAATGGTGATGATAGCTAACATGCACTGATAGCTTGCATGGTTTGATTCATTTTATTCTTACCAAAACATTAGGAGTGAGATATTATTATTATACTGAATTTATAATTAAGGAAACTGATGCACAGAGAAGTTAAATAATTTTCCAGGGTAACAAAACTCATAAAAGGTATAGCCAGGGATCAAACCCAGACAATGTATTACCTTACTCACTATCATCAGGCTTTGTTGCTCCTCACAAAACTACAGAGAAGCTGTGTTGCCTGAGGCACCAAGTGAAACATAGGGCAGAAGAAGGTAGTGTGGTTGGAGATGATGTCAAAAATAACACTGGGTTAGATCATAGGGATTTACAGGCCTAAGTAAGGTCTTTGATTTTATCCTAAGTAAGATTCAAAGACACTGAAAGGATTTGAGCAGAAGAATAGCACTACCAGGCTTACATGTTAAATGAGTCACTCTGCCTGCAAAGTAGAAAATATACTATTTTAGAAGAACATTGAATCAGAATCTTTTTACTTATCTATTGTAACAATCTAGGTAAGTATAGAAAGCCTTACATATTCTGGGGTTCCATGTTGTGAATCCAACCAACCTCAAATTGAAATTTGAAAAAAGGGGGAGAGAGAGAGAGAGAGAGAGAGAGAGAGAGAGAGAGAGAGATAACATACAGAATAAGAAAATATGCTTGCAAACTTTACACCTGATAAGAAAAAAAGAACCAAAATTACAAAATTATGAATAATCAGAATTCAAATTGAAAATCAAAGGGAAAGTGCTGGAGCCTGGCAGAGAACTCAGGAGAAGAAGCTGGAGCACAGAAAAAGATGAGAGCAAGAGGCTGGCAGAGATAAGCTAGGAACATGAAGGGAGTTTGTATTTTATTGAAAGTGTAGTTGGAAGTATTTCCACTCTCCTTGCCTCTGCAGCAGACCACCAATATCTAAACTATCAGAGAACTCTTCTGATCTCACAAACACAGATACTTGTATGAGTAGCAATTTAGGAACTTATTAAAGGCATTACACAAGACTACCAACTCACGCAGGGTCACTCACTCTGCCCTCAGACCCAAACAGCAGTGGTGGGACACCACACTGGGGGTGCAGCCATCAGGAAACTGTGGCTGCTCAGAAAACTTCAGCTCTTGTGTCTCCGTATAACTGGAGCCCCCACAGACATTCCCGAGCACTAAAATTGTGGCCTCCACTCAGGGCTGGCTGGGCCCAGGGAGCTGTAGTAGTCCCAGTGGCCTAGCTCTTGGGAAATGCAGTTTCTAAAGGGAGGGAGAGTGCAGTGCACCAAAATAAACACCTGTTGGGACAATGGAAACAGAACATAGGCTTTTCCGTGCCTGAGAGCTCCCTACTTTTGGAATGTGAATGATTGTACCACTTCCAGCAGAGATGTGGGCACTGTGCTAAGCTCTGCAAAGGAAAAGCATAGTTCCATCTCCCCAGCCAAGCTGTCTCAATCTTCAGGTACATATGCGGCAAGAGGGATTTCTCCTCCTTCCCCTCTTTCACTGCTCAGACATGGCCACAGCTGCTTCCACAGAAAATTGCCACAGGTGTGCAGGAAGACAGCCTTATTTTTTTTTCTTGAGGTGGAGTTTCACTCTTGTTGCCCAGGCGGGATTGCAATGGCACAATCTCAGCTCTCCGCAACCTCCACCTCCTGGGATCAAGTGATTCTCCTGCCTCAGCCTCCTGAGTAGCTGGAATTATAGGCATACACCACCATGCTCAGCTAACTTTGTATTTTTAGTAGAGATGGGGTTTCTCCATTTTGGTCATGCTGGTCTCAAACTCCTGTCATCAGGTGATCCACCCTCCTTGGCCTCCCAAAGTGCTGGGATTACAGGTGTGAGACACTACATCCCAACAGAAGGCAGCCTTTTTAAGGCTATTAGGGGTAACTGCATCTACAGCAGCAGTGCGGACACCAGGTTTGGGCTTGCATGAAATACAGAACCCTTTCCGCATTTCTAAACAAGAGCAATAGTGTTTCTGCAGAACAGAGTAGGAGAACCAAAAAGCTGTGCATTTTGGATTGAAAAAGGAGGTTCCACACTGAAGATATTTCAGCGGTGAGCTGTGAGGCAGAAATTTTTTTACTTTTTCCTACACTGCAGACTGGAGATAGAGGTGTCTGACCAATTGGAGTGCCCCAAGAACCAGGGTAGGGGTGTGATAAGGAAAGAAAAAAGTGATAGTTTTTCCAGATGAGAAGAAATACACTGAACAATTCTGAAAATATGAGTAATCATGGTGTCACTCTACTCCCAAAGGATCATGCTAACTCTCTAGCAACTCATCCTAACCAAAATGAAATGTATTCAAGAGAAAGTTATGAAACCAACACAAAAATCAAAAAAATCAACTAGGGGTGTACATTAAAAACATATCAAAAAGATAGAGTTATTAAAAAAAGAACTTCTGGAAATGAACAATTTGTTGAAAGAATTACAAAACACACTTTAAAAGCTTTAACAATTGACTAGACCAAGCAGAATGAATAATCTCAGAGCTTGAAGACAAGACTTTAAAACTGGAGATCGGGGGAAGATGCCCAACTAGGAACAGCTCAGGATTACAGCTCCCAGTGAAAGTGCAGAGGGTGAGTGGATGCTGCATTTCCAGATGGCTTTTTTTTTGCCCACAGACCAGGAGATTCCCAAGCGGAGGAGCCCCATGGGTCGCCAGCTTGGCTGTTTCAGTCGGGCGTGGCTGTTTTGGCCAGCGCAGCTGTTTTGGCCCAGGGGGCTGCTTTGCCCGCACCCTGGTGCAGCAGTTCTTTGCACAAAAGACACTGGTCCGGGTGCTCTCTTAGGTGGCGATCGGAGCCCTGGAATGGCAGAGTTGCCCATTCATCTGAAATTGTGAGCCAGGCCAAGAGATTCCTAGGCAAAAAAATCACCAGGAGTCTCAGCACTGCTGTTTCAGCCGGCTCAGTGAATTGCAGCATGGGAGATCCCGGTGCCTTTTCAACAGGTGACTGGAACACTGGGAGTCAACCATTCAACAATAACAACAAAGAAAAGACTTTGAGTCAGGGAGCCAGGTGATCAGGCTGGGCTGGTCCCACCACCGTCCCCCCCCCCACCACACACACACACACACGCACACACAAAACAGTAATTGAAAATGCTCTGGGTTGAGAGTTTCACAGCAAACACAGCTGAACCCAGGACGGTCCAGCTCTGTGGGGGAGGGGCGTCTGCCATTACTGAGACACTCCACCACTACAGACGCAGTCTGCTATTGCTGAGGCAGCCCACCGTTGCCGAGGCAACCTGCCACTACAGAGAGAGTCCACCATAACAGAGGCCGGCCACCATTGCTGAGGCAGTTCTAACTACCCCCATATAAACAGGACTTGCAGGGAAGATCACACGGCAGCTGGGCAGAGCCCACAGCAGCTCAGCAAAGCCTCTGCAGGCAGACAGTGACAAGGCTACCTCCTCGCAGGGCAGGGCAGCTCTGAAAGGAAAAAAAAAAAAAAAAAAAAAAAGAAGGCAGCAGTGCAATGGAAACTCATTAAAAAAAAGCCTTAACTCCCTGGGACAGAGCACCTGGGGGGGAAAAAAAAAAGGGAGTTTATGAGTACTGCTGCAGCAGACCTAAACGTACCTGCCCAGCAACTCTGAATGAACAATGGAGCTCACAGCTCAGGACTTGAGGTCCAATAAAGGATGGACTGTCTCCTCAAGCAGCTCCCTAAACCCCATAGATCCAAAGAGTCACCTCATAAAGGAAAGAACAGACTGACATTTGGTGGGCATCCTTCTGGGACAAAGATAGCAGAAGAGGAAACTGGTAGCAACCTTTACTGTTCTGCAGCTGCTGCAAGTGATCCCACAGCACGCAAGGCCTGGAGTGTACCTCAGCAGTCCTGTAGCAGAGGGGCCAGACTGTTAGAAGGAAAGCTAAGAAAAAGAAGCAACTTCAGCATCCACAAACTGGAAGTTCACTCAGAGACCCAATCTGAAAGTCAGTAACTACAAAGACAACAGGAGGATAAACCCACAAAGATGGGAAGAAACCAGTGCAAAAAGGATGAAAACACCTGAAACCAGAACGCCTCTCCTCCTAAAAGAGATCACAACTCCTCACCAGCAAGGGAACAAGGCTGGATGGAGAAGGAGTGTGATGAAATGACAGACTTCAGAAGGTGGGTAATAAGAAACTACAGTGAGCAAAAAGAATATGTTCTAACCCTGTGCAAAGAAACTAAAAACCTTGAAAAAAGATTTGATGAAATGCTAACAAGAATAGACAACATAGAGAGGAATATAAGTGAATTGATGGAGCTGAAAAACACAACACGAAAACTTCGCAAAGCATACACAAGTTTCAACAGCTGAATTGACCAAGCAGAGGAAAGGATATCAGAGGTCGAAGATCAACTCAATGAAATAAAATGAGAAGGCAAGAATAGAGAAAAAAAAAGGTAAAAAGGAATGAACAAAGTCTCCAAGAAATGTGGGACTATGTGAAAAGACCTAATCTACTTTTGATAGGTGTACCTGAATGTGACGAAGAGAATGAATCCAAGCTGGAAAATACTCTTCAGGATATTATCCAGGAAAACTTCCCCAACCTAGCAAGGCAGGCCAATATTCAAGTCCAGGAAATACAGAGAACACCACAAAGATATTCCTCAAGAAGAGCAACCCCAAGGCACATAATCATCAGATTCACCAGGGTTGAAATGAAGGAGAAAATGCTAAGGGCAGCCAGAGAAGAAGGTTAGGTTACCCACAAAGGGAAGCCCATCAGACTTACAGCAGATCTCTCAGCAGAAACCCTACAAGCCAGAAGAGATTGGGGGCCAATATTTAACATCCTTAAAGAAAAGAACTTTCAACCCAGAATCTTATCCAGATAAACTAAGTGAACCACTTAAGCTTCATAAGTGAAGGAAAATTAAAATCCTTCGTGAACAAGCAAGTACTCAGAGATTTCATCACCACCAGACCTGCTTTGCAAGAGCTCCTGAAAGAGGCTATACACATATAAAGGAACAACTGGTACCTGCCAATGGTGTCTCATTGTAGTTTAATTTGCATTTCTCTAATGATCAGTGAAGTTGAGATTCTTTTCCTATGATTGTTGCTCACATGTATGTCTTCTTTTGGAAAGTGCTTGTTCATGTCCTTTACCAACTTTTTAATGGGATTGTATTTTTTTATTGTAAATTTGTTTGACTTCTTTATGGATGCTTGATATTAGATTTTTGTTGGACACATAGTCTGTGAACATTTTTTCCCATTCTGTAGTTTGTCTGTTTACTCTGTCGATGGTTTCTATTTCTGTGCAGAAGCTCTTCAGTTTAATTAGATCCCATTTGTCATTATTTTGCTTTTGTTGCAATTGCTTTTGACACCTTTGTCATGAAATCTTACACCGTTTAGTCTGCTTCTATATCCAGAATGGTATTGCTTAGGTTGTCGTCCAGGGTTTTTATAGTTTTGGGTTTTACATTTAAGACTTTAATCCATCTTGAGTTAATTTTTGTTTATGGTGTAAAGAAGAGGTCCACTTTCAATCTTCTACATAATGGCTGGCCTGTTATCCCAGCACTATTTAATCAAAAGGGATCCTTCCTCCATTGCTTGTTTTTGTCAGGTTTGTTGAAGATGAGATGATTGTAGATGGACAACTCTATTTCTTTGTTCTCTATTGTGTTCCACTGGAATATATGTGTCTGGTTTTGCACGAGTACAATGCTGTTTTGTTTAGTATAGCCCTATAGTACAGTTTGAAGTCTGATAGCATGATGCCTCCAGCTTTATTCTTTTTGCTTTTGCTTAGGATTGCCTTGGCTCTTCAGTCTCTGTAAGCTACTTAAAGCTCAAGTATGAAAATGAAAAGACCAACTTCTGGAAAGCAATAACTACAACACTTAGATAGGAGACAAGAAATATTGAAAATATAAATTTAAGGTGGACATTTTGGTGCATGCCTGCACTTCCAGCACTTTGGGAAGCCAAGGCAGGTGATCACTTGAAGTGACAAGTTCAAGACAAGCCTTGGGAATATAATAAAACCCTATCTCAATGAAAGATAAAAATAATTAGCTGGACATGGTAGCTTGTGCCTGTAGTCTCAGCTACTTGGGAAGCTGAGCTGGGAGAATTGTTTCAGCCCAACAGTTTGAGGCTGTAGAGAGCTATGATCATACCATAGTACTCCAGCCTAGTTGACACTGTGAGTCCCTGACTCAAAAAATGAAAGACTTAAAGAGGATTTAAGTCAAAACATCAAAAAGTCAAAATGTAGAGGGATGATATTCAAGTGTAGAGTTTGTTTTTGATAGTTTTTGTGATCAAAGTTAAGTCCTTATCAATATGAAATACCTGTCATAATTATGAGATAATTTTTTAAGTCTCATGGTAACCAGAAAGCAAAAACCTATAATAGAAATTGCATAAAATCAAAACATACTACTAGAGAAAAAAATTACTCACCCACAAAGGAAGACAGTACGACAAGAAAAATGAAACAGAGAATCAAAAACAAAAAGAAAGAAAGAAAATAAGTAATCAGAAAATATAAGTAGTAAACACTATCTATCAATAATAACTGTGAATGTAAATGAATTAATTCACTAATGAAAAGACATAGAGTGGCTGAGTCGATTGACAAACGAGACCCAACTATACACTGTGTACAAAAAGCTCACTTCACATATAAAGACATACACAGACTGAAAATGAAGGAATTTTTAAAAGATATTTCATACAAGTGGAAACCAAAAATATCAGGAGTAGCTATACTTAAATAAAATAAACTTTTAAGACAAGAATGGTTTTAAAAAGACAAGGAAGGTCATTAAATAATGATAAAGCAGTTGATATAGCAAGATGATATAGCAATTGTAAACATATGTGTGTTGAACACTGGAGTACCCCAATAAATAAAACAAACTTTAAAAGATCTAAAGGGAGAGTTAACTGCAATGCAATAATAGTAGGGAATTTCCAACTTCTCACTTTTAGCAATCTAGAAATGCACCTAACAAACATTTACAAAACATTCCATCCAACAGCTGCAGAATACAAATTATTCTCATCATGTAAATTAAACATGCTCCTGAACAACAAATGGGTTAATGAAGAAATTAATAATAATGAAGAAACTGAATTAATTAATTAACTGAATTAATTATTAATGAAGAAAGTGAAAAACTCCTTGAGACAAACAAAAATGGAAACACAATGTACTAAAAGCTATGGAATACAACAAAAGCATATAAGAAGAAAGTTTATAATAATCAATCCTTACATCAAAAAAGTATAAAGACTTTACACAAACAACCTAGTGATGTGCCTCAAGCAACTAAAAGAGCAAAAACAAAATAAACTCATAATTAGGAGAAGAAAGAAAGAGCAGAGCAGAAATAGGTGAAATTGAGACTTTAAAAAAATACAAGAGATTAACAAAATAAAAAGACGTTTTTTAAAAAAATCAACCAATTTTTAGCTAGACTAAAAAATAAAAAGAGAGAGACACTCAAAATGTGAGATGGAAAAGAAGGAATTACAACTGATACCATAGAAACACAAAGATCATTAGAGTCTACTATGAACAACTATAACCAACAGATTGTAAAACCTAAAAGAAATATAAATAAGATTCTCATGTTTTAGTCAGGAAGTCCTTGCCTATGCCTGTGTCCTGAATGATATTGCCTAGGTTTTCTTCTAGGGTTTTCATGGCGTTAAGTCTTATGTTTAAATCTTTAATCCATCTGGAGTTAATTTTTGTATAAGGTGTAAGGAAGAGGACCAGTTTCAGCTTTTTGCACATGGCCAGCCAGTTTTCCCAACACCATTTATTAAACATTTCCCCATTGCTTGTTTTTGTCATGTTTGTCAAAGATCAGATGGTTGTAGATATGTGACATTACTTCTGAGGCCTCTTTTCCATTCCATTGGTCTATATTTCTGTTATGGTACCAGTACCATACTGTTTTGATTACTGTAGCCTTGTAGTATTAAAGTCAGGTGATGTGATGCCTCCAGCTTTGTTCTTTTTGCTTAGAATTTTCCTGGCTATGTGGGCTCTTTTTTGGTTCCATATGAAATTTAAGGTGGTTTTTTCCAGTTCTGTGAAGAGGGTCATTGGTAGCTTGATGGGGATAGCATTGAATCTATAAATTACTTTGGGCAGTATGGCCATTTTCACAATACTGATTCTTCCTAACCAAAAGCATGGAATGTTTTTCCATCTGTTTGTGTCCTCTCATTTCCTTGAGTAGTGGTTTTTTGTTCTCCTTGGAGAGGTTCTTTACATCCTTTGTTAATTGTATTCCTAGGTATTTTATTCTCTTTGTAGCAATTGTGAATGACAGTTGGTTCTTGATTTGGCTCTCTTTAAGTCTGTTATTAGTGTATAGGGATGCTTGTGATTTCTGCACATTGATTTTGTATCCGGAGACTTTGCTGAAGTTGCTTATCAGTTTCAGGAGATTTTGGGCTGAGACAATAGGGTCTTCTAAATATGCAATCATGTCATCTACAAATAAGAGACAATTTGACTTCCTCCTTTCCTAAATGAATACTCCTTTTGTTTTTTCTTGCCTGATTGCTCTGGCGAGAACTTCCAATACTATATTGAATAGGAGTGGTGAGAGAGGGCATCCTTGTCTAGTGCCAGATTTCAAAGAGAATGCTTCCAGTTTTTGCCCATTCAGTATGATATTGGCTGTTATTATTTTGAGATGTGTTCCTTCGATACCTAGTTTATTGAGAGTTTTAACATAAAGGGCTGTTGAATTTTGTCAGAGGCCTTCTCTGCATCTATTGAGATAATCACGTGGTCTTTGTCTTTGGTTCTGTTTATGTGGTGGATTACGTTTACAGACTTGCTTATGTTGAACCAGCCTTGCATCCCCAGGATGAAGACTACTAGATCATGGTGAATAAGCTTTTTGATGTGCTGTTGTAATCAGTGCGCCTGTATTTTATTGAAGATTTTTGCATCTATGTTCATCATGGATATTGGCCTGAAGTTTTCTTTTCTTGTTGAGTCTCTGCTGGGTTTTGGTATCAGGATGATGTTTGTCTCATAAAATGATTTGGGAAGGATTCCCTCTTTTTGGATTTTTTAGAATAGTTCAGATGGAGTTGTACCAGCTCCTCTTTGTATGTCTGGTAGAATTCAGCTGTTAACCCATCTGGACCTGGGCTTTTTTTGGTTGGTAGGTTATTAATTGCTGCCTCAACTTCAGCCTTTCTTATTTGTCTACTCAGGGTTTCAACTTCTTCCTGGTTTAGGCTTGAGAGGGTGCAAGTGTCCAGGAATTTATCCATTTCTTCCAGGTTTGCTGGTTTATGTGCATAGAGTTGTTTGTAGTAATCTCTGATGGTAATTTGTATTTCTGTGGAATCTGTGGTCATATGCCCTTTATCATTTTTTATTGCATCTATCTGATTCTTCTCCCTGTTTTATTAATCTGGCTAGTGGTCTATTTTGTTGATCTTTTCAAAAAACCAGCTCCTGGATTTATTGATTTTTTGAAGGTGGTCTCCTTCAGTTCTGCTCTGATCTTAGTTATTTCTTGTCTTCTGCTAGGTTTTGAGTTTTTTTGTTCTTGCTCCTCTAGCCCTTTCAATTTTGACAATAGGGTGTTTATTTAGGATCTTTTCTTGCTTCTCATGTGGGCATTTATTGCTATAAATTTTCCTCTAGACACTGCTTTAAATGTGTCCCAGAGATTCTGGTACATTGTGTCTTTGTTCCTGCTGCTTTCAAAGAACATCTTTATTTCTGCCTTCATTTCTTGTTTATCCAGTCAACATTCAAGAGCCAGTTGTTCAGTTTCCATGAAATTGTGCAGTTCTGAGTTAGTTTCTTAATCCTGAGTTCTAATTTGATTACACTGTGGTCTGAGAGACTGTTTGTTACGATTTCCATTCTTTTGCATTTGCTGAGGAGTGATTTACTTACAATTATGTGGTCAATTTTAGAGTAGGTGTGATGTGGTGCTGAGAAGAATGTATATTCTGTGGATCTGGAATGGAGAGTTCTGTATATTCACTTTTTCAAAAAAAAAGCTATAAAACACTAATGAAGGAAATTGAAGAAGAAACAAAAAAATGGAAAGCCATCTCATGCTCATGGATGGGAAGACTAATATTGTCAAGTACCATACTGCCCAAAATGATATATAGACTCAGTAAAATCCCCATCAAAATACCAATGATATTCTTCACAGAAATAGAAAAAATATATTAAAATGTATATGGAGTTGCTAAAGACCCTGAAGAGCCAAAGTTATACTAAGCAAAAAGAACAAAGTTGGGACCATCACATTACCTGACTTCACAGTATACTACAAAATTATAATACTCAAAACAGGATGGGATTAACATAAAAACAAACACATAGACCAATGGAGCAGAATAGAAAATCCAAAAATAAATCTATGCATTTACATACAATTCATTTTCAACAAAGATGCCAAGATTGTACATGGAGGAAAGGATGCCCTTTCAATAAACAGTGCTAAGAAAACTGTATATCCATATTCAAAATAATGTAACTAGACCTCTATCTCTCATCACTTTCAAAAATTAAATCAAAATGGATTAAAGTCTTAATGTAAGACATGAAACTATGAAACTACTAGAAGAAAATGTTGGAGAAATGCTTCACAATATTTTTCTGGGTAAAGATTTTATGGATACCTCAAGAGCACAGACAATTGAAGCAAAAATATGCAGATGGGATTACATCAAGCTAAAAAGTTTCTGCATGACAAAGAAAACAATCAACTCAAAAGAGTAACAGAATGTGAGAAAATATTTGCAAACTATACATCTGACAAGGGACTTATAACCAGAATATATATAAGCAATTATAACAACTCAATAGCAAGAAAACATATAATCCAATGAAACAATGGCCAAATGATCTCAATAGACATTTCTCAGAAGAAAATATACTAATGGCCAACAAGTATATGAAAAACACTGAACAGCAGTAATCTAAGGGAAATTCAAATCAAAATCGCAATGAGATATTATCTCATCCCAACTTAAATGGCTGTTATCAAAAAGAAAAAATAACAGATGCTGGCAAGGATAGAGGAAGGGGGAATGCTAGTAAATCATTGGTAGAAATGTAAATTAGTACAGGCAATATGGAAGTTCCTCAAAAACTAAAAATAGAACTACCATCCACCAATCCCACTGCTGAGTGTACACCAACAATAAAGAAAATCAGTATATCAAAGAGATATCTGCATTCCCATGTTTATTGCAGCACTATTCAAGATAGTCATGATATGGATTCAACTTAAGTGTTTATTAACATATAAATAGATGAAGAAAATGTGGCATATATACACAATGGGGTACTGTTCAGCTATTAGAAAAGGAATGAAAGTGTGTCATTTGCAGCAATATGGTTGGAACTATGGAGGTTATTATGCTAAGCGAAATAATCCAGGCACAAAAAGACAAATATCCCATGTTCTCACTTATTTGTGGAGCGAAAAAAGCTGATAGAGAGTGGAATGATGATTACCAGAAACAAGGAAGGATATGAGGGAGGGGGTGATGAAGAGAGCTTCATTAACAGGTACAAAAATACAGCTAGTGAGAAGGAATAAGTTGTAGGGTTTGAAAGCACCATTGAGTTAAAATAGTTAACAAGTATTTATTTTATATTTCAAAATAACTGAAAGATGTAAAAAATATTTCACAATAACAAATGATAAATACTTGAGGCAATGAATATCCTAATCACCCTGACTTGATCATTACATATTGTACACATGCATCAAAATATCATATGTACTCTCTGAATATGTCTAATTACATATCAATTAAAAGCTGGAATAAAATGCATAGTTCATAGAATATTAGAGATAGAAGGACCCATGGAGTCCATGTAATCCCAAATTTCATATCACAAATGAAGAAGCCCATATAAGAGCTTTTCTGCTTGCCTGAGGTCAGCAGTTGCTATATGCCAGAGTCATGACTAGACCTTAGACCTCCAGATGTCCAGCCTACTGTTGAATTAGTTCATTACAGATGTTTCATGAGGTCAAGCTGGATTGAGTGTTTGCCTTCAACAACTCACTCAGGAAATTTTTCGTGAATGTAGCATAAGTAAGCCTCTGTTTAGTAGAGGAAAGGAATGAGAACACTCACTTGGAATCCCCAGACAACAATTTTCTACAGTAACCACAGAAAAGAGCTGCCTGAACACTTGGCCTTAGTTGATTGACCCTGGAAATTTTTTCAAATATTTTCTCTAGTTGGGTTCAGTTTAAGAGGAACCACTGGGGAAATTCCACCTCTTTGGAGACTCATTAATTTTAAAGAGATTTCATAAAGGACACTGATATTAAATTTGGCAAGACTGGACTCTGAGTAAGTCTACCAGAATCTATTTTCTATCATTGAGAAGAAACAAGACTTCTCATTCAGGACTTGAAGTGTGATTATTCCATAGTATCACTCTTCCAAAGGATGTCCCTCACTCTACTCCATCCTTAACCTAAATTTCTAAGATGTGATTCTTCTCCTGAATACAAAGGAAACTTCCCCATTGGCATCTGAATACTATGAGGATATCATATACTGTCTGCTTGTCATCTCCAGGAAATGCTGCACAACATGATACTCATGGACCCTCATTCCATTATTCCCTGTAAGAAGATAGAGAGAATCTCTGTGGGAGGATTCCTTTCATCATCTACTGCAGGAATTCTTAGCATCTCAGCAAAACATTAACCAACTTATAAGTGAATTTGCTTAGGTGCTGATGGAATGAAGCAAATTTGAAAGTGGTAAGGGAACACTTCAAAAGACCTCTTTATTGATTTGATTTTGATTTTCTTTCTAAAAATAATAATAAAAACAAATTTTACAATGCTTTGTAACTGGTTCATGTACTTCAATATTGATTTTTTGTGGACAACAAATGAATTATCAGAGTAAATATTACTATCCACTTTTACAGATACAGAAAAAGGAACCCCATTAAACGGCTGAATTTCCCAGCATTGAATGCCTAATAAATGTAAAGTCAGGATGTAATTTAAGTCTTTTGCATTTTCTTTCAGTGTTCTTTCTGTAGGATCATCCTGAAGAACATGGCATGGAACTCATTTTTTTCAAGCAGCATTATTAAATCATAAGCAGTTTCCTGGTGTTATGTGAAAAAAAATTTTTTTTCTATGGTGAAAGAGTTGGGAATTTCTTCAGGTAAAATTAGGCTGGTGGCTTTACATCAGGACTGCACAAAACATTGTGCTAATTGCATTGTTAATATCTGAGGGAAAGTGTGAATGTTTTCAGATTTGACACAAAAACTTATTTCTGGAGCATCATGAAAAACTTATGTTCTAAGGAACACAATTTAGAAATGAGCTTCTCAGAGAATGTTTAAATTCTCTTATGTGTTATGTTCTCGTACGAAGCTGAAATTGGCAATCATGCCTCATAATTCTCTTAAATCCTTCCACATAGCTGAGCCCAGGACTTGAGTTTCTATTGAGATACTCAATATTTGCCTGCTTGGTTAACTTATTAATAAGATACAGTGGCCTTAGAGTCAAGATAAGGAGAGGGTTTTCTGGAAGTTCATGCAAGAAACACCTGTCACTGAGATGGGGAAAGATGAAGATCAGGGAAAGATGATACTTGAACTGAGTTCTGAAGGAAGAGTAGAAGCGTGGAAGAGAACAATCTACAAGGTGAAGGGAGTAGATGATGTAAAATCCTCGGACTGAGAGAGATCATGACAAGAAACTGAAAATCGTTAATTAACATAGGGCTGAGAGTGCAATAAGGAGAATGAGAAAAGAATACCTACTAGAAATGAGACATCACACTTAATGAGTCTTACTCTTAATCCTCACAATAACTCTGTGTGGTAACTACATTATACTTTCTGTCAATATAAACCTGAGAGTCATGGAGATTCATAATTTTTCCCATTGTTCTAAAACTGGCAAATGATAAATCCAGGACTCACCTTCTGTTGAGAGATCAAATGTCTCCTAAATGTGTGATTAACTGTGAGTGGCACAGCACTGAGTGTCATTAGAGGAAATAACTTGGGTAAGAAAAATATTGAGGAGTTATTAAATTATTCTACAAATGAGATTGTCTCCCTTACTTGTTTGCATAGCACTAGACTAAGCTTGGGCATATGTATCTGCTACATAGCCAGAATCATACTAATGTGTCCTTTCTGTATAGGTGTTTGCATGCTTTCAACTAAGGTGTATAGCTTTCGATTTAGATGAAAAAAAGATATATTGGAGGCACGTCTATGTGCTCTACTCTGCTAACTAACACAGTAGAACCTGGAATCTGACCTCAGGTATGCCTATAAGTAGCCACATGCTTTTGGACAAGGCTTAATCTTGGTGGGCCTGAGTTTTTGCATGAAAGATATAAGGGGATAGAACTAAGCATGTATTAAGTTCTCTTAAAGATGTAGAGTTTCTATTTTGTATATATTTCTCAAATTAGCAGGCATTTAACACATTTGACTGGGCTTTTCTATGGTTTCATGGCTCCCTGACATTTTCAAAAGTGCTTCAGTTTTATATGTAAATATTTATGTATTAGTAGTACACATAGATTACACATTGCAACACTGCCCATCAGCCACTGAGTAATAACTGCTACCTAGATGAGCTTAATATTATCAAACTTATTGATTCAACAAGTACATCAATCGCTTAACCGCTGTGCTTCCCGCCAACTATCAGCTGAATCCATCCCACCTAGGTTCTTCTTTGTTGCATATAGTAAACAAAAAATATAAAGACTGGACTGAGAAAAGCCCCAATTTGTGTGGGGCTAAAGCAATTAAATAGCCTAATTGGATTGTAGAAGGAGCCACTGAATATTGACTTTGAAAGAAAGTTTAAAAGATATGATATTTATGAATTATTTTGAATTAGTTCAAATATGATAAAGATACAGGGGTAAACAAGACAGATATCCTGGGCTTTATGGATCCCAAATATAACCCTGATTGAAATTTTCATCAAAGAGGCATTGCCAGGAGTTCATCGTTTTAAGCGTAAGCTGCCAGGGAAGCAATAAGGGCACCCGAAATCAGTGGATTCTGTGGATGGTGAGGATGACAGGGTTGAAAAGTTCTCTGACAACAACTTTGGGAAGGGTAACAGAATAATGAAAATAACAAATACTGCTCATATATTTGCATGCACTTTTAGGTGATAAAGTTTTGAATGTCTTATGTCATACAATAGGGTGATGCAGATCCAAAAGAGAAATTTATCTGCACAGAGCGCTTTTATTGTTTTTTAATTTGACAAATGCAAAATAGTATGGAGATTCCTCAAAATATTAAAATAGAACTACCATGTGATCCAGCAATTTTACTACTCGGTATATATCCAAAGGAAATGAAATCAGATTTCCAAAAGATATCTGTACTCCTGTGTTCATTGCCGCATTATTCACACTAGCCAAGATAGAGAATTAACCCATGTGTCTATCAACAGATGAATAGATAAAGAAAATGTAGCATATATGCACAAAGATCTTTTATAAATTAAATTAAAAATGGGTCTAGGAAAGATTTGTATTAAGAACTTTCAGGTGCCACCAACCTCTCACCCATTGGCCAGATAAAAATGTTGAAATAGTCGTATATTCAATTTATGCCAATGGACAAGTTACTTCAAGTGAATGGCCAACAGAGGTAAATTTCCATGACGGAATCAAATAATTCTAGTTAAATACTTCAATAAAATGGAAATGCATACATAAATTTATCACACATTTGGAATGATTAACCTAATAGCAATGATAATATTTATTATTACATTTCATGAAAAGCTGGCAGGAAATGTGTGTCTCTACTGCACAAAACATTAGCTTTTCACCAATTTCTGTTTTGATCAAACTCCAGAGTGCAGAATTTAACTACCCAGTTACTGCACTGTATTTCATCTCACTGCATATCAAATGTCTTGCTATTAAGTAAAAAGCAAATGAGTCATTCAAGTGTGACTAGATGTCACAACTGATAATATGCCAAAAATATATATATATATATATTTAGGGCCTTTAAAAATAATTCACAAAGAAACTCCAGAAATGGTTTGCACATGGTAAAATCATTAAAGTCTAAAGCCTTTGAAAGTGATCACTGGAAAGGAAAACACTAATTTATAAATATAAATTCTGATGTGCTTGGTTTTTAATAGATTATAGCCTCACATTGAACATGTGCACTGGTTTTTCCTTGCAATCGCTCAACTGTGGTATTCCAGCAGAACTTGAGCTCCCAATGCTACATGTTTTGCTTTATTGACAGCTTATGTTTTGCATCAAATATTGGCTGCTCCCATTTAGGTACAATAATGATTATTTAATGTTCATGTCTTAATAAGATAGAATCACTTTTAAATGCGTTCCTGGGCCAAAAACTATCTTATTTGGTTTTGACAATAAATAATTACAACTATTTTACTGAAATCTCACTTCCAT